>NW_012267259.1:1104880-1120572 GCF_000151885.1 Dipodomys ordii | reverse complement strand
TAAGAAATGTACGCATTATCCTGCCCATGTAATTGTAACCCCTCTGTACAGTATGTTCACAAATAAAATTTAAAAAAAAGACAATCATTGGTATAATTTAGTGAATGTTGCATTTGTTCCTTTAAATATACTGGGGCTAGAGACACACAAGGCCAGGGACACAGAACTTTTTTTCTGAAAATGCAAACATTGGGCAGCAATAGAGGCTGCTGTGTCTGGCTGTTTGTGTGGGGGGGGGGGGCTGGTAATTAAGAGGGATGAAGTATACATGACAAGTCACCTAGGACAGGACAGGTGGCACATGGTGTCATATCCTAGGATTCTTAGCACTGTAGCCAGGTGGCTTCCCTCCTTCCACTCTTGCCTTTTTATGCACAGGAGCTGATCTCCCCTGACCATCCCCACCGAGCCTGGTGATGGCTTGCTGATTGGATCAACAAACATGCAAGCAAGAAAATGGAGTGACAGAGGAAATACCTCTTGTGAGACTGAGGGTATTGAGCTCAAAAAAGATTCGTCAGGGTGGGTTTCCTGGGAAGAGACTGAATAGCCAGGGGCAAGGGTGCCAAACCAGCCCAGCAGCTAGAGTCAGAGAAGATGGTTTGGGGTGAGGAACGCTGATGTTATAGCTCAGGTGGTACAGCTCCTGGCCAACAAGTGTGAGGCCCTGAGTTTGAACCCCTCTACTGCAAAAAGAAAAGAGAAGAGAAGAGAAAACAAAAGAAAGAAATGAGGAAGGAAGACTTCTTCCTCCATGAAGCTGTTCAGCTATGTTCTGAGATGCCTTTGAAGCAATGAGCACCCCATTACTAGAGATGTCTGATAGCTTAGGAATATGAAGGGGTTCCTAGTGATACGTTGGTGGAAACTGGAGCAGGTGACCTCAGCGATTTGATGATGTCAACTTCTGCTTCTTATGAAGGAGAATGGGGGAAAGATCAGCCCCCGTCTCTAGTGAGCTTCTACTAGCGAGTGTCACATGAGTGTCATTCTAGCCAGTCACTAACGAGTACTGGTTCCCCTGGCATCAAGCAGTATAGTGCTTCTCAGCATCCTTATGGTTGCCTGAGGTCATTCACACACGTTCTGGGTAACAAAGACAAGCAGGAGGGTTGTGTGTTTCACCTGGGAGTGGAAACCGTAATGCAAGATCTACAAATTCTTTTCTCTTTGCCAGAGTGACAAGTAAACAATGGCAACTTCTCTGTCAAGCTGGGTCCCAATGGGCTGTTCCAGTCCATCCTGACTGATATGGGGTAGTGACTTAATCAGTACATATGAGAAAAATGGAAGCTACACTAAGTACAGGGTTGCATGGCAGTTCCTACATCTCAGTCCAGCACACAAACAGATACCAGCATTCACCATGTTCACCCAACATGGAGCATCTACTCTAGCTCATCTAGTGCTCGTGTGTTCCTAACCAGTGCTCATAATTGTCATCCTGATATCTCAACAGTCAAATTTTCACCACAATTTTCTCTTCACCTTCTCTCCACCCTTCTATTTAATGAAATTCCTGACCTATTCCCAAAGGCCTGGATCAAGTCTCATATCCTGCCCCAGAGACCATGGAACCACTGTTTGGAATATCTGAAAATCCTGTGGTCAGGACTCCTGTTTGGGGACCTCTTGTGTACGTCTTTATCCTGTTCTGTGTTAACAAACCTTTACAAACAGGTGATGATCCAGAAGTTGCTAGCTCATAATATGCCTGCTGAGTTCATTTTTTGAGCTCATAATATTGATGGAGTAGAGTGCAATGCTATGAATATACACATGATATTCTTACTTTAAAATTCTCTTACAGCCAGGTGCCAGTAGCTCATGTCTGTAATCCTAGTTACTCAGGAGGCTGAGATCTGAGGATCATGGTTCAAAGCCAGCCTGGTCAGGAAAGTCCATCAGACTCTTATCTCCCATAAGCCACCAGAAAATCAGAAATGGCGCTGTGGCTCAAGTGGTAGAGCTGAAGAGTTGAGGGACAGCGCCCAGGCCGAGTTCAAGCTCCAGGACCAGAAAAAAAAAATTCCCTTACAAGCCATGTACTGGTGGCTCATGTTGACAATTCTAGCTACGCAGGAGGCTGAATGTAAGAATTGTGGTTCAAAGCCAGCCCAGGCAGGAAAGTATGTGAGACTTTTCAACTAACGAGGAAAAGCCAAAAGTGGAGCTGTGACTGGCAACATGCCAGCCTTGAGCAACCAAACAAAAACAAACAGAAAAACAACCAGGGAAAGTACCCAGGTCCTGAGTTCAAGCCAAGGACTGGTGCACATAAAAATGTTTTACTAAGATATCAAAGCTATTAATGATTTTAAAAAATGGGAACACTCTACATTCCACACTAAATTCTAAAAATGCTGAAGAGCAGCAAGATGACTGGCAAAGGGCTGCTGCTACCCTTTGCTGGGGTCATCTGCCCATGAAGGTCTCCTCCTCTTCCTCCCCCTGTCACCCTCGCATCAGTCACCATTGGCACAGCCTGATCTGCAGGTTGGCACAGGTCTGGGGAAGTGGAGGAGCAGTGAGGAATCAGGACAAGCCAGACCTGTCGCAGCATCTTATGTTATAGAAGAGTTATATGCCACACTGTCATTCCTGGGTCTGTATTTGTTTCTCTTAGCCATTGGGACAAAGTTCCAATGATAGAGCACACTACACCAACCCTTTCAGAGAAGGCAGATCGCAGGTCAGCATCCAGCACTCAACATCACTTCTCATACTCCCCCATCTTTCCCAGGGTTTCCAGTGAGCCCATCTGATAAGGAGGCATGCCAATCAGGTTCCCAATCAGGTCTCCTCCCATTGCTCAACAGCACCCACAACAGGCCAGTAAGTCCTTCAGGTAGTAAATCCTTCTCGAGGTCTAATCAGAGGCTATGGTAGTGTTGCATATTTATTTCCTTTCTTTGGCACTTATATGCAGATAGAGAAGTGCTGGCTTGCCCTTTACCCCATACAACCTTTCTTGACTTCCAAATCCCTGGGCAGCACCTGGACAGGTTTTCTGTATGCCTGCTGTATCCTCAGCATGGTTCATGCACTGACCACACCACACTGAAAGGCTAGAAACCATCACAACGTCCTGACAGATGGTCCAGGGATGCACAGGTCTCGTGGAAAGAGAAGTCAGGATTGCAAACAATCTCTTTCTTTTTTTTTTGTCGGTCGTGGGACTTGAACTCTGGGCCTGGGCGCTGTCCCTCAGCTCTTCAGCTCAAAGCGAGCGCTCTACCACTTGAGCTACAGCGCCACTTCCTGCAAACAATCTCAAATGCAGGCAAATCTCATTTTCTAGCAGTGACCTGGGCTTCTTCCAGTCTCTCTGTAACATACTTTTCCTGTTCTGGGCTCTTGGGGTCCTCATGAGATTTGACCCACTCTACGTTGCCCCTACTTTGTGCCCCTGAAGGGGCTGGGAGAAGGCAATTTTTTCCCCTTACACTAGTTGCAGCAAAAAGAGAGGAAGATACAAAGCTACCTGTGCCACACCCAGGCCTGGGTAGGATCTGTTGCCTGCTATACACAACTTCTTGAAGTTAGGACCTCCAGAAGGTAGGACCTCAGAATCTTCTGCCACCCTCAACCTTCCTGGGCACACAGAGCCAAGGCAGAGCCCTCAGGGCAGCACCAGACAAGCTGCCACTCCTATCCTGACTTGGCCTCAGTTTCTCCTTGAAATGTATCCTTATGTGTGGATGAATGTGGGTTAGTGGAGCAACTCAGTACAGTCTCACATGGTTGCTAGCCACTGAGTGTGAGCAAGGCCCCATGGAGAGCCAGCTCCAGCTCCTACCTTAGCTCTGCACATGGGCTGAAAGCAAGGCAGGTATGTGTACGGAGAACTGTGACATGAGTGTGGGGGTTGGTGGCAAGTTGCTGGGTATGTTCCTTGGGACAGTGGGATGTCTCTAAGGGCTAGTTCTGTGCTCTGGTCATGCCGAAGTTCTTTTTAAGGATGGCTGGGCCAGAAGACCCCATCAGAGCCACACCCATCAGTGCGTTCTTAAAAGGGCAGCTACCTGGGTGCCCTCTATCTGAGGCTCCTGCAGAGCAGGTGTGGGCAGGGCAATGCATGGGCGAGCCACAAGGGGCTTTCCTGGGGCTGCTGACAAGCTCTGATCCTTGCCCAGAGGACACAAGGAGATGGCTGCTCCATGAGGGAATAAGGTTTCAGAGATGAGGCCCAGGGTAGGTGTTCCCACTGGCAGGAGCACAAACATGGATGGGTAGGAGCTACCATGAGCCATGGGCAAAGGCAACACCTAGAAGGGGCAGGGTATTGCGAAGGACAAAAATCTGGCCAACACTGCAGGAACTGTATCATCAGCCAGCCCTAAATAGCCACCAGAGAGAAACAAAATTTCATCTTGTTCATGCAGCCTATGGCTTATTCCTAACAACCTTAGTCTTTGATGCTTAAAACCCAAGTCTTTCACCATTGAACCAAGGCTCTCCCAACCACAGCAGACCTCATTTAAATCTAGGCTGCCAGATTTCCTGCTTCTTCATGCAGTGGATGGGGTACAGCTGTCAGGTCCATACCTCCGCCTCTTATCAGGAGGTATGGCTCTGCCACCTCCTGTGTAGTCCAGCCAGCTTCTGACCTCTGGCTTGCTCTGTGACATATACACTCGCTGTCTGTGCTGGGGTATCTCTATACACCTGAGTCCTGTCCTTCTAAATAGGTGTGAGACCCTGGAAAGCAAGGCCTTAGTGTCAGGTTCTCTTAGAGCTTTGTACCAGGACTCTGCTAATACTGCCACTGGGTGGGTCTCCAAGAAATCCTGCCCATAAATGCCCTGACCTCCTCTGCCTTGGCTCTGAGCATCTTCCCAAAGCACAGGGTAGGCCCCAGCTAGACATAAGCAGGCTGTAGGACTTCCCCAAACTCCAAACACAACCACCACAGGCACTGCCTAGGACCAGATGGTGCCACACGGCAGTGAAAATGGTTTTGACAGTGGTCCCAGGACTGTGGAAGGCCCCACCCAAGAAGCCCCCATCTCTGGACATATCAGAAAAGTGACCCTCAACTCCTACCCAGAGTTCTGCCCTCTGGCTCAACTCTACCTGCCATGAAAGGACCTCCATCTGGTCGGCTCAGAAGGGAGATAATGCAGTAGCCAGGTCACCAAAGGTCTCCCACTGTGCAGCCACATGGCTGCCAACAGAATCCCATTCAAGAATCTTATCAAGATTTCCTGTGTCAGCAACAACGAAACACACACTCAAATCTTGTAATGAGAAAAAACCATCCAGGACAGCTTTCCACCCCCGCCCCCTACCACCATGGAGCAAAGCCTAAGAAAGATCTAGACCCCAAGCCACCAAGCTGCTTCCCTCAGGACAACCTAGAGAAGGACTCATCCAATCAGTACAAGGGACTGAAGTAGTGGGCAGGGCCATGTGTTTCCCAGCAGTTGTGGGACCAGGGGCTATGGAGTCTGGGCTGGGGCTGAGGCTGGGTAAGTGGTTTTCTGAGCTTTTAACGCATAGACTCTGAAATGCATGGATGAGGATCAGTGGGCCAGCTGAACCACTGGAAGATGGGGGCCCACAGGTCACTATGCAGGTCTGGAAAAGCAGCTACCCACTTCCCTCTACTCCACACATCCCACTGGGGATCCTTCACAGGACCTTACAGGCCATATAGAAGGCTCCTGGCTTAGTTGGTGCACTGGGAAGATGGACAGACCTCTGGTGTCCTCCTACGAGCTGCCCCCATCCCTCCCTCTGAAGACCTGGAGGGAAGTGTTCCCCTTCCCCCCAGAACCCCAGTAGCATCAAAATCCAGAGTCTTGGTGTTTAGGGCGGGGGCGGTCCATCAATGTTAGCTCATGAACCTCCAATTCAGTCACCTGGCTTCCTGGGTAAAATATTCTACCATCATAAGGGTATGTTTCAGACCATCTCTCCATTGCCTCTCAGTGCACACCTGGATTATTTCCAGGTGTTTGCTATTACATTTATTACTACTAGAAAGACTGAAGAATAGGTATGTTTGAGGCAGGGTACATCACTGCAGCCAAAGAATTAAGGGCTTCCCAGAGATACAGACAACACCCTGCTGTCTCTTCCATCTCCCTAATTGTCCCACATCCCCACCTCTCAGAAGCCACAGGGACCCTAGGGACCAGGCCAGCCTAGGGACCCAGAGAAGCAAGACCCCCGATGACACCCGCCCCCTACACAACAAGCACAGAGCTGGTCCCCTACCTGCTGTGGGGGAGCTCGTCCTCGGGGGAAGGAGCAGCTGGTGTCTAGCTGCTTGCTGCAATCCGCTGTCCACTGCAGGGCAGAAAGGAAGAAAGGTCAGTGATGGCAGGACACACAGGCACAGCCTCACTCTGCCTAGCTCCCAGATGCCCACTGCACCTCTGCAGCAGGGCCAGAAGAAAATCCTGACAAGGTATTTTCAATGGCAAATCCATCCCTATTATCAGGTCTAAGTGCAGTTATATTCTGAAGCCAACCACACATGGTGCCAAGATCCTCAGATGTGTAGATGACCAAGATCCAGCTCTGATCACTTGACCTGGTTCTGTCCATCCACATGGGTGTGGCTGGAGCTGGAGGAGACACAAATGTATGTCTCTGCTTGGCTTGTTATATCCAGTTACAGGTGACAGATATGGCCTCAGGATGAGCTCCAAACTGGCTGCCAGTTGCCAGGCTGAAGTCTATTGAGCTGGAAGGGCTAGTCTATTCCCAAGTATGAGCTGATGAGTACTGATACTAGAGTCCCTAAGGTCTGCTGTATAGAGATTCTAGGTCTCACTCTCTACCTATTGACCTAGATTGAGAGGTTGTGGCCTGAGGACCAGTACTTTTGAGGAAAGTTAAGAGAGCTACTGACACCCATGCAATCTCTCAGGCTTCATTCTATATCATCTATGAAGTGGGGACACCATGCCAGACAGCGCTGTGAAGTAGAGATGAAGGCTCTCTATAAGAAGCGCTGTACAGCCACAACAACACAGTGGGACCGTGGCAACTCCTCAGTCAAGTGTTGGCAGCCTTGTGGTGGTGTCTCTACTGTCTTGTAGTGTGATAGCCTGGAATGCTGCTAAATACGACCTTCACTCCTGTGATAGACACACACACATGAGATGCAGAGGGGTTCGGCTCTGTTTGACACCTCAAGTCAAAGCTGCTTGAGTGTGATGGTTCCAGGACAATACTGTCCTGGTTTTCTAAAATCTTGGTCCGAACACCCGCCTGACAGTGAGTCAAGGGCATGCGCTCTGGATGGAAAGGCCTTATGATGTTGTGAAGGCTGGGTTCCAGTGCTCCACAGTTGCTCTAATTTATACTTTCCTCAAAAGCACTGGTCCTCAGGACCCAGTCTCTCAGTTGCTCTAACAAAATAAAATGAGATCCACAGATAGGAGTCAGGGCTTGACTTTACATTTCCTATTAGCCAGGTTATGTGTGTGTGTGTGTGTGTGTGTGTGTGTGTGTGTGTGTGGTGTACGCATGTGCATGCATGCACATGTGCTAGTCCTGGGGTCTAAATTCAGGGTTTGGATGCTGTCTCTGAGCTATTTTTGCTCAGGATAGCACTCTACTACTTGAGCCACAGCTCCATTTCTGGCTTTTTGGTGGTTAAAGATAAGAGTCTCATGGGCTTTCCTGCCTTGGGCTAGCTGAGAGTCATGATCCTCAGCTCTCAGCCTAGAGTAGCTAGTATTACAGACATGAGCCACCACAGCATGGCATTAGTAGCCAGATCTTTAAGAACAGGTAAATTATGTTAAATAATATGCCACACATAGCCCAAGTATCCAAAATATTACCACTTCAATAGTGTTGATAAAAATGAATTTTATTTATATTTCTGTCAGTTTTGGGGCTTGAACTCAGGACCTGGTACAATCCCTGAGCCTCACTGTGCTCAAGACTAGCACTCTACCATTTGAGCTACAGCACCATTTCCAGTTTTTGAGTAGTTAAGTGGAGATAAGAATCTCATGGAGCCGGGCGCTGGTGGCTCACGCCTGTAATCCTAGCTATTCAGGAGGCTGAGATCTGAGGATTGCGGTTCAAAGCCAGCCCGGGCAGGAAAGACCGTGAGACTCCTATCTCCAATAAACCACCAGAAAACTGGAAGTGGCGCTGTAGCTCAAGTGGTAGAGCGCTCGCCTTGAGCTGAAGAGCTGAGGGACAGCGCCCAGGCCCAGAGTTCAAGCCCCACAACTGACAAAAAAAAAAAAAAGAATCTCATGGAGTCTTTTCTGCTAGATCTTGCTTTGAACCACAATCCTCAGATCTCAGCCTCCTGAGTAACTAGGCTTACAGAGTAAGCCACTAGTGCCTAGAAAAAGTGAAAAATTTTTATAGTTTAATTTCCATACTAAGTACTGAAATCCATTCTGCATACATCTGAGATGAGTCCCACGTTAAGTACTTCAGAGCCACATATGGTCAGAGGCTCCTCTATTGGGAGATGGCAAAGATGGTAGACCCATTCCATGTCCATTCTGCTCCATATTGTAGAAGGGCTGGCCTTCCCAGGCTCCTGGATCAGCTAGCTTCTGGCTAGACTTGGCCAGGAGATCAGAAGAAGGAAGGAGCCAGTGTACTTTCCCCCTCCCTTTTTCCCCTCTATCTTTCTCCTTTCCCATTTTCCCCACCTTCCTCTTCCCCCCTTTCCACTTCCTCCTCCTCTTCCTCTTCCTCCTCCTTCTCCTCTTCTTTTTCTCCTCCTCCTTTCTTCTTCCACTTTTCTGCCTCTCTCCATACCCTTCTTTTTTTCTTTCTGTTTCCTACTCTTTACATTAACCTGTAACAACCTGGTCTCCTTCAAGACTCTAGCCCTCAGCAGATACAAGTTACACTGACACCACATTAAGATATGATAATGGCTAACTGTAGGTGCTAATTTATTTCCGTTAGCCTCTTAGCTCTTTTATCATCTGGGTAAATAATTCCCTAGATTAAATTTCTGCTTGTGGAGAATTGTAATCTCAAAATATCTCTCCCAGAACATTTTATTAATTGAAAAATAAGAAATCCATCAGTCAACACTTTAACTAAATGAGAGAGGTTAACAATACCAGTAGTAAAACATATCCACACTGTACGCTGAGCATGCGCATCACTTTTGAAATATTTGCTCCAACTACTCAACCTTAATGTAATTACAAGAAATGCCATACAACCCAAATCAATGAATATTGTCCAAAATCAGTGAGCAGTGCTCAGACCAAGAAAGCATCACAGATCTAGGGCCGAGTAAGGAGAGATGACAAATGTAAATTTGGACCTTGGAACAGAGAAAGGGAAATTAATAATAAGTTGGTAAACTCTGAGTGAAAGTCTCTAGTTAACAGCTAGTTTCCTTGTTCTGATCACTGTTCCAAGGTTATGCAAGATGCTGTATTAGGGGAAGCTGTGTGACAGTAAATTCAGAATGATTTCTGTGCCTTGGTTATAAGCCTAAAATAATTGCAAAACAAAAAGTAATGTGCACACATATGTACATATGTACATTTGCACCATGTAATTTGGTCTGACCTAAATATAATTACAATGTATATACATGTGTGTATGTTTATGTATATGTTTAAACTACTGTACAAACAATCCCTCTGTTGTATATTGGTATGGTTTCTTATCCCCCGGATGAATAAGGTAACTACTACTGCTGTTCCTTCCCTTCCCAGTGTCCCAGAGATTTCAATCACAGCTGAAGCGGCATCCCATACAGCTGTGAGTCAGGGGTGGTCACAGCTCCTCCTGGGGCTGGTGTGGCTCCTGGCAAGGTGGGACCTACCACAAGAGACAAGCCTGCATAGAGAGGATGGTGCAGCCTACATGTTTGCAGGCAGACTTGCTCTGCTTGGAGAAGTGTCCCAGAGTGAAAGCTCCATGCAGAGGGCTTGCTTATCAGTGGTCAATTTAGATTCATACGTGTCCACCAAAAGTCCTGGTCTCCTTCTGTGTGCCTCCCCCACCAAGAAAGAAGAGGTCCCCCAGCAGCCATGCAGGGAAAACAGAGGATGTGTGGTGGAAGGGGAGGTCATGGTCTCCACAGGGGCTGTGAGGGGAGGGACATGGGTAAGCCATGGTCCCCTGACAGGAGCCATCCAGACAGGTGAACAGGAGGAAGGGATGCTGGATAGCCATGGACAGGGGCTGGAGCTTCTGGCAAGGAGCAGTTAGAGAGGTAGAACTTGCTCATGTATGGTTTCTTAGTAGCAGTGGGAGAGGTACAGGGATGGGAACAGAGAGAGTGTGGACCAGACAAGCAGCAGCAAGTGGGATAGTCTGTGGAGTTCAGTGATGGAGCCCACAGGAAAACAGAGGGACCCATCAAGGCTGGACACAAGCATCACCCCCAGTAGAGGCAGAGGCTGACTGGGTGGCTTTCTTGACATCTAGGGAGGCACCAAGGAAGAATGATCACCCTTGTCACCCCAAGCTCTATCCTCTAGACTTGAGGGGCTCCTACCACCCAGCAGCCCAAGGCATCATCCTCTCCAGGTCACCCGCCTGGGTGACTTCCACAAGGGACCCGCATGTTAGCCCCTGTCCTCAGAGCCCAAGCTTGGGAGCTCTCTCTTCCCTTCCAACCTCTTCCCATCTTGGCAGGGTTCTTCCCTCAGCATCTCCTTCCTTCACATCCTCTGCCTCCCTTTGTTGCCTCTGAGTCACCTCTCTGAAATACCCAGACAGACCTCCCCAAACCATTTCTAGATGGTTCTAGAGTAGGACAGGTTTGTAGACAACGTGTCTGAACCCTCACACACAGGTCACACCAGCTTGCAGCTTGGGGCTTCCTGACAATGCATTCCCTTAAGGAGGTAAAGGTGGTGTCTTGTAAACCTCATTGATGGAGGCAGGACACGTGGGAAACCTTTGTATATAAGAACAATGCATATGAAACTCACTAAAATAGTTTTAGGGCTTCAACTAGAGCCATCATAATTTATATCTTAACTGAAAAATCTGGAATAAATACTACACAGGATTAAGATTTGATAAAGCCAGGCACCAGTGGCTCACGCCTATAATCCTAGCTACTCAGGGGGTTGGGATCTGAGGATCATGGTTCAAAGCCAGCCCAGGCAGGAAAGTCCTTAAGGCTTTTATCTACAACAAACTACTCAGAAAACCAGAAATGGTGCTGTGGCTCAAGTGGTAGAGCTCTTGCCTTGAGCTGAAGAGCTGAGGGACAGCAGCCAAGCCCAGAGTTCAAGCCCCACAACTGACCAAAAAAAAAAAAGATCTGATAAATACAGATGTATAGACATGGATTCTGCACTTGAAATGGATGTTTGAAATGTATTTCTCTATCTATAAATCTATCTATCTATCTGTCTGTCTGTCTGTCTGTCTGTCTATCTATCTATCTATGGCTAGAAAGGGGTTTGCAATCAGGCCTGGGCGCTGTCCAATAGCTCTATCACTCAAGCTGGTGCTCTACCACTTAAGCCACAGCTCCTTTTCCTGCTTTTTGCTGGTTAACTGGAAATAACAGTCTCAAGGAGTTTTCTGTTTGGGCTGGGTTGGAACTATGATTCTCAGATCTCAGCCTCCTGAGTGGCTAGGATTACAGGTGTGAGCCACCAGCACTTGGCTCTACATGTTGTAAATATTTCAAAACAAAGCAATGAAGAAGATGGGTTAGTGATGCATCTCAGGGTGGGAAGGGATTTTGAGCAGATGTGGGAAGGATAGGGGAGAGCATGAAGCATAGCACTGAAGGAAAAGAGAGGAGGCTGAAACTCAGAGGGGAAGAGGCTGATGATGCTAAAGTTGAACTGGACTCATTTTTACAGTGTTTGAAGTCCCGCCAGGAAGTGGCCCTACCAGATATCAAAGCAGATGGTGAATCAGTACAGGAACAGCAAAACAGATCAGCTGAGAAAAACCATACCTTACACATATCAATGTACAAATGGGAACTTAATAATAGAATAAGGATTGCAATAGCCACATGAAATTCAGACAACCCACGGGCCATTAAAGCAAAAATCCCTCTACATGTCTACCTTGCACTGACCCTGGGGGAAAAATGCATTCCAATTAACATCTAAGATACAAGCTCAAACTACATCAACACTTAAAACTTCCAGGCATGCAACAAAAGAAATAGCTAAGAATAAAAGACAAAGGAGAGGCTACTTGGCAACATGGATAAGCAAAGATTAATCACCAGATGATATTTCAAGGCTCCACTTAAATGAGGGCCTATTCTAAGCCTGTTACACTGACAGTTCTTTTTAGGGTCTTTTAGATGCTCTACCTTTGCCCATCTGGCAAACACAGACACTGTCAAGTAACTTGTCCAGGGTTATACAACAAGAAAGTGGCAGAATAAACAAAAGGAATAAGTAGATCCAGGAAAAATGATTGATAACAAATACGATGCATGGTATTGAATTCCTCCAAGATCCTAAGCAGAGTTTTTGATAGCACTATTGGTAAGATTTAATGCTACTGGCAAGATTTAAATATCTAAATCTTAAATAAAATTTAATAGTTTAAGATTGCAGGTGCCAGTGGGTGCTGTGGTTCACACCTGTAATCCTCCTCAGGAGGCTGAGATCTGAGGATCATAGCTCAAGCCAACCCAGACAGGAAAGTCCTTGAGACTCTTATCTCCAATAAACTACTCAGAAAAAGCTGGAAGTGGTACTATGGCTCAAGTGGTACAGCACTAGCCTTGAGCACAGAGAGGCTCAGGGACAGAGCCCAGGCCCTGGGTTCAAGCCCCATGACTAGCAAAAAATAAGAAAAAGATTGCAGGCCTGATCCGAGTTGGTGAATCCAGTGATTGGGAGGTTATTGGATACTAAGGACTCTGGCCTAATGAATGGATTAATTCTCTGATAGGTTCATAATATGATGGCATTACTTATTTATTTTGTGCCAGTCTTGTGCCAGGCTTGAACTCATTGTACTATCTCTGAGCCTTTTTGCTCAAGGTTAGTGCTCTACCACTTGAGCCATACCTCTACTTCTGGCTTATTGGTGGTTAATTAGAGATAAGAGTCTCATAGGCTTTCCTGCCTAGTTGGCTTCAAACTACGATCTTCAGATCTCAGCTTCCCAAGTAGCTAAGATTACAGGTGTGAGCTCATGGCTCTTGGATTGATGGCATTATTGCAAGCTGGAGTCTAACTGGAGAAAGTAGGTCACTAGAAAAGGTATACTTTGTCCCTAGCTCCTTCCTGTCTCTGTCTCCCTGCTTTGTGGCTGCTATGGGAGCTCTCCTCTGCGATGCTCTGACTCACATAGGTCCAGAAACATGGAGCCAATCAACCTCAAACAGAAGCCTATGAAACCACAAGACTAGTGAATCTCTCTCCCTCTGAACTCTTTATGTCAAGTATTTTGTCAAAGCCACAAAAAGTGAACATCATAGTTATTAATAATCTTTTAATGGAACATTGGTGAAATATAAGGTCTATAAATTAAATAATAGCAGAATATCAATGCTTAATTCCTATGTTACGGTTATATAAGATTTTATTATTATTAAGTAAGACATTATCCTTCTTCTTAGGAAACACATGCTGAAGTGTTCAGGGTAAAAGGTTATCATGTATGCAACTTATTCCCAGATTTTATTGGTAATACTTGAACTTGTATACCATGCAAATGTATGCATATAGTTCTTATGTAATTAAAAAAACCTAAACAACACAAAAGTATATAATGATACTTCCCATGCTCCCAGAAACTCAATTTCTGGTAAGCCTTTCATGGCTGGTCCACCACTGAGCCCCTGTGAGCCATGACACAGGAAAAATGGAATCGAGGGTAGAGAAGAGGCAGAAGTCAGACAGAAAAGGGATGAGCGAATGGTGAGTGGGTACCCAGCATGGAAGGAGAAACATGAAGGAAAAGAGAAAGAAAAACATAGTAGAGAAGACAGCATACTAATGTGAAAGCTTTCCTGCCCTCATGTATATCTGATCTGTCATTTCTCTTTTAAAGAGCACTTTGTGACTTAGACAAGACCTAGGACTTTCACATGGCCGACAGCAACAAAAGG
The DNA here is from genome assembly GCF_000151885.1 of Dipodomys ordii. Classification (NCBI taxonomy): domain Eukaryota; kingdom Metazoa; phylum Chordata; class Mammalia; order Rodentia; family Heteromyidae; genus Dipodomys; species Dipodomys ordii. Next base: position 1,106,561 of record NW_012267259.1, on the reverse strand, counting down.
GCTGTAGGAAGCAATCTTAATCCTCCCACATTCTACCCTTCTAAGAGACAGCAGCAAGAGACAGCTGGCCTCAGAGAAAAGCGACAGCTGGGTCCCATGTGGGGACTTAACTCAAGCACCTATCTGAGTCACATTGGGGCTCATAAAAATGCCAGTGTCCAAGACAGGCTTCTCTCCATTCAGCTGGATCTCAGGGGAGATATCAGTGTTTCTGGTATCAAGCATCAATGGTTCTGTTTAATCAGTTGTATATTGCTCCAAAGTTTCCTGATCATTCTCCAGATCGCTCCATGACATCAGAAGTGTCAAACATTCCTCATCATAACATTCTATTCTATTCCATACAAGGTTAATGCCAAAGAGATTTAGAGTCCTAATTTTCTTTCTAGAAGGAAGAAAAATATGTATGAACCACATAATTCCCTATCACAGCTCATAGCCAGAAGTAGGCAAAGTGAGATGGGAGAGGGATGGGGTAAGGTAAAGAGGGGTCCTAGGATCAGCGTGGCACCACCAGGCGGGATGGCTTGGTCATCTTCCATCTCTGTGCTTCAGTTTCCTTCCTTCAGAGTAGACTATGGTTCCCTTCCTTCTAAGGATGGAATAAGGACAACTTTCAGGATAGAAAACTGGGACTTGGAATCATTAGAGAAAAGAATCCTAGCCAGGCGCTGGTGGCTCATGTCTGTAATCCTAGCTACTCAGGAGGCTGAGATCTGAAGATCGTGGTTCCAAGCCAGCCCAGGCAGGAAAGTCTGTGAGACTCTTATCTCCAGTTAACCACCAGAAAATCAGAAATGGCATTGTGGCTCAACTGGTACAGCATTTGCTTTGAGCTGAAGAGCTCAGGGACAACAGCCAGGCCTTGAGTTCAAGCCCTACAACTGACAAAAAAAAAAAAAAGAGTCCTAATCATAGAAAAAGGGTGATAGGATAATGTACAAGAGCTGGGAAACCACATACATTCTTTTGGCTATCTATTTTTTGGTTATCTATCTACCTACTTACCTACCTATCTTTTCTCCATCAATTTATCTGTCTGTTGTAGTTTGGGTATAAAGTATCTGAAAGATCATGTGTTGAAGGCTTGGTCTTCAATCAGTGTGACTTTGGGGAAGTGCCTGGGTCATAAGCATGAGAACCTGATCAGTGAGTTAGTTCATTGATGAGTTCATAATTGGACAGAAGGTAGTAGGAACTTATTGGAGGAAGGGAATTGCTGGGTGCATGACACTGAAAGGATTGTCCCTAGCCTCTTCCTCTGTTTCTGTCTACTTTCTGGGCATCATAAGGTGAGCCTGTCAGCTCTGCCACAACTCCCTTCCTCCAGCCCTTCTTTCCCCTGCCATCCATGTTTCCTTCCTAGTTGTGACTAGGGCAGGCACTAGGGAACACACTGAACAGTACCATGAGGCATTTTCTCCCTAGGTATCCACAGCCACTTATATCTCAGATGCCAAATAATGACATCACCAACTGAGAAGTAACATTCTTCTCCACTCTCCCAAGCTTGCTCAGGTTTCCAAGATTCTTAACTATTTTCTTCTCTTAGAAACATCAAAGCACCACCATCACCACCACAGATGACAGACAAATAGGGACATTCTGTGTGTGTGTGTGTGTGTGTGTGTGTGTCTGTGTGTGTGTGGTGGATGCTTTCCATTTAAAACAGTCATCTGAT
>NW_012267259.1:1067945-1104566 GCF_000151885.1 Dipodomys ordii | reverse complement strand
AGTGCTCTGTGTGTGTGTGTGTGTGTGTGTGTGTGTCTGTGTGTGTGTGGTGGATGCTTTCCATTTAAAACAGTCATCTGATTAAATAAAAACAAGCAAAGTGCTTTAGCAGAACTATTTCCCACCAAAGCTGTGTCAATAGAGTTTTTTTTTTTTTTTTTTTAAGAAGTGTCTGAAGCAGAAACAACTAATCCCGGCCTGGAATCAAGTTGGCCACAGCTGTCCTTCCTCTGGAGTCTGTGGCCAGATGTGTTTGTGGTCATAGAGAGAGAGGAGGTAGGAATTGATGGGAGCAGAGCTCCCACATAAGAGTGGGCCCAGAATCCTACTAACTGTCTGCATTCACCCAGAAAACTTCAGTACATGCAGGAAGTTTAAGGTTGTACTCTAATATTACAAGGGCGGTATTCCCCAACTTCTGCATCCTAACAACTACCCTGTTAGAGCCTCTCCAGAGGCCTATACAACCTGATTCTGGGCATCCAAGCATGGGTCCCCTCTCCCAATCCCAGGAGCAGAATGAAAAAGTGCAGAGCAAGGCTGCAGGCATTGCAGTACCTTCTCTACCCTCAGTGAGCTCAGCTGTCCTACAGACAGATGGGAAGTGCCAGCAGATCCCTGGCTTCCAAACTATCCTCCACTCCAATGGTTGCTTTGGACGCAGGAATTCTACTATTAGCAATGTTTTTCTCTGGAGTGAAGTTTCACAATTCCTTGGATTCCACCTCTGGCAATTGCATAGTTCAGCCAGAGGACCCTGGGGTGAGGGGGGGGCTGCTGTTCTACATCACAGAAAAGGCAGGGGGCACAGGCTATCACCAGGGGAATGTCCACAGAGTCTGCTCCCAGGAACATCAGCTCTGATGCTGCCAGAGTACAATAAGAACGAATTCACCTATTTCCTTTCCCTTTAACCAAGTCAACCTAAAGAGATTAATTTCCCCACTCTACCCTGCCTGCCACTGTGGGCAGCACCTGCTTCTCTGTAGCTTCCATACCTCTACTCCTCCTTTCCAGCATTCCTAACTCATCAGGATAATATCTATTTGCTAAATAAAACTAAACCTTTGACCCTGACAGCTTTACCCAAGGTCACACAGGCAGCCAGAAACACATTTGAAACTAACTCTTGAAAATATCTACTGCCTTAGGATACAGACCCATGTGGCTGGGCATCAGTGGCTCATATTCATAATCCTAGCTACTCAGGAAGCTGAGATCCAAGGACCATAGTTTGAAGCCAGCCCTGACATGAAAGTCCATGAGACTCTTATTTCCAATCAACTACCAAAGAGCCAGAAGTGGAACTATAGCTCAAATGGTAGAGTCTGAGCTTTATGCACATTAAACTCAGGGATAGTGCCCAGGCCTTGAATTCAAGGCCTAGGATGGGTGTGCACATGTATACCACACAACGTATACACGCGCGGGCACACACACACACACACACACACACACACACACAGAAGCTCACAGAGATCCATGCAAGACATGTCCATACATTACTCAGGGTGACTGCATCCCAGGACACAATCCTGCAAATGAGGCCACCTCCTATCAAAAGCCAGTGCTGCCAGACTGACCCAGAAGGGGTGGGACCTGCATCAGGCTCTGGTCAGAATGCTTCATGTGTCTGAATGTATCGGAATGTGGAGCTGTGGGGAGGGTCTTGAGAGATGCGATTCTTCGGCTACCAGTAACTGCTGGCTGCATTGGAAGTCAGAGAAAATGCATACATGATTGATGCATTATGATAAGCTCTGTTCATCTAGAATGTAAGCTTGTGGAGAGGAAGGGACAGTGGCTGGGCACAGGATAAGTGCTCAATGAATGTGTTTTTCAAAGACTCAGAAGAGTCTGTCTGGGCCTCAGCTGCTCATGTAAGGATGGTCTATGGGTGGTCTTTAGAGGTCAAAGAGCACACTGCTGATGTGTGGGTATTGGCAGGGGGCAGCTTCTTATCTGGATGTCAAAGCCTCTCCTCTAGGATCCTGGGTACTAGGCAGAGTGGGCCATCCACATCTTGGCAGTCTAGGGCCAGGTGACCACACTCTGCTGGAGTTGGGATCCCTGGTATCACATCTTTGATCTCGCCAAGGCCCTGGGTCAGGGCTCACCTGGGAGACGTGAGACTGTGTCCTTTGGCTCTCACCATCGCCCTCTGTCTTGTCGGTCAGCAGCCCCTGCACCTGGTACTCCAGCACGTAGCTGTCGATGAAGCGCTCTAGCTCCTCGATCTCCTGGGAGCGGCTGCTCCCTGCCTCTGAGGAGGCCGACGCTGCTGAGGAGTTCTCCATTCCTCTGGCTCAGGGGCCTGGGTGGGCTGGGGGGAGAGAGGACAGACAGGCTCCATAAGACACTGCTGGAGGCCAAGATGAAATATTCTCACCTCCGGCATGGTCAACCAATTGTCAGACAGGTGAGTGGTCTACAGGCTGATCTTTAGCCTAAAGAATATGCTGGGTTCTCACCATGCACAGAGACTAAGGCCAGAGAATGCAGATGATCTGCCTAACTAGCTAGCCTGGTTCCTCATCCTCAAAGGTTGCTGGTGAAGGGGAAAAAGAACAGCTCAATGCTGGGCTCCCAACTTGATTTACCAAACCCTGAGATAATAAACAAGTACTCCTGCAAGCCATCATGGTGGTAATAACTTGCTATACAGTGGTAGAAAGCTAACTCACGATGCTTCCCTCCCTTTTAGGGTGAGGGATCCCTTCCCTCTACTTTCCAAATCTAGAAATCACTATACTCATGAAACATCGGCGCAGTAGCAGTGTCTTAGACACCAAGCAACATGTCCGAGGTCACACAGCAAGGCTCCAAGTGAGTAGTCACAGCCCACCAGTCTCCTTCCTTCCTTCCCATAGCCGTCCTTCCCTCCTACCTTCCCATAGCCTACTACAACCTAAAGGATATCTCCCAGTTATTCCTCAGTGCCACCCCAACAAGCAGTTAATACACTGAGTGCTCTGTGTGTGTGTGTGTGTGTGTGTGTGTGTGTGTGTGTGTGTGTGCACGCGCACTCCCCAACTAAGTGCAGGTTCAGACAGGCAGTCTTGAGCAGGTTCAATGCCTGACGCTGGACAGATAGCCTGAGCTGAATGGGAACCATAAGGCTGATGTCCAGAGAGGACTGAAAAGGAGTCACCTGCGAAGACAGTCAGAATCTAGGGCCACGCCCATTAATCCTCCAAGACTTCAGGTCTTATCCAGGGCTCCCTGGCACACCTGACAGGTACATCCCAGAATGGACAGGAACTGGAAGGAAGTTGTTTTCAGAGGGATTGAAGGATTCCAGATTCTGCCTGTAATACAGGCTCCCAGAGCATCTGTCCCACTCTGCTGGGCTTTCTCAGGTACAACCCAGGAACTTGTGTTTGTCTCCACAGACATCCCTGATTTCCAGCCCTGCCCCTATTCCCTGCTAGGTGATGGATGGGGAGAAACAACAACAACAAAAACCACAGCAGGAACAGGAAAAGTGCTGAGGCTGCACTTCTCTGTGAGGAGTGAGGCTGGGGGGGAGAGGGGGAAGAGACAAATGAGCACGTGATGGGAAGGCCCCGGGTGCAGGAGGACCACGGGGCCCTTTGCCTATGGATAGAGCACAGGGCTTGGGGAAAGGGAAAGCCACACTGTCCTCCTGCGGCTGCACCTGTGTGTTAAAGGCCTGTGCTGCCGGGAGCCATGTCAGCCATTCCCCCCTGGAGCAGCTGCCACTACAGCCCTGGGTGCCTGGGTGCCTATTTTTATAGCCAGAAATGAAAATCACACTTGTTCCCTGGTGGAAAGGCATCATCCCTCTCACTGCTGGCCCCTCCTTCCACCAGCCCCAACATCCACCCGCTTCCTGCAGGCCAGCCTACTTAGAAAGCCAGCACAAAGCACAGGGCACAGGGCGTTAGGTCCCGGTGTCTGTCTCTTCTCTACCCGCTGGTGCTGCCTGGCTCTGAGCCCAGAGGTTCACAGTGCCCTTGGGGCTGCAGATCTGGAGGAAAAGGTAAGGCTTACACTAAGGGGTGCCCTGCTGGCCCAGAGACAATAGCCAGAGCCTCTCAGGCATGTCAGGATCTTTTCCCACCAGCGAGTGGCAAATGGCATTAGGAGCTACAAATTTAGCCAATCCTTTTAAGAACAGCCAGGTATTAGGGGCAGTACCTCCCCCTCCAATCCCCAGGGGTGACTTGGGATGACCTGCAAACCAGAAGCAGTGTCTTCTTGGCTGCCTGCCAGCCTCTGCCCTGCTGGAGGCAGCCTGACCTCCTGCGTTTTCCCTTCAACCCCTCAGCATTGAGTGAGCCAACCAGCCCGGCACCCTGCTGAATCTCCCACAGAAGCTGGGATGATTCAAGGTCTACTTGTTCCTGGCTTGGTTTTTGGCTTTGGGTTGCAGCTAGGGACTTAGTTTCCTTGGATCCGAGGCCAACTGCAAGTGATCTGGGGGTGACATAGAAGGCTTGCTTGGTGTTCCTGAGATCAGCAGCCTTAGGCGCCCCTCATCTGCTCCCCCCCACCCCAGCTGAGTAGCCACCGTGCATCTAGGTAACACCTGAACTATTCCCTCCCCTCCTCCTTACTCTTCTTTAATTCCACTCATCACACCCACCGGCTCCTCCTCACCTCCCCCAGCCCACCAGCATGTTGCTCCAGCTGGCCCTGTCACACATAACCCTAGCTGTTGTCTGTTGTACCCCATTCCCTCTGCCTCCTCTCCCCTTACCACCTCCCCAGACCTCTAGCAACACCTGCACCCAGAGCACACAACTAGGGCTAGAATTCTCCTTCACCAGATGCCAGGCAGCTCCCAGGCAGCCCCCAGACAAGGGACTACCATGCTACCTGCAAAGCCTATGAGAGGAGAAAGGTCAGACTGCCAGGAGAGAAGATGCTCATGGCCACACTGAGAAAGCCATGGGAACCCACTGCCTGCCAACTCCCTCCCCCTGTCCAGCCCACACCCCAGACCCTGCACAGACAGAACACCATCCCCCCTCCCCTCCCCTGCAATCTACTTCCACTCGGCTCAGTGCTGGCCTGATGACTCAGCCCCAGCAGTGTTTGTCAGAGACAAGCAGACATCTTTGGAAAGAGGAAAGGAGACATCTGTGGCCACAGCCTCTGGTCCCCAACCCCCGGGAAGTGAGAAAGTTCAGAAACAGTACAGTGCTGGTGGTGGGTGACCTTGGAAATGAGCAACATTTATGGTCCCAGAAGTTAAGGTCATCTGTCATCCTCTAAATGCCTGACTCGCCACCACTTCACCTCCAGTTTAATTCTTTGTTACACATCTGATGGGGTATTTTTCCAATTACAGGTGTTGGGGGACTTTGTGGGCTGCACACCAGATGTTGTGTGTCATGATCTAGGTATTAAACAATGTATCACTACATAGAAACATACAATGAAGGTGTAATTACTGTTTCTGAGACTTTTGCTTCACCTGCCCAGTCTGTGTTTCTTTAGTGAGGCAAGATAAAACAGCTGAAATCCACTGGTCCAGGGTGAGGCTTCCCATATTTCAATGACACACGGGTCACAGGGCATCTTGTTAAAATGCAGAATCAGCCAGCACCGGTAGCTCACACCTGTAATCCTAACTACTCAGGAGGCTGAGATCTGACGATCAAGGTTCAAAGCCACTCTGGGCAGGGAAGTCTGTGAGAGTCTGATCTCCAATTAACCACCAGAAAACTGGAAGTGGTGCTATGGCTTAAGAGGTAGAGCACTGGCCTTTAGCTAAAGAGCTCAGGGACAGCACCCAGTTCCAGAGTGCAAGCACCATCACCGACCCCCCCCCAAAAAATGTGACCCCTCAACAAAATGCAGAGTCAGATTCCATGGATCAGAGTTGGAGGGCCTGAGACCCCCTCCTTCCCTTCCTTTCCCCCCATCTTTCTCTGTGTCTGTCTCTCCCTGTCTGTCTCTCTGTCTTTTTGTTTTGAGACAAAGTCTTCCTGGTGTCCTGGCACATGAAATCCTGCCTCAGCCTCCTAATTGCTGAGATTACAGGCATGGCCAGTAAACCCGGTGAATTCTGCATTTCTAACAAGTTCCCAGGTTCATTTGTAGATTAGAGAACTATAACCCAGATCTGGATAATATCGTCAATCCTTTCTTTCTTGTAACTACCTTTTTCCCTTTGCTATTTTCCCCCACCCCTTTCGTCCATTGCTCATATACCCCACCTAGGGATAATGGTGCGTTATCCCAGAAGGAGGAGGAGGGGACCACCCCTCCTTGGCTCACTCAGGACAAGGGCAGAGCTTGCACAGTTGGGACTTGGCCAGGCTGGGCTTTCATATTCTGGTGGATGCTAGGCACCACTTCCACCTTGGACTTGCAAAGTCAGGCACATCTCAGCATCTGCCTAGAATCCTGCAAGACTGAACTTCAGACTTAGATACATCCAGGTGGCCCGATCAGCACAGGAGGGACTCCTGAGATCCATACCACATAACCACAAGCTCACATGGACAGCCCAGCCTCTATTCTGTGCAGATGAGGATAACTAGGCGGAGGTGAGTCAGGCTGAGGCTAGTCAGATGCCTCTGGCTAGAGACACAGCTTAGATACAGGCCTCTCAACAACCTGCCATGGTAGATAACCCCACTGAGAATCAGCTTCCCCTCCTGTGACCACTAAGCTCTGCGACTGCACCTACAGTTCAGGGTTATAATCACTAATATCAGGCAGGAATGATGACAGCAGACACCCTTGCCATCCCATAGTCCTTATACCTCACTCCGTGAGCCTCATCCCAGGCGGGGCCTAGACCAAGCCCATGGTCCCTTCAGAGCATCATGGAGAAAGCTAATGGAGCCTGGACGTGGACCTTGCTGCTTGGTCCTGGGAGTGGCCCGGGGGTGATTGCAAGCCGGGCAGGATCCCCCTGAGGGAGGGGGTTGGGGGAGCATTGGTAAAGGGAAGAGAATGGAGGTGTGTGGCTCCTACTCTCAACAACTACTGCCTCAGAGTCCAGGCCTCTATGAGCAAGTGTTTCTCCTGGAGGAGGAGGAAGACCTCCGCTGCAGTGGCTGCACTAGGGACAACAGGAGGGAGGGCATCATGGTGAGCTCTGAGGTTGAACTTCCTGTGTTATTCCTGGATGTCTGCACTTTGGGCCTCAGGCACCACAGGGACCTCACTGGCCGCTGGCACCGATCACCCGTCCACTCTCTTGGCATCTTCTTACCCTCCCTTTCACAGTCACCCAATCTCTCTCTGCTCTTGAAATTTTTATGGGGTTTCCTCTTGTCTTGACAAGATGGTAAGGTCCTTGAGGATTTGATCCTCCTACACCTGTCTCCTCCCAGCTCAGCAGGACCAGACTGGCCTCTAATCTCTCAGCCCTCACTCTCCTACTCCAGAGACTCAGGAGGCTGAGATCGGAGGATCAGTCCTTCTTGAGCCTGCTTCCTCAGCTCTCTCACCTAGGGCTGCTAAGCCGACTCATCAAAGCTAAAGGATGCTGCGGTCCAGCATCCCACTCTGGAACTGGGGCTCACCTCTTCCCTCAGTCTTCTGAAGCCTTCTCAAGACAATTCATCCCGGTTAAGATGTACTAAGTACCTGCCACACACTGTGCCCCGCAGATGCGAGGGGATATGGAAGCCATGGATGAAACAGACAGAGCCATAGTCTCCAGAATCACTGGCCAGACACATCCCTGGCTGAAGTCAAGGGACTATGACCATTCCGGGATGCGATTCTGGGTCCCCTGCTGGCTTAGCTTCTTGCAGCTGTGTGGTGTGGGGCAGGCTGACCATGGATGCATCTCAGAGTATGTTGGGGAGAGATAATGTGTGATAAAAATGCTTGGCTCAGCCAGGTGTGCAGCAAAAGCATGGATATATTGGTTGTAGTCATCATTAGCTTCACAACCATCCCTGTGTCCCTCTCCTACCTCCCCACTTCTCCAAACCCCACACTCTTATCCTTGGAGCCCCTGCAGGCATAATTCCTCTAGGAAGGTCTCCTTGGCCACTCTGGCTACCACTGGTTATCGTGATCTCTGAATGCCACTTGTCTGCAGATCTCAGCCTTCCCTCATTCCATGACCTGTGTGGACACCAGTCTGGCTCTCTCCTCATCCCTTTTAGGACACATGGACTCGTGGGGACCATTCTCTCTCCTCTCTGGGCCCTGGGGTAGATGAGCTGGCTCCATCACCAGCTCTCAAAAATGTATCTGGACAGTTGGTTGAGTGAAAACAAACTGAAAGCATGCTGGGCAGGGAGACCATTCATGTCCTGCCCTGAACCCAGTAATACACCCAGAAGAGGAGATTGGGTTAAAGCCAGAAAGCTCCTTCAAGTTGGTGGCCCCAGTACCCTGGGCACACTTTCTCAGGTGACACTGTATTTCCAGCATCTCTTTCAGGGTAACCAAAACCCCCAGTCAGCGCTCTCCCTCTTGGCAACAGCTCCCTGAACCAGAGCCCAGCTGGAGCCCCGACGGTACAGAGCCACTTGTGAGAAGCTGAGTCAGGGCCTTGCAGATCTGTTCATCCTGGTCTTCATCATCAAAACCCTGTGCTGGAAGGTGGAGCTGGCTCACTTTTTACATGCTTATTCTTGTGTGTGTGTGTGTGTGTGTGTGTGTGTGTGTGTGCCAGTACTAGGGCCTGGGTGCTGTCCTTTAGCTTTTTTGTTCAAGGCTAGCCTAACTCCACCACTTGAGCCATAACTGCACTTCCAGCTTTGTGGTGGTTAATTGGAAATAAAGAGTTTCATGGGCCTTCCTGTCTGGGCTAGCTTTGAACCTCGATCCTCAGATTTCAGCTTCTAAAGTAGTTAGACTACTGGTGTGAGCCATGGGAGCCGACCCAGCTCACTTTTGAGAATGGCAATGCTTGTCCTCCCCTCCTCTTCTTCTAGGACAATACCACTCATCTACTGGCTGTCACCCTGACCCCAGCTGACAGAAGCCTCTCAGAACAGCTGATACATCTACTCACTGGGCCCTTGGCCCCTGTACACACAGACGTGTACACTCCCCCTCACCTGGGATGATACCTGATCACCCACAAAAGCATGGCCATAGGTAGAGATTACTGTGGCTTATTTGGGGGAGGAAGGGGCAAGTTTGGATCATAATGCATTTTGCTTGACCGGGTTTTTTAAATATTTGAAGCAACATTATAAATCAAAATATTGCACATAAAAAATTCACATGCTTGGCTTTTCCTTTAAAAAAAGAAAGAAATGAAGAACTAGCAACATTAGCCCACCTTGCCATACTGTTACTATCAGTTAGAACTAAAGAGCACTGACCCATTTAAAGAGGCACTCAATCTGCAGTTTTCCACAAACCTGGCTTTCCCTAATGCCTCCCCACTGCTCACAGTCAGCACACCCATTGCATCCCTTGCCTATACATTTGCCTTCTCTAGTCCTCTTATAAGCATCTGAGCTTGAGAATCCTCTGCAAGGAGTAGTCTATTGGTATACAAATGTAAGTGCCCCCTAAGAACTTGGAAATAAATGAAGAACAGTGACAGTATATGATAATCCAAACCAGAACTGTGCAAGATCATTACACAAAGGAAGAAAGGCTTCCAGAGAGCAAGACTCAACTGAGCCCGGCAGATGATAGCCACAAAGCTACTGTGGAAAGATGGCATCGCTCTGATGGGGTTGGGCTGCTCTGACCAAGAAGATAAACAACCAGAGAATGCAGTGCCCATCCAAGCTCTGTCCAAACACGGGGTACCCCTCCTGGTGTCTCAGGAAGAGTAAGGCCAGAGATGTCCTCTGCTCCCATTATATCCTATCATACCCCAATTCAGCTCTGTGTGAGTCAAGTAAAGAGCTAGCTAAACCACAGCCCTTAACAGACAGAGACCCATCTGCTCCTTCCTTTGGTCCTGTGGGAGCCAGGGCTGGGCTCACCACAGGTAATTCTGTTAATTAAGCCAGGTATTGGTGGCTCCTGTCTACAATCCTAGCTACTCAGTCTGGGGATCGTGGTTTGAAGCCAGAATGGGTAGAAAAGTTTATAAGACTCCATCTTCAACTAACCATCAAAAAGCTAGATTGGAGACATGGCTCAAGAGCACCAGCTACAGGCAAAAAAAAAAAAAAAGCCAAGTAAAAGCACAAGACCCTGAGTTCAAGTACCAGTACCAGAAAAAGAGAAAGACAGAGGCAGAGAGGAGGAAGAGGAAGAGGAAGATGGAGGAGGAGGAAGGAAGGAAGGACATTCAATTAATCTTTGGGAGCATGATGACAGATTCCCAGAATGTAGAAAGTGGCCAGCAGAGAACCACTGCTCTGTCCCCTGTGGTATCAACAGACTGATAAAATGGCACATTAGACAGACAGCTCAGTCAGCAGGTATGTAGCAGGCCCCTCTCCTGCTAGGTAGCCTGTCTGTGTCCTGCACAATGCCTGAGGCCTAGAACCATTCTTCCAGCTCTTAATAATTAAGGGCCTCCTCTCACAGATGCAAACCCTAGAACAGGATGTCCTGCTGGACAGGGCAGGATGATAACCCAGCCATCCCAACTCCAGCCTGGGATGCTTGCAACACTGCAGTCTCACTGCCTGTGACATGAGCCAATGAATCACTGGCCTTCCCGGCGGGTTGAGCTGTGATGGCGCAAGAGCTCAGGATGAGCAGGAGAGTGACAGTGGAGGATAGGAGGGCCTGTGGAGGAAACGATGGCAAAGTTGAGCTGTGCAGACCACAAGCATTCACAAGCTATGTCTTAAACTTTGTAGAGCTCAGAGCCCCAATTATGAAAGATTTTTTTAAAAAACCCAACTCTATAAATAGAGAAAATAATCTAGTTACTAGGACTGGCTTAGAACTGTGATGGAGAGAAGGCAAAGGGTACAGGATGTGTTTGAGATGCAAAGGTGTGATATTTGCATATATCTGCATTATATTGAAAACCAGTTAATTGTGCACTTTAAATATATCAGTTGCATGATGTATGACTTATGTCTTAATAATTCAGTTAAACAATTAATGTAGTACATAGGTAGGCCCAAGATCATTGCCTTGGCTTGGAACCTTTCTACCTGGACAGCTTGGCAAACTCTCTGGAGAAAACTGCAGTTGTGAGGATCAAGGAAGATCAAATGAGTAAAGGACATCAGAGATGAGGCTGAAAAAAAAAATGTGTGAAGTCTGGTCTTTCATTGTACCTGAGAGAACTGTTTGTGCCTTCCTTAAAGGGAGTTTGTTGTCTCATCGAAGACGAGGATGCATCTTATGGTATAGCTCTATCTACCACCATCCATCACCCATCCATCCATACATCCACTTATTCATCCATTTACCCATCTATCCACCCTTCTCTATACCCACCCACTCTTCCACACACCATCTATTCATTATCTATCTACTGTCTATCCATTCAACACCAACCCATTCATCAATGCATCTATCCATCCACCCACTAATCCACTCAACTACCTATTCATCTACTATCCATCTATCTATCCACTCACTCATACATGTATCCATCTATCCATCCATCTATATACACACCTACTCATCAATTCACCCACTTACCTACCTAACCATCCATCTATCTTTCCATCCATCCACCCACTAACCCACTCACTCATCTATACTTATCAACTCATGAATCCATCTACATATCCACCTACTCATCTAGCCACCTACCTATCCATTCACCCATTTATCCATCTATCTACCCACCATCCATCCATCACTCACTCATCTATCCATCCAGCTATATACATACCTACTCAACCATCCATCCATTTATTCATCTATCTATCCATCCATCCACTATCCATTCATCTACTTAGTAAGCACTCCTGCAAGCCTGTGTTCACAATAGAAGAGGAAGAGAGGCTCTCATGATCCAAGTCCTGCAGGGACACAGTAGAGCCGCACTCACACATAAAAGAGGCACCAACAAGGTTACTTGTAGCTTAGCAAGCTTAGCTTGCTCTAATTGTCAGAAAAATACAAATGTAATACTAGATATTGGAATCAGAAGAGACAATAGAAAGTACTCAATTGTAAGACCCACTATTAACTTATCAGCCACAAAGAAAAGAAAATGTTGCCAACAGAACTATACCATAATACCTTCATAATGGCCCTGCACACAGACCAACCAGTCACTAGGCCCAGGAGATTCAGAGGCCAGCTTGTCTCTTCTGAGGGATTTGCCATTTCCCTCACCTGGAGTAGCACGGCTTCGCGTACATGACGATGCTCACTGTTTTACAAGAAAGTGTGAGATTGCAGTCTTGTCTCTAACAACTTGTTTGTTCTCCTATCAAGTTGGTTTCTTTGCTCTCTGCACAGTAAGAACTTTCAGTGTCATGGTGTGACCTCTCTGAAGACACACTGAATGACAATGATATTCAAGATGTGGGTAACCACAATACACTTAGATTCACCGAGTTCACAGCAGTATAAAAAACAGGACCCCAACGTCATAGGCTCAGGCAGTGATGGCACTGCCATGCCAGCCATGTACCCCCAAGCCTGCAATAGAAGACAAGTCTTGATTTAAGACATGTTAGGTGGTCCAAAGAACATGCCTGTAGCCCCCCTAAAATAAGCAAGCCACTCCTTCACGCGACAGGTAGGAAATGCCAGCACAGAAATGACAGGACACACTCCAACTAAGAGCCTGGACCCAAATCCAATTTCTGGAGATTCCTGCCAATTGTTTCCTCAACTCTCAGGCTGCCACAACACATTAACATATCTAAGCTGTTCTTACCTCTTTGTGTGTGTGTGTGTGTTTGCGCGCACATGTGTGTGCATGCATGCTGATACTGGGGCTTGAACTCAAGGCCTGGGCACTGTGTCTTAGCTTTTTCACTCAAAGCTAGAGCTCTACCACTTAAGCCATGGCTTTACTTCTGGCTTTTTCATGGTTAACTAGAAATTAAGAGAGTCATGGGCTTTCCTGCCTGGGCTGGTTTTGAACCAAGATCTTCAGATCAGCTTCCTGGGTAGCTAGGATTACAGGCATGAACCACCAGTGCCTACTTGGTCTTGGTCTTAAATCTTTTTGCCATTAAAAACAAACAAATAAACAAAGACAAAACTGACAATAAAAAAAAATAACCCAGCAGGCTTTCCAAGTCTCTAAGACAGTGAGATTAGCCCAGTCATGCATGCAATCTTGATTCAATAGGCTGCAAGGATGGGGGATGGGAGGCCTCATCTCAGTACCATCTCAGGGGCCAGCTCCCGCGCATGTGAGAGTAGAACACAGCTGGGAGGCCCCAGCTGCCCTGAGACCGCATTCCCACGCCTGCAGGCCGCTACCTGGCTGCCTTCTCACAATACTGTGCCGTGATAACAGATGAGACTGCCAGGTATTTCCTAGAGCCCACACGGCCCTCCCTCGGGGAGAGCCCTCAGGACTGCCTCTGCAGCAGCGAGCGCGCGACCTCCACAGTCATCTTGGTGGATGCACACCTCCAGAGCGCACAGGGTCGAAAGACTGGTGAATAGATACTGAGTGTCCCCATGGGCTCCGCGCATCCTGCCCGCACCTCGGCCTTACAGGGCACTGACTCAAGATGGGGGATAACACGTAGTTCTTTTGTGAGCCTGGAATTGGAACACTGGCCCCTTGACATGATCACAGATTAACACGATCAGAGCCTTGTTGCTCCCACAAAAGCCCCTTTTCTTCTCCTAGAGCTGGATAGAGAATGGGCCTATGGCCTTAGCTAGGAGGGCAGACCGTAGTTCTGCACTCCTGAGACGCTCGCCCCTGCAGGCAGAGCTGAAACCTGAAAAGAAGACAGTACTCTAGATGGAAGTGTGTCTGCCCAACTCAAATGGGACCAGTGGCCCATGGATGCAGTGCATCTGTGCCACCAAGAGGCACAAAAAGACCTCTCTGATTTCAGCCGGATGATACCATACCTGGAACCTGCCTTCAGGTAATGGCACTGATCGGGGGAAATGCTACTCTAGGGCTGGGCTGGAATACCCAGCGGAAAGGAGAGAATTAGTTGTTCTGCAAGAGCTAATGAATTGGCTCATCTCATCTTGTACCATCCAAGGAAGAGGGTGGACTTCTGGGGGAAAACAAAAATCCAGCACTGCAGTCTGGTGTGCAATGATAAGCCAAGGGCAGGGCTGGGGCTGCTGAGCCACTGCTGGAGCTCAGAAAAGCTCTCCGGAGCTCACTCCAGTCCTGTGCTTCCAGCTCTGTCTTTGCCACAAAGCCCAGCAAACACGTGCCACCAGCTCAGGGCCTGCTGCATCCTGTGTAACCCTGGGCTCTCAGGGTAACTGAGGCCTAGGTTTGGAGGACATCCTGACCCAAAGGTTCCTTGAGATGTTCCTTAGGTTACCAAGCAAGCAAATTCTAGAGTCCACCTAAAACCCTTGAACCTCCCAGTTCTCTGGCACCTTTTCTTCCCAAACCAAATGCCCACCATTTCAGGGCCTCAAGCTTAGCATAAGCTCACTGGAGGAGGAAGGACATGGCTGCAGGATATGGGAGCCAAGGCTGGGATGGAAAAGCAAAGGAGCCATGGAACAGAAGGTGCTAAAAAGCTCCAGGGCCGCTGCAGGTAGAGGTCTGTCCAGTGCATTGACTGCTGAGGCTTCTTACCTGAATCAGCCATGCTATCAAGCTGGGGAAGAGACAACAGCTAAGCTTACAAGGCCTTCCTTCAGAACAGAACTACAAAAGCATTGTGGATCTGCAGGTTACTGCCTGGCCCAGCCCAGCCAACTCCTATTCATCCCTCAAGTCCCAGTCTATAGATCCCTCTTTCCCTAGACTCACTTTCTGCTGAGTGATCTGTGAAGGGGTCATTAAGCTCCTCACATTTCTGACTTCTCTTAGATGCCTTGTCACTGATGTCTTTTTCTTTCCTATTCCTAGTGCCCCATGAAGAGTAGGTGAGCAGCGAGGTTAGAGCGAGGGAGAGAAAATTTAACAGGCCAGTTTATGGCACACATCATCCAATGCTTCCTCCTACACTGAACTTGAGCATCGTCCTTCAGCACATGGTCTTCATCCCACCCATACGGCTCCTCCCGGAGAGTGGGGACTAGGAGCAGAGCCCACAACGCAGTGAAGGCTGGATTTGGCTTCATGCCTTTGATCTATGAAACCATAGGAGTAGGGGACACTTCTGGGTGAATCAGTGATACCCATTCACTTCTTCCTTCCAAACAGAATCTTTATCACATTGGGGGAGACAACATGTCCAGGTAAAAACTACATTCTCAGTCACTTTCATAGACAAGATCAGCCCATGTGATATAAAGGGAAGAAAGTGACGGTGTAGGAAACTCTTTAAACAGCACAGATGCGGTTGGCACATGCTTCATGTACTTACCACTTTCTCGCTCTTGCCTGCAATATAGACCTAATGGGTGGAGCTCCTGCAGCTCTCTTGAGCTACAAGACAACGTGGAGGCTAGAAATCAAGCATTAAGCATGGGAAAGCAGAAAGACAGAAAGAGTCTGGGCCCCTTATGTCCACAGAGTCTTTGCTTCTGTCATCCCAAGCTGTCTGTGTGTGAGCATGAGAAAGAAAGAAATGAGTGTGTTGCTTAAATCACAGTCATTTGGAGCCTGAGTCCTATGCTGCTATGGCAAGCAGCTTTCTATGATGTCTTTCATTATCCTTGCTGTGTAATCTCCTAGTGACTTACTTCTAGCAAATGGAATCTGACCAAGCAAAGTGATCAGGGCCTCAGAGTCTGTGACTTCTTCCATCTCTCTGGCTCTGCTGCCTCCTCAGCTTGCACACTTCATGGTGCTTTGTTTGTTTGTTTGTTTTTTGGTACCAGTGCTAGAGCTTGAACTCAGAGCCTGGATGCCGTCCTTAAGTTTCTTTTACTCAAGGCTAGCGCTCTACCACCTGAGCCACAGCTCTACATTAATGTTTGTAGTAGTTTTTATTGGAGGTAAGAATCTCATGGACTTTTCCTGCCCAGGCTGGCTTCCAACCACAATCCTCAGTTCTCAGCCTCCGGAGTAGCTAAGATTAAAGCCTGAATGAATCACTGGGGCCCAGCTTGGCTTGCGTACGTTGATGATGTACGTGGCGGCCACATGTCCGGGGGCTGCCGGCGACGGCCCGCGAGGAGCTGGCAGGAGCTAAATGCCATCAGCAACCACACAGAAGCACAGGACACAGAAGTGCTGTAGGTGACCACAGCCTGGCGCCACCTGGGCTGCGGCCTTACAGCTCCCCTCGCGCAGGGCCCAAGCCCACACTCTCACTGTGGGGCGATAAACGCACATGTGCAAAGCAGCTAAGTTCCAGTCTGGCTGGAAGTGAAGATCTCCTCTCCTGTGCCGGGTCTCACATTCCACCTGGACTTAAAGATATTCCTTTTAAACTTCCTGGGGCTAAAGATGTATAATTATTATATGTTATAATTGATATCTTGATATTACTAATAATGATACTTCATCACTGGAGCTAGAACTCCAACCCTTTTTAAAAAAATTCTTTTTGATTGTGTTAAAGTTTGAACTTGGGCCTCATGCTTGGTAGGCTGGCATTCCACCACTTCAGCCACGGCCTTTGCCCTATTTTTCTTTTATTTCTTTTTCACGTATGGTCTTGAATTTCTGCGCAGGGCTGGCCTCCGGCCCTGATCCTCCTGCCTTAAGGCCTCCTGCATAGCTGAGACTCCAGTCACTTGTCTCATGCTTGAGATGGGCTCTTGCTCACTTTTGCCTGGACTGGCCTCAAACTGTGATCCTCTCAACTTCTGCCACCTGGCTAGCTGGATTCTATCCAGGTACCTCCATACTCAGACAGCCAAGTTTTTTCAAATGCACTACATACTCACCCTGGCTTAGAGTTTTTTAGAGCATGCCCAGAGCAGTACTGAAATCCACACTGACTACTCTGTGTTTTCTGTGCATGTCTGCCCCTGGCACACTGAGCCATAGGACCTCCTGTAGAGCCCCTCCAGCAGCAAGCCCAGACTGCCAGGCTTTCTGGCCACCAAGAGGTCAAGGTGGGAGAGACAGTGAGAACTTGAAATTGTGTGGTCACTTGCAAATGGTGCTGGCTCCTCCATGACCAGCCATGAGCTGTGGTCATGAGCTACCGTCAGCCAGCCTGGCTGCGGCCCTGTCTGTGTCTGGTCCTGGAGAACATCAGTGCTACCACTCCCCGTCTGCAGCAGCAGGCTCTCCAGAGGGAGAGGAAGCCCTGAAGCTTGGCGGCCTCTCTTTTGTTCTCTTTCCCCAGGGGCTTAGGAGACAAATACAGCAGGCCTGGCCACTGCTGAGCTCGTAACGGTAAGCAATAGATGCATGGCACAGAATTGACAGTGCCCGGCGATGCAGCAGGCTGGAGTCAGTCATTAACTCAGTCACGACAAGTGAGCTTTTTACCCACGCTGTGCTGCTGAGCCCAGCTACTGCATCTGCTCCTGGCTGCGCCAAGACGCTGGATGCCAGGATGTGGGGAGAGGGACTTCTAAACCACCCCTGGGAAGTACGGCGCCTGGCAGCTGAGGGCTTTGCAGCAACTTACTCACTGGTATCTAGGCTAATGGGACCAGGGAGAACTGCTCTTGAAATCCACAGATGCTCGTGGGGCTGCAGTGGCAAGAACCCAGCCTGGGAATCCAAGGGCTGCTGTGTCTCGTTCCTAGACAGTCGGCTTCCACATCTGTCAAAGGGGACTGGCCCCACCCACATCCCAAGCTTTGCTGTGTGGACCAGATAAAGCTATAAGCATCAGATAATAGACACTGGGTGACAAGCCTTTAATTGTATTCCGTTCATCAGAAAAGATGGGTCCATCATAGAGATGAGCAACCGGAGGTACACAGAGCACACAGGCAAAAGGCCTGTGTATCCGGCCACAGGGCTGGCTGCCATGTACCCACCTCTTCTAAAGGCTGAGCCTGCTCAGCCGGGTCCAGTGCTAGGAGGCAGTCACTGACTGGAGCAGAAAGCATAGCACCTGAGGACCCACAAAAGGGCCTAGGTTCATCATCTGTGGCCGTCTGAGATGCACTGGGGACAGACAGAGCAGGGCCCAGGGCCTCCTCTCTTTCTGAGTTCCACCTGTTTCCATTAATCTATATCGTACAACATACCCTATAAATCTGTGTTCAACTCTCACTTTTTGGTCACTGCCCAGGTCCCCCTGGGAGGGGGCTGACATTCATGTAATGATGTAAATAACTAACACAGGTTTCAATGTGAGGAACACAGGAATGCCAGGATTTGAATGGGGAGCCTGATAAGATAATGTCATGGCTTTGATAATGGCAGATAATTTGAGCCCAGAAACTCAAATCTAAAGACTCAAACTACACCACTACCTGTGTGATCTTGGACAAGGGCCTGCTCTGGCCACCGTGGTCTCTGTAGGAAGAAGCATTGCATGACTTCACCTCCATGGCCATTCTCGTTCTAAGGCTTCTCTCTCTCTGCTGCTTGGCCAGCTCTGGACAGGCCTCGCTTCCTAGCTGGGCTGCAAACAGCCCTGGCTGCCATGGCTAGGGGCCAGAGCCCCACCCGTTCTGGCATCGTTGTGGCTCAGAGCAGCAGCTGGCAGTGGATTCCAGACTAAATATGGAGCCCTAGACCCAAGCTACTCCCACCTGCAGGCCGCAGGGCCCAGATCTCTGCACTACAGCCTGTCATGCTATCCCCCTCTGCCACCTGGAATGCTGATTCAGAAACTGCATACAGGCAAAGGCTAGACAGGGGTCAGGAGGCCCAGGGCAACAATGAACTTCCAGAGCCATCAGAAAAACAGCAGCATACGGCCCTTGCCTCTAACGGGAAAAACAGGAGCAGACTGCCAGCTCAACAACAGAGGGGACAGAAACAGTGTAGCCCCGGGGCACGCGCGGGGTTGTGTGCCAAAGGGAAACAATAACCCAAAACATCAGAAACTAAAAACCATGCCTCTGCAAGGAGACTCGCCCTCTTCTAAGCTAGGATGTACAGCCGGGTCTTTCAAGAAAATCTGTGAACACCTGTGCATCCATGTTCACGGCTACACAGCTCATCACAGTTAGGCAAAGAGCCCAGATGCCCTTCCATGGACAATTGGATCAAGAAAATATATAGCATATACACATATTGGAATATATATACATACACTGGAATTTTGCTCATCCATCAGGTGACCCAGAAAAATTAATGTTAAGGTACAGTTCAGAGAGACAAAGGACACATGTTTTCTGTCATAGTTGGATCTACGTTAGAAATATTTATGAAAACAGACACAGGGTTACATGCATATATGTGCACATATTGACTAAAGAATGATATATGCAAGGTTGTGGCTAGCTGACAATTTAACAAAAGGAATATCAGGAAGCTGATGCATGTGTTGTCTAGAGATGGGGAAGGGGTGGGGGACAAACGAATGTCGAGAGAACAATTGGGTGAATACAGCCTAATATTCAGTATGCATATGTGAAAAATGAACCAGGTAGAGAGGAGGGGTGGGAGAAATGATGGAAAGGTGACACTAATCAAGATGCATTATTATTGTCAAAAACTAACATGTTGAATCGAACCTCTTTTGTACAACTACTTAAAGGTAATTTTTTAAATAATATAAATAGAAACAAGAATCAAGAAAGCTCCTGGGGATGTCCTGCTCCATCCTCCAATGTGTAACAATTAGTGTTCCCAGAAGGGCAAAGTGCGTATTGAAGATCCAGGCCCGCCTAGGGCAGCCCAGAGCATCTCCCACCTGAAATACCAGGCTGAAGAAACCCCAGGTGACCCAGCATGAACCACACCTCCCATAGACATCTCCCAGGCTGCCAGGGACTCAAGTGTGCCCCACAAAAGAGGGGCTAGAACCCAGGTCCCAGGGAACGTGACCTTAGTGGAATGAGGGTCTCTGCCAATGTAAGCAAATTAGGATGAGCTCACTCCGGATAAGGGTTGGCAGACACACCTGTGGCGAGGTGGAGACCAGGCCAAGTGGTGCAGCCCCACCTAAGGAATGCCAACCATTCCTTCGGGTGATTGCTGCAGAGGCTGGAGCTAAAGGAATGTGTGGCCCAGGCCATGGGCTTGAGGAATAAATTAGGTGATAAGAAAAGCAATCATGATAGAGAATGTAGACAAGAATCACCGGCTGGATTTAGGAGCCTATGGTCTGAAATGCCCAAGGCACAAGGGTTCTGCGGCAGTGAAATGGGACCTGGCCTCCAGCCAGAAGACAGGTGTCACTCGTGTGGCATTTGAGCTTCCAGAGGAGATATACTGTAGTCACCAAGAGAAGAAAGGAGGAAGAGTTGGGTAAAGAGGGGATGACACTGTCAAGGGCATCCATGCCCTCTGCTTCACAGACTGAGACTGCCTATAGTAAAACACAGAAGAGATGTATTGGCTATGTTGATGCATTCCTCTTTTCAGACACACCTTAAAACAGAGCACAACAGAGCTGGAGGCATGCCTCAGATGTACAGTACTTGCCAAGCCGGTGGGAGACCCTGAGTTCAAACCCCAGAAACCACAAACAGAAATCTCCAACAAAATACAGCATAACTAAGTCTGGCAGAAATTTAGTGGGGGAAAAACATATGCAAAACCATATGCACAGGGTTTAAAAATGTTTGTTTTTATAGGACCCAGATGCTTTTAAAAAATGAAGCTAAACTCTCTTTTAAAAAATGTTATAATCTAGCCAGGTACTGGAGGTGCATAACTATACTCCTAGCTACTCAAGAGACTCAGAGGTGAGGATTGATGTTCAACAGCCAGCAGGGACAGAATGAGAGAATGAGAGGTGAATGAGAGACTCGTTCATCTCCAATTAATTGACAAAAAGCCATATGTGGAAGGAGGGCTCAAGCGATAAGAGTGCCAGCTTTGAACAAAAGCCAAGCAAGATCACAAGGTTCTGAGTTCAAGCCCCAGTAACAGCACACACAAAAGGGAAGACTTCTGTCATATTATTTATTTCCAGAGTCAGCTCTAAGAAGTTATAACATTGAAGCAAGAAAAAATAATCCCTAGAGTGTGGGGCGAGGGAATGGGTGACACTGTCCAGAAAGAAATGTACTCATTACCTGACGTATGTAAGTGTAACCCCCCTGTACATCACCTTTAGAATGACAATTTTTAAAAGAGTCACACACACACACACACACACACACACACACACACACACACACACACACACACAGAGTATGCAAGCCAGGAAAGGACATAGGCAGCCATCAGCAGGTCCAAGGCTGGACTGTTCTGTGCAGGTTCCGTACCTGGGAGACAGGACTAGCCCAAATGCCCCCTTAGTAGAGTCCCAGAGGCCTCTCCAGCCTGGAGATCACATCCCCTAGATGCTAAGCTCCAAGCAGGGAGGGAGTTGATCATGCCACCTGCTCTCTGCCACAGCTTCCCATCCCAGATGCACACACTCTCCAAGAGAGCTTGGAGAATGGGCCACCTGCCAAACATGCAGGGGACACAAGACTGACATGATGCCCAGCATGTCACCTGTGGGGAAGATGCACAAAAAGCCAGGGATCCCTTGCATGGCTTCCTCGTGTGGCACTCCCTGAGGCGGGATGGACCTGGGGACTGACTGTGTTACCCTCATGGATTCAGGGGTGCTAGTGCCAGGGTGAAGGGGGCCCCATGCCCAGCCAGCACGTTCTTAAACTGGATGTCCTTCCTGCCACTCCCCTTCCTGCCCCATAAGCAAGCTTTACTCTTCCAATGGAAACTGCAAAGAATGCCACGCTGAGACACATCTCCAATTAACCAGCACAAAGCTGGAAGTGGAGGTGTGGCTCAAGTGGTAGAGTGCCAGCCTTGAGGGAAATAACCAACCAAATAAGCACCACAGAGAACAGCACAGAACTAGCAGAAGTAAGCTCTGCCCCTAAACCAAGACCTTATTAGGACCCATCATGTTTGTTTATGTGCCAGTACTAGGACTTGAACTCAGGGCCTGGGCATTATCCCTTAGCTTTTTTTGCTCAAGACTGGTGCTCTATCACTTAAGACACAGCTCCACTTTAGATATTTTGTTGGAGATAAGAGTCTCTCACAGACTTTCATGTCCACATTGGCTTCAAACTGGGATCCTCAGATCTCAGCCTCCTGCAAGGCTAGGATTATAGGTATGAAACATCCATGCCCAGCATCATTCCTCTTTATTTTGATTGCGGCAATGCATGTAAAAAGCACCTGTCCGCCTCGAGATTGCACGCTTAAGATTCATGTAGATTAGATATCAGTAAAGACCTGTTCATATTGAAACTGAATAAAAAGACCAATGACTCCAGAAAGTAGGAGGTTCTGCAAACAAAATGGCACAGAATCAGGTTGCTGGCCTTAGAGATGATCAGAGGACTGAGGTCTGCAGGGGTGTGTGCAGGAGGCGTACACTGAAAAGCAACAGAGTGGGTCATTCTGGAGAAGCCTCGGCAGGTTACCTCTGGGCTTCCTCTTTGTGCTCTCCAGCTGGGGAGCTTGTAAAAAATGCAGACTTCTGGGAGCTCTGTGGAGTCTCTTGAACCACACATAGTCTGAGACTAAGATACAGGAATCTGCATGTTTTTTGTATGTATGTGTGTGCTGGAACTGGGACTTGACCTCAGGGCCTCGAACTCTTGCCTGTCCTTTGTGCTCAAGGCTGGTATTCTATCACTTGCTTGAGACAGACCTCCATTTCTAACTTTGTGCTGGTTATTTGAAGATAAGTATCTTAAGGATGTCCAGCTTAGGCTGGCTTTGAACTGTGATTCTCAGGTCTCAGCCTCCGGAGTACTAGGATCTCATGTTCTTTCTAGAAAGCATAGGGTTTCAGCCCAGGCTCCCTAAAACACGAGAGAAACATATTCAAAGCACTTCTTGTCCCACCTTTTCCCATTACTCCCCAGCTTCCTTCCAGGCTCCTTGTCTCTTGCCTTCTCCAACCATCACATGCCTTCTGCCCCTTTGGTTAGGCTGTACCTGCCACCTTCCCAACTGCTCACAGCTTAGCTGTCCCCTGCTTTCCCCAAGCCCCTGAGACCTCTTACTAGGATTGCCCCTCACACACACCCACACCCACACCAGGACAACATGGAGGATGGGGTCCAAAGTGAGCCAGGCAGGCTCCAAGCCTTTACAGACCTGCTGATCTTGTTTGAAGATGATTAAAACACTAATTACAATATGGTGTAAGTAAGGTGTAGGCAGCAGAGGGCACACTGTTAATTACAAACTACTACGACACCCTCTAAAAATAGGGTGACTCCCTTCCCCGCCCATCCAGGGGTCTAAGAATAACTAACGCAAGTGAACTCTCTGGATCTGGTGTTACTCGCATCCTGATACGTCAACACTTTACACTCTGAGACATGGAGCTGGTGGGGTGGTGCTCATTAAAACTCCTCTGCAAGCTGGGCATGGGTGGCTCATGCCTATCATCCTAGCTACTCAGGAGGCTGACACTGAGGATCATGGTTCGAAGTCAGCCTAGGGAGACAAGTCCAGCAGACACTTCTCTCTAATGAACCACGCAGGTATGGACAGCACAGATAGAAAAAGAACAGGCAGAAGGCACTCAGAAGGAGGAGGTGAGATGAACCAGGGCCAAGCCAGCCTGAAAAGCTGGGAATGAGCAGGATTATTTTTGAAAAGACAAGAAGCCAAGTCATAAGGAGGCGAAGTTATGCAACTCAGGCTGGGACATGGTAGATCTCAGAAATTTTTACCTCTCCTCACCCCCCGCCAAAAAAATCCAATTTTGTTGTCAGTCCTGGTATTCAGAAAGCAGAGGATTGTTGTCTGGCTTCTCCTTGTGAAATGGAATATCTACACAAATGGAGAGCAGAGATCTGGCAAAGCCAGGCAGCATACTGTTCCACAGGAAGACATTGGCTCACTGGCTGCACGGCATCTTAGTGAGCCAGGCCTCGAGGCCTCCAAGTGGGGTTGTTGCTACCAAATTCCCATCAGTCTACCTCCCACCGAGAGTGGGCCAGGGGACTTGTTCAGACCAGGTGGGGAGCAGACCCAGACACCAGAGTGCAGGGCAGAAGAAACCCTAAGAAAGAACTCCCCACATTGGGCACATGAGGACAGACAAGACCTGACCACCTAGGGAAGCCTGAGAATATAACCCCTAACTGAGAGGGTCCCCAAAGGCTGATCAAGGCCCAAATGCTAAGTTGCTGAGTAGTAGTGAGATTCTCTAAAGGGACATGGGGCCCGACATTGTTCAGGTTGGGCCCAATTTCAGGGTGCATCGAATACAGTGGATATTGGATGTGATAGACTTGGAGGTTCCAAGGATGTTATTGATGAAGCAGGGTGCTTGGCACAGTGCTCTGAGTGGCCGTTTCTCACCAGTTCTCACTGCCATTCTTAGGTACTAAATTCTGAGGGCCAGAGACCACAACCCATACAGGATGCATTTCAGGATGCATCGAATACCGTGGATATTGGATGTGATAGACTTGGAGGTTCCAAGGATGTTATTCATGAAGCAGGGTGCTTGGCACAGTGCTCTGAGAGGCCATTTCTCACCAGTTCTCACTGCTATTCTTAGGTACTAAATTCTGAGGGCCAGAGACCACAACCCATACAAAATTATCCTTGGAGTAGAGGAAGGGAGAATCCCCCCAAATCACCCTATCCTCCTCTTCTTTAACTCTTGTTTTCCAGATGGAAGATGTATCATTGGCTTGCTGAGAACACCCACCCAGCAAAAAGACCCCAGTGCCAATGATTAAACACCTGCCAGTGAAAATGGCCAACATCAACTCAAGACTCTGCTTTTCTGGTCATTTGGCTCGTAGCAAGGATGACTTTCTAGAATATTCTCCCCTCAAGGAACAACCAAATCCACAATGGTCATGAAGTAGAACAGGGAGTCATACTCAATAGAACAATTTCTTTAAGAGTGTGTTTGAGCAGACCGAACAGATATCTTCAAATAAAATTTGGTTTTCCCAGGGACAGAGTGCTGGCGGGTAGTGCAGTCACACCTCAGCTGGTAACACAAAGGATTCCACCTTCTGCTGTGGCTTTTTGCCTACTTATTCCTGGTGTTTCTCTTGGTCATGGAATTGCAGAGCAAGAGGAATCAACAAGTAGCAGGACACCAGGATGATGGTGAAGCCAGATTGGGGGACAGGACCCAAAAGGGCCCATCTCAGGAAAGGTCACCAGTCCTGGGTTCCCAACACACAATTATGGTTAGTGTTTCTATGGTTTTGACTTTGTTTTCTATGACCATGCCACAAATAACAAACAAAAAACAAAACAAAACAAAAAGGCATGCAAACACAATCCTGCATGAAGCCCTGCATGGGCTGACCGCCAAACCAGGGCACAGCCCCAAAAGGTCAGACATTTGACCTTCCCTGGTGAGCCTCAGGGTGCGTGCTCAACGGTGAATACTGGCCACTCCGCAGCACATGCCAGCCAGGGTGGGGTGGGTGGCACACCTGGGCAGCCTGTGGACAGAGGCTGACGCCCAAGGTCAGGGTCAGACAACCACAGAACCTTACTGTTCTTCAGCGAGCTCTCTCTGAGGCTGATTGTTCCACAGGGCACATTCCCCCCCCCCACCTGTCTGGCATACCATGGGCCCTCCACAAATGTTTGTGGTTGGCTCTTGGGAGCTAAAAGCAAGATCTGAACTTGACCGCCTTGTTTACAGAGGGCCCATCTGGCAAAGTCCTTGCCTTGACAGCTCGCCTTGGAAGGAACCTCACGATGTGGAACCTGCTATTCCTGCAACACATGCCCATGGTGCTAATAGAATACCCACTCTGTGGGGAGCATTGATGACCTTCCTGGTCTGAGCACAGGGCACCATCCCAGGGGAGCAGGGCTGAATCCCCACTGGGGCCCCATGGGTCATTCTCTCACCCCCACGGGGGTGGATGGAGGCTGGTGACACACCTCACTTCCGCTCAGTGTAGCCATGTGATCCAACTATGTCGTGCTTCAACCTCCCTCCCCCAGGCAAAAGAAAAGTGGAAATTAATCTAATTAAACTCAACAGTGTTCACAGGAAGGAAAATTCTGGTACTTTGCCGAGAGTCACTTTCCTGCCAAGCTTTCTGGGAAAGAGGATACGGGCTTTGGAGCTGGTGGGCCAGAGCTGGAGTTCTAACTCTGTCACTCAGTGGATCACCAGGGGACAAATGTCAAAGGGGCAGAGTGTCGCGTGCGTTATGGAAGGGCGGTGAGGACACGGAGGAAAGTCGGGAAACGTGTACAGCTTTCAACCCTCAAGTGCTCCGCTATCACACATTCCACACAGGTTCTCAAAGGTTTTTAAGAATAATTAGCAATACTTATAACCTTCTAGAATATTCTCCTCATTCTCCCCCCACCCCGCCACCATGGAGAAGGCCAGAAAATAGAACAAAAGCATACAAAAGGCAATCCGTGAGCCCCCAACACATCAAACGATGAACGAAAACGGGATTAAGTTCCTGATAGCATTTTTAAATGGGCATGTCTGACTAGACCTAGCCTGTTGGTGGCGCTCTTCCTCAGGAGGAAGAGCAGGGACAGTCTCCCATGCGCAGGGCATGCTCCAGGACTCCTGACAGAAAGGCATGGCCCCTCCCCCCAGGGGTAACTCCCCAAAGCCACGCCCCCCCAATACCTGCCACTGCAGTGACTGAGATGCTCATCTCAGCTGGGCCTCGAAGTAGCCCCGTGAGGCAGGCAGGTGATGAGCTAGTTTCCCCTTTATCTCCATTTTAGAGCATCAGAGAGGGAGCATACACTGAGGAAGATCACACAGGAAGACAGTCACTCCAGAGCTCCCAGTCTGACAGTCCCAGGTCATGTCTAATGACACAGGCAATACAAGTTGAGCATTTGGGTATTATGGCACCTCCCTCTGGATGGGACAGAGTCCATACTTCCTGTGTGTGACTGGACGGCTCAAGCCTAAGCTGGAAGAAAGCCTGGCAGCTGCCACTTCCATGTCTGTCCCATGCCACGTGGTTATCAAGCCATCCATACCAAGACCACCATGTTGAAAGGAAGCTCAAGCCAATCACACACCATGCTGCACAGAGAAGAAGAGAGGTCTCAGGATGCCTTGGGCAGACATGGAGTGAGGCAGAGATGGCCCTCATCTCCTCCATTATTATTATTATTATTATTTTGGTCCGGTTGTGAGGCCTGAACTCTGGGCCCGAGCGCTGTCCCTCAGCTCTTCAGCTAGCACTCTACCACTTGAGCCACAACGCCACTTCCGGCTTTTTCTTTTTTATGTGGTGCTGAGGAATCGAACCCAGGGCCTCATGCATGCAAGGCAAGCGCTCTACCACTGAGCCACCTTCCCAGCCCATCATCTCCTCCATTATGAGCCCAGCCCCAAATGTACAAGTGTGAGGGAAAAACAATGAAAATATTGTCTTTGGGCAATTGTTAAGAGCAAAGATAGATCTGTCAAAGAAGGAATTATGTGTCCAGATTAAAACAGAAATCCTGCCTGTGTTTCCAGCCCTCAGGCCTGCAGATTCGAGAGTAAAGTGTCAACTTTTACCCACATTCCTGCCTGCCCTGCAAATCTGACTTGCCAGCCGCACAATCACACAAGGAGCTGCAATCACGCGAGCTAGCTCTTGAAAATCTGAAGACATCAACGAATTTAGCTTCCTTGAGGCCAGGAACCAAGTGTGAATTGCCTTTGAGCATCCAGTCTACATGAAGAAATATTGGAAAGAAAAACAAAATATTATTGAAAGTGCCATCTCTTGGGGCTATGTTTTTTAAAGAGTTCTTGTCTTTTGCCAATGTCTACTGAATTATTTTTGATTAAAATGATATGACGACAGGAGTTTTCAAATGTCCCATAGTTACGGAAGAAGATAGGGAAGAGAATCAAGTTTGAACACAATATGGAAACTAAGGAGCCCTGTCTCTAGGCCCTTTGGCTTTAGTTGTTTTTCAGATAATGTCATACTTTTGCTTGGCACTGCCTTGGATTTTAATCCTCCTACCTCAGCCTCCCACATAACTGGGATTACAAGCATGTACTACCATGCCTGGCTTGTTCTTTCAGACTGGATCTCACTAACTTCTTGCCTGGGCTAGCCTCCAACCTTGCTCCTCGATCTCTGCCTCCCATAAAGCTGAGATTAATTGTGCAAGCTACCATGCCTGACCTTAGACATTTGAAAGTGATGCATGTACAGTTCAGTGGCAGTTGTATTTCCACTGTTGAGCAATCACCATCAATATCTAGTTCCAAAATATTTCCTTACCTCATAAAACAATCCTCTATTCATAAAATCCTCTATTCATTACTGCCCCTCCCCCACTCCTCCCCATCCCGTCAGCACCAATCCAAGGATCTGGCTACTGTTCCACTAGCCCAGCATGGGCTTACATGGAGGGTCTGGTACACCCTGTGACTTCTGTGGCCAGCTTTTGTCACTTACCTGGATATTTCTGAGGATGCTCCATTCCATAGCTGGGCCAAACCATCCTTTTCCATGGCTGACTAACACTCCAGTGGACAGATGGGCTGTGCTTTGTGTATCCACTCATGGACTGATGGACATTAGGTCATCTCCAGAGCACCCCTGCTTCATTCTGACTTTACTGTTGAACTTTCTAAGCATGAGGCCCTCTTCAAATCAACGTTGCTAATTGGTGAATATGGGCCACAGAGAAAGTAGGGTGTGGACAGGAGCAGAGTCACTAAACAGTGAAGGAACCTGGCAAAACTTAGGGAGAAGCATTCACAACTGTGAAAGCAAAGTGGGTAATAAATTCTAATTGCTCCTCTCTGGGGTGTGGCTCCCACACTCTCTAACTGCTTTAAGCTGAAGAACTATTGGAAAATTTGTTTAGGCAAATCACAGCTGAATGAGCCATTCTGGCCCGGCTGGTCTGGAAACAGGGCCCAGCAGTCACAGTGGGACCTGGGGAGTGAGGGTAGATGGCTGGGGACAGGGCAGCCAGTGGCCAACTCATCCCACCTTCAAATCCCCAGTACTGCCCAAAGAAAAAGCTCTGTAAACACCATACTGGGAAAAGAAGGCTGCAGAAGACCACTTTACATTGTAGCTCTCAGCCTAGGTAAGCTACTTGCCTGTTTTCAGAGGAAGATAGTAACCCCCGCCCCTAAATATTGGAATATTAGGAACCCAGGACTGAGAGAGCTCCCAGGGTCTTGGAGGCACAGAAGAGACACAAATACATGTAACGGACCTCAGAAAAGTACCAGAACCTTCTAGACTGCATCTAGAGGAAGAAGAGTGTGTGAGGAATAATGGGTCCTGTGGAGTGAGCAGGACTTTGCCTTTCTGGGGGTCACACCAGCAGTCCTGTCTCCGCCCCTTGCTCTCAGCGTGCACCCATCTTTGCTGATCCTTAAATGTTCAGAACCACCATTACCAGGCTTCTGCCCTGATACAGAACCTCCAATGGCCCTCAAGGGCGGCCCACACTAGCCCCTATGGGAGCTAATATTTTGCTGAAGCTAGCCTTGAACCATAATTCTCTTGATTTCTGTCTCCCAAGTAGCTGGGATTACAGGCATGAGCTATTGCGAGAGACCAACATTTTTCTTATTACAGTCATTCTTAACCCAGGGACAGAGCCAAGACCCAGAGTTCAAGCCCCAAGACCAGCAGAGGTGGGGGCGGGGGAGAAGAAGAAGAGGAGGAGGAGGAATGCAGTCATAAGATTCAACACATATCTTACAAACTTAAGAAATCTGAGGGAAGGGGTAGAGTTGGAAGAGATGGAGAGAATGATGAAAGAGGTGTAGCATTGATTAAGATGCAGTATATTCATAAATTCCTTTGTTGAATGGCAACTCCTTTATACAATGGCTTAAAATAATAAAATACCTTGCAAAAAATAATAAAGTCATTCTTGGTGCAGTAGATTTTTTTTCTACCTATAGCCAATGATATCCCACAATATTTCCACACTATCCCTCACAAGGGAGATCATGGTGAGATACAAAATAGCACCTTGTATGGCTATGAACCAAGTCTGAATTTTAAGGCCACCGTACCCAAGACAGCACATTTCTGGCGGGCCCCTTAAGCAAGATGAGGGAAGCAGATGCTGGACTCTTGCAGGAGCCCCTCCTGTCCGACACTTCCCCAGTATATACCCAGAGGTAGAAGTGGTGATAAATGTTGAGTGCGCATGCCTCCTAGGCCTGCACAGCTTAAACTC
The DNA here is from genome assembly GCF_000151885.1 of Dipodomys ordii. NCBI lineage: Eukaryota > Metazoa > Chordata > Mammalia > Rodentia > Heteromyidae > Dipodomys > Dipodomys ordii. Next base: position 1,074,469 of record NW_012267259.1, on the reverse strand, counting down.
CCATTTACCCAGCAGCCACTGTCCAAATCTGTAAGCGCACACAAATTTGTCCATTTCTAGTGGCTCCCATCTGTAATGCTGGCTACTCAGAAGGCTACGTTCACAGGACTGAAGTTCAAAGCCAGCCCAAGAAGAAAACTCCATGAGACTCAATTGCCAGTTAACCAGCAAAATGCTGGGCTGGAGGTGCAGCTCAAGTAGTGGAATGCTAGCTATAATTAAGAAAGCCACAAGAGTAAGCAAGCTGAGTGAGGGTGCGAGGCTGTGAGTTCAAGCCCTGGTACCACCACCACCACAAAAAAAAGGTACCAACCGAGCCTCCCTTCTGACTGTTCAAAATTCCTCTTACCAAGATGTACCATCCTGCACCAGCAGGATGAGATGATGGGAGGCAGAGCCCCGGCCTGGGTCTCACCAGTAGTTTCAATCTGTTCCCAGAACCTGACCATGCAGATGCCCACGAACCTGAACCAGATGCTAGTGAGTAAACACATTAAGCTAACAGGATTAAGGCAGGCTGGCTGATGTAGGCAGGGGATCCATTTCTGGAGGGAGAAGAAGGAAAAATGAGTGTTTCAAAAATTCCTGACCCTCAGCACTGGCCCGGTCAGCCAAACCTATGGGACGTGACAAAGCAATCCCCATCAGCACGGGTCCCTGCCAGAAGCGACAGAGCAGATCGGGACGTCAGACGTCACTGCATAGGCAACTACTACAACTAAACACATCTGGTGGCCAAGCAGGGCACACAGATGCCAGCCAGCCTGTGACTGCAGGGATACAAAGCAGGATGCCTTTCTTTTTGCTTTCTGACACAGCTCAGGGTGCTGTAAGCAGACACAAGAGACAGATCAACTTCATGCTCTAATGATCATTTTGACCTCTTGTGTCCTTCTGTTTGGGGACAAGCCAAGCCTTGAATTCTGCAGCCACTTCCTTGATCTCAGGCTCAAACTAAAGTCTCAGCAAATTCCCTGAGTATGGCAAAGGCTGAGGGTCCCAGTGGGTGATGACATCAGGAGCTTGCCTATCCTAAGGGAAGCCCTATAAGGGAACAGTGTGGGTAGTGTCAGCTCCACCCACTCTTGATGGACTAACACATTCTTTCTGAATCACTTCCGGGTCAGCTGTCACCACTGCTGCCAAGCAATTCTATGTCTACGCCCCAGTAGCTGTCTGAAAGTCAATGTCATTCAATCAGTGGTATACCGAGTGATAGCACTGCCTCTGTATATAATAGACACTCACTAAACACCAACTCTTTGCCTGGGATTCCCGAACTACTGACTCCCAAGCTGACATGTGTTCTGGGTGTGGGTGGAAGTCTATCATGGGCACACTGTCTCCCTTGTGATGGCCAGAAAAGCAGAGTCAACTGCTGCTCAGAACCTGCATACTAAGCAAAGCGTGGTAGTACACACCTATAATCCCAGCAGTCAGAAGGCTGAGAAAAGAGGATGAGGAGCTTGTAGTGAGTCTAGGCTGCCAAGGAGACCAGGTTCTCAACAACAGACAGACAGACAAGAGAGAGAGACAGACAGACAGATCACAGACTGCCTGTGCAGCCAGCTCTGTCACCTAGGTCCATCCTTACAAGCACCTGCTGGACTAAGATGGTTAGGACACTTCAGCTTGACAAATTAAGGTTCTACTGGCAGAAAACAGAAGGTTGGCAAAAGGATGGAAAAACCAGGCTGTCAGGCAGAAATGGCCAAGAGGTGGCTAAAGCCATGAGGCCACTTCAGAGGGAGTGGCTTCCTGTGGCCAGCTTGCTGCTCAGGGCTGGATTCCCACATTGCGGGGGAAGGAGGGGCAGGGTGAGTGGCCAGGTGATCTACCATTGTACAAATTTAGCATCATAGGGGGTGAAAATGCCATAAGAGAGATATGGTGCCATCTGGTGTAGAGAACCCAAAAACAGAATCCCCACAGGGCACACCCATCCTTACAGGGAACCTAGAAAGATAGCTCATCAGTAAGGACCTGGCCTGATCAGGCAGAAGAGAAGGTTCTGGATTTCCCTAATGGATGGAGTTCATCATTAGACCTTTCCTATGGAATGAGCTAGAGGCAGGTTCAGTCCTGCGCCATGCTCTGCTCACACTTTCCCGATGTGTGACAGTCTTCAAGATGCTGCTGCTCCTCTTTCCTCTCCATACCTCAACCCCATCCACTGAGCCCCAGGCCTGAAGCTTGGCTCCTGAGTACAGATTTAAGTCAACACAGGGTCAGAAGCCCCAGCATCTCCCCATCCCCCTAGACCTCCTGTCCAGAGTCTGGGAGTCACTGGGAGAACTAGCCTGGGGTCTATATGAGCTAATTTCTCCTCTGGGTCCCCCAGGATGACAAGTCTGGTAGATGTCCAAAGCCATCCGAGGCCTGAGGGTTTCCAGTTGCCTGGAAGATATTTTTGTTTTCCTCACTTCAAATCCAGGTTCAAACCATAAATCTAGCCCCGCCTAGGTCCATGGGTTCAATGCTATTTGGCTTTCTTCAAATCTCCCCTGTTGCCTATTGGAGGCAGGGGTCCCCATTTCTATTGCTTGTCTCATCTGCATCCTGGTGAAGTCAGGACTCAGCCCCTCCCCCTTTCCCACCTCTCATGCATTCCGGGAGTCCTGTGACAGAGCACTGCTGGATTTTCTACAGCGTCTTTTTTGGCGCTTTGTGTTGGAAGGCTTCCAGACACATCGTTTTGTGGGACTACACGCTTCTAAGCCCATGTTGGGGTGTTCCCATGGAGGCTTTCCCTAGCTCACCTCCCAGGGCCATGTCACTGGAGAGCCCCACAAAGACACAGGACACCTACTGTGTGCCAGGCACTGCTGTGGGTCCTGAGGATTTGGATCTCCAGCCCAGCCCAGCCCAGCTCAGCTGCCTGGTCCAATGACACAGACAGGGCTCAGGGTTTTCCCATTTAATTAGCATTCTAGGCTTGGCTCAGCTTGTTACAGCTTTTTAGTGGCTTCAACTACAGTGCCTGCTGCAGGAAGCCCCATTTTCCCCGCCCAGTGCTCTTGCTTCAAGGGTCTCAGACAGGGCTCTGCAGGGGTTAAAAAAATGAACACGCCTCTCCCACTAACTTGCTCTGCTGCTTACAGCTGAAGCCTGCTCTCCTCTCTGGCTCTTGGTCATTGAATTCTGCCAGCTGGGCCTCCAGCATGACACAGCATCCCAGCCTGGCTTCCCTCAGGAGCCGGCAGCCCTGTGTGACAAAGGATTCGCTGACAATGGGAGGAAGAGGTCTGCTCTCGTTGTCTAGGGCAGCCACCACCACCACGGACCATCATGGCCACACTAGGGCAGACATCTAACTCCCTACTCTCAGGATTGTTGGCTTCTGCTTGGTGTTGAGGATTGTCAGTGATTTCAGCCCAGGCCCTGGGACCTGGAGCTTACCACCATCTTCCGCTGGCTTCCCTAGCAGCCAGAAGCTCGTGTTTAGGTTGCCATCTGCCTAGCACTAAGCCTGGGAGACTCTGGGGCTCCTCTCTTATCCCCTGAATTGAAATAATCCCACAGACTGTACTTCTCAATTATGTTTAACACCGGACCTTGCTAACATCCCTGCATTCCAGGCCTGGAGCCTCATCAACCCCAGTGGCCGCTTGCTCTGGGTCACATCTCCTTCTGACCCAGGGCTGCCCAGTTCTACTCTGCTAAAAGCCCTATCCCCCATGCTAGACTGCAGACTCAAGATGCAGATCCTGGCTGAAGCCTGTCTCCCTCATCGCCCTTGCATTTGACCTCCTGCTTATATTCTCTTCCCACAGCCAGACAGCATCTGGCTTTAGTGCATACCACCAATCGCCACCCGCAAGCCTTTCCTTCAACCTCAATGCCCTTCTCCTGTCTCTTTTCCTGGCTAGCTCATTTCCTCCCCTAAGACTCATTCCTGATTTGTCTCCTTCAGGAAGTTCTCCTTGGTTGCACGTACCCCAGTTCCTGGAGTTTCCCTAGCACTATACTCCCTAGAATGCAACAAACCAAAGCTTGTATGTCTCTCCCACTAGAGAGCAGGCTGCTTGAGGGAGGGCCTCAAGAGGCTAGCGTAGAGACCGGCATAGAAATCAATAACGACTGAGAAACCTACTGACCCCAGGATGATCAACAAAACCTCTTTGGTCTTTTTCACTAATACTTTCAAGTTTTTCCTTATCTACTTTCAGGCCTCTGCTCCAGTCTAAAACCCCATGGACCACACACTCACAAAGTTACTCTTCCATAAAATCATGCCAAACGCTGCACTTGCTGTGTTGTTGCTATGGAAACGGCCTCCATCCTTTCTCTCTCACCACCACCCATTAATTAGCAGTTGGGTCCAGCTCCCTAGCTGAATAAGCATTAACAGTAGACATAAAGGAGTTCTGGAAGGTTCAAGGCCATGATGACCATGTCAGATGGTGAAGCTGCTGTATCAGCTCTGAGCACTGAGTTTAGAGTATGGAGAACAGAGTTCAGATCCCTGCTTTGCTGTTTACTTTTGACTTGGGCATGTTACTAACTCTGGAGACTTAGCTTCTTCATCTGCAAGATGGAGATGGGAATAACAATGCTGATGTTTGATGCTGCCCCACTTGCTGAAATAATAATACATAACATGGGGGCAGGTGGGGAGTCTATGTGGACACTAACTATAGTACTAACTATAAAGTCAAATCAAGTGCAGGGTACCCAATGCCAACCAAGCCTCTATCTGGCCCTGCTGTCCTCTTCTCCCACAGCAGTTTTATACTTCCTAGAGTCAGCAGAGGGCCCAATGATACGTGTGGTTCTTCTTGCTGGGAAAATGTGAGGACCTAACAGCTTTGCAGACACTTAGGGAATTCTTAAGGACACTGCTACTGGGCTCAGAAGCCACAATGAAACAAGGGATCCAAAAGAGGTCCCCAGGCCACCACCTCTCCCAAGTGTCATTCATTCCTGGATGGAGAAGGACGACATACAAGGCAGCCAAGGCCTATTTTGGAAGGAAGCAATCTCAAATGACTAGTGGAACTTTTTGCCCTCTAGAATCCTAGCAAAGGGATAAAGACAAAAAGTTCTCTTGAGAAAATATGGACCCAATTTTTTTTTTCAGTAAGCATCTGGTATAGAGAAATATGATTAGATGAGCTATGAAAAACCAAGACTTCCTGGTCTTACTGGCCCAAGGACTTGCCATGCCCTTAGGCAAGTTATTTCATTTCTGGGGCTCTCCGGTTTCTGGAGATTTGATCATCTGCAGCTCTGTGATGCTCCAGGCACCTAAGCTGTAGGGGGTGGGTATATTCATACCCTATTCTGAACCACAGCTCAGCCTGGGCTTCGTGCAAGAGAAACTCAAGCTGCAGCTATTCTTTAGGGGTACAGGAGTGAGTAGGAGCACGAGTGGGAGAGAAATCCTCTTCAAAGAATAGCAAAAAGGGCACCCATATGACCAAGCAAGTTCCACAGCAACACCATCAAGTTTGTAGAACTTTCAAAATTACAATTTGCTGGGTGCTGGTAGCTCAAACCTGTAATCCTAGTTAACTCAGGAAGCTAAGATCTGAGGATAGTGGTTCAAAGCCAGCCCAGGCAGGAAAGTCCATGAGACTCATCTCCAATTAACCACCAGAAAAACTGGAAGTGGAGCTGTGGCTCAAGTGGTAGAATGCTCGCCTTGAGCTAAAGAGCTCAGTGATAGCGCCCAGGCCCAGGTTTCAAGCCCCATGACTGACAGACTGGGCAGAAAACATGATGAGGCTCCATCTCCAATTAACTATCTAAATGCTGAACTGAAAACATGGCTCAAGGCCCAGCGCCAGTGGCTCCCACCTGTAATCCTAGCTACTGAAGAGGCTGAGATCTAAGGGTACTGGTTCAAATCCAGCCCAGGGCAGGAAAGTCCTTGAGACTTTTATTTAGGTTTTCCCAGAAAACCAAAGTGGTGCTGTGGCTCAAAGTGTTAGCCTTGAGCAAAAAGGCTCAGGGACAGTGCCCAGGCCCTGAGTTCAAGCTCCACCACTGACCAAAAAAAAAAAAAAAAAAAAGGCTTAAGTGGTAGAGCATCAGCCCTAAGCAAAAAAGCCAAGTAAGCATGCAAGGTCCTGAGTTCAAGGCCCAGTAGCAGCACAAGAGAAAAAGAGAAGGGGGGGAAATGGGGGAGGCAATGAAAGAAGGGAGGGAGGGAAGGAAGGAAAGAAGGAGAAGAGAGGGAAGGAAGGAGAGAAGGAATGAAGGAGAGAGGGAAGGAAGGAGAGAGAGAAAGAAGAAAAAAGAAAAACTACAATTTGTCTATGTGTTTCTCCTCCTCTCTCTCTCTCTGGGTGTGGGATTCTCTCTCCAGCCTGACCACCCACCTCCTGCTACCTTCTTTACAATGGAAGCTGTGAACATAATAACCTTACAAGGACAGTGGACTCCCAAGTTGAAAGAAATTAGAGGACAATGTCAGGAACGTCAGAGGTGAGTCTGAGAATAGATTAAAAAAAATAAAAACATGGGCTGGGAAGGTGGCTCAGTGGTAGAGCACTTGCATGCATGAGGCCCTGGGTTCGATT
>NW_012267259.1:1066433-1067895 GCF_000151885.1 Dipodomys ordii | reverse complement strand
TGCATGAGGCCCTGGGTTCGATTCCTCAGCACCACATAAGCAAAAAGAAAAAAGCCGGAAGTGGCGCTGTGGCTCAAGTGGTAGAGCGCTAGCCTTGAGCAGAAGAGCTGAGGGACAGTGCCCAGGCCCAGAGTTTAGACCCCACGACTGGACCCAAAAATAAAAAAAATAAATAAAATAAAAAAACAAAAACAGAGCCATGTACTAAAATATCTATATAGACCTGTAGGAGAGATTTTGACCAAAGCCACCACTTCTTATTGAATCAGCAGAGGAGAGAGTGGGAGGAACCAGAAGAGTAGCAGAATAGCTCCTTACCTGTCCAAACCAATCTTTCCCTTGGCTTCAAGGTCAGATCTGTGAACTGCCTTCCTCCTGCAGAAGGCCATGGGGTTGGGCCTATCTGGGAGGGTTCAAACAGGGCCATAGGGGCCTTCACTCCATTGCTTCTTTCTGTGTTTGCTCTAAGAGAAGCAGCAGCATTATGGAACTCTGAAGCCAACATATGGAAAATTGATTAAGTACCTAGGTAAGTGCTCTAAAATATTTATGGTTTGTTCTCTCCTGCAGGCTCTATGATTGCGTAGTGACTTCACTGTTCCTGTTCTCCTACTTTTGTGTGGCTGTACCAGCAAATTATGCAGCCTGGACAGGTGTTACATGAACACTTACTGGACTTAAGATTCTTACATTGGTCTCTAATACTAGACTCTAACAGAGAAGGAATGTGTTTCTTGTACATATTTCAACATATACAAAGTTACAGGTGCCCCAATACACACTTGGATATAAGGAGTGATTAGTTGATTAACCAAATTAAAAAACCCTTCAAGCTGTGCCTGAGAATCTTCAGTCACATGAATTGAATTCACACAGGCCTGTGGGAGCTGTTCACTGCTTTCAGGGCCTCCCAGTTCCTGGGCAGGAAGGAGGGCAGAGGGACAGTCTGGGATGGTTCCTCAAGGGTCTATTATTTTAATCTGATGCTATGAAACCAGTAACTAAAGAAAAAGCCCCTGTATTCAATTAGGACTCCAGTACACAGGCACATGAGCAGACATGTGTTGTGTAAACACACATACCATATGTATTTTGTGTATGTCAATACTGGGGCTTGAATTCAGGGCCCAGGCACTATCCCTTAGTGCTCAAGGCTGGAACTCTACCACTTGAGCTAGTTCTACTTCTGGCTTTATGGTGGTTAACTGGAGGTAAGAGTCTCACTAATTTTCCTACTTGGGCTGGATTTGAACTGCTATTCTCAGAGCTCAGCCTTCAAGATATGTAAATGAGGGCTGGGAAGGTGGCTCAGTGGTAGAGCACTTGCCTTGCATGATTGAGGCCCTGGGTTCGATTCCTTAGCACCACATAAGCAAAAAGAAAAAGCCAGAAGTGGCGCTGTGGCTCAAGTGGTAGAGTGCTAGCCTTGAGCTGAAGAGCTGAGAGACAGTGCTCAGGCCCA
>NW_012267259.1:986299-1066383 GCF_000151885.1 Dipodomys ordii | reverse complement strand
GCTGAAGAGCTGAGAGACAGTGCTCAGGCCCAGAGTTCAGGCCCCAGGACCAGACCCCCCCCCAAAAAAAAAGATATGTAAATGAGTGACTGGAATTCGCTAACAGCAAGTCATTAGCTGAGTGACATCACTTCCTGTCTTCAATCAAAAGTATTTGGAGTAAGAGCAAGTAGTAGCAAAATTTACCAATTACCCAAGTAAGTGGTCACTTCTGAAATATAAAGCTATGGGCTGCCTGGAGAAATCAGAGGGAAGAAAGTTGCCCTTGGCCTACTGGGAAGCCCCAGGCTTCCCACTGTCACTTCCAGAGGCTCAGTGTGCTTATCTGTAAAATGGGGTTGATCGACCCTGACTCCCAAGATCCTCTTCATAAATGACTGCTCAGGGGAGCCGCCCTGTAAAGTCGTACCAACATGTTATTATGCTAGCAATCTGCTCATCATAGCTGACACTGAACACCAGAACGCATTACAAATTACTGCCTCCGAGTTTCCTCATGCAGAACAGACACTTGACACACGATGATGACATGAACCATGCGTAAATCAAATCCTGTTTCAAACACTCGAGGGTTCCTCGGACCAGCCCACAGTGTCCTGGCCACCTACTAGCGTCTGTTCAGGGCTTTCTGTTCCTGAGGAATTGGATCGTCGAAATCCAGACAATTTCCGCGTGGGGCCCAGGCCTGCGGCGAGCCGAGATTCCAGAGGTTTTGGCCCAGCCCTGGTGCTGGGCAGGAGGAACCATGGCCGGCTGGGCGCCCCTCCCCGGCGCCCTGGGCGGCTCCTTCCTCTACTCCAGCCCGGCGCGGCAGCGGCAGCGCTAGAGCTCCGCCACTTTCCCCTCATAAGGCTCCAGACGCCGCCTAGCTTGCAGCTCCAGGGCCTCTCGCCGGGGAGGGTGAGGGGGATAATCCCCGGGTCGAAGAAATGAAAGCTGGACCCGTGGGATGCACGGCGGAGCCCGGCCACGGGCAGCCGTGGACAGGGCCTGGGCAGGAGCAGAAGCAGATCTGGGTCCCGCACTCACCCCAGACTGAAGAATTGGGGAGCTTGGAGGAGGGGTTGGGGACGCACAGCGCGGATTCTTCCAGCGCCTGCCCAGACAGCGGCGGGCGCGCGCAGGCCGGTGCACCCACCGGCGCCTTGGTGCAAGGGTCACCGAGGGAGGGGGCGGTGACACGCGTGCTCCCGCCCGCGGCTCCTCCCCACCCGGGGGGCCGGCCCAGCGCGGGGACGGGCGGACAGCCCTCTAGGTTTTGCGCGATGTCAGGAACACGGAGAGAGGGGAGGCACCGATGGTAGGGGACTCGCACAACTGAGGAACACAACACGACCCCCGGGTCTCCCACAGCCACGGCCGCACCATGCCGTCTCCAAGTAACACCAGCGCGCACGGACACGCGTGACAACAAGACCAGCTCCGACGACCCGGTGATCCCACTCCGGATCCCGGCCCACGGAGAGGGGAGGGTCCCCACTCTGCGACGGCCTGCCCCCTCCCCGGGCGGAGTGTGCTCACACATAAACAGCGGGGCGGGGAGGCGACGCCTCCCTTCTCCCAGCGGAGACGCACGCGCGGCGCCGCGCCCTCCCCTCTACACGCCGCGCCCCCTTTCTCTGTTCACACACCCCCATCCCCAACCCTGCGAACTGCGCGAAACCCGAGCCGCGCCACCCAGACCAGGGGCTTGGAGAGACCCGGGATTATCTAATTTGAAATCCACCGAGAGAAATGAGCTCAGCCGTCCCGAGGACGCCTCCTCCGGTCTCCTCCAGGCACCGGCACGCGGCCCTGGGGGTGGGGGCACGGAACTCCGCCGCATATCCAACCACCGCCCCCCTCTCGCCCTCCTCCACGACCCGCGCCCGAGACAGTCACCTGCTCGTTGTCCCACCGCTCGAGTCACTCGCCTCCAACACAGCCTGTCAAACCCGGTTCCTCCCGGCGTATCCGTTCCCGGGGCCCGATTACACCACGGCCACAGGAAGAATTTTTTTTTTTTGAAATCCTACAGAATCACAACCGTGGGGAAAGATCAAATGTATCACCACCGGGAATGACCACCAATTCCGTTTCCTCTCCTCCCCCCGGGGACAGAGGGAGGGGTCTACTGCCTGTCTAGACGCCAGCCATCCACAGACGTCCCCGAGCCCGCGGGGACGGGCGCGCGCGCACACACACACAGACACCATCCGTCACCGCGACGGGGAGGGGCGGCGTGGAGACACGCTCCCGGGGTCCCCCCGGCTCCCCGAGTGCGGCGGCCCCGCAGTCCCCCAGGCCGCCCGCCACACGAGCCGCGCGCTCCCCTACCTCGGCGGAGCGCGCTCAGAACAGCTGCAAGTTTGCCGGGTACGGGAGCAACTGTTCGCTGCAGCCAATGCGGGCTGCAGAACACAAAGCAGAGGGATCGCGCCCTCCTGCTTCCTCCGCCGGGGTCGGAACCCGACCCGTGACAGCGGCTCCAACGCGCCGCGCCAACGCCGGCCGGGCTCCAGCCGCGCGTCCCGCAAAGGGGGGGCTCCAGGACCCCGGCTCCCCACCGCGCGGGGAACCGGTCAGGGAATGGAGGGGGCGAGATCGTGGGGGCTCGGAGGGGGAGGGCGTCCCCTACCAAGGGGAGGGAGGAGAAGGGGACAGTGGATGGGTGCGGACCAGCCGCCTGCCCAGGCAGGCGCGGGGAGGGGGGGGCAGTGGAAGGCGGCTAATTGTTTGGGGCGGTTTTCCCGGATTTATCCGTAAGCACGCGCACGTCGGTCGCGCAGCCCTCCTCCCGGGTCCCCGAATCTATCTACAAGCTGCGGCGACGAAACAAGGAGGGTGGACAAGGGATGCTCACCTCGGGGTTCCTCTGACTGCCGCGCCAAACCCTCGTCGGGGGTGGGGGAAGGGGACCGGGAAAGGGAAGGGAGGGACCAGGCTCCGGAGAGCCGACTCCGGCCTCGAGTTCGGCGCGTCCCAGCTGCGGAGGGGGATCCGGCGCCCGGGCGCACGGACCCAGCGGAGGGGGGGAGGGGAGAGGGGAGGGAAAGAGGGAGGGAGGGGCGGGCGGGGGGGGAGGGAGTAGAGGAAGGGAAAAAAAACGATCCCTGTTCTGACACAGGGAAAGAGAATGTTGGAGAGTGACGTCCAGGCCCCGCCTCCCCCTCCGGCCACGTGCAGGGACTTGAAAGGGAAGAGGGCGGCGGCAGGCCTGCTGGGTAATGTAGTTCGCCTTTCTTTCCCGGGATGGCGGGCCCTGGGGAGCCGGGCGTCGCCGGGACGCCGGGGATGCCGCCTGAGCTGCCCAGACAGCCCTATCGAGTGACGCTGGAGTCAGCCCCGCAACGACCCTCGGCGCTGGCTTGGTCCTGGGTGGGGACCTCTGCGGTGGGGGCCTGGGGGGACAGAGGTGTGATCCGGGTTTGTGGGGCGGGGAATCGTTTGATTTTTAGAGTCTGGAAGGCCTTTAAGGACACTGACTTGGGCCCTTTAAAGTGCACAGTCTGTCTTCGTCGCAGATCAGAGGTAGCTTTGTGTATGAGCGTGGGGGGGGGGGCGCTACGTGGCGTTGTTAATGCTGTATTAATTGCCACCGTCAGTTGGCTGAGATGCATATGTTATAATTAACATTTGAGCATCGCTGTGGCTGGGGCGGGATGTTGTAATTAGATATGCACTTTGCAACCAATTAATTCTCCATTGGCCATGCTAAAGACCGCGATATCGTAGCTGAGAGAATTCGATGCTCTGGCTAATTCAGTCATCGCTTTACCAAACCCCCACTGTTTTGGCAAAAGCAGGCACAGAGGTCTTTAGGAGAAACAAGGGACGCTGTATGCCCTACAGCCAGAGGCCAGGGGAAGGCTTTGACACACACACAACATTGCAGAAATCTACCAGTGATGAATTCTTTCTTTCTTTTTTTTTTTTGGCTCCGGTCCTGGGGCCTGAACTCTCGGCCTGGGCGCTGTCCCTCAGCTCTTCAGCTCAACACTAGGGCTGTACTTGCGGCTTTTTTCTTCTTTTCTTTTTTTGCTTATGTGATGCTGGAATCGAACCCAGGGCCTCATGCATGCAAGGCAAGCACTCTACCACTGAGCCACCTTCCCAGCCCCGGTAGTAATGAATTCTTTTATGGTTTGGTGGGCACTCTCCTCAGACCAGGCACATCTGGTCAAGCAGAGAAAGGAAAGATCCTTGGTTTGTGCCCTGTAGGAGCTCAGTTAAGTGAGAGGGTCATAGGCTCTAAAAAGAGAGGGGACAAGTCAACACTTAAAGGCCACATTCCATAAAAGGGTGGACGATGAACACTTAACACAGGGACAAGTATGAAGTACTTACTGTAGAACACCTGGGAAGTAGTCAACTAAGATAGAGAGTGGACAGGGGTGGGATATATCTAGGAAGGCTTTTTAATAAAGGTGCTGGAAGGGACATGTAGTTGACTAAGGCTCCAGGTGCCAGGCTACAAGAATAAGACAAGAGTTGATCCCGAAGCTCCCAGATATTTTGGTTGAACAGAAAAGGCCAGGTTGCCACTGGGGGTGGGGATGGGGGGAAGGCAGTCTAGAAAGCAGGCTGAGTAGAGAATATATCTAGAGGTTGTGAAGGAAACTGGGATGGCCTCCAGGATGGGGGTGGGGCTTGGGATGGACCTGCAGGGATGGTGGGATTTTGTTTTGTGTGGAAAGCTTGTCCTCTAAGCTTGAAACATGAAATGAACCTGGTGAACACAGAAGCACCCAAGGCCATATCCTGTAAAGAGTTTCTTGTGCCAAAGGCCATGGTGGGTGTCACACCCGCCATGTCACAGCCTGATCCTCTAGAGGAAGAGGACAGGCCCAGTGACAGGCAAGAATTGGTAAGAAGCAAAGTGCACTGAAGCCAGCTGTGTGGGTGCCCCAGTCCTGTCCCCCACCCCCACATGCACACAGACCAAAGGAACACATTTCCCCACACCTGACTCTTCCCGCTGGTTTGTCCCTCCTGGCAGTTATGCCTCATTGACTCAACAGTGAGTTATTTTTATGCTTTAACATCTGGATGATTTCTTGGGCTTACAGAATATTAACTAATAATGCAGGGTTCTATCATTTCAGCAAATTCCCATTTTCTTGCTTGCTGTCAGTGCTGGCTTTGTGCATGAGGTGACAGGGCTGCCACCTGCGAAGGAAATGAGAATGAAATTGTCTGGTCTTGGCTTTCCTTTTGCTTGAAATTGCAGAGGTGAGGAGAGGCTGAGCTACTTACAGAATGTAAAGCATCCATGGAGAACACAGAACACCTGGCTCTCTGCTGGGGAGAGGGCCCCTGGAAGGGAGGTGTTGGGGAGGGGGCAGGCAGTAAGGACAGCAGCCAGTCTGACCCCCTGGGTTCAAATCCTTCCTTATTCTGTGACCTTAGGCAATGAACAACACTTCTTAGCGTTAGGAGAACCTGTGGTGCCCATGTATTTATTACACTAGATCTGTCATACGGAAGTACTTCAAGTCTCCTTCCTTTTCCTAGGGCTTCCTGGTCTGTGAGGATCGGAGGATGGCTTTTTTTTGAGGGGGGGGGGTAGGCTCAGGTTTTACAGAGGGAATCACATATAGAAGTTTTGTTTGTCTTCAAGGAACCTTGACCCAGTTCTAGCCTTTATCCCCTATGTCCTCCCCTGCTGGCTAGGGAGAATTTGTGGTCTCCCCTTCCCCACTTTGCTGTCAGAGACTCCCATACTAACTCACCCACCAAGGCTGCCTTCTCTGGCTGTGCATTGGTGCTCATTAAACTTGCTTCGTGCTTACTGTGTTATTAGAGCCTGGCTCTCTGTTTTCTCCCCATCTAAGACACTTTCATTAACCTCCTACTCCCTTTAGACATATTCTCACATCCCTGACTGGTTTTTATTTTTGTTTGTTTGTTGCAGGTCCTGGGATTTGAACTCAAGGCTTTGAACTCTTGTTTAGCTTTTATGCTCAAGGCTGGCACTTCATCCCTTGAGCCATGCCTCCAGTTGCAGCTTTTTCCTGGATACTTGGAAATACGATTTATTTTCCCAGGCTGGCTCTGACCCTCTATCCTCAGGTCTCAGCTTCCCGAGTAGCTAGGATTATAGGTATATGGCACCCAGCTAACATTTTTGCTGGTTTTCTCAATACTCTTCAGAGTGAGCTCTAATGATGAGTCTTGCAAGATGGAATGGAGAGCTTGGGAGGAAAGTTTTGAGGCTTCAGATTGAAGTCCTTCTTCCCTGTATTATCCTCAGTCATACACCCACTCTGCAAGCTAGAGGCAGAAAAGCTTCAGGGTGCAGAGTTAATCAACTGAAGAAGGAGAGAACATTTTAGGGGAAATGATACTGGCATTGGGTTAACTAGAGTTGCCAGGAATGGCCTTTGTCTGACTTGTCACATCACCAAGAAGTGAAAACCAGCACATTTCTTTCTGCTTTAGGCAACTGTTTGCTTAGAACAGTGGCAAAGAAAATATTTCTCCTTCTAACAATTTTTTTTCTCTCTGCTATCCCATGGCCCTCCAGGGAAAAAGTTACCTTCATCAGGCCCCACATATTTTCATTCATTCATTCATTCATTGTGCAGTGCTGGGGTTTGAACCCTTATCATGTTGCTGAGCTAGCCCCCAGCCAGTCCCATAGACTTATGGCAGGGTGCTGGGGAGAGAAGTTAGCTGCCTCCAGAAGCTGTAAGACCCAGCTGACACCCAGGAAACAGCTGTTGAAGGAGGACTTAGGTGAACTAAGGGTGTCCAAGAAGTTGCAATGGGCAGAGAAGACTTCTGGGAAGAAGAGGAGACCAGAGCCACTTGTGCCTTCCTGCTAGGAGTAGGTCAGCATTGGCCCAAGCCTCTGTTGTGGTGCATTGGTCTGGGAGCAGAAGCAGTGGAAGTTAGATGACTTGTTTGATGGCAGTTATTTTGGTCGCTGCAGACTCTGCAAACAGAAAGAAGTTGTGGCTCTGGTGTCTGTGCTATACTGATGTTGGCCTAGAGATAGTGGCTTGATAGAAACAGCTTCAGTTTCACCATGCTTCAGATCAGCTTCCACGGCACAGCTGTGAAGACCATCAGCAGCTGAAAGCTGAGTGCAAAGCGATCCCAAGCCTACTGTCAGAGGTGGGGGGGAGAGGGGGAGGGCTAGAAGCAGACTAAGAGACAAGCCAAGGAAAAGAGCACAAAAACTATAGATAGATAGATAGATAGATAGATAGATAGATAGATAGATAGATAGATTTCAAACTAAGTAAACCAAGGGCAATTTCTGGAAACAAGCTACATGGAAGGCATGTTGAGGTTCTGGCTGACCCCATGATGCATTAACATTTCCTCCCCCTGGGCCTCAGTTTCCACATCTGTAAGATAAGACAGATTCTTGAAGATCTCTTAAGATCATCTTTGATCTGAAGCTCTCCCTTCAAGAAGTTCACCATCTCCCTGGCAAATGAAGCTGTGGAAATAAATACCTTAAACGATGAATTCGAAGCTGTTTGATTTCAGCACAGCAGGAAGGGCTGACAAGGTGAGCTAAGGGCAAGAAGAGGAAGAAGGAGGGAGAGAGAAGGAAAAGAGCTATCTAGAGCAGCTTGGTTCCTAACTCTCCTGGGCTCTCCTGTGCCTCTCTCAGAGCCCTGGTCTCTCGGAGTCCTTAAAATAATGCATTTTACTTTGTACTTGGTTGTGTGAGTGTCTCATCCTTATAATTCAAAGACCCAAAGTGCAGAGAGAGAGAGAGAGGCTCTAGCCCAGATGCTTTCCTTCCCTTCTCATCTCAGCTGGCTCCCTCTTCAGACGGTTTATCATTCCTGTCTAGTAAAGTCTTATTGTGGAATGTCTGAAAAATAATTGGGCCTTGAACCTGCCACCATTTCTTTTTTTTTTTTCTTTTTTTTTTGGTCGTGGGGCCTGAACTCTGGGCCTGGGCGCTGTCCCTCAGCACTTCAGCTCAAGGCAAGTGCTCTACCACTTGAGCCACAGCACCACTTCTGGCCTTTTTTTTTCTGCTTATGTGATGCTGAGGAATCGAACCCAGGGCCTCATGTATGCAAGGCAAGCACTCTACCACTGAGCACCTTCCCAGCCCACCTTCCACCATTTCTAAATTCTATTCCCTTCTCTCCTTCCTTCCCACCCTTCCCTTTTGGCCATACTAGAGTTTGAGCTCTTTACTTTTCACTCCCTAAACAAGCGCTCTACCACTTAAACCACACCTCCAGTCCTTTTTTTACTTTAGTTATTGTTTTGGATAGGGTCTTGTACTTTTGCCCTAGCAGGTCTTGTATTCCTCCTACATGTGGCCTCTTTCATAGTTGGAACTACAGATACTGACCACTATGTCTAGTTTATAGATTGAGATGGGATCTCACTAACTATTTAACTGGGCTGGCCTTGAACCTCAGTCCTTTGATCTCTGCCTTGTGAGGAGTTGGAATTACATACATGAACCACAGCATCTGGCCATCTAAATTCTTTTTCAAAGAACAATACTTAATTAATTGAGCAATTACTGTTGCCAGGCAATCAATGTTTTTTATTTTTTTTCCTTATTAGCTGACATGTAGAATAAGCTGAAGCTAGAGGGAGTGAAGGACTGTGCTAAGGGTCGCAAAGCACTAAGAGGTGTCTACTCAGATTCAGGGGACCTCAATGCTAGAGACCTTCGACCAGAGACATCAGGATGCACCATCTCTGGGTCCCCAGCAAACCTGAGACATGGTTCTTCCTTGCTGATACTTTTTTTTTCTTCTTTAAGTATGGGGCTTCAAGGTATTCAGTGCTGAAGAACACTGCTTCTTGATCATCTATCTACCCACCAGTCAAAGAAAGAGAACAGTTCTGAATCCTACATCCATTCCATCTGTTTGCTTATCTATTGTTTATTTCCTAGTATAGGCACTTAGAAAATATGACATTTCAAATCATGTAAAGATGAAATGTTTGTTGTAAATTTTTTCGTTTTTCTTTTTTTGCCAATGCTGGGGCTTAAACTCGAGGCCTGAGCACTGTCCCTGAGCTTCTTTTGCTCAAGGCTAGCACTCTACCACTTGAACCACAGTGCCACTTCTAGCTTTTTCTGTTTATGTGGTACTGAGGAATCAAACCCAGGACTTCATGCATCCAGGGCAAGCATTCTATCACTAAGCCACATTCCCAGTCCAATTTAAATTATTTTAAAAGTAATGGTTCAGCTTGGTGGCGGTAACTCACACCTAGCTACTCAGGAGGCTGAGATCTGAGGATTGTGATTTGAAGCCAGCCCAACAGAAAAATTCATGAGACTCTTGTCTCTGTTTAACTACTCTTCTACCCCAAAACAAGCCAGAAGTGGAGCTGTGGCTCAAGTGATAGAGCTCTAGCTTTATGCAAAAAAGTTCAGGGACAGTGCCCAAGTCCTGAGTTCAAGTACAAGACCAGCACACATACACAAAAATTAAAGCTGGGCACTAGTGGCTTATACCTGTAATCCTAGTTACTCAGAAGGCCTAGATCTGAGGATCATGGTTCAAAGCCAAGCTGGGCAGAAAAGTCCCCATGAGAGTCTTCTCTCTGATTAACCATCAGAAAACTGGAAATGGAGCTGTGGCTCAAAGTGGTAGAACACTAGCCTTGAGCAAAAGAGCTCAGCAACAGTGTCCAAGCCCTGAGCTTAAGTGCACAACTGACAAAATACAAATAATGGTTTAAAATCTTTTTGCTATTAGAGAAATTTACTTTTTCGTTGAATGTTGAGATTACAGACATACCACTCCCCCCACCTCTTTTGTTATACACACATACATTTTTTTCAGGACTAGTGTTATAACTGAGGGTGTCACACTAGCATATTTTACCTGCTTTGCTGGCTGGGCTGGCATTTTACCCCTTAGGCATGCCGCTAGCCCTGATTTTTGCTGGGTTTTTTTTTTGGGGGGGGTCCGGTCGTGGGGCCTGAACTCTGGGCCTGGGCGCTGTCCCTCAGCTCTTCAGCTCAAGGCTAGCACTCTACCACTTCCGGCTTTTTTCTTTTTGCTTATGTGGTGCTGAGGAATCGAACCCAGGGCCTTGAGCATGCAAAGCAAGCACTCTACCACTGAGCCACCTTCCCAGCCCTTTTGCTGGTTATTTAGGAGACAAAATCTCATAGACTTTTCTGCTCAGTCTGTCCTGAAACCTTGATCCTCTGGATCTCAGCTCCTGCTTCATAAGGATTATAGGCATGAGCACCAGGGCCTAGCTTCTTTTCATTTGTTTTTCACATAGGAGTAAACATCACAATATTCTCTTCTGTGCCTCATGACTCATCTTGCAATACACACACCTGGAGCCTACATGTTACACTGTGGAATTTGAATGCTTGCCACATTCTCTCATTTGTATAGTAAAAAGGGTTGCAGGAAACAATGAAAGTGGGGCCATATAAATGTGGGTGAGTTTTCATGCCTTTACTGACATATATTATCATAATATTTTTAATTTTAAGCATATTTTAGACCAGTGATTTATTATGTATAATCATAATTGTCCAAGTGCTTATATATTTTGCATTTTCCATATTCACTTCATAAAATTAAGAGCACATATTTTCTGTCTTATTAAAAAAGCCTTTAAGACAATTGAAAATCACTTTAAGGACATTTTTAGCTACAATATTTATTAAGTACATGCCATTTATTTGTAACATCATGACTGACAGAAATATACACATAAAAGTGGATGTTAATCTCAGCTGACAAAAACTCCCAGTGTAGTTCAGAAAATGACAGATACATCTGAAACAGAAATGGCAAAGATTTAAATTCAGGGTTAGGATGTAGCTCAGTGGTAGAGCACTTGCCTAGTATGCATGAAGCCCTGGATTCTATCCCCAGAACTTCCAAAAACAGAAAATAACAACAACAACAAAAGCCCCACTAAGTTTGAAATTTCCAACAAGCCAGTCAGTGGCTATTAGGAAAAGGTCATGTACAAAAGCTGAAGCGCATGAGGGACAGATCCTTGAAGGATCAAGCTGGAATGGCCAGGCTTTGGGGCTGACTGTGCTGGGGCTGGGAGGGGGCTGGGCAGGGGCTTTCCCCATGGTGGCTAGGCCAGAGGCAGGGAGCTGAGCATAGGAAAAGAGGCAGCAGTAAATACAGAACATTCTGGTGTGTTTGGGCACTGAGCTAGGAAACAAGCAAGCCAAGAGGGGTCTTACCTTTTCTCTTTACAACTTCTTCACCTCAGGCTACTTAATCTCCTCTATAAAAATAGGGAAATCCTAGAACATATCTCAATGGTAAGTTAGCACTGGTGGTGCTAATGCCTATCAAGCATCAGCATCCAGCAAGCCCAGCCTTTATCTTCAGGTTATTTTTTTGGAGGAGGAGAAGGGAGGATG
This sequence comes from Dipodomys ordii, assembly GCF_000151885.1. Classification (NCBI taxonomy): domain Eukaryota; kingdom Metazoa; phylum Chordata; class Mammalia; order Rodentia; family Heteromyidae; genus Dipodomys; species Dipodomys ordii. The sequence goes on along the minus strand of NW_012267259.1, from coordinate 1,055,048 downwards.
AGCCACTGGTGCCTAGTTTTTGTTATTTTGGCTGTTCTATGGGTCAAATAAGCAAAAATGTGACCAGCCTTTGTTATATGACCCCTCCAACCAGCACCCCTCATCCTCATCTTACCCCTGCAGTTCAGTGAAATGAGGAGCCAACCTCTTCCCTTCCCTGCTCATAGGCACAAACCAGAAGTTTGCTTTTTATTTGGACCATAGGGATCATCAGATTTGTTCATACTTGACTCTTTCCAGAAAGGTCTGAAGACAGCTTTTCAAGTTCTATGATGTATCCACTATAGGAACCTAAGTGTTGACACTGAAAACGCTCAAAGAATCTCTTGGAAGGTGACTCCTCTCACACATAGAGTAAGCCTGTTTTTGTTTGTTTATTTTTTGTTTTTGTCAGTCCTACAGCTTGAACCCTGAGCTTTTGTGCTCTACCACTTGTGCCACTGCTCTACTTCCAGCTTTTTTGGTAGTTTCAGTGGAGATAAGTCTCAGCATGGGCTGGATTTGAACCATGATCCTTAGATCTGAGCCTCCTGAGTAGTTAGGATTATGGTGTAAACATGGGGTCTTTACATAGCAGTTCATCTGGTGTGAACATCCCAGACCAGACTTTCTAGAACATGTCTGTGGTATCAACCTGGCTCCCAGCTTTGCTCTCCATCAACGCCTTCAGCTGGCTGAATTTTATTATTACTATCATCGTTGTCATCATCATTATTATTATTTTGTGTGCTAGAACTCAATGCCCTATGCTCTTGCTTAGCCTTACTCAAGGTTGGCAATCTATCAGTTGAGCCACATCTCTACTTCTAGCTTTTTGATAGTTAATTGGTAATAAGAGTCTTGGATTTGTCTGCCTGGGGTTGGTTTTGAACCAAGATTTTCTCAGCTCTCAGCCTCTTGAATACCTAGCAATATAGGTGTAAGCAGAGTTCAAGATCTGAATGAAGGTACATGAAACTCTTTTTTTTTCTTTCCTTTTGTCAGTCATGGGGTTTAAACTCAGGGCCTAGGCGCCGTCCCTGAGCAATTTTGCTCACGGCTAGCACTCTACCACTTTGAGCCACAGCATCACTTCCCTTTTTTGAGTGGTTAATTGGAGAGAAAAAAACCTCATGGAGACTTGTCTGCCTAGCTTGGCTTTGAACCATGATCCCCAGATCTCAGCCTTCTGAGTAGGTAGGATTACAGGTGTGAGCCCCCAGCACCCGGCTGCATGAAGCTCTTGAATGTCCAGTATTCTGTACATTGTGCTGAGGGAAGTAGGAGTGGAGGTGCTGGAATCTGGCCTAGAGATCACCGAGCTGCTAGTATATCAACGGAGTCAACGTGGAGGGAGAAGCAAAGGAGGTTTGCAGAAAAGCAAACCCCTAGATTGGGAGGCCATTTCAGAGGGAAGAGAACATTATAGAGGAAATACCTGAACTGCTGTTCTCCTTGAAAGGTAACACAAAAGCAGCCAGCCTTGCTCGCTGACAACCTCAGAAGAAAGGGGAGTAGCTGGTGACAGGTCTCCTGTCCCCTCCTCACCCCTAGAAAATAATTTTGGTCTGATACAAAGATAAGATGTAAAGCATTCCCATTTTGCTATACTTGACTTCAGGCTTGTTGAACATACCCTTTCAGTGGACATGTTGCCATGGAAACCTTATAGTCACTAGAGGGCATCTATAATGAGTAGAAAATGGTATTAATTTAGTTACCGGTTATTTTTTTTTTCCCTGGGAGGAGTTTTAGTCTTAGGTCACTTATAGTACTCAGATGTGATCTTCCTGCCTGAGCAGACTAATAATCGCCTTGTAATTTAATTACTAAGCTGACAACAGGAAGTCTTCTACTGTAAGCAGGGTTGTAATTTTGGATGCCAGCTTCTTGGGCAGGGCCTGTCTCTGGAAGCTGTGGTTAGCCAGATGCTCTTAACCTCTGTTGTGTGTCAGGAACTAACTGGGCCTGTGAAATGCAAGCATGTGCTGAATGGCCATCAGGCAGGTACGAGGAGGAAAGAATTGAAAGAATTCATTTCCACTCAAGAGCATCTTGTTAATAAGATGTATATACCATGGAACTGACCACTTTCACCGTTTTCTTTTCTTTTCTTTCTTTTGTTGGTGCCAGTAATGGGACTTGAACTCAGAGCCTCATGCTCTCATTCAGCTTTTATTTTGTTTTTCTTTTAATTTGTTATCATAAAGATGATGCATGGTGGGTTACAGTTATATTACTCATGTGCAGAGTACATTTCTTTACATATATTTTTTATGGTAAAGATACTGTACAAAGAAGTTACAGTAACATGAGCAAGGTAATGAGTTCATTTCTTATTGAGCATTGTTACCCCTACCTTTGTTTTTCCCCTACCATCCCTTTCCTTCCCACCTCCCCAACTCCTCCCTCCCTAACTCCCCCATCCCCTGAAGTTGTAAAGTTTGTTTTCAACATAATGTCTTGTATATCTTGTTGTTACAATGGGTAATCCTGTTTCCTTGCTTCAACATTTTATTTGTTTATTTTTGTCCATCATGGGGCTTGAACTCTAGGTCTGGGTGCTGTCCCTCAGCTTTTCAGTTCAAGGCTAGCGCTCTACCACTTGAGCCACAGTGCCACTTCTGGTTTTCTGGTGGTTTATTGGAGATAAGAGTCTCACGGCCTTTCCTGCTCAGGCTGGCTTTGAACTGCTATGCTCCGATCTCAGCCTCCTGCGTAGCTAGGATTACAGGCATAAGCCACCAGCACTGGGCAAGAGTACATTTCTTTTCTTTTCTTTGTTGGTCATGGGGCCTGAACTCTGGGCCTGGGCGCTGTCCCTCAGCTCTTCAGCTCAAGGCTAGCGCTCTACTGCTTGAGCCATAGCACCACTTCTGGTGCGGGGAGCCGGCGCAAACGCCATGGCAAGGCGCCACCCACTTCCTTGCAGTTTTGAGGTAACTCCATATTAGGCAGTGCTTGGCAGGACGGTGGGTCCTGGGCTTTGCGCATGCGGGAGCCATGTAGAGTCCCCAGCCAATCCCGTGGCACCTGGTGACGGCGAAAGGCAGACGACCAATGGGAAAACGACGGTGTTCCTATTCCCTATATAAGCGGCCATGTTTTGTGTACACGCGCTCTCGCGCTCAAGCTCTCCCATCAATTCAAAGGCTCTCCAATAAAGCGTGATCTGAGAAGACTCCTGGTGTGGTGGTCATTCTTCCTCGCTGGCCGAGAAGGCGTTCGCCGCAAGTGGTGCCGAAACCCGGGAACCGCGCGAGAGGCCGAACAGGAGCCAGAACTCAACACGCGGAGAGGAGACGTCGGTAAGTATTCCCCAGTATGCTGTTTACGGTAGATTATTGGTTGCTTGCATTGCTTCTTCCCTTGTGGTGTGTCTTTTTGATGGTGCGCACCTGCCTCGAGGAGGGAGGGTTTGATTTAATCCAGGAAGGACGCAAAGTACTAACACAGCATCAGGATAGTCTATCAGAGTCAGCATCCAGTAAAGGGGAGGAAAATAGGCCTAAAAGAAAAAGGGAAAGAAGACAAAAGGATCCTAAAGAGTTAAAACAGGAGGGACTGCAGCCCTCACAAAAGGAAAAGGAAAAGGGTCTTAGGGATGACCACAAAGAGGGGGACTCAAGGAGACCCCTATACCCTTCTTTGAAGGCAAACCGGTTCTCAGCCCTACATGTGGAAGGGCAGGACCAAGAACGCAGTGATCCTGTGAGTGACTCAGAGGAAGAAAGGTTAGAGGAGGAGGGAGAGCAGCTCGATCCAGCTGATGATGAAGACTTAGAAGAGGCTGCGGCTGAGTATGAGGCAGACAGATATGGGGGGTGGTGTCCCCAAACAATAAGAGTACCGCAGCAGCCAGAAAGGAGGAAAGGAGCTGGCCCTCACCCGTCGCCCCCCCCTCCATGCCCGGAGGCAGGGCGGAGTCACTTTATAGAAGGGAGCACCTGGTCAAGGTTAGCAGCCGCTTTCCCAGTCTTTGAGAATCCCATTACCAATGAGAGAATTCTTGAGCCGGTTTCCTACTCCCAGTTAAAAGATTTAGTTGAGGCAGTCAGGGTTTATGGGGTGACGGCCAATTATACCATTGCCTTGCTTCGAAGGCTAACTATTAATGCTATGACACCTATGGATTGGTTTGAAGTGGCCCGTACTTGCCTTAATCACGGGCAGTTCCTTGATTTTCGGTCAATTGTTCAAGACAAGGCTCAAGCCCAATACAGACAAAATGTCTGTGACGGGCACCCGGACTGGACCGTAGATATGCTTCTCGGGCAGGGACCCTATGCTATAGATCAAACAGGATATCCCTTTGAGATGTATCGACAGGTGAATACTCTTTTTTATAAATCCTGGCGGGCCCTCCCAAACAAGGGAGAGACGGCCGGCAATCTGACAAAAATCATTCAGGCCCCTAATGAGCCATTTTCTGATTTTGTTGCCCGTATGCTAGAGACAGCCGAGCGGGTGTTAGGAGATCTGGAAATAGCCATGCCATTTGTACAACAAATCATTTTTGAACAAAGCACCAAGGAATGTCAGAGGGCAATTACCCCAGTAAGAACTCAAAGCCTAGAAGCTTGGATAAAGGCCTGCAGAGAAGTGGGTGGCCCCCTGACCAATGCGGGGCTGGCGGCTGCTGTCTTGTCGGCTGCCAGGGCCGCAAAAGATAATAAAGAAAAAGGATGTTTTCGGTGTGGTCAGTTGGGACATTTTAAACGACAGTGCCCACAAGATGGTGGTCCTGCGCAAAACATACCCAGGCCGCCAAGGACTCCAGGAGTGTGTCCTCGTTGTAAAAGGGGAAAGCATTGGGTCAACGAATGCCGGTCAGTTAGAGACATCAATGGACATTCCTATCCCCCAAACTATCATAAACACTAATCTGGCTGTCGGCCCTGAGAGGCATAAGCCTTACCATTCTGCATAGCCTTAGCACCCCGAGGGATCAGGGGATCCCATTGTACCGGGACAGGTATGCAACTTGCAATTTGGGACAGGGTACGAGGCAAGTGCACTGCACTTGAGGAGGACCATCTCCTCAAGAAGAGCATGCTGGGTTGCAAGTGGGTTGATGCCCAAGATCCCACCTCTGCAAAAAAGGCATCGGACGGGCCTGGTCATCACTGGGGAAGGCGCCCCTCAGGCGAAGACCAGTGCAAGGTCCTCTCATTAGACAGAGGCCCAACCTCTACTCTTACCTGTTGCCAAAAAACAAAAAGGGGGAACTGCGGGGAGCCGGCGCGAACCCCATGGCAAGGCACCGCCCACTTCCTTGCAGTTTTGAGGTAACTCCATATTAGGCAGTGCTTGGCAGGACGGTGGGTCCTGGGCTTTGCGCATGCGCGAGCCACGTAGAGTCCCCAGCCAATCCCGTGGCACTTGGTGACGGCGAAAGGCAGACGACCAATGGGAAAACGACGGTGTTCCTATTCCCTATATAAGCGGCCATGTTTTGTGTACACGCGCTCTCGCGCTCAAGCTCTCCCATCAATTCAAAGGCTCTCCAATAAAGCGTGATCTGAGAAGACTCCTGGTGTGGTGGTCGTTCTTCCTCGCTGGCCCAGAAGGCGTTCACCGCATTCTGGCTTTTTTTTTTCCTGTGTATGTGGTGCTGAGGAATCGAGCCCAGGGCCTCATGCATGCAAGGCAAGCGCTCTACCATTGAGCCACCTTCCCAGCCCAAGTACATTTCTTTTTGGACAGTGTCACCATTTCCCTCACTCTCTCCTCATTCATTCAGCCTTTTCACTCACTGCTGGTATTCTGCTATTTGAGCTATGCCTCTGCTTCTAGCTTTTTGCTGGTTATTTGGAAGTAAGAGTCTCATGGATTTGTCTACCTGGGCAGGATTCAAAACCTCAATCCTCAGATCTTAGCCTCCTGAGTAGCTAAAGTTACAAGCATGAGCCAACAGTATCTGGCTCACCTTACCATGTTTAAATGTGCAGTTCAGTGGCACCTTCCTCCCCTAGCATCTTCAGAATACTTCATCCAGTATAACGGATAGAATCTATTCACTGCTAATTCCCTATCCTCCCTCCCTCTTCAATCTTGCTTTGTGTCTCTGTGAGGTTGGCCACGTCAGCTGCCTCAGAGAAGTGAAACTGCACCATGTGTCCTTTAATGCCTGGCCCCTTTCCCACTTTGTAGCCTATGTGAGCCTATGCTGATATGTGGGTAGCATATTTGGTCGAGACACTGAATGATTACATGGACAATTGGGTTGCTTCCAACCTTGGGCTATTGGGAACAAGGCTACTATGAACCCAGGTGTACGGATATATCTTTTGATTCCTGGTTTCAGTTCTTTGGGGGTATATCATCAAAAATGGAATTGCCAGTTTATCTGGCAAGCTACTTTTAGTTTGTTGAAGAAACTGTCCTATGTTCCATGTGGCTATACCATTTCATATTCCCCCACAGTGCTAAAAGTTCCAGTTTCTCCATGTTTTTGCTAATACTTGTGATTTCCCACTGGTTTGCCTGTTTTGGATAGCAGTCATCCAAATGGCTGGAAGGCAGTCACTACCTTCTTAGGAGGATGCCCTGTGTACCCTGCCAGGTAATACTGTAGCTATCATAGTAGCTGGCATACATTGAGTGGAGGATTTGTGGTTGGCGCTCTACTTGTTCTCATCTGATCATCGAAACAACCCTATGAGCAGTGTACTGTTAACGCTCTGAGACTCAACTTTTATGCCTAAGCTCCCGTGTGTAACCCAGTAATCATTCATGTATTCCTGAAGGTAGATACTGAGGAGTTCTCAGTTGTTTTCTTTGGAGTTCTCTTCTAACTGATGGACAACCTATAATAATTCAATACTATATTGTTAAATTTCATCATGCCTAACCAGGCATTTGGTGGTTCATGCCTGTAATCCTAGTTACTCCAGAGGCTAAGATCTGAAGATTTCAGTTTGAAGCTAGCCAGGGCAGAAGAGTCTGTGAGATGCTTGTTTCCAATTAATCAGCAAAAAGCTGGAAGTAGAGATGTGGCTCAAGCAATAGAGCGCCAACCTTGAGCAAAAAAAGCCGAGAGAGAGCCCCTGCCTTGACTTCAACCCCTAGTACCAGCATGAAAAAAAATGTCATGCCTTACCAGGTAACAACAAATAACAATGAAGATGATGATGTTAACAATGGCAAAGAAGAAAAAAAAGGGAAAATCATGAATAGAACGTCCCTATGTAAGAAAAATCAAAATCCTCAATATTGAACATTTTGTATTCATAGAGAACAAAATTATGGGGGTATTATTCATCTAATAGAAGTATTTTCTTTAAGGAAGGAGTCACTGAGTTATCATCTTCTGTGATGAGCTTTCCCCCATTCATTTAAAGTAGGAATTAATTTATGACGTGTAAATAACCCCCTGAGATTGCATCTATTGCTCAATATGATGCCAAATGAAGTCATTAAGATGATTTTGGTGACTGGATAATGAGAGCAGGGATGTTTGCTTGCTTCAGCATTGGGGGGGTCCAGCCAGGGGAGGATTTGTAGACGTAATTCTCAAACCACTGCCCTTCATCTTGGTAAAATGATAAAGACCACAGGAATGCTAAAATCACGTGAACTGTTTATGATACAAATGTTTTGGTAACACTGGGGAAGAAATTACCATTGAAGACTCCATAAGAAGACAAAAATAACACGAGGAGTCAAACTTTTCCCGTGTTGGTGGTGCTAATGGAAAGCTGGAACAGGAGCAATGATTTGTCTTACATTTGACACTTTATCATGACCAGTTCACAAAGGGTTCGTGAGGAGCACTGTCTTCTGAGTTTTTCTTTAAGATGACAAAGGTGTATCCTAGAAACCTTGGCTAGTTTATCAGCACCATATTTTCACCATCTTGAACTTGAGATGTGGCTGGAGTGGTAGAGCACTGGCCGGGCCAAAGCATAAGGCCCTGTGTTTAAGCTCCAATACTGTCCCAAAAAGGAAAGAAAAAGAATGTCTTTTTCCCTTGAAGAGACATACTGGATTATCTATGAATGGAAAGAATATAACACATGGCCTTTGCGCTAATGTGATCTAGGGGGGAAAGCACAGTGGAGGGACGAATGAGACGAGAATGGCAAAATATTAGCTGCGCATCTGCATGAAAGATACACGGATGTCCTCCTACTCTTGTCTGTACTTTTGTATGTGTTTGAATTGTATGTTAAAAAAAAGAATTCATAGGGGATCCAGTGGCATCAGCCACTGGAAGCTAAGACTTAGAAGATCATGGTTTAAAACCAGCACAGGCAATGAAGTCTATAAGACTCTATCTCCAAAATAAGCAGCAAAAAGTCAAGCTGGAGATGTGACTCAAGTAGAGCTCCAGCCAAACAAGCAAGCCAAGGGAGCACAAGGCCCTGAGTTTAAATCCTGGTGTAGGCAGAAAAAGGAATTCTTGCCCACATTTCATTTTCCATCCTCATTTGCAAAAGAGGCTAGGAAATAGATTTTTATTTAGGCATCTGTCACATACAACAATTTAGAGTCCTGTTGGTGAGGAAGAAGGGGACAGGTGTATTTAGTAGGCAGCCAGCGTGCTCTGCCACGTTCATTAATAATGGCCTATGAAAATTGCTACTCTGGCATTTCCTTCAAAGCCAGAGGCACTGTGGTCACCAAAGAGTATTTTGGATATCCTGTGGGATGGACCAGCCAGCACACTTAATCATACTCTTGGTCTCACTGAGCCTGAAATGTTCTCCCTGGGCCATTGTTCATGTTCCTTCTCCCCTTCCCTGGCTTCATGCTCCCCATTTTTAGGGCTAACTCACTGGCTACATCCCCCAACAAGGCATTAACTCTCTCCCTTCCCACCCCTCTTAATCAGTTTAAATTTCCTTCTGGGTTCCCACATCTCTCCTGCTTCTAATACCTACCAAAGAACCTGCTACAGAGTACAGAATAAGACTCATGAATCAGCTTGCAGATTGCTAAGTGTTGTCCTAGCAACAATATTAGCTATAACAACAAATAACCTTTCTTGGCTATTTAATATGTGTCAGATTTATTACATGCATTATTTCGTTGAATTCTCATAAGACTCCTATGTGAATGCATTCTTATTGTTTCTATTTAACAAGGGAGGAAACTAAGGCTTAGAGAGATTATTTTGTGGGATTTCTAAGTGCAAAGCCTGGGATAGCACTGTAGGATTGTGACTGCAGAGGGTGAATTAATCGCTTTTCCTTTATTGCTTCTTTGTTGTCTTCACTCCTGATGGCTGTGACAGGAGCCAGAATTAAGCAACCTAAGATGCTAGGCATGTCCTTATATGGTAATGGCAGTCAGTCCGGGTCTACAGATGTGGCTGTGTTCCCTATATGAACCATGAGTGGGGAAAATGCTAGGATTGAGGCCCTGAGTTCAAGTTCCAGTAACAGTGCACACGTACACACACACACACACACACACACACACAAGTTTACAGAATACAGAGCACTTTTGGATTAGAGCAGGACTTCTAGCTTGGGCTTACCCAAACCCCAGTGGAATGGTCTAGAAGGCATATCTACCTGATGCTTTGCTTAGACTGCAATGCTCTCTCTCTTCATTTCTGTCACTAAGAAAGGAAGCTGGGGTTCCCTGGTTGGGCTGGGACAGAGAGGAAAGCTGTGTTCTCCTCTTCCCAAAGGCTGCCTCTGTGGCCTGTGTCCCAGCGACCTTCTGGGCAGCCGGGAGAAAGGCGGCTGTGTGAGCACCCCATAATAGAGTCTGGAGGGATGCTGGCTTTTGAAAACCCTCACCTCTCCGTTCTCTCCCTGGGGGAGCGTGGGGATAATTGGGTATTATGTGCAACCTCGAAGAAACAGGGCCTTTCAGCCTGACCATCCCTGGGGGAACGGGCGTTTTTGTCTCGCCCAGCAATTTTCTCTGGGCAGGGGAAAGGAGCAGGTCAGGCCGGGTGCTGCCTTTACAGAGCTGGGAATCCTACCTGGGTTTGGGGACTGCGGTAACATTCAGAGCCACACAAAGCCTTAACAGTGGAGGCTGCAACAATGACCACACCGTGTAACCTTACCACTAACCCCCTTTCTTCTTCCCTTGGTGGAGGCTGAGCAAAATGGTAATGTGGTTGCTTTCCACGCTTGTAAAGTGGGACAAACTTGTGCATCCAGCTATGTTTGTTTCTTTCCCTCCACTTTTCTCCAGACAGCCACATCTTCCTCCTCATCACTCTTTAGCTAGGAAGAGACTTCTTGTTCCTCACTCAATCTCAGCTGTGAAGAAGAAGAAAGTGACTGAGAAGGAATGGAGAGCCTGAGGAGCTAATGACCCTGGTGTTGACCCTGGGTGTCCTGCCGACCAGACATATCCAAGGAGTTCAGAACTTAAGTCCATGGAGTTGCCCCAGGTCTAGTTGATTCCAAGAAGGAAACCCTCTGGGGCCTTTTCTATCTCCCCAAATGACTTTTGGACTCTTGTACACGAAGACAATGGTTTTGTTGTTGTTTTGTTTGTTGAAGTGTGGGAGGTTCTGGGGGACCAGAGGTTCTTGGGGCAAGCTAGGCAAGTACTCTGCCACTATGCCTGAACCCCAGGCTCTGTCTATTATTATTATTATTATTGCTGGTTCTGGGGCTTGAACTCAGGGCCTGGAGGCTGTCCTTGAGCCTCTTTGTGCTCAAGGCTAGCACTGTACCACTTGAGTCACAGTACCACTTTCACCTTTTTCTGAGTAGTTTATTGGAGATAAGAGTCTCAAGGACCTTCCTACTCTGGCTGGCTTTGAACTGTGATCCTCAGATCTCAGCATCCTGAGTAGCTAGGATTAGGCGTGAGCTACCTGCACAAAGCTTTGGTCATTATTCTTATTCCTTTTGTCCCTCCCTCCCTCCCTACCTTCCTGTCTGTCTCCCCCCCTTTATTCTTTCCTCTCTGCCTCATTCCTCCCCTTCTCTCCTCTTCCTCCTCCTCTTCTTTCTCTTTCTCTTCTTCTTCCTCCTTCTTCTTGAGATAGGGTCTCACTGTGTAACCTAAAGCTGGCCTATAACTCTATGTAACCTAGAAGGGCTTGTAAGTCATAATCCTCCTACCTCAGCCTCCTGAGAGCTAGGATTACAGGTGTATAGCACCACATCCAACATCTGATTTATATGGAAACCTCTCCTGGCTCGGTCTAAGCCTTGCTGAATGCAGGATGGACATTCCTTGTGGAAGCTGTTCTGCCCTCTAGCTTTCCTGCAAGCAGGAAGGGGTAAAACCAGCATCAAGAGAGACCACATTCCAGAATGTGGTGATTACTGCCAAGAAATGCAAGGGAAGACATAGTTGGAAGAGATGCTGATCTGAGTTCCTACTGTAAGTTCAGAAGGGCAAGTTCAACATGGATGACCAGAAATGAGTTAGCTTCGTAGCCTCCTGCACACACTGGGTATTACATGCATTTGTGGTCATTATCAGTAAGGCCCAGTAAGAGCCTTAGGGTCAATTATGGGAAGCCGAGGTTCCCAGGTGGCTCAGAAAATGAGGCAGCCAGTGTCCTGAGTGAGGAGGGAGCCAGCACTGAGTACTGGCCTGAGAGCTGCCGGAGCAGAGGCCCTGGGAAGAACAACATTACTGTTGCTTTCTCAGGGAAAGAGATGATTAGTGAGGAATGGTAACTGACAGGAATTGTCAGGAAGAACTGGTGACACTACAAAAGATCTTCACATTCATTGACAGAAAAACACTAAAATGGCATTGACAGATCACTGTCTCCTGTAGCCTTGTGAAATCTATCTATCTGTCTGTCTGTTTGTCTGCCTGTCTGTCTATGTTTTTTGGCTTTGTTTCACTTTGTTTTGTTTTAGATAAGAATGTTGCCATATAGCCTAGGCTGGCCTTGAACTCACGATCTTCCTGCCTCCACCTCCTGAGTTCTAGTATGCATCATCGTGGCCATCTTTGATATATTTTTAAGTAAAACTGTTGCTTGTGTGGAGCCTTACCAGGACAGCCCTGCCTGGACTTCGCTTCCTATACTGGGGTTGCCTCCAGGCTCCCCCATGAGAATCCTGGTGGAGAGAGGGTGGGGCTTGGTTCCCTATGTTCACAGTGGGGACATTCAAAAGAACAAAACCAAGCAATAGAGGCTATAATTAGGTGTTGGCCCCTGTTAGCTACAGAAGGACGATTGTGGACATGTTTCACAAGGGTTTCCAAGTGGATCCATAGGGCCAGACAAGTAATCACTCATAAATATGACCAAATCCACCAAGGGCCATGGATTAACAACCCTCCTCCAGCACTCTGCTTTTCTCCCTCCTCATCCCTCGCTTCTAGTTCTAGACTCACATTCTCCAGCAGGATACTTGCATGTGAGCCTTTGTCACAGGTACTGCTGTCTGAGAACCTGGGCCTTACCATGGGGACCAAGAGAGCAGGCAGACTTAAACAAACAGGCCAGATAACCAAGAAATGTATGCCAAGCACTTCACTATTTGTTTTTAATTGTGTAGACTTTCAGCTCAGCTGTCAGTCCAGCTCACACAGGGAGTTTTGTCAAAGACACTCGTCCTCCCTCTCAGATCTGATAGAGGCCTCACTCATGAGGAGAGATCATTTATACGTGCTGCTATTTGGATAAGAGTATTATAGGGAAAACTTTCTGGGTAAGTTTCCATGGTGATTGGAGACCTTTTCACACTTAAGGGAAACATAACAGGAAGTTTACAGACTACTGTTATGAAAGTGTTGACTTGGTTTTATTTATTTAACTATTTATTAACGGGCTGCTCTTGAACTCATGATCTCGCTACCTCTACCTCCTGAGTGCGGGAATTACAGGCCTGCACCACCATGCTAATTGTCCTAGTAGTAACTAAATTCATGATATACAAGTAAAGTTTTATTTCTAGAAGAGTTAAAATTTATTTCAGTGTGCTAGGGCTGCTACAACAAAGTGGTTTATACAACAGCCATCTATTTCCCACAGCTCTGGGAAGGGGCAAATCCAAGGGTCATTTTCTTCTTGCTCCTTAGCTTTCAGATAACTCTTTTTTTTTTTTTTTGGTTTTTCTGGGCAGGTGTGTTTCTAGTGTCCTCTTTTCTTATAGGGACAACAGTCATACTGGATTGAGGACAACCATAGGACTTCATTTTACCTTAGCTAGCTCTTTCAAAGCTATGTCTCCAGATGTAATAATCTGAGTCTCTGGAGATCAGGGCTTCAACACGTGGTTCTTGGTGTTGCGTTCCATGTTGAGGAGGCCTTGAAAGGTAAGACTCATTTGTGCAGGGAAAAGGACAGAGTTTCTACCTCCTGTACTTACACACTGTTGTATTCAGACAACCTCATGGACATTAAACCTTTTCCTTTTGCCTGTGGTGAGAAAAATGTAGAGAAGCACCTGGCTGCCTTAGGAGGAGGAAGCTGAGACAGGGAAGGTGGCCTGACCCTAATTCTACCATCTTGTGATGGCTGGGATCTCTCTAGAACATCCTGTGTGATTACTTGAGTGTGGATTCACCAGATTATTTGTGTGTGTGCATGTTTCTCTGTGTGTACAGGACTTGAACTCAGAGCCCCATGTTATTGTTTATTCAAGGCTAGTAGTCTGCCAATTGAGGCACACCTCCACTTCTGGCTTTTTGCTGGTTAACTAGAGATGAGAGTGTCCTGGACTTTTTGTCCAGTCTGGCTTTGAGTCTCAATCCTCAGATCTCAGTGTTCTGAGTAGCTAAGATTTCAGGTGTGAGCCACTTGTGTCCAGTGACTTTTGTGATCATGAATTGGAAGAAGCTTCCAATTGGGTGATACAGGCCCTTTGAGACCCTCCAGTGAATTCACTCCAGGAGACACTCGCTCCAGAAGATGCCACCATCCATCTTGACTCTACAAAGCTGAATTGAGAAGGGGTCCTGGTACTAGATCTTCAAATAAAGAGAAAGAAATATAGTTCAGTCTGAGACGAAGAAGCACTGGGAACAAAAGACCAGAGTTCCCACCACCACCCACAGGACGCATGGGTTGAACTGGGGTCACTGGGGACCTCTGGCATTGGATGGTGTCCTCTGGGAATTTGGTGGCAGCATACTTCAGTACCCCAGAGCTAAAAAGGAAAGAGCAGACAGCGCCTTGCCCATTGCTACTATCCCATTGTCTGAAGCCACAGCCCCTCTACTGCTCCCCTTGCCTACCCTCTCCCTCTTCCCTGTCAACTTCCTGATTGTGGTCAGAGCCTGACACGTGGCAGGACCCACCTTCTGGGGTGGCTGACAGGGAGAACGAGGTTACTTCCACTCAGAAGGGAGATGCTTGCTTCTGCTACAAAAAACAAATTAAAAAAAACTTCACTGCCTTCCATCAGCCCGGCTCTGACAGCCTTTTGTCTGTGGCTGACACTTGTGCCAAGCTTTTGCCACATCCTGCTGGGGCTGATTAACAAAGCTGGGGCCCACTTTCTGGTCCTGGCCAATAGAGAAAGAGCTGAGTGCAGGAGGAGGGGCGGGGCTTCCTGTGTGGGGGGGGTGTGTGTGTGGCAGAGGCGGAATCCTCCAGCTGGGCAGTTTGGACTGGCATGCAGCATCCCACTGGGCCAGCTGCAGGTGTGCCAGATGGCCTGTCCTGAGTCAGCTCATCTCCTTTGCCAGTCTTTGTTTATGTTCCGCACCACCATCCCTGTCCCCACAAAACCCACCGTGATGCCCAGGCACACCTGAGTGCAGCCGCAGATAGAGGTGGGGTTTTAAGGATTATTTCTTTAAAAAGGTAAGACAATTTCATTGTGGAAACTGAATCCAGAGAAAGGGAATTGGACTCTAGAGGGTCTGTTGCCTGCATTGTTAGGAGCCCACAAGAATCCTGTATTTCTTAAAGGTGGAGCATGCTCTGAGAAGTAACATCACTCTTACGTGACTATCTTAGGGTGTGCTTTCACAAATAAAAGCAGCTAGGACATCATTAGGTGACACAGTCTCATGGGACCTCTTCTATGTAAGTGGCCCTCACTGGCTGAAAGATACATCGAATGGACAAGTGACTATATTATAAAAGGAACTTTGGCCAAGTATGGTGGTACACACTCAGCCTTTGGGAAAATGAGGCACGGTAGCAAGTTTGAGACCACTCAGGGATAGATAGTGAGACTCTGCCTTAAAAGAATTGGTGGCTCACACCTGTAATCCTAGCTACTCAGGAGACTGAGATCCAAGGATCCTAGTAAAAAACTAGCTTGGGCAGAAGTTTCTGAGACTCTGATCTCCAGTTAAACACCAAAAACAAAAACAAAAACCAGAAATGGAGATGTGGTAAGTGGTATAGCACTCTTCTTGAGCAGAAAACAAAAAACAAAAACAAACAAAAAAAACCCAAGCAAGAGCATTAGGCAATAGGTTCAAGGCCCAGAACTGGTGTGTGCTCATGCAAAGGCCCACATTTGCATGCGTGTGTGGGTGCGCGCACGTGCACACACACACACACACACACACACACACACAAAATAAATGAAGTATATTTGTACAGCAGTTTTTTCAAAGTGAAAACTAACCCAGAAGTCTCAAGCAAATGGTCACTGATCCTCAATATTACTGATAGGTTTAGCTAAACATAGATTGCCATATAATTCCCTTTAAGTGAAGTTCAGCAATAGACCAAGCTAACTGAGGTGAGGGAAATCAGAAGAGTGAAGAGGAGTTGTCTGGGAAAGAGGCTTCTAGAAATGATCTCCATTTTGATGTGGCTAGTGATTACAAAAGTGCACTTACATGGGAAAATGAATGATGGTGTACATCTGATTATTGCTTACATACACTGTGATAAACCTCAGTACAAAAGGTAAACCATCAGGGTGTCCTACTCTGTGCCAGGCACTGTACCAAATCTGCCCAGTATACATTCTGAAACACAGACAATCGGAAGATCAGAGAACAGTGCTTAAGAACAGCTTAGCAGGAGGTGCAGGTTGTCTGTGTGTGTGTGTGTGTGTGTGTGTGTGTGTGTGTGTGTGTGTGTGCACTCCTTCAGTGATAACAGACCCAGGACCTAGCTAGAGCTTGGCTGCCTAGGATGTAGATGATACCCTCTGGCCTTCTGTTCCTAGGTGTGGTCACCTGATCAGCTCTGGGCAAGAGTCTGGGAAGCATTGTGGACCAGTCAACTGCAGCCATTTGGGGTTAAGAGGTGATCTTGAGGGGGAGAATCCTTCAGCACTAATGTTGGAGAGGTAAGTGAAGAGAATGATCCTGATGACCTTGTGGAGCTGCCTGGCTGACCTTGGGCTGTCTACCACAGGCAGTTGTTTACAGGAGGGTATGCTCTTATACACTGAACTCAGTGTGGTTTACTTAGTACCGGGCTGCTTCCTGCCCAGCTAATCACAAGTTAAGACCAAGTTAATCACAGGGTTCCAGGGGAAGTCTGGTAAGACACAGCTCAGCATAAGAGCAAGATGATATCAAAGACCATTTTTTTCCCCACAAGGTGCTACCTGGGGTGAGTCTTGGCAAACAAATACAATTTGACTGAAAAATAAGATGTCTTTTTTTAAAACTCTTATGAGAGTTCTACCTGATATGAAAATCTGTTAAAGGTCCTTCAAATCCAGCCAGAGAAGTACTCTTACCTTGAAAGAGCCAATAATTTGATCTACTGGGTAAGTATCAATTAGCATTACCTTACCTTTAGTGGTTATTTGAATATTTTGTGATAAAATGAGTTCTTTATTTGACTTAAAAATCTACCCTGGTAAAAATAAATAAAAATAAAAGACATATTTAATGATCAAATTGTCATTTTTTAAAACTCCCAATAGGGAGGCACAGATATGACCACTGTTCTAAGAATTATGACACAGGGGATTATTTTTTTCCAACCTGATCTGAGATTGCACACTATCAATCAAAAGCCTAACAGAGCATTGGCAATCTTATTGTAAGGTTATATGGAAACATAATGTACTAAATCATTTGGTGATAAAAAGATAGTTATGTTAGGAGGCTTAAATCACTTGACTTAAGAGATATTTATAAACCCTCTCTTTCAAGAGACACTTATAAAGCTACAATACTGAAAGACAATGAGATGTTGACATAAAGGCAAATAAAAAGATCAAAGGAACAAAATGTGGATTACAGAAACATATCTATACTTGTATTGTCCAAGGCAGTTCAGTGAGGGAGAAGAAAATCTTTTCAGCAAATGGTAGTGAAACAGCAGGATATTCATATGGCTTAAAAATTCAGTTTGAGCATGGTTGCACACACCTGAAATCAGAGTCAGAGGCAGGAGGATTATAGTCCAAGACCTTCTTGAGCAAAGTTAGCCAAAGACCCAAAGACAAACAAAAAAGTAGTATGGCTCAAGTGATAGAAAACTACCCAACAAGTATGAGATCTTGAGTTCACTCTCCACTACTGGGAAACAAACAAACATGCCCCCCAAATGAAACAAGCCCCCCAAAGCTGCTACCTCACACCACATATAAGATTCAAACTGAGGGGCTGGGAAGGTGGCTCAGTGGTTGAGCGCTTGCCTTGCATGCCTGAAGCCCTGGGTTCGATTTCTCAGCACCACATAAGCAAAAAGAAAAAAAAAGCCAGAAGTGGCGCTGTGGCTCAAGTGGTAGAGTGCTAGCCTTGAGCTGAAGAGCTGAGGGACAGTGCCCAGGCCCAGAGTTCAAGCCCCACAACCGGACCAAAAAAAAAAAAGATTCAAACTGAAACCATAAAGCTTCCCCCATGTTTTCTTTTGGATATGTTATAGTTCAGTTCTTTAGAAACTCAGAAGCTGCTCCTGCATTGAAATTATGATTTCTTTCACCTTCAGAAGTGTTTGGGTGGCTGTGAGTTATATGTCATCCTGCCAGGATCCCCCATCCATTGACCTTGCAAGTTGGAGTGACAGGATTTGAAGGCAGGTGACTCTGAATAAGAACTACTGGAATCACGAGGTTGAAAGTCAGAACATCCTTTATGGAAGAGCCAGGAATTCCCTTTTCTCTTGAGACCTCTGCACAGGCTGCATTCCTGGATGTTCCCTAGTCCCGGACTTAAGCATTCAGTCTTCTCTGTATGCAGAAAGCCTCTTCTTCTTATCGACTTCCTGTCTGTCCTGTCTTGTTTTTTTATTCTTTGCACTTTCTAATCTCCCTGGTTCTCATTCTGAACCTTTGACAATATCCTCATTTAGAGTCTCACAATCAACATTTGAAGACAATATTGCCTGAATTCAAAGAGGTTATCTTGGACCTTTTTCACATAAAAATACTCATGATCCATCAGTATGTATTGGCCTAGAAATTTCAGAGGGATACACTGGCTCCAGGGACATGAGGAGCAGCTCCTGGGGGATAAGAGGAGGCAGGAAGTTGGCATCTAGTAAGTCTCCATTCCCTCTGCAACGTCCCCTTCCTACCTCTGGGGAGAGTCAGTAGTCCTTGCTCAGACCTGGCCAATCCATGACTAAGGAACACAATCTGAACCTGCGGGACATTCCAGGGCTCTCTTTGAGGTGTGATATGGACACATTGTCTCAGCCAGAGTTGCTGAATGGGAAGAGAGGAAGCCTGGAGCTGTTGCTCTTGGTGGAGACATGGGAGATAAATGTCATCCAAGAGAAAGCAGAGCCAGAGCAACAAAGAGTCCTCATGACTTAGGTTTCTCTCTCCTGTCACTGAAAGAGTCTTGATTACCATAAGCCATTCTCAGGAAGCTTAGTGATAGTGAAGTCACCACCTGGACTTGTCCAGTGGATCCTACCCCCAAATGGCAAATAGTATAACACTACCTGCTCCGTCTGGATGCTGACAGAGCTGGAATGACTGCAAGGCTGTGCCACCAAGAACTGCACATGTCCTTCCCATGTCCTTCTTGTGTCTTAGGTAGCACATCCACACAAGAAGTGAGGCCTGTTTTCCACTCTGGGCTCTGGCTGGCTGATGACTTAGTATGGACAGGAGAAGGCAGCAAAAGTGACACAGTGCAGGTTCCAAGCCAAGGTCACTGACATGGGGGAAAGCCATTATGTGGAGAAAAGCTGGGCATCCAGACTATACCTGGGAGGCACTAGCAGAGACACTGGACCTTCCTTCCCTGGCCTCCAACGTGTGAATGGCTCCTGTGAAGACAGAGGACCATTTGGCTGCGCCTACCCTGTCATTGGCCTGTAGAATTGGGGGCGGTTGTCTTCAGCTTGCTAGGTTTGAGGGTGATCTGTTTCCTAGCAGTTATGAACAGATATTCCTTTTATAGGATGCACACTGTAAATGCTAAATGGAAGCCCACATTGGAGACATTTCTGACTGGGAGTTCTGGTTCTACAATGACTACCTGTTCTGGTTCTACAATGTCTACCTGTAGGACCTTGGACAATGTTTTCAAACTGTTGGTACAGATTTCTCACCTGTCCAGTGCAACTCTTGTTTGAATACAGTGTGCCACCTTGGAAATTCATGCTGAAAGTTGATCAACATTGTGATTGTATTGGAAGGTGACCAATAAGAGGTGATTAGGGCCTGGGGAGGACTTAGTACCTTTCTCGCAGGACTGGATTAGTTACTGTCTGAGTAACATAAAGCAAGATCACCCCCCTGGTGTCTACCTTGTACAGTGCCCACTCATGTTATATTGTAATATGAGATCCTTGCGAGGGGCAACCACCCCATTTTGGATTTCCTGCCTCCAGAACCATGAGCTACATAACTTCTGTATGGACTAAGGCAAATGGGCATAACAATAGCATTTATGGAGTTCTGGTAAGACAAATGTGTAGTCACTATAGTGCACAGTGCCTGGCACAACAGAAGCTTGACCATGTGGCATATATTGTTATTACCACAGAGTGTCCATGAACTCAAAATTGTGGCTTTTAGACCCACTTGACAACAGAGAAGACCGAAACTCAGAAATTCCAACATGTCCTGAGGTTTCCAGATGCTGAACCTTCCAGAATCAGAGGCATAGGATCTGTGGGTACAGCCCAACCCAGGTGAGCTCAGGTGAGCTGAGGCCTGGCTGGGGCCAGGGTGGGGAGAAGAGTCCTTTCCTACTCTTGGAGAGACTCTAGGCCTGCACTCTGTCAGGAACCCAAGCCTGGGCACAAGAGAGCAAGGAACACGGAGGTCCCCCTTCATAGTCAGTTCAGCTTTTACCCTCCAAGAGAGGTGCAACCCCTCCCCCACAGCCACCATCTCATTCAACTTCTGGCACTGGGTCATCAGCCAGAGTGTCTGGGTTCTCTCTGCCCGATCCAGACAAGGCCAGAGCAATGAGTCATAGGAGAAATAGGTCTTGGACTCTATGTTCTTCCAAGACTCAGAACAGTTCTGGTCCAATTCTTACCACCAAAACGATGCCCATACACAGATACTTGTTTGAGAGTTTGCCTGATTCTCCTTCCCTCTCCCCTACTCTTTTTCCCTCTGCATGTTTTATCTCTACATGTGTGCACACACAAGCATTCAAACAGCCAGCACTGGCACACCTGCACTCAGGTCACTGTGTGCTCTTACCACAATAGTTCTGAAACACCTAGTTTTCATTATAGGCTTCATTTTTATTTGTATTGCTTACTTTGTGACATAGCTCCTACTTAGTCTCCTTCTCCCATTACAATCTAAAGCTTCAAGAGGGACTTTGTGTTCCTGATGTGTGTCTACTACAATGGTGCCTGCCTATACTGGCATAAGATGTCTGTTGAATGCATAACAAGTGAGTGGATTATATGTGTTGGTGCCAGGGTAGAAGTGAGGAATCAATACATGGCATTTGGGAGGAAGAGTGATGAATAGAGGATCAAAAATCATGTGCCTTTATCTGGGCATGGTGATGTATACCTGTCATCCCAGCTCAATAAATAGTAGGATTAAAGCCCAGGTCAGCTGGGGGTGAAGTGGGGGAGTAAAACCCTATTGAAAAATAACCAGAGCAAAAGGGGCAGGGGCCATGGCTCAGGTGGTAGAGCACTTGCCTGGCAAGCAAAACAAATACAAATCTGCTGAAAAAAAATCATGTGCTTTTAAAAGAACTTTTAAGTTTTCAAAGTACATAGTCAACCATGATCTTGTGAGATGCTCACAACTCAGGAAATAGATCTGTGAAGTGATTACTAGCTCAGATTTCTATAGGGAAAGTTAGATTTCATGCACAGTTTTTAAAAAGCACAAAATAAAGCCACAAGAAAATTAGAACTCATCTTTTGAGTGAATGGATGGATGAATGAATGAATGGATTTGATGAACAATTGAATGAATGGAGCAGTGTTTATATATAGGATGAGAAGAATTATTTAGGACTACATTTTCTACCATTTCTACTTTCCACACAAAGTCAATTATTTCTACCTTCCACACAAAGGTTTATTTTCTCCACCATCTTGGATCTGTGCAAAGTCACACCAAGATGTTAATGACTAACTTCTATTTAGTGTAGTCAACAGAATGGCCTAGATTATACTATTATTACAAATAACAGCAAAACCTTGAGGACTTAATACTTCGGGTTTGTTTCTTCCTTACACTGCATGGCCATGAAGTAACCTCTACCCTGGGACCCAGGCTGGTGAAGCTTACAGAACCTGAACCAACCACTGCTGGTCTCCAGGACAGGAGGAAGGAGACAGCATGTGAAAATCTGTACAGTGGCCCGCAGCATTTCCAACTGGCCATGACCTGCATCACAGCCACTTACATTGGTCCATGGAAGGTCATGTGGCCACAAAGAACTCCACAGGACAGGATGTGCTAGCCTACCATGGCCTTGATGGGCAGCTGGACAGACTTGGTAACGTCCTTCGTGATTTCCTCCAGTGATATTTGTTGTTTTGCCAGAGGCCAGTGACTTAAAATGGCTGAAAGTCATCCAAATGCTCTCTGAAGGTGGAATTTCAGGGAGCAGTGTTGAGTGGATAAAGAGAACAATTTTTTTTTGGGTCCGGTTGTGGGGCCTGAACTCTGGGCCTGGACACTGTCCCTCAGCACTTCAGCTCAAGGCTAGCACTGTACCACTTGAGCCATAGCGCCACTTCCGGCTTTTTTCTTTTTGCTTATGTGTTGCTGAGGAATCGAACCCAGGGCCTCTGGTATGCAAGGCAAGCACTCTACCACTGAGCCACCTTCCCAGCCCCTAAAGAGAACAATTTTGAGGTTATCTATAGCTTTCCCCCACCAAACAAGACCCTAGTTCTTGGCAGAACTTGTCTGCTGTCAGTCTACATTCCTCATCCTCCCAAGTTGTGGAACAGATGCTTTCGTTTGCACACCTCTAGGGGGCGCTTTGCATGCAAGGGCTACAGGTTCTGTTGTTCCTCTCTTTCCCTTTGAAAAGAGCTCAGGCTAGTCTTGTCTACAATTTTTTTATGCAGTCCACCTGGGAATCTACTTACAAACATTGTTGCCTCTCAGGGAATAGCCAAGTCTTCTTTTGTTCTGAGTCAAAAAATCTTTTAGAGGCTGGGAAGGTGGCTTAGTGGTAGAGCGCTTGCCTTGCATGTATGAGGCCCTGGGTTCGATTCCTCAGCACCCCATAAGCAGAAAAAGCTGGAAGTGGCTCTGTGGCTCAAGTAGTAGAGCACTAGTCTTGAGCTGAAGAGCTGAGGGACAGCACCCAGGCCCAGCGTTCAGGCCCCAGGACCAACCAAAAAAACCCAACAACAAAAAACCCCCAAAAAACCTTTTAGGTTTGAATGCTGTCACTGTCTAGTTGTGTAATTTTGTGTCTGTTCCACTTTTCCTCAGAATAGGGATCTTAGCATCTACCTTACAGATTGAGCCAATAGATCACAACACTTTCTATCCATGTAACCTCAGGCAAGTTACTTAACCTCTCTGTCCCTTTTTTTTGTAACTCAGCTGTTCCAAAGTGTAAGTGAGTTGTTATTATAAAGAACAGGTATACTAGTGCCTTGCACATGCAGTCTTGCTTGCTATTGGTTATGATTAATATCAAGACAAGCAGAGCAGCTGGTGCATAGCAGCCTCTGCTAAAAGTGAGTCCTCATCTCTCCTCCCTCAGCTCCACAGGCTTTGGCAGCCATATCCTGATTTCTCTGAAGCCACCACCGAGTTCCAGGCAGCCCATTTAGCTGCCTTTGAACAGCAAATGGCCTCAGTTCACCTTCAGATCTAGAAAACTAAAGTAACAGAGACGCCTAGTGGACATGCCAGGGAATGTTCTGGAAGTGCCTCCCTGTGGAGACTCAGGGGACAGTAATGCTGTGGGCCTCATCAATGCAGCCTTCACCAGCAGAATGCCTGATCACCAGTCCTCAGCTGGACTTCGCCACAGAAGGCCCTGTTCTAAATCACTGTCTCAGGACAAGGGGTCTGTCATGTCTTCAATTCACTCTGGTGGACCTGCTTTAGGCTACAGTTGGGGGAACCCCAGGACATAGCCGGGGTCCTACCTTTGAGGAGTTCGCAGCACACAAACAGGCTAAGTTCTTTGTTTCACATGGACAAGCTTAGCACTTTTATTTATCTTTTTGCTCTCTGGGCTTGGGCAAGTGGATTGACATGTCTGAACTCAGTGGGTCAGTAATAGGGAGGGTGAACATGAAAAGGAGTCATCTGAGTTGGTGCACAGAGATCACTCAGGCACTGCTATTCTTGTCCTTTATAGTAGATAAGTGTACAAGTCCATCCAGGCCCAGGTAGAAGCGACAAGTTTATCCAAGGGGTTAGTGAGGCCTCACATACGAAACCAAATCCCTCAGTCTCCATTGGCTCCCACTGGCCACTGCACCATGGGGAAGGCATTGGTTGTATACTTGCTCAGACTTGATCCAGCAGCTTGGTGATCTCACAGGGACCCTACCTCTTGTGTGTGTGTGTGTGTGTGTGTGTGCGTGTGTGTGTGTATGTGTGGTCTGTGTGTATGTATCTGTGTGCATGCTGGTCCTGAGGTTTGAACTCAGGGCCTGGGCACTGTCCCTGAGATTTTTGGCTCTCCCACTTGAGCCACAGCGCCACTTCCAACTTTTCTGGTCAATTGGAGATAAGAATCTAACAGACTTTCCTGCCTAGTCTGGCTTTGAACCACAATCCTCAGATCTCAGCCTCCCGAATAGGTAGATTATAGGTGTGAGCCATCAACACTTGGCTCCAGTCTCCATTGTGACATGTAAAAGGATTTTTGAAAGCAACGTGACATTCACTTTAGGAAATAACAATTATAGCTGAAGCTTTCTGGCGCTTCTCCAGTTGTGCTTCCCCTCAGCCACTCCCCTGCAAAAGGAACCACCAGCCTAAATTTGGTATTTATCCTTGCCATGCATGCATTTTCATTCTTACTACATATGTATGTGTTCTAAACAACATATGGCGGAGTTGCATATGGAAAACCTTTGTGTAAATATATCATGGAGTACGGATCTGTGTCGGTCTGCCAGGGCTGCTGTATCTTACCGCAGAATGAGGAGGCTTAAGTAGCAGGTGGATGTTTCCTCACAGCCATGGAGGCTGCAAGTCCAAGGTCGAGGTTCCAGCTGACTCAGTTTTGTTGAGGACTCAGACTCTCTTTCAGCCTTGAAGATGGCTCCCTTCCCACTGTGCCTTGCATGATCTTTCCAGTCTGTGCATGTGGTGTGTGTGTGTATAGATGGGGTGGGGAGGAAAGGAGAAAGAGAGGGAGAGAAGAATGGCTCTTCAATATCCTTTTTACAAAAGGATAATAATCCAATGGCTTCATTTAACCTTAATTACTTTCTTAGGGGCCCCAACGCTAAATACAGCCACACAGGAAGGAAGGTTTCTCAGCATGTGAGGTTGGTGAGGAGGGGCACAGACACTTGGTCCATGATATGGATCTACACTGATGCAGGAGTGGTCACCAGTGGTTTAGTCAGATGCCAAGCAAGTGGAAAGGCTGGGATGGAGAAGGAAGTCTAGGGGAAGTTCTGTGGACCTTCAGAAGGCTAAGACTCAAGCTTCTATGTCTCACATGGCTGCTCATCAAAAATAAATCTTTATAGGGGCTTTACAGTGGCAGAGTGCTAGACTTGCATGCATGAGGCCCTTGGTTTGATTCCTCAGCACCCCATAAGCAGAAAAAGCCAAAAGTGGTGCTGTGGCTGAAGTGGTAGAACGCTAGCCTTGAGCTGAAGAGCTGAGGGACAGCGCCCAGACCCAGAGTTCAGGCCCCACGACTGACCACCCCCCGAAAAAAATTCTTTACAGAGCAGGTAAAGAAGAATTGAGCTGCCAAGTTCTATGCTCTGTGAAGGACAATAGCCATCTTTCCCCAGTCACCCATGCTTCTCAATGGACTCCTGAATGAAGTGGTCATAAAAGTGGAGATGGAGGCTGTGCATGGGCCCAAGAACATGAGTTTCCCTCGACAAGTCCCGCCTGGCTTGGTTACTACTAAATGCCAAATTTTCCAAAAGCAGAGACAAATGCCAACTCCCAATATGCTACCATTCCCTCCTAGTGGCAAGGTGGCCACATGGGACCCCTTCTATCCTGGATGGGGATGGAGATCTGTCCCCTCTGAAGTGGGCTCGCTTGCTTGCCCGGGGTGCCCTCTGCCAGCCTTGCCCTCTGCCTTCTGTCTCACTTGACAAATCCATTCTACACTCCAACCTGATAGGCAGGCAGCTCCAAAATCTTTTGGCATTGTTATGTCTAGGCATCAAGGAAGCTCCACAGCCACGCAGGAGAAAGAGCTCTATGTCCTTGCCAGACTTCTAAATCCTAAGTCACAGGGGAGCACTTCCTTAATGTATCCCTGTATCTCTCCATGTCAGTCAGGGGTCTGCAGAGAAGCAAAGAAGCAGAAGCAGCAGGATGGATACAGATATAGAGGAAAGAGATGTGATAAGGAACAAGTTCATGGAATTATGGAGACTAAGAAGCTAAGACCTCAAGTCAGCAATCTGAGACCCAGGAGAGCCTGTGTGAAGTTCCAGTCCTAAAGCAGGCTGGTTTGAGAACCAGGAAGAGTCTTAAGGCAGGAAAGGATGAATGTTCCAGCTCCAAGAGCCCATCGGACAGAGTTCTCTTCTAGCTAGCTCTTTGATGGTGTAGGCAAGGCCCACCCACATCAGACAGGGTAATCTGCTGGTCTCAGTTTACGTGTTCAAGGGATTGTCTCATCTAGGAATACTGCACGGGGACACTCCAGTTATCTGGGCTTGCCCATTCAAGCTAGAATGCAAGCGCACCTCATTATGGGTATGGAGCCAACCAAGGAGAAAAGGGGTGTGGATCTAGGGTGGGCTGGCAACATCTGTGAGCTTCCCATTTGTTGCTGTCTCTCTAAATAGTGTCTGAGCAATGGAAGACTCCATCCTCTACGAGGAGAGGCACTTACGACTGACGGGAAGGCTCAGGGGAACCCAAAGGTCCAGCTTCTCGGGGGTAACTCCCAACGTCAACATTCTAGGCTCCGCATTGTATTCCTTTCCTGTCAGGATGTTAATATTCCATTGCAGCCCCATCACCCTTACCAGTAAGTCCTGGGTTTTCGGGCAGCCCTCCCTCTAGCTGTGGGCTGTAAGGTCACCTTAAACCTTCTGGTTTTCACCATGTGCTCTGAGTTGAAGCATGGCCAACCTGATTGTGCTACTGTACTCTTAGAAGATGTCCAAAACAGCCAACCAATGCTCGTTTCCTCCATAACCAGCATCATTCTTGATGTCCCTGTCTTTATCTTCAGGTTCTGGAACCTCTGTGTAGATAGTGTGCAGTTTTGCTAGGGCTGTGGTGCTACAGGATGGAACACAAGGTGTCTCTCCATGCCACCAGCCTTCAGCCATGTTGTCCTGGTGCCGTCTGGCCCCCAGAGGCCCCAGTGACAACATGCAACTCTCAGGTTGTCTTCTAAGGCCAATCTCAACACCAACTCCCCTTCAGCGAGGCTCCCCTGAAAGCAGAGCCCATGATGGACTTCTACAGAAGCATTCTTGTGTGGTCAGCTCAGGAAGCAAAGGAAGATGTGTCTTCAGGGTGGGCCGTGGGCACTTGATTCCATCCGATCTCTAGGAGCAGAGGGCTGGGGAACAGGAGACGGGCTGAGGATCACTTTAAGGACACGAGTATTCCTGCAGTTCTGGGTTGCTCTAATCTGGGAGTAGAGAAGGATCCTGTGCACTCCAGAAAGCTTGGAGGCAGGAAGCAAATGGACCCAGTGCCTACTGAGGGCTATCATCTGTGGGTTAGGCTGAGCTTCTGAGAACGGTTTTGTGCTGTGAAGCTGGGGTGAAAGGATCCCTACAGGAATCTGCTACCATCTATTTGGTTTTAATCTCTGGAAAGATAAGTCAATATGGAGCTAAAATCTTCATGCTAAAAGCTTGTGGATTTCTGAGGCCTTAGAGAAGGTTCCTTCTGGGCTGGGAGGGTCTAATGGTGGTAGTGTGGTTCTGGAGGGGCTGGGCTGGGCAGATTTCCCAGCTGCAAAGTTCAAGGTCATCTCTGAGTTACTGCAATGTCACGCCACTCAGATTCAGGCCGGTGTCTGCAGCCACCGTTGGTCTCCCATTGGGAGTCAGGTTCAGGGAGACTGTCTGTCTGCCTCTTGCCTGAGCTTGTGTTGGTCCATCCTTGGGTCTTAACCTTCAGGCCATGCTGCTCCGTGCAACGTTTGGATGCTGAGGCATTTTCACTGCCCTTTGTCCTCTGCCCTTTGCCCCTCTTCTCCACTCCCTTCCCTCTGCCCCAGGTGCGTTCTCATTCATGCACGTCACGCCATTGCCCTGCTCTAGAGATGGCCTCTGTTTCCAGTAATGTTCCCAGCCTCCTGGTGCTTTCCTCCTGCAAAAAAAGAAAAAGAAATCCTTGCCTGGGGATTTCAGAGCCTCTCTGAGACTGAACCTGCCACACCCTCTTTCCCTTGCCCCTGAGACTGAGCGCTTACTTTCACTGTCTCTAGGGGTGGGGGCAGGGGTGAAGGGGGAAAAGCTTTTCTTTCTCCCACAGTCTGTTCTCAGATCTTCTGGTCCAGGCTTCTGCTCAGGGTGTTGTCTTCAGCTTCTAGGGGTGAGAATGTTTCACTCTTCTGTAGCCAAGTCTTGCTGTGGTTGGTGTGGTACATTCACCCACACCTTAGGGTTTGACAGATTCCCTGTCATTTCCTTTGAGTGAAGATATCAGAGTCTTGTAATCCCAGAGCATCCTAGCTGGATTCTAGTTCATACACTTGTCAACTGTCTGTGCCTAGCATGGACCCTGGAGATCAAATACTCCAGAGGTTTTTGGGCCAGTTTTAGAAAATAAACTCTTCTACACACATACAACCTCTAATCAATCTTTGATATTAAATAGATTAAAAGAAAAAGAGGCGAATGGATCAGAAGTTAATTTTTTTTCCAACCATATGTTGGTTGAAAATACAGTGTGCCTTCATGGAACCTGTTTCCCTGAGGTCTCTAGTGTCCTCACTCTGCAGAGAAGGAACTGGAACCTAAAGCAAAGAAGGGCACCAGGCCAAGCACAGGGGAACTGGGTCTCCACTAAAGTAGCTCTTCCTGCCTCCAGGTCTGCCCGATAGTAGCCAGGACTGAGAAGGAGTAAGTGGTGCTAGTCTAGATCTTAAATGTCTCCCAAAGACCCCTGGGTCTCAGTCCCTTTTTGTGGTTGTAACAACTGCCTCAGAGAAACAATTTAAAAAGAGGAAGGATTTATCAGGACTCACAGGTTCAGAGGTTTATGGTGAGTCACCATCCAGCAGAACATCATGGTAGAGAGGATATGGTAGAGAACAGTTGCTCATCTCATCGCAGAGGGAAAGTAGAAGGAGCTAGACAGGAAAGGGCCAGAGGCAAGATAAACCCTTCCAAGGCACAGTAACCTACATCCTCCGACCAGGCCCCATCTCCTATTTTCCACCACCTGCTAATAGGCACCAGATTGTGAATTCTTCGGGGATTCATTCGTTGGTTAGGTTAGAGCCCTCAGGACTGAATCACCTCTCAAAGACTGGATTCCAGTATCTGGGGACTAAGCCTTCAACACATGAGCCTTTTTTTTTTTCAATTTCTTTTTGGGTCAGGTTGTGGGGCCTGAACTCTGGGCCTGGGCGCTGTCCCTCAGCTCTTCAGCTCAAGGCTAGCGCTCTATCACTTGAGCCACAGCACCATTTCCAACTTTTTTCTTTTTTCTTATGTGGTGCTGAGGAATCGAACCCAGGGCCTCAGGCATGCAAGGCTAGCGCTCTACCACTGAGCTACCTTCCCAGCCCCACATGAGCCTTTTAAGGGTCATTTCATGTTCAAACTACAACAATGGGACCTAGAGGGAGGGCCTTAGATCATTGGGGTGTGCCCTTGAAAGGAATAGTGGGATCTAGGCCCTTCTACTCACTCACTTTTGCTTCCTGGCTTTGTCACAAACTCCCATCATAATGTATCAGGCTCAAAGCATCAGGACCAATTCAATCATGGACTGAAACCTCCAAAACTGTATGTTAAAACCTTCATTATGTCAAGTATTTCGTTATAGTGATGGAAAGCTCACACTTGAGTTTCAAAGTGTTCCGCCAAGGCATTCCAGACAGCACCTCATAAAAGGTGCTCTTTTAAGAGTAAGTTGTAGTGTGTAAGTAAATTTTGGAAATGCCATCTCATAATCCCTCATACTGATTCTCATGGCATATTAGTGTCTGTAAGACTAAGAAGTCTGGAAACATAGAAAAGTCGTTATCTTTGCTTAATCCAGTTTAAGTGTGTGTGTGTGTGTGTGTGTGTGTGTGTGTGTATTTAAAGGTGTCACCTGTGTATAGGCCTTCCTTAGAGCCTTTTATTCTCCAAGGAGTAAATCCCTATGGGAGATATAAGCACTAAGCCACCGGGTGCAGGTTTTCTGGGGTCCTCATCTGTATGTTTTCTTCTACCTGGGAGCTGGTTGTCTGTCCTCTGCAAGGTGCAGGGTAAACACAGAAGAATTCAATAGCCTTACAGTAAAAGTGGAGAAGCTGTCTCCAACATGGCTCTAAATTGTAAATACAGGAGAGGAGTGGTCTTGAGTGCTCTGGATGTAGCCAGGGGTCTGCGACTAGGAGATCTCCTGGCTCTTCTCTCAGTGTTTTCCCTCCTTTTTTTTCACTTGCCTCTTGAAGGGTACCATCTCCCATCTAAGCACACCTGTTTTTGGGTCCTTAGTCACCCCTGCTGGCCTCCAGGCAGAGGGTGCACTCTGGGTGGGCACTGCCTTGATCTTCCTTGCAGAGCTGGTGGATGGAAAGTTGTTCCCTGGCATCTTTCATTAAGGGAGGTTCCCATGCTCCAGCGTGAGACTTTTTCCATCCCCCATCCAGCATTTAGGAACACACAGTTCCAATTCAACTCATTGCCACCAGAGGGCACAGTGAGCCCCAGGTAGCAATTAGGCCTGTGAATAGAGACCACAAAAAGTCATTAACTGAAATGCTTTTTTTCCTAGTGCAGCTCACAGTCTGGGAAATAGGAAACATTCAAATCAGAAAAGTGAAACGTGGAATACTGTGACTTTGGTCACTACTTGTGACCTCTTCATTACTTTTAGTAGTAACACAACTTATGCCACACCATTTCAAGTGTCTGGGGCTCCCAGTTCTTTAAAATGTACCAGTAAGGGGCTCAGTGGTAGAGCGCTTGCCTTGCATGCCTGAGGCCCTGGGTTCGATTCCTCGGCACCACATAAGCAAAAAGAAAAAAGCCGGAAGTGGCACTGTGGCTCAAGTGGTAGAGCGCTAGCCTTGAGCTGAAGAGCTGAGGGACAGCGCCCAGGCCCAGAGTTCAGGCCCCACAACATAAATAAATAAAATGTACCAGTAAGGAGTATGTAGAAGAGGTTTTCAGCCATGCTTCAGCAATGTGAATTTTAACAGTGGCTGTCTAGGAATGAACAGGAGGGCTGGGGAGGGAGCACAGGGTATGGTAGAGGCTGTCATGGATTTCCCTTCAGAAACTGGGGCTTTGACCCTGGCTTTATATTATATACCAGGTGAATCCATGACTTACTGACAGTGGATGTCCATTGAACAATTACTATCTGCCAGTGGCCTGGGACTGGCCTCTTGTAACCATTATTTCTCGTGGCTGTCATTAACTTGCACAGTGGTTCTTTTTCCCTCCCTTTAACACATACAAAAAGGATAGTCAGCTGGGCACTGGTGGCTCACACCTGTAATCCTAGCTACTCAGGAGGATGAGATCTGAGGATCGCGGTTCACAGCCAGCCCAGGCAGGAAAGTTCCGTGAGACTCTCATATCCAATAAACCACTAGAAAATTGGAAGTGGCGCTGTGGCTCAAGTGGTAGAACACTGGCCTTGAGCTGAAGAGCACAGGGACAGCACCCAAGCCCTGAGTTCAAGCCCCACGACTGACAAAAAAAAAAAAAAAGGGATGGTCAGAGATGTTGAATGACATGCACCAAGTTTCATAGCTAGCAAGTCATTGAGCCATGTATTTGCTTCAAAGCAGGTGACTTTATTCACTATTTATATATTTTCCTTCCTTTTGATGTCTTGTTTTTTTGTACATTCTTTTTTTTTTTAACTAAAATGCACACCTATCTTGTTGTTTTGTTCAGGCAACACTAACTGTTGTACAAATAATGTCAAGTCTTCAGTGGTTTAAGAAAATAAGAATCCCTTTTTTAAAAGAGTAGTTGTACAAAGGGCTTTTAGTTCAACAAGTCAGAATATGTATCCAATTCATCTTGATTAGTGTGTCTCCTGCCATTGTTCTCTCCCATCTCTCACAACTCCATCCCATGATTCCACATTGCACTTTTCAAGTTAGAATGTTTTCTATTTCCTAGACTGTGAGCTGTAAGACAGAAGAACCCCCTCCCCGCAGCAGACACTTCAATTAATGACTGAAAACAAAACATGTTTCATCTTCCTGGTATTTATATGCAAAATATTTCTTGTTTGTGTACAAGTCTGATACAAGTCAGACAGAGGCCTCTGCTCCATCCAGCCACTCAGGGCTCTAGCCTCCTTCCATGTCATAGTGTTGTCATTTTTAGGATGTGGCCTCCCAGATCAGATAAAAATAGAGAGTAATATATGAGCGATTCATATGTGCCAGGCCCAGAAGTGGCAGACATCCTTTTCCATTTGTTTGTCCTAATGTAGCTCCAGGAACTGTTAGCCCTGGGTCTGGAAAGGAGGGGAGAAAATGAATATTGATGATATGTTCTCTCACATACATTCCTATCTTGAGAGATTAAGGCAAGGATAAAATAAAATGATTATCTGCTAATATGACCTTGGGGATTTACTCTGGAAGGAAAGGGCTGTTATGGAGAAATTGCAGATGTGAGTATGTCTGAATGGGAATTGTGATGGTCTGGCCCTCAGGCCTGCATTAAGGAATAAGGAAAAGAAACTGCAGAGGCTTTGCTGCTCTTCCTGAACCAAAGGCAGCCTTTCATTCATTGGCTCACACACTTACTCTAGTGTTCATTATTCATTTATGCATCCTCCAACAAATTGTTGTAATGCCCTGAGTATTGTGCTGTGATGGTGTGTGTGTATGTGTGTGTAATTTCTTGTCTGGAATTGGTATCAATTGTAGAAAGGATGAGTTTCCCTTTGCTCTGAAGTGAAGGTTTTTAAAAGTGTTTGGTGTCTACCTGCTGACAGGTGGCTGGCTGCTCAGCTCTTCATGAGCAATGATACCATTTCATTACTGCATTAACTATTTCATTAACATAAAGTCTTAACAAACTTTTGAATTTCTTTTAAAATTATGTTACAACATCATTGATCTCATTTTGCTTGTGGGTTGAATACTCAGTAAATGAATTGTAGTCTCTGCTTTTGGACTTTTGTCTAAGCTGCATTCTTGTCATCTTAGCAGCTCTATTCACAGATACCTTAACAATTACTGAGATATTTGGGAGAGATTTGATGACAAACACAGGGTGGATCATTCTCTCTAGGTCCCTTATAGATGTGGATACTCTCTGTGAGAGCTTATGATACATTCATGAAATTGGAACCTTTTCCATAGGCCCATCTACATACTGCTTCCTTACATCTGATTTTCTATCTGTTCCTTTCAGGTCCCTGGACAGCTGACCAAGCTACTCAGTACTGCCACAAAGGTAGCCTTAGCCCACTCCCTTCATATGAAGAGTACAATCAAGTGAGTTTGGTACCAGTTAGTCCACTGGTAGCATTACTTTCTGCCACCATCTTTAAGGCCACTCTTGGGGCTGGGAATGTGGCTTAGTGGTAGAATGCTTGCTTATTATGCATGATGCCCTGGGTTCAATTCCTCGATACCACATAAACACACTTCTGGCACTGTGGCTCAAGTGGGAGAGTGCTAGCCTTAAGCAAAAGAAACTCAGGGACAGTGCCCAGGCCCTGAGTTCAAGCCCTGGGACTAGCAAAAAAAAAAAGGCCACTCTTGGTTGTGGTGAAAATGGATAAATAATGCTATTTATTGAGTGTAGTTTCATGAGAAATGAATGAAATAGGAGTCTGGCCATCTTTTCTATTATTTATTTAATATTTCTGGCTCTTCTAAAGGCCAGGCCACTCCATTTCATAACAGATTGCTGTCTATGTACTCAAACATGATTCTTTTTTAAATTAATTTTTTTATTGTCAAGGTCATGTACAGAGGAGCTACAGTTACACAAGTAAGGTAATAAGTACATTTCTTGTCAAACTTGTTACCCCTTCCCTTATTTTTCTCCTACTTTCCCTCTCCCCAACCCACCCCCAAGTTGTACAGATTATTTCCAAAGATGTTTCTATAGGTTAGATAATATCCAACTCACAATAGAGAATCAGATTATGCAGTAACAGAATGTCCCAGGGCCAGCTGCCCAGTCTCTATCAAGGTCCAGTAGATGCCAGGAACTACTTTTCAAACCATATAGGTCTTTACTGTAATTCATGGCCTTGTTCCAGAGTCTCAGGGCTCTCTGCTATTTGTCTCTTGAGGACTGCCACCTCCTTATGCATCACAGATAATTCTAGCACCATTAGATCTATTGGTCACAGGGTCAGAGAAACAAAATATATCTGGAACCACAAACCATTCTTCACAGTAGTCCACAGAAAGAGACATTTGTTACACATTCCTCTTCCATCTTCTGTTTCCTAGGGGATGATAGGGCTTGGTGTATCTGGTTCAAAAAGCTTCTTGCCATGCTCTGAGGGGAGCATTTCAGTCAATGGAAGATGTCTAGAAATGGAGGAGGTCTCAGTTTTGGTATATAATGTGTGTTAGCCATATAGGCCTGGTCTAACCTGGATTCTTACCAGACTGGAGGAGTTATTATAAGCAGTGGTAGCAGCATATTCAGAAGGAAGTAAGGATTTAGGAAGAAAGCCAGAGATGGCATTGGAAAGGGGTACTCAGTCTGTGTCAGGTGGCTGTGTTTTATACTAATAAGGACAAATGAGGATGATGTTACTCAATAATTCTTCCCTAGGAAACTATTTATCCAGATGTAGTGTTGTTACTTAAGAGCTTTATATATTATGAATTAGAACATAAGGATGTCCACGAAAGCATTCGGGTGTGCCTAATTTCATATACTATCTCTGGTCCTGTCAAAAGGAGTCTGGTAGAAATGCTTTGGTAAGATATAGATTTCTTTGAACAAGATGTTGTAATCTATTTATAATAATTTAGTTAAGGAAAATTTAGTTTCTACATAAAAGATTTTCTTAAAGGTCCATACAACCTAATGTATTAGTTGTATGGACCTTTAAGAAAATCTTTTATGTAGAAACTAAATTTTCTTTAACTAAATTATTATAAATAGATCATTAGAGTCTAAGTTGTTGTTTAGGCCAGAATGAATTTCTACTCACTAGGGATAAATCCAATGGCTTCTAGGTGTAGTGTCTATACTCCAGTGAAGTTACAGGACATAAACTTGTCTCATAAGATAGTCTCTGGTGAGCAGTTCTGGACTGTGTTTTGTGGAACCTCTCTGGCTGGGAAAGTGACAGATTCTGGTGGAGGAGAACCAGTGACACCTTTACCAACTACCTTTCAATGTTCTCAGCACCTGTCAATGATAAGCCAAGGATAAATTAAACTGATTGAACTCATCAATGTTGACCTTCCAGGAGGAGATAGTCATTGTACATATTTCCACAGTAAAGAGAATAAAGACTTACACTGCAAAATATTGAGATGCTTTCTCTTTTTGCCCATGGATTCTTTGTAGAGAGAATTATATATACCATGAAGTTTGATTGGGAACCTTAGGTGAATGTTGGGATGTTTGTATTAGATAAGAGCTGTGCTATTTTTATTTTTATTTTTTGTCAATTGTGGGGCTTGAACTCTGAGCCTGGGTGTTGTCCCTCAGCTCTTCAGCTCAAGGTTAATGCTCTACCACTTGAGCCACAGCACCGCTTCCAGTTTTCTGGTGGTTAATTGGAGATAAGAGTCTCATGGACTTTTCTCCCCAGGCTATCTTTGAACTGCAGTCCTCAGATCTCAGCCTCCTAAGTAGCTAGGATTACAGGTATGAGCTACTAGCTCCCAGCCATGTTATTTTATTAAGAATCATACGTAACTCTCTTAACACCCATAGCAGATTTAGATCTGTCTCAAACCTGAGGCCTATCTCTGCCCATACTGAAGGAATGCCCTGATGGAGTCTAGTAAAAAAAAAAAAAAGTTCACCGTCTTCTTGGTGCTTTTTTTGTTGCCTAGACCTAATATGACTTCCCAACTATCATCTATCTGAATGACCCCATGCATCTGAGATTCTGTCCAAAAGGCTCTCATGATGGTTAATCTTGATTGTCAAATGGATTGGATCAAGTGACACTTAGGAAATTTGTAAAATTTGAAAAGCACATTTCTGGGTGTGTCGGTGAGAGCATTTTCAGAGATGATTGGCATGTAAGACAGTAAACAGGGAAGAAGACCTGACTTGAATGTGGGCAGTACCATCCAATAGGCTTGGGGCTCAGATGAAATACAAGTAAAAGGAAGCAAACCCCAAACGTGATTCTTCTTGAGTGGGTGTGCTTATTGTTGCCATTGTCCACAAATATCAAACTCTAGCTTCTTTAGGTTATCAACCTGGACTAATACTACCAACAATGCTTCAAGGAGCTTCTAAGCCCTCAACCTTGGACTGGGGCTGCATCCATAGTCCCTCTTATTCTGAGGCTTCCTGCTTCTTAAACTGAGTACCTACTGAATCTCTGACTCTCCAGCATGCAGATAGCCATGGTGGGGCTACTCAGCCTCTAATCGTGTAAGCCAATAGAATAATGCCCTTTTTATAATTATATATCTATTTTATTGGCTCTGTTTCTCTAGAGAACCCTGACTAATACAACTCTCAAATTCAATAATATACCAGAATAATGCAGGAAGCTGGGGAAAAAACCCCAGGTATTCAGGACTTATTCTACTCGCACTGAATCAGAATCTCTATGCAATTCTAGCATTATAGTCTTCTTAAACAATAGCCTATCTTCATCTCTTCTGATCTGTCAAAATACTTTCTGGATTTAAACTTTGATGACTCATTTTGATGTTTACTTGGTAAGGATGAGATTAACAGAGAATGAGACATTTTATCTATATGATATACAAATGTAGGTAGCTATATAACCATCATTCCTTTCCTCTAGTGAACAAATGTTTATTTCTTATTTTTTTATGTTAGTAGTGGGGCTTGAACTCAGGGCCTGGGCACTGTCCTTGAGCTCTTTTGCTCAAGGTTAGTGCTCTACTATTTTTAGTCACAGTACCCCTTCTGGCTTTTGAGTGGTTAATTGAAGATAAGAGTCTGATGGGGGCTTTCCTGCTTGGGCTGGGCTGGCTTTGAATCTCAGTCCTCAGATCTCAACCTCCTGAGTAGTTAAGATTATAGGCATGAGCCACCAGCACCTGGCCAAATGTTTATTTGTTTATTTATTTATATTTGGTCCATCATGGGGCTTGAACTCTGGGCCTGAGTGCTGTCCCTCAGCTCTTCAGCTCAAGGCTAGCACTCTACCACATGAACCACAGTGCCACTTCTGGTTTTCTGTGGTTTATTGGAGGTAAGAGTTTCATGGACTTTCCTGCTCAGGCTGGCTTTGAATCGCAGTCCTCAGATCTCAGCCTCCCGAGTGGCTAGGATTACAGGTGTAAGTCACTGGCGCCTGTCCAAATGTTTTTTATTTTATTTTTTGTCGGTTGTGGGGCTTGACCTCTGGGCCTTAGCGCTGTCCCTCAGTTCTTCAGCTCAAGGCTAGCACTCTACCACTTGAACCACAGCGCCACTTCTGGTTTTCTGGTGGTTTATTGGAGATAAGTCTCATGGATCTTTCCTGCCAGGGCTGCCTTTGAACTTGGATCCTTAGATCTCAGCCTCCTGAGTAGTAGGGTTACAGGTGTGAACCACCGGTGCCCTGCTCAAATGTTTATTTTTAATGCTGACTACAAGGGGTGACTACAATAGGACTTCCTGAGCTGTACTGTCACTCAGTTTCTGGTGGTCTGTGATCTCCTAAGGGCATAGAGGGCGTGTCTCGTTATATGGTTGTGTCATAAGTGACTATTTAGTGTCAGAAGTGTGAAAAATGCTTTGACTCCTTTGTTATTGAACAGGAATGAAAATGCTTACAAAATCCTGTTCTCTATCTGCTTCAGTATGTGTTTGAGACAGAGGCGCCTGCAGGTCTTCCAGAGGTCCATGGCTAATGAGTGCGGGCCTTCAATAGACTTTAATCTATTTACTTGAAGTCTGAAAGCCAGGATAGGTCACAAGGGGCTCTTGGGAGGTACTAGAATGGCAGATGTGGACAGAAGGAATGATTGCAGTGAAAAACTTTCATTGAAGTAGGTTGGAATGCATTTCATTCTAGAAGGAAGGAGCATCCTCTTTTTATAGCAGGTGTGTTCTCCATGCTGCAGAAAGCAAACAACAGTGGCTGAATTGTCAGCCCTTTATCATAATTGGGGCTTCTCTGGTCTTCTGCTTGAGGGTGGAGGGGAGAAGAAAGCTTGACTTGGAAGGTGTAGAAGAGGATCCTGCAGAAATGGGAGACGATCAAAGAACTAAGCTACTATATGGTCCTGAAGCCTATGGAGTTTGAAAAATTTCTTGGAAGGAAAAGGTTGCTATTTGGCCAAACAGACCTACCTCTTATATAACTATGGAAGGTCTGTGAGAAGCTGTATTTGCCAATAAGTGAAAAAGATAAACTAGATCATCTTGGTCAATAAGTACCTAGCATCATTTAGACTTCTATCTCTTAGGCTTTCCTGGAAACTTCAGATGACAAGGACGTAGAAGGCTGGGGTGGGGCTAGATTAGGAAGTTGCTATGTTCACAGTCACCATGCCATCCATTCCTTTTAATCAGTTTTCATTAATGTTTGGCAGACTGTGTTGGCTTGCAGAGGTCAGAGAGAATCATGGCTTGCTGTATTGCTGTGGATGGGTATATGGTTGTTTAGCTTTGCTTTGCAGGGTTTTCCCTTCTGGTCTAATGAGCCTCTGAGTAGCTCAGTGTGTCCACCTCTGTGGCATTCAGTGAGGGCAGAACTTACAGAAAAATTAATAGCAGTGGACAGATTGCATTATTAGCACTGCATATATTAGAAAAGAAGAAAGATTAAAACCAGCGACCTAAGCTTTCACTTTAGGAAACTAGAAAGTCAAATTAAATGTAAAATGAACAGGAAAGATGAATCAGAATTAGAGAACATGAATTAGAGCAGACTCAATAAAATTGAAAACTAGAAGTCAATACATAATGTCAACAAACCAAAAGATGGCTCTAAAATGTATAAAACCACTACTTTGGATAATGAAGAAAGAAGAGAAGGCACATGTACTAGTATCAGTATGAAAAAGAAGATACCACTAAAGGCCCTATAGACATTAAATAGATGATAAGAGTATGAATAACTCTATCTCATAAAATTTTATAACCTAAATGAAATGGGCCAGTTTCCTCAACGATACAGTCTACCAAAACTCACACAAGAAATAGACAATTTGAGTAGGCCCATATCTATTAAAGAAATCAAATCAATAGCTAGTAACCTTCCCAAATAAAGAGGACCTGGATCATATAAGTTCACTGGTGAATTCTACCAAACATTTAAGAAAGCATAATGTTTCTACCAAATCTTTATATGTTCTTTGAAGCCTCACTCGCCTCTTTCTTTCTCTTTCCTCCTTCCTTCCTTCTTTCCTTCCTTCCTTTTCTCCCTCCTTCCCTCCCTCCCTCCCTTCCTTCCTCCCTCCCTCCCTCCCTCCCTCCCTTCTTTCTTTCTTTCCTTCCTTCCTTCCTTCCTTCCTTCCTTCCTTCCTTCCTTCCTTCCTTCCTTCCTTCCCCTCCCTCTCTCTCTTCTTTCTTTTTAATTCAGGGTCTTGTCAAGCTTGACAGATTGTTCTCATGTCTGCTTCTCAGTACCCTATTCATTTTGTTGTCTTTGCAACCTTAACCTTGTAGTGTCCTTCTTGTTTTGCTGGCTTTACTTCCTGGGCAGCCTTTGCTGTCTCCCAGTGGAGGGCTGGGCTAGTGCTGTTGGCACTACCTTGAATTTTAGGCTTCAGGAACACCCTTGCCAAAAGGCTAAAATATCTCTGTATGGCAGGTCTAGATTTTAGACAAGCTGGAGAGAGACACTTGGGGCTGGAGAACTCCACGAGCAATGTTCTTATAGCCTAGAGACTGCAAAGGGAGAAGGCAGTACATAGGAGAGGTGGTTTAGCCATCACTACTATTCCCACCTCACTACTGTCTTCACAGCCAAAGTCTCACTTGCTCATTTTCTTACTTAGTATAGATGCTTCAGATATTTGCCAGGCACAGCCTTTCCCTCCCACAAATTCAGAGCTCAGCCTTGCCCAAATCTTCTACTGCTTTAGTTCCTGACTGGATGATTAGAACAGGACAGGATGCTCTTTTCTTGTGTACCCCAAGTGACCAGAATACTGGGGGGTACTTAGTGTTTGGTCACAAAACTCCAGCTTTGAGTACATGTTATATTATGAAAGTTGTCTCTGTTATAAAACCATTCATGCTCTCTCCAGAAACGGCATATTTGTCGGTAAAGCTCCTTTGTCTAATGTTTCTCCCAGAAAATACTGTCCCATTGCTTGGGTGGTAGTGAATCTAATCTTGGCTACTCACTAGCCTGGATCATCTTGAATAAATCTAGACTAGCTTGGATGACCTTGAATAAGTCTGGCTTACCCTTAAACTCTGTGGGTTTTGAACGTGTTTATTGGATTTTATAGCACAAATGGGGATATACATGTAAAGTGCCAATTGAGAATACCAGACATATATTATATATTATATATGTATACATGTATTACATACTCAGTACCACTTCTCCAGACTTTGTTTCTCCATCAGAAAATTCAGGTGCTGATCTAGGAAGTAATAGCCAGCATCAATTGAGTACCTACAGCACCCACTATGGGCCAGCCACTGTGCTCACAGCTGTAAGAACAGTCTTTTATCCTCATACTAACTACTCAGGAGGACATTTTTATTAGTATTTTGGAAAGCTAACATGAAGGACTCCAAGTAACTGATCTTTGCAACTTCCAAATTCTCTTTGCACCAACTATGAGCTTTGCAGCATGTCTCATCGTCTGTTGGCCCCAACAGATACTGTGAGGCCCCTGGAATGGAGGCTGATTTGAGAGGCCAAGGACTGAGACTGAAGTGTAGTTCTCACGGCATCTGCTCTGGCTGAAAAGAAACCCAATACACATGTGTTGGTGTTTAGCCCTGTGGCCTCCTCCTGGACCCAGTGAAGCTGCTTTGGATGAACTAGCAAGAACCTGGTGATTATTCTGACACATTTGGAGCCGTTTCCAGGAACAACAATGAAAGCTGATAGGGTTCATGATACCTAGAAATTGCAATTTACCAGAAAATCCCAGCCCGAGGCAATGTAATCATTGTGAATGTTCTAGTCAATGGCTGCTTCATATCTTAAGGGTTGGATGTGTCACTCACTCTGTAGAGCAGAGGAGCCATGTGATCTCACTCTGGTGTTGGAAGCCAGGCCTGGTTGGGAGAGTGCACCTCTCCTGCCTCTGTATGTGTGTGTGTGTATGTGTGTGTGTGTGTGTGTTGGGGACTGAAGGAAGGGTCCTGGTGGCAGAGGTCTGTGCCTTAAGGATTTCATAATGTCCTGGCTTGGCATTTGTCCATTCCCAAAATGAGCCAAAATATCATTAATAATAAAGATGCAGAATTTATGTCTGGTCCCAAAACTTAACAAATTGGTACGGTGCTTGTGGTTCATACCTATAATCCTATCTACTCATGGGGCTGAAAACTGAGGATTAAGATTTGAAGCCAGCCTGTGCAGAGACTCTTATCTCAATTAACTAGCAAAAAGCCAGAAGTAGAGCTATGGATCAAGTGGTAGAGCACTAGCTTTGAGCAAAAAATGCTCGGAGATAGCACCCAGGCCCAGAGTTCAGGCCCACCTCCTACCAATCCAACAAGTTAACCTTTCCATGCCACACTCTTTGTACAACTATAAAACAGTAGTAGTTAAAGGATCCCCTTCAGAGACATGCAAGGATTAAATGAGTTCACAGAGAACATTTAGACTTGTGTCTGGCAAATGGCCAGTAACATAAACCTTTAGTGGTTGCTGTCATACCTTTCTTAGGCTCTTTAATGCTGAGTCCAAGAACAGGAAGAAAGACCACTCCTAAAAGGGGGTCTAGTAACTCGGAACCTTGGAGCTGTGTGTGACCTGGCTCAAGCTCTGAGGCTTAGTAGAGCTACTCCAGGCTCTGTCCTAAAACATGGTAGGGCTGGCAAAGGAGTAGCCTTGTTTTCTTGGACTCTTTGGGCCCGATGGGAGTCATTCAACCTTGAGTACCCAGGACTCAGTCAATGTCAGGCGTTGTGGACTACTGGGTCCACAGGTGTGGCTCTGGTGGCTCCCACTGAGAGTCTTGCTGGTAAGGTTATTTTTCTGGTAGACCAGTAGTCTGCAGTCCTTGGCTGTGGCTTCCCCTGGGCCAGGGCTCCTTCCAGAGGCTCTATGTCCTCCACTCTCCAACCCCACCCAGTCTTTAACTGCTGCATAATCTGCTCTTCTAGCTTTGCTCAAGCCATGAAGGCCTGGGATTCAGCCACAAGAGGAAAGCCACATCTTCTGAACTGGTTTGCTCTCTCTTAATTTTTCTCTTCCTTTTTTTGTTCCCTCCTTCCCTTG
Organism: Dipodomys ordii; assembly: GCF_000151885.1. Taxonomy (NCBI): domain Eukaryota; kingdom Metazoa; phylum Chordata; class Mammalia; order Rodentia; family Heteromyidae; genus Dipodomys; species Dipodomys ordii. The sequence goes on along the minus strand of NW_012267259.1, from coordinate 1,013,028 downwards.
CTTCTTCACCCTAACTCTGTGTCTGTTTGTCTGTCTCTCTCCTTTCTTCATAGCAGTTTGCCTATGGGGAAGTGGCTTCCTGGTTTCATGAGACAAGGCTGCTGAGATTCGGAGATTCCATCCAGGAACATGCAAACAGAAGCCTTCCCACAGCACTTAGGACACTCAGGGGACCAGCCAATATCTTCTCTTGGACCCAAGGCCTTTACCTCAGCTGCTTTGGGCTCTGTTTTTAAGCATGGCAGAGCTAGGATGGGATCTGCCTTGGGTTTTTGGACTTTGGGTCCAATGTTAGTAGCTTAGCCCTGAACTCAGAGGGCTTGGTTAGTGCCAAGCCTTGTGGATTACTGAGTCTGGAAAAGACCATGAGGTGATGCTGGCTGCCTGGCTCATCTTTGAGTTGAACTTCTGGCTTTGGAAACATAGGCTCTTTTGTCTGAGACTATGGTGTCCTATTTAGGGAGGACAGGACAAGGCAAAGTTGGCACAGTAGGGGAGGGGTAAGAGTTGCATTGGTTTTTCTGGGCCTTTGGTCTGTATGCAGGTAATGTGGCCTAAAATATTTCCTAAGGGAAAGCGAGTTTCTTCAACACAGTGGCAGGGAGATAGTCTTTTTCCACCTGGGTCATGGGTTCAAATTCTTTCTATGGCTGGGCAGGTAACCAAGTAGGAAAAAGATCAGATATTCAGTACAGCAAGGTTTATCAAGCAAAAGGTTTAAATGTTAATATACTTAGTTTTTTTATTTTAAAAAATCATTCTTGTTGGGCTCTGGTGGCTCATACCTGTAATCCTAGCTACTCAGGAGGCAGAGATCTGAGGATCATGGTTCAAAGTCAGCCCAGGCAGGAAAGTTTATGAGACTCTTAAGCACCAGAAAACTAGAAGTGGCACTGTGGCTCAAGTGGTAGAGCACTCACCTTGAACTGAAGAACTCAAGGACTTCACCCAGGCCTAGAGTTCAAGCCCCCCCCCCCCCGCCAAATCATTCATTTAGCCCTATTTTCTGACCAGCTACAGCATATTTTCTGACCACTTACAGCCCCCAGCTGTGGAATCCCAGTGCAAACCACTAAAGAAAAACATCAGAGGGATTCCCCAAATGCAAAAGATTTATCTGAAAGATTGTAGGTCAGGATACAGCAAAGGCATCTGTATACCCATTTTCACTGCAGCACTGTTCACAACAGCCAAGTCATGGAAACAACCCAGACGCTTTATAACTGAGGAATGCCTTTGGAATTGTCCCCAATCAATCTCCCCACAGAAGTGTTTCCCCTGGAGACACAGCTTTTCCATACCTGGGATCCTGCTTGCCAAGAAGGACAGGATGGTGGGGCTCCAGCTACCCTGTTCCTTTTCTTAGGCGGCTGTTTCCACCCAGGGTGCAGTCTGCTCTCCATCCTCACTGGAACAGGTTGTGTGGGGATGCCACTCATCACTGGGTCTCGTGTGTGACAGGCTTTCAGAACACATCCTGTAGCTTGTACTCAACAAAGCACAACAGCAGTGTCTGCCTTAGCATCCTTTCACTTCTCCAGAACCTTAGGCTGTGGAGTGGAGCTAACGCATTGGTGGGAAAGGGAGTGGGGGGTGAGGACGGGAGTGGGGATGGGTGGGGGAAGCGTAATGCTTCTGCATATATTTTCCCAAAGTCCAGGGTCTTCCATACCCCAGGTTTGTGGGCTGTGAGCTGCTCACTGATGGGTATAAGAGACTCAGTTCCACACAATGAGTGAGTGCTTGTAAGGAGATAGCCATATGCCAGGCTTTGTGCTGAACTGTGAGGATGTAAAGATGTTGCTGGGTTTGGAAGTGGGTGGTGCAGATCTGGCATGGAGGCAGCCTGTGTACCTTCTCTAGCCTGTCCTCAGCGGCCCTCCTGTCAGTAGGCAATCTCAGAAGTGACACTCCATGGGGGCAGTGGGTCACAATGAGGTCCTTAATCATTGTCACCCTCCTGGGGCTTGTGGAAAGCCCAACTCAAGGCTCACCTCTGCAGTGACAGCTTCCCTTCCTCTGAGCATTGGGTCAGCAAATAGATTCAGACTGTGACAGAGACACTAGAGGGACAAAGGATGACAGGATATGGCCTCATACATCTAGGCTATGGCATTCCAGTAGATGAGACTCGTTTATTTCACATGTGATTGAGGGCCTACACTGGTTCCAGGCTGGGCACTAATCACATACAGAAGAATCACAAGCCCAGTTCTCCCTTCCAGTACATGAGGAACCTAAACATGGAGCCATCTGACCCCACCCATTGTGGAACTGTGGAAGGAGGCTCAGAAGAGGAGCACACAGTGGGCTTTCATGCCCATGGCCAAAGCAAGTATCCTAGACATTGTGCCCCTTGCTATGTCCAAGTAACAGACATGATGACTTAGTAGTACTGAGAGGTACACAGCCACTGAGAGAAAGGAAAGACTTCCTGGAAGAAGTGGGCTTTCAGTTGGTCCACTAGGATAGTGCCATAATTCTGGTGGACTCTGATTTTTCTCATCTAGTATTGACAAAGCCCTTATTCCCGGCCTGCCTTGGTGTGAACTCAATTGCTCATGGTGGGACTAATTATGCTGTCCTGCTTTGTCTCCTTCATGTGCCTTTGTCTGCCCTTCATGACCACGAGCCCTTTGAAGCTTGTGGGGACTCTGTCTTTTTGAGTGTCCCACCTCAGAGTGGTGCTGGGGACAGGACAAGGTGCTCAGTCTGCAAGACTGGATACATGGGGGTCCTCAGTGCCCCTTCTCATCCTTCCCTGGGGAAAGTCAGCATGGTTTCTGGGGATGTGGCCGTGCAAAGGGTCAGGCTGTGCCTGGGATTTGTCTTTAAATAGAGCAGAAGAACCCTGTCATCGCAGCCAGTGGGGGAGAACACACTTACATTTTGTATTATTCATTTATGTTGGGAACATTAATTGAGTTAGGCTTTGAATAAAAATGATTCTATTTTCAGAAGAGTCAGAAGAGCAATGAAAGGATGGCATTTTCCTCCAGGGAGCTGCCACCAAACCATGTGACTTCATTTGAGAAGCCACTAAAGGTTCAGGTAGTGGGGGTACAGAAGACCTAGAGAGCCTTGGGTTGGCAGTACTCGTGGTGGGTATGGAGCCTGGAGAGTTCTTTGCCTTATTGAAGATGTTAGATTTATTTATTTTGTGTTAAAAGTACTAAGGTTTTTAACCCAGTGCCTCATGTTTGTTGAGTAGATATTCTACCACTTGAGCCATGCCTGGTAGAGCCTGGATCCAGGGTTCCTGAAATAAACTATGGGGCTATGGGACAAATGAAAAGGGGGTGGAAAACCCAGGACCAATCTTCATGGTGTTTCCAGGGCCCAGCCATCTCTGGACTCAGGCTAGGTCATTTTCCTGTAAACACCATCATTAGTCACAGGAAAGACTAACTGCTAATTACTGGCCACAGCATTGACTGCTGCTCATTCATCCCAAATCAATAGAGGCCACATTGAGGCTTCAATAGAGGCTTCCGTTAGAGTCTCTGCGATACACTGATTTCCTTAATCACTTCAACCTCTGTGGTCCTGTGCTGTTCTCTGGCCTCCAGAGGGCCTTCCATGTATATTTCCAGAACCTCTGGCAAACAGTAATGGGTAGTGCAGGGCTCATTCCTCCCCTTCTCCATCCTACCCAGACCTTTATTGGATGGTAGTGTCCTGAGCGGGAGCTCAACTTGACTGTTCATAGGAATGATCCAGAGAGATGATAACAAACCATGACAGCCACTCCTAATAAATCAGCTTCTCTGAAGCCAGCCCCCAGCATCAAATCGTATTTTTAAAAGTTTCCTGGGTCATATTAGGGGGACAGGCAAAGGGAAAACCAATAGCTACCACAAATTCCTTGTCACCAAAGAGAGAAAGCAGCATGTCCAATGTCACATGACTTTCAGGGCCAGGGCTGAAATGAAAACTCAGTTTTTGACACCTAGACCAATGTCTATTTGCAAAAGAAACAGGTTGGGGAAAAAGAGTGACCTCATCTTTCTGGAGGAGGAGGTCTGAACTCTAGTTCAACATCTTGTCAGGTGCCAGAGACTATGCCTGGAGCTAGTGTAAGCTGTAGATTGTGCACAAAATGAAAGCGCCTTCTCTACTGGAATGTCATATCTTTGTCCCTGTAGTTTGCCTGCCACAGTCAGCACCCTGCATCTATTTGCTGACCTGATGCACAGAGGAAAGGAAGGCTGTCACTGCAGAAGTGAGTCTTGAGTTGCACTTCCCTGAAGCCCCAGGGCGAAGACTTGGAGGAAGAGGGAGACCCAGAAGAAGGGAGGGCATAGAAAGGGCCTTGGGAAATGGGAGGGGCTTTTTATTATCTATTTTTATTTATTTATTTTTTACCAGATATACAGATAGCATGCCTCAGGAATCAGCTGTATAGCTTAAAGGCATTCATTTCTTGATGCCTTCTCTGAGAGTTCCTTCCCTGGAGATCTCAGCTTTGGGGGTCACTAGAGGAGCAGAGGTGGGGAGGGGCAGTTGCAAAAGGTGTCTTCCCCAATGGAAAATTCACATCTGCCTCTAAACCTGTTGGGTCCTTGGTGCTTCTGGAAGGTCTTAAGTACCCTGGGACATCACCATACCCTCTCCATCATCAGAGCTCAGATTAGGACCAATCCTTCTGTGGCTGAATGCATTCCCAACTCCTACAGGGGATTTGCATGTATACCTGGGAGGAGGAGCCTGGTAGAAATGTCTGCTGCTGAGTCTCAGACCCTTAAGTTCTCTATGTCAACTCTCCTGGTATAACAGGTAACTTTCCAGCAGATTGGCCACCAGAGGGCGCTCAAGACAGCCAACAGGTCATTGACACTTGTGGGAGGCACGTTGTCTCCAGTTGAGAAAGTCCTGGCTGTTTTAGGGTCTGATAGAATATTTCACGTGTATTACAATGGTATTCATATGATGTGTCTCTAAACTACTTTATTTTCAAAAGCTTAAGGCCCCAATACAAACTTCTCTGGAATAAACAAACAAACAAAGTCCTGGTTGGATATCACTGCACAGCAGAGGGAGGAGCTAAGAGCATAGAGCAGGTCCCAAACACAGGAATGTGGTATCTGAAGCCACACCCCGCCCTGGCCTTTTCCAAGCAATGGCAATGCATAGCCATTGTCCCTTCATGGTGATTGCTCCCATGGCTCATGCACCAAATAATACCTTATTGATTTGTCACAGTGATAAACTGGGTTTTCTGGCCATTGCTTCTAGGAATAATTTGAAAAAGAAAGCCCTCTGTAGATGTGAAAAACTCTTATCAGGAAAGAATAACAGGTGCCACTTCCTCAGCCAACCATTATTGTCATGGATCCAGGACACTGCCCCTCCCCCCCTTCTTGGTGACATTGGCCAGTGATGCTTTTAGAACAAGTATACTTCCTTATACCTACATCTTTCATGCACAGTGAGAATTATTTGCTTACTTATAGGTCTCTTTCAAATGAAGTTTATGAATCTCTGCTCCAAGCTAAACTAATATAAATCTATATCTATATCTATCTTGAAGACCAAATGTTCCCACTTATCTAGGTAAGCCTGGAAGACAATAAACATGATTCCTGGTTGGGGGTTAGATACAGAAAACTCTCCAAGTAGATTGGTCCATGATTCTAAGGCAGAGGCTAGCAAGGCCTCTATCTGGTCCATATCTTGTGTTTTGTAAGTACTGAAAACTTTATTGAAATGTAGTCATGCTTATTCGCTTATGTGATGGGTCTATATCTGATTTTTGCATATAGTGGTAAGGTTAAGTTGTACCCCACTGCTGGGGTACTACTATGAAGGGCTCCCCAGCCATGTCTAGGAAAGCCAGCTGGCAACTATTCTAGAAAACAAAATGGCAGCCACAGGAGCTGGTGGGCAGGCTGGCAGGCTCCTCCCTGCTGCATTCTGAGAGCCCTCAGAGCTGCTCAACCATCCACTAGGTATACAGACAGGGAGAAATAGCCTTGTTGAGGAGCCAATGGTCTTTGTAGGTCTACCCAATTCCTGCTATTGGGCTACACCGCTGAAGTTTTCAGATTCACTCCATTCTCCCTCACCATTTTAAGGACAGTTTTATTGGCATATATAAGCCACAGATCACACATTTGCCCAATGGATTGCACAATTTATTCCATTTTCTTTTAACTTCCTTGACACTTTGTTCCTCTCTGCTTCCTTAAACCACCAATGCATTAACTTACTATCTGTAAAGACTTCAGTGGAGGTCTAAGAGAAGAGTAAAAGTAAGAACTGGAGTCTTAGAGTGGCCCATTCCAGGTAGCATCTTTTGGTTTTCAGTGGGATTTTTTTTCAGAAGCAAACATGCCATTAAGTTTGAGATGCCGAAGAAGATGTCAGTCAAACCCTGGCAACCTAGCTTTGATGGGGGTTGTGCCTATTAGTGTACTATACTATAGGCCTTTCCCTGTCACCAGTTGCAAGTATCTCAGGAAGCTGTGACTCCCTGGACCAGGTTCCCTGGAACATGATCATCCACAGAACATGGAACTGCAAGTCCTTCCTGGAAGGGAGATCTAAGAGCCTACCTCCAAGTACACCTTTACAGTTCCCCTTACCCTGAATCTCTTGTATTCCTTCACACATCTAGAGGTTGATGTTTCCTATACTAGCGGGGTAGGAAGGGAGGGGCCAGTAGGTCCACAGAGAGGCCTCAAACAATGGGAGCACAAAGCACACCCTTGAAGGGCCACTGTGTTCTAAAATTTGCAACCTAAACATTTTAATTTCAAGCTGGGTACTAGTGGCTCACACCTGTAATCCAATCCTAGCTACACAGGAGGCTGAGATATGAGGATTATAAATGGAAGCCCACCTGGCAGACAGATCTGAGAGGCTCTTATCTCTAATTAACCAGCAAAAAGCCAGACATGGCGCTGTGGCTTAAGTGGTAGAGTACCAGTCTTGAGCATAAAAAGCTAAGAGACAACACCCTGGCCTTAAGTTCAAGCCTCAGTACACACATACACACACACACACACACACACACACACACACACACACACACACACACGAAAGCAATCAATAATAATATGGGAAAAAGTACAAAAGCGGCATGACTTGCCAAGGCAAATTAGTTTAAAGACATTATTTCATGTCTTTTGGAAAACTGTAGGCTCTCTCAGACTAGCTCCTGGAGGGGCACACATAGCCAGCCACTGTCCATTTGAGGGGTGTTGATATAAATAGCGATGCTTGTTTCCCTAGGTAAAATGGCCATGCAGGGGCCAAAACACATAGGCAAGAAAATCAGGCAAATAAAATCAAACCCATTGTAGACCATACTAGAAACCTCATGGGTCCACTAGACCTGTTCCTTTGTTTTACAGACATCAGCACAGAGATTCAGAGCATGTAAAATCACTTGCTAAGGTCACAGATGGGGCACACTGGCATGCCCGGATTCCGAGTCTCCCTTGTGGCATTTATGATGGGTCCCACATGAGGGTGGAAGAGATTTCTCAGGTTGCTGTTCTAGTGATTGTGGAGCAGTAGATCTGGGCACAGATAGAAGCTTCCAGGTGGGGAGCTTCTGGGAATTTCCTTGGGCAACTCCCTGTGGGTGAGTCAGCCTGGGGTCAGTTGACCAGGGGCTCTCCCAGGGAATTCATTCTGGAAGTGAGATCTAAGAACCACACCTCCAAGTGCACCTTTTATTGGGTCCTGTTACCCTGAATCTCTGGTATTCCTTTACGTACCAGAGGCAAACCTGAGAGGCCTCGTATGACTTGAAGAGAAAGCCATACTTCCTTGCCAACTGTCATTTCAGACAACGATTGTTTTTTGTCTCGTTGGTTGTTTGGCACTATGGAAAACAAGACAGTAAGAAAAACAAAAGAGCAGAAAGGTGAACTCAGCAATCCAACAGGGTTTTTTTTGGGCTGAAAACCTGGGAAGGGCAACCAAGTCTCCTTTAGTTGGGCTGGAGAAGAAATGACACACCTCCCTAACAAGTAGGGTCTCTTTTTACTAGGCAGAAAAAGTGAAGTCAGGTAGGGCAGATAGAAGTGGGATGAGATGGAGGAGGGTGGGAGAGCAATCTTATCTTGGGTGGGGGTTCAAGGTTTCAACAGCACCTGTGTCCACCAAGGGCATCAGTGCCAGACACGGCCTTGTTCTCAGCTCTCTTCCAAGACTGCTGGGTGCTTTGTTTAGGGGGAAAGGGAGGGGAGATGATTCAGCAGCAAAGACAGTTCTAAGATATGGGAAGGTGGGAAGGTAACTGCTTTCAATTTAAGTTGTTTCCCATCACTTTCCCTACACTTACCTTTGTGGCTTCTCTTAGCCTCATTTTTCCCACATGCAAAACAGAGAGGAGATTTTTTCCCCCCCTTGCTCTTCCCAAGAGGCCTGTGGAGGCACAGCATAGCCAGTCAGATCATTTGGAGTAAGACAAACAAAATACTTTTTCAGGAAAGGTACAGTGTTCTTACCTGCCTGTTGAGCATTATAAGAGCCAGGCATGGTCACACACAGCCGTGATCCCAGTACTCAGGATGTTGAGGCAGAAAAGTCTTGATTTTGACGCCAAAACAAAACAACAACAGCAGCAACAACCCAAAGACTGTAATAAGAGGAACAAAACAGACTGTGGGAAGAGAAGGACAGCAGTAAAAATATTTTTGGGTTCTAAAAAATGGAGCTGGCCTCATGCCTGTACTCCTAGCTACTCAGAAGGCTGAGATCTGAGGATCATAGTTACAAGCCAATGCAGGCAGGAAAGACTGTAAGATTCTTGTCTCCATTCAACCAGTGGAGCTGTGATAGAGCTTGAGTGAAAAAGCTAAAGGACAACACCCAGACCCTGAGTTCAAGCCCCGGACAAGCATGTGTGCGTGTGCACACCCCCCCACACCCATGAAAAAAGAAAGAAGAGAAGGAAGAGGAGGAGAGATGAAGAAGAAGAGGAGGAGGAGGAAATGTAGAGAGGTCAGTGTCAGGCAAGGATCCCATGGAGCCCCTTGTCACTTCTGAATGTCTCTGGGCTGCAACAGCCAGCAGAAGATGTGACATTTGGAGACGTGGCACTTGGAGCCGGCTCAGCTGCAAAAGACCACAACCAAACCAGTGAATGCTTTTTCCAGATGCTGCAAACAGCCCTGCCCTGCCTTCTGGAGAGTGCCAGGGGAGCCCACAGCCAGAGCCGCACTGCAGCTTCCAAGGACGTGCTGCTGTCGGGACCCCTCAGAAGACTGACGCCCCCTTTCCAAAGAGGCAGCTAGAACCCTTCCAGGATGATAGCCCCAGAGGAGCCAGGCTTTGGCCCTTTTGTCCCAGGGCCTGGATCTGAGCATGGCCCCAGAATGTTGGCAGGAGGCTGTGTTTCAATTGGCGTTCTCTGCTGTGGTGGAGGAAGCTGACCAGGCTGGACATCCTGTGATGGTCTAGGAGGGCTGGGAGTGTGCCCTACAGAGAAGTCCGAAAGCCCAGCACCCACGTAGTCATTCCCGTCATTCAGCGAGAAGGTGTTGGCCCTGGACGTGACTTTAAAAATGCACAGAAGAGGGCTGGGAAGGTGGCTCAGTGGTAGAGCGCTTGCCTTGCACGCCTGAGGCCCTGGGTTCGATTCCTCAGCACCACATAAGCAAAAAGAAAAAAGCCGGAAGTGGCGCTGTGGCTCAAGTGGTAGAGCTCTAACCTTGAGCTGAAGAGCTGAGGGACAGTGCCCAGGCCCAGAGTTCAGGCCCCACGACTGACCCCCCCCCAAAAAAAATGCACCGAAGAACAGAGGGAATCCTGCATCGTCTTTAGCTTTGTGAAAGTGGTCAGCACAAGCCAATCTTGGCAAGTTTTAGTTGGTTTAAATGACCTTCCTTATAAAGGGGTGGGGTCGGGGAGCTGACTACAGGGACGCCAGTGAAAGTTTTGGAGTACTTCTTCTTATAGTTGGATGTGACAGAGAACAAGTACAGTAATTGGCATTTGTTTCTCTGAGCCTCAGGGTGGAGGAACAGGGGACGGTTGCAGCGAGATTGGGAGCTATCCAGAGTCCTCTCCAGGCCACTAAATAGCACATGGCTGTAGGCAATCCATGGCTCCCCTGCCTAGCAGATTCTAAGGTGCCTTTTAGTCCCAAAATTCTAAATGAGGGTGTTTCAAGTGCAAGTGAAGATTATATTTTTTAATGAGCAGAGGGTTACTGATAATCTCCAGCTAAGGAAAAGAATTTCATGAGTCCACGGATATTTGATTCTCCTTAAAGTTGTGATCTAAATAATAGATGCAGTTCAGAGACAGTTTTAGTTGGAGCTGGGTAGGTAGGAAAGACAGAAACCCATTCAAACAAGCGCAAGAAAAGGAAATTTATTGAATTCCATAAAACCTAAGGTCAGGGAGGGTCTGGTGGGGGCTGGATCTTGGAACTGAGAGCCATGAGGAATGGAAGTGCCTCCCTGCTCATTCCTGAGCATTCTCTCTCTCTTAGGAGCTCCAGCTTACTGGAGCTATTGATCACTCAGAAATGTCATATGGCTTTAGTTTGCAATGGTGCTAATTTCTTCCTCCCTCAATATTTCTGTCCAAGTTTTGATACACCTTAACATTCTACCCTTGGTCTTCTTTGCTTTTGTAGGACATCTGTTAAGGACATAGTGTCTTCCAGACATCAAGAATTTAACAGACACCCAGGCACTGGTGGCTCACACCTGTAATCCTAGCTACTCAGGAGGCCAAAATCTGAGGATTCTGGCTCCATACCAGCCCCGGCAATTAACCAGCAAAACGTGGGAAGCGTAGGTGTGACTCAAATGGTGGAGCACTAGTTTGGATTGAAAAAGCCAAAAGAGAGCCCAGGGCCCTGAGTTCAAGCCCCAATACCAGCCCACATATACAAAGGAAAGAGACAAAACACAGCCTCTCCCACCATAGAAGAAAACAAATGGCTATAATTTTCTATCAGAAGCTATAGTGGAAGCCAATTCCAGTGGCTCATGCCTATAATCTTGGCTACTCAGGAGACTGTGATCTGAGAAACATAGCACAAAGCCAGCCCAGGCAGACAGATACAAGAGACCCTTATTTCAAATTAATCAGTAAAAATCTGGGAGTAGATCCACCCATGTGGAAGAGCACTAACTGTGAGTGAATAAGCTGAGAGTGCAAGTAAGTTGTGAGTTCAAACCCCAGTACTGGCACACACAAACTGGGAAGGAGGGGGAAAGGATGGCACACCATGTTAATGCCATGTCCTGAAGACTCTCTAAATTCATTCCTAGATCCAATTCTTTCTTGACCCGAATTCGTCACTGCTTATTGAATACCTCCACCACTGCCTTCTATCATGCCCTCAGGTTTAACATTTGCACAACAGAAGTAATTCTAAACACAGCCTACTGCTTACAAACAGTAGGTAGGTACAGCTACTGACATTGGCCTATCTTTTCAGTCTCCAACACTAGACATTTGGGAGTCCATTGATTATTCTTTCTCTGATCAGATAAACAAGTTGTAGGTCTGCTGCATCTAGGCCTACCATCTCTTTCCACTACCATCACATTTTGTCGTTGTCTCTTCTTGCTGTTGTGATGATCTCAGTTACCTTCTTGACTGGATCCCCTTCTCCCCTCGCCCTCATCAGTTTATCAGCCATAGGGCACCGATGTTGAAGTTTTACTTGTTGGGCCAAAAAAAGAAAACTTAAAAAAGTTATTATTCTCTCTGCTTTACCTGGTGTTACCAGTGTATACAGAGTTCTTCCACCAACAACCAATCCATTCTCCAGTGGACACTGGTGTCCCATAGCTCAATCCCTATCTGGCAATGTCTATCTGGAGATGGTATCAGATCCTGCAGATTAAGGGCTCGGTCCCACAAGTCTATCCCCACCTCCATTCAGGCATCCAGTGCAGAGTCCAGGTTGTACTCTGTGCTTCTGATTGGCTGGCTAGAAGCCCCACACCTTGAGTTCCCTTAATTTGCTAGGACTCAGGTAAACAGCTCACTGGCAATTGCAAAGGATGCAGAGGAACACTTGATGGAAGAGATGCATAGATCAAGAGATCTGGGCAGGGCATAGGCTTCTATGTCCTTCCAGGCAAGTCACCCTCCTAGAATTTCAGCAATCTGCTGCCCCTTTCAACCTTGTCTCTTTGGGGATTTACCGAGGTTTCATCAATAAAAGCACTGGCTATTGGTCGTCAATTCCACCTTTACCCATATCTCTACACTGGAGGTTGGGAGAAGGGACTGCAATTTCTAAGCTCTGATCATGTGGTTGGTTTCCTAGGTAATAGCCCCCATCCTGGGGCTTTGCAGGAACCCACCAAGGGTTGCTTCATTTGAACACAGACGTTCCTACGACCAATCAAGCAATTTCAGAGCTTTGTGTCACATACTATTACTACTTAAGAGATTACAAAGTTCTTAGGAACTCTGTGTCAAAGAATGAACATCAGAATAAACAATATGCAACAGCATTCCTGTGTTGTACAAGAGGCTTAGAGTTTGTGTGTCAGGAACTAGAGACTCTCCATGCCAGGAAACTAAACCTTCTCATAAGCCCTCATGATCTCTCACTCCCAAAGCCTCTACCTTTACCACCTTCACCTTGAAGGTTAGGGTTTCAACATAAGAAAAGTTGTGTGTCAGCATGCAGCATGGAGGGGTAAATAAGCTTTTAGGTCATTGCAACCTAGCTCCCGTTCAAGTTTTAAAAACCTCACATCTTAGCATGTTGCTGCCTATTTGAGCTTTCTCCCATAAAAAGCAAAATACTACCATGTTAAAGTTTCCATGTAGATACACAGCCATTTTGACCTCATTTTCTGAAAATCTATTTTCCAGTGTCTACCACCTCTCAGGGTTCTGTTAGTTTATCAGTGTGACTCTGCACTCTCTATTGGTTCCTTTGCTATGTTGCTTTCTTCTGTGCCAATGTCATGCTTCCATCAATATGGTTTTCAGGTTTTTGTTTTGTTTTATGAAAAATTAGCATCTGATAATGCAAGCCCCCTGCTATTATTTGACATTTTGTTTTTTAATTGCCTTGAATATTCTACTCTTTTTCTTCTCTCGCTCTGTAGCATAAAAATTTTGGAGCGTTATGCTAAATAAGCACAAAAAATTGGAAGGCTGAACATATGTGACAGGACTGTGACATTTTAAAATATCAACCAGGTTATAAACACTGACTTGCACAATTGTCCCTGGGCCTCATTAGCCACCAAATACTTCCTACTTATTTGGTACTTAATGATTTTTTTTACACCTGACAGAATAAGAGGCAATGTTATTGCCATCATTTAATTATTTTAAGTTTTTTGTGTTAAAAGTTTATGGCCTAAAAATGATCAAAGCCTCTAATAGTGTTTGAAAAGCCTAAGACTTTTTATTTTTTGAATTATTTTTATTATTTTTAAGTAGTTGTTTAGAAGAGTTGCCATTCACCAAAGCAGTTTATGAACACATTGATCAATGTTACCCCTTTCAACATTTTTACTCACCCCTCCTAACACACTCCTTCTCTTACGTACCTCGAGTTTAGATTATGTATTGCCATTTAATGAAGTGGTTTATATGTACAATGCATCTGAATCTGGCTCATCATTTCAACATCTTCACGCTTCTTTGACCCATCCTTCCCTTATATTTCTCAATTATGTGGTATATACAATGAAGTCCAAGACCTTTTGACCTTTGTAAGATTATAAGGATTATTTTCCTATTGTAGCCTTTAAAATATTAATATTTCATTATTGTATTGGGGAGTTGGAAGGTCCTTTAAATCTGTAAATTCAAATCTTCGATTATGAGAGGTGAGAGGTTCTCCCTTCTCACCTTCCTTCCTTCCTTCTTTCTCTTCTTCCTCTGCTCCTCCTCCTCCTCCTCCATCTTCCTTCTTTTTCCCTTTCTCCTTTCCATCATTTTCTCCTTATAATTTTCTGCTGCTCCTATTGTTAATATATTGTGTCTTACATTCATCCTCTATTTTCCCACTTTCTATCCCTTTCTTGTACCTCTTTCCTCAGCTTTGTTTTCTACACCTCTACTAAAATGTTTTTCCTTCTTAAGGTACCTGCTCTGAATATTCCTTTTCATAATAACTTCTCTTTTCTCTATCTCATCCCTTACATACCTGAGGATATTTATTATAGCATTTTATGAGCTTTTCCCTCTTTTCCTTCTCTTTTATTTTGAAAGTCTTTTTTGTTTAATGTGATGAGTTTGTTGTTATTTTGAAGGGGAAATCTTGACTTTTGAACTCAAGGACTTACACAGTAAGACACAGTATTGAGTATTCACAGATGTATCTTCATTAGTTCAGATGCTACTGGACTCTCTATAGGCTCCACTTGGGAACAGATAACAATTCCAACTTCCAGGAATCTGTCCTCTTCTTGGAAGGAAGGCCTGGGCTCAGTAATGATTCAAAGTGGAGTTGGAACCCTATGATCTAGAGAGAGCTAATCAGTGCTACCGGGCCAGGGATGAGCAGATCAGCAGCATTCAACTGCTGCAAAGCCAGACTGGATCACCCATATTGGTGGGAGATAAAGAAGGCCCTGGGGCATAGGAGCTGAAACAGATCAAGGTCGTGGTCCACTAAGAGCAGGCAGGTAGGGTCCCAGAGGGAGGAGTGGACATGCCAGATGACACAGTGCCAGAGGAGGGTGGAGGTGGTATGGGGTGCTATGTGGATGGAGAGCATGATGACATGGAGAAAGTGACAGCAATGAAACGCTCTCCTATTGCATGGCTTCGCCCAGGGCCAGCCACAGCCTGACAGCCATCTGGAATGACTAGTGATTCCACTCACATGGACTTGTCTCCTGGCCCTTCCCTTCCCTCTTCTGCCTTCCATCCGCCCATGGGTGTGTACATGATGTCATGTTGCAATTTACAAAACAAGTACATTCCCCCAGCCTCGCCACAGGCTGCCCTCTGGGCAGCTCTGGGATTTCATGGGTGACCTTTTTGCGTGCTCTTTGCATCCTATATAGTGCTGAGAGATGGAAGGCAAGGGTCTTGGGATAGAAACCCATAAGGGTTATGGGTTTTCTTTTCTTTCCCTTCCAACCTCAAGTCATCTCTGCAAGTACTTTATCCATTGTGTGCTCAAGGTACCATCCAGGTGCTGGAAGGAACTGATGGGGAGGAAGGAGTTGGGTTAAGGATCCCAACATTATCTGTTATATGTGAGGGGTTTGGGTTGACAGATGTGAGAAAGGCATCTTTTCTATCAAAGTTAATCATGTGAGATGAGGCACAGAAACTCCTATGTTCCCATAGAAAAAGCCATCATGAGGATGGGTGGGAAACAGGAATGTGGACTGTTCTGCAGGATGAGTGGATGGTGATGGAAAAGATTTTAAGGGAGAAGATATGGAAATAGTGGAGGTTGAGGTGGAGGCTAGGAGGACAAGAGGAAAGGAAGTAAGGACCAGCTGCTTACTTTCTATTTCTCCTGCACCTCTGTTGCTTTCTGTCTTTGCATGGACCTCAGACCCAGATAGGACTCGCACATTTACCTCCAACACTGTGGACAGGATGAACAAACTTCTCCATTTTCCAGGTGTAGAATGGGAGCACAAAGAGTTTCTGTGTCTAGCCCAAGGTCACACAGAGAATCATGGGGCCCCTGGGATCTACAGAAATTCAGATTAATCTGTCCAACCACTACCTTCTGAATGCCTGCCTCCATTTTGCAGATGCCCTGAGACACACAGATGCTGAGTTAAAAATATGTCACAATCCAGCATTTTGAGTCGCAGTGAATGACTTAAGGAGGCAGGACCCTGATTTATTCAGGAGAGCTGATGTCCAGAGTATGTGACAGCAAGAAGGCTTTTCCAGGGGCTGGATCACTTCTTGTGAAACCACAGGTGATTTACTTGAAACAAACATGGAAATTCAGACTGCAGATTCAGCTCAGTTACGGCTGATAATCAATCTTATGAAACATTCCATTATTGTTAATAAGCATGTCTCGAAGCCTAAGACACTTTGTGTATGTGAAATATTGAACACTGTTGGAACTGCTGTCACTATTAAGGTAGATTGGAGCAGGCAGGCTTCTGGCTGGCTTCTAGGTCCAGTCTACAGCTGCACTTTGATCCTTAATCATCATCACCATTACTAGCACCCTTGAAACATTTCTGTTTCTTTTTTTTTCTGAAATTGGTAATGGCCACCAATTGAGATATGCAGCCCAGAGTGAGCTCTGGTCTCACCCTGGAAGCAAGCTTATTACTCCTTTGTATCTATCTTTCTTTGTTGCATTGACATCAATGTTTCATGACCCATTTCTCCCTCAATGCAACTACTCCAGGGACATCAGTAGAGAAGCAAGAGCCTGGATGGGGACTTAGCCCTTTGGAGTCTCCAGTACTGTTCTCCCATTCACTGTGATGAGCCAAGAGCAAGTTGCTATTCCCTTCTGCTAAAACAAACAAAAAAACAAAAAAAACAGCCGGGCGCTGGTGGCTCACGCCTGTAATCCTAGCTACTCAGAAGGCTGAGATCTGAGGATCAGAAGGCTGAGATCTGAGGATTGTGGTTCAAAACCAGCCTGGGCAGGAAAGTCCATGAGACTGTTATCTCCAATAAACCACTAGAAAACCAGAAGTGGTGCTGTGGCTCAAGCAGTAGAGTGCTCACCTTGAGCTGAAGAGCTTAGGGACAGTGCCCAAGCCCAGAGTTCAAACCCCTCAAGCGACCAAAAAACAAGCAAACAAAAAACCCCAAAAAACAAAAAAAAAACGAGTCAGTCATACAGCATAGAATGTTTTCCTTCTAACTTATACATATGTATCTACTTTAAGGTTGGCTGTCCAGAGTGCTAAGTTTTTAAATTTCTAAAAAATCTACTTTTATGGATTCCATGCAAATAAGAGGTTACTGTAGCCTTAACAGCCCATGAAACTGTTTACAGCATTTGATTAAGTGCAGAGGTAAGAGCTTAGAGGGCCTGGGCAGGGTCTGTTCCTTTGTTTCTGTATCACTGGTGATGCTTGACTAAGATATATATTAGATTGTTGGTAATGTTTAACTAAGTAATCTTTTTGTTATGATGGGGATGAAATCCAAAGCCTCACACATGCTAAGTGAGCACTAGCCACTGAGCTGCGCCACCATGGAGGCTGGTGATTGTTGGTAGGTAATAGAGGGGTTGTTCGTGCATAGGGAAAGATTTGAAGTCCCGTGAGGCTCAGTGGGTGGCTGTACTCATTCTGCCTACATGTGTGGCTGGTTTTGTCTAAAAGCTCACATAAACTAGATACCAGAACATCAAGGAATAGGGTTTGCGCTGTGTTTTCCTCTAAAATGATCTTCATAATTGGTTTTTATTAAGTATTTCACTCTAAAAATCAGCACTGAACAAGTGAATAAATATGTTAATGGAGAGAGGTGACAGCACTTTTTCAATGATTAGGGCCTCAGCGTCCTTGTGTTGAAGTTCTTTAAGTGGTGTGGCATATCCCAACTTAACAGTCCATAATTCAATTAAAATTTATAAATTCAATTAACATGATCACTACTTGATAAGAGGAAATCAGACACAGTTCTATATTATACCAAACAGATATTAAATCCAAACAAATGGTAATTTTAAAAATAGAAGAACAAATGACAACTGGAAGTCAGCAGATGACAATGTCCATTCATGTAACCATAAATTAATGTCAATGGTACCAACAAAGGCCAATGTGCTAGGCATAGTGAGGGATAAGGTAGAATCTACATCTCTAACTACAAGTTATTAATTTGAAGACACACAGATAAAGCTATAGGAAGACCTTGCCTGCCAAATATGGTGGCATATGCCTGTAATCCTAGCACCTATGAGGGTGAGGCAGGAAGGAAGTTTGAGAGTTCAAGGCCAGATTGAGTTACATAGTGAAACACTATCTTAAAAAAAACAACAACAACCAAAAAACAAAAAATAAACATTGTCAAAGAGGCCATCAAGGTAAGGTTACAGAAAAGACCATGAGTAACCAGAGGGGGAAGTAGTCTCTGTATTCAAAGGGCTCAGGCAGAATCTGCTGGAGTAAGGATTACCATTGCATACTTGTCACTTAAGGCCAGACTGCATCCGCTTCTTGATCTATGGTAAGGATTTATGGTGTCTTTTAACCAATAAGTCATTCAACAAAGTATTTCTTACACACTACTAAGTGCCAAGCTCTGTTCCTCTTATGATGAGGAACACATGGGGTTCTGACCCTGAATTACTCAAAGATGACTGGGAGTCAGTCAGTGGAGTCTTGGGTGATAGATCTAGCTGTGTGGTAGTGGCTAGGACACTCTTCGTTGGTCTTTCTTCACTGGGGATGGGAGCCTGCCTGCTGTGCTCACTGTGGCCTCTGCATTGTCTCAAGGTGGCTACCAGGAAATTGCTATCAAACAGGTCTGGCTCAAAAGACAGAACTAGGAAATGGCATAGAGAAGCAGATGGTTAGTAAGTTTTGTTGATGTTGTTCTTTTGCTTTTTTTTTAAACCCCAGTTAAGAGTCATAGCACAGCTGACCAACCAAGGGACCCCCAAAGGATGAGTAGATTTTGGAAGATCAGAAGCTTTCTGGTCACTTTCACTACCTAAACCATTGTTGGTTAATTAGAAGCTTGGAAAGAAGGTCATGGTCCCTGGGAAATACAGCTTCCTTCTTAATAATGGCAGAATCTATTTAGAGTCCTTCAGCTCTGGGTCCCAATGGGAGTTATAAACTCCTGGGAGGGCAGGGCCTCTAGTTGGACAACATAGCTGAGCCCAGCATAATAGAGGAAGTCCAAGGAATTGGCCTTCTGTTGGGTTTTCTTTGGCAGGAGAAGGCCCAGCTCTTCATGTAGCTAATGCCAAGCAGGCCAGGCCCCATGAGCTCATGGTACTCCCTGGATCCTGGTGCTGGAGACAGAAGTGGGGAGAGTGAGGGGTTGGGGAAACTCTAATGGCTTCAGGTTTGCATCAGGCAGGGCATCGGGCCAAAGGAGACAGGAAATATTCTGAGCTTTCAGACATTGTGTCATATGATTGTTTATTTGGGAGGAGAAAACCACCCAGGAAATGCTGGTACTCATCATCACCTCCAGAGAGAAAGCAGCAAGTGTACGTGCCCTTCGTCCCACCACCTCTACACTTCAGTACCATAAGTAGGTGAGCTCACTGTGTATAGAGCCCAGTCACTTACATGTCTTCCAGTGCTGCAGGACGGATCCAGCTCTCCTGCCACTCTTGAGCAATTGTAGACTGCTTGGAACATTGGTTTCAAGCATCATCCTGAGAAAACAGATGAAGAAGAGCTGTGAAGAACAGACCAGAGCAATTGCATCCAGACTATGAATGATTTGTGTCTTCCTAACAGCTACTCAGCTGAGGTCATCCGTGTTCCTCTCTTTCCATTCTGTATGCAAGTTTTGGGTAGTGAGGATTACAGGTGCAAGCCACTGTTCCCAGGTGAGAATTTAATTTTTTTAAACCCTGATTTACTACTTATTATTAGAAGTTTACAGTGTAGCTATTTTTGTATATTTCTGTATATTTTGTACAATATTAAAAACACCAAAATAATGGCAATGATGGTAAAGTGGTAAATATTTGCAACACATGTGACAAAGGGCTCATATCTTCACCATGTGAGGAAGTCATAAAATAAGAAGGGAGAGGAACAACGAACTCAAAAATGGGCAAAGATCACAAGCAGTTACAAAATAAAGAGAAATATCAACGACTAAGGAGCTTATGAAAAATGTCAGCCTCATTAATAATTTTTAAACATGGACTAAAACAAGAAGTTCAGAAATAATGTATCCAATGCTTGGTTGTCACTTCATTCCCTTCCATAGGTTCTAGGTCACTGGCTAGGCCGTCTTTTATGAGTGGCAGTGGCTATTTCTTCTGATGTTTTTTGAGATCCCAGGTCCATAATGTCTGTAGGTCTTTCTCATTAATGCTACCCATTGGCATGTTGATACAATGCTTTTTAAGGATTGTCTTGTACTATGCTGGACCAAAAAATGTTCATTTCTCCTCACTCCATCCCTGTTCTTTGCCCATAGGAGTTTTTTCAGACTAAAGTCTGTGAGAAGTCATTGGTTTCCTGGGCTTTACTAACAATAACCACAGGTTTTTGGTCAGTCGTGAGGCTTGAACTTTCGGTCTGTGTGCTGTCTCTGGGCTCTTCAGCTCAAGGCTAGTACTCTACCACTTGAGCCACAGCACCATTTTCTGTTTTCTGGTGGTTTATTGGAGATAAGAATCTCATGGACTTTCCTGCCCAGACTGGCTTTGAACCATGATCCTCAGATCTCAGCCTCCAGAGTAGCTAGAATGACAGGTGTGAGCTGCTGGTGCCTGGCTGAACAGAAGTTTTAAAGGAAGGTTATCAACAGTGCTGCTGCCTTTGGGCAGCTCCATCAGTTCTGCGATTCTCTCCTGGTTTCTGGTGTTGCTCATCATCCCTAGTGTCTCATCACTTCTATCTCTGTCTCCATCTTCATATGGCCTTCTCCCGTAGTTTTCCAAATTTCCATTGCTTTCCCTTCCTCCCTCCCTTCCTTCCTTGGTACTGAGGTTTAAATTCAAGGCCTCACATTTGCTAGGCAGTCCTATTAACTGAGCTGCACCCCAGTCCTCTGTGTTCTTCTTGTTTTTCAGGTATAGTCTTGAAGTTTTGTCCTGATGGGCCCAGATAGTAATCCTCCTACCTATGGCCTCCCATGTAGTAGGAATTCCAGGTGAGAGCTACCATGCCCAAGTTTTGTGATGCAGTCTTATGAAGTTTTGCCTGAGTTAGTCTCAAATTACAATCCTCTCAGTTTCCAACTCCCAAGTAAGCTAGGTTTACAGGTGTGAGAATTTAGGATTTAGGGCTCACCCTAATCCAAAATGAATTTATCCTGACACCTATGAAGACAAATTATATGTAAATAAGGTAACACAAATTCCAGGAATATATGAATTGGGGAGGGATAATTATTAATATAGAACACAAGGATGGATCAACACTAAGCAAAATTATAGTACAGAATATAGTAATCATGATTATGAAAAAAGACTTGGTTGGAATATGTGCTGGTTTACATTTACAAAATGTAATTACAAACGTTCAATTTAATGTGACTGGAAACAGGATGATTGCTCACAGTTTCCTAAATATGCTGGAAAAAACTTGCATTTGAGGTCCTCTTCAACAATCACAGCAACCACTTTTGAGAGTCCTTGGCAGCCAGGACTCAGGGTTGGATGATATAGTATCAAATGGTATTTGGGTATTGTAGAGGCAAGAAGGGATCTAATATTTCAATTCTTGTAGATTCAATGCCCTGGCATTGGCAATAATGATTTTTTTTTTACTGTTTCTCAAGGAGGACATATGAAATTAACAAAGATGATAGATTTGACATTAGTGAGAGAGAAAGAAAATGAAAAAAATAATTTCTGGACTTGAACAAAAAGAGATTATGTCTGGGTACTCTGAAGAATCTTTATCATCAACGGATGGTGTTGACATAAATAAATATGGAAATATCTCTGCCTCTGATTCTAAATCTTCATCACTAAATTCTATACTTCACATTAAAATGTGCTATACTTGTGGTATGTTTTAAAATCATATTGCTTATATAGACAGGCACTCTGCAATGAGTATTAGTCTGGCTCCCAGAACTTCTGAATAAAAGCCAGTGTCTTCTTCTGCAGCTTCTGAGCAAGGTGACAGCTTTTCATTGCAGGTATATCATATCTTCCTAATTGTATAGCTCTGACTTGCCACATGGGTGATTCTCCGGCCACAGGCTTATTGGGGAGGGTGGGACAACAAGATGGTAAATTGAGGAAAGTGAAGGAACAGAGTTAATTGTACGATCATTTCTAAAATTTGGAAGCAATTTGCAAGTTGTATCTGCTCCTCATAGATTTAGATTTAATCCTTTGTGAGAACTGTTATTAGAAAGGAGTGTGGTGTAGGGTACATGTGTGCACAAGTAGTTCACTAATACCCTACTAAGTAGTAAGACAAATACATAGTCTCACCTGCAATTCAGAATGGTGGGAGCTCTTGAAGGCCTGAGCTTACCAGCAGACCTTACCTGCCTGCCTAGCTTAGTGTTCAGCTCTAGGGATGCTGATGGTCATCATTGAACAACCTCTTTGAGATCAATTAGCTACTTCAAGATGTTATTTTAGGTGGTTGGATGGACTGAAGCTTTGGGAAATGTATGAAGGCAGGGGAAGAGATTCTTGGGAAAGTCCTTCCTTGACATTAGGTATTGATTCTCCTGTGAAAAGTTATATCAAGGGTAGACAAACAACATGAGTCAAGACTAATTCCTGAAAGCCAGGAAAGAAGCAGAGGTGCATCATCAAGAGACCCACTATGAAAGACCCAAACCCTAATCAGTCTTCCTTAGACTACGAAGGACATCAAATCTCATGCATGGCTTCACGTTGTCCAGTCTTACATTCTAATTACCTGAGCTATTCCAGCCCTTTATTACATGTCTGGTTTTTATAGGTCTTGGTATGGCAGAAGAACAAGAATGTACAGTGGTCTGCCCATACCAGCTTCTTCATGGGGCTTCAGAGGATGCAGCATCTTCTCTAGAGAGTCTGTAACCAGCATCTGGGGTGAGGGTTTGAGGGGAGTGGTGGATCATGGGAGTAGCTTGAGTTATAGTGATGGGAAAATGGAATGTCTGGATCCACAGGCTTTTCTAGGGGCAATTATCCCCTGGGAGACAGAAACTTATACTTGAATCACACATGTCCATTGAAAACTTAACAGTTAATACTGATTATAACCAGTGGATGTTCACATGTGGTCTTCATTTTTTAAAATATTTTCTTTGGCCCTTTCAAAGAAAAATTCTTCTGATACTTACTAAAGTGCTAAGTAAAATTTTTTTCAAGACCCTGGTGGGATATTACAATGGGGAGAAGGATGGATTGTGGCCTGAACAAGTGGGGGAACTACAGCCAAGGAGCCAAATGAGGGGGGAGTTGGTGAAGAGGATGGAAAATTACTAAGAGACGCTCAGGGGTAGGTGGCTTCTTGCTAAACTGACCTAACCAGATTCTTGCTAAAGAGAGACCAGAGTAATCAGGTATGGAGGGTGAGGATGAGGAATTTGATAAGATATTGAGGTGATAGATATCAAGGGTAGGAGGGATTCTCACTAAATAGACTTGGATTTTTGATAATGTTTGTTTACTAAAGGAAAAAGCTTCATGAAGTAGGACAGCTGAATGCAATATGAAATCTCGAGTTAGATTTCAGCCAGAATTTATTTATTTATTTTTTCCCCATTAGTGAGGCAATAGGTGAAATCTGCTTAGGTTAGATAATTGTGTTTTTGTATGATGGTTCTGTTCTGATTTTGATTAGTTACAGATGTCTTTGCTCTTTGAAACAGTAAAGGAACATCACATCTGCAGCTTACTCTCAAAGATATAGCAAGAAATAATATGTACATATAAGGAGAGAATGGGATAAAGAAAATGTGGGAAATGTTAGCATTTGAAAAATGTGAGTGAAGGTATATGGGAATTCTTTATATCACTCTTGTAAATCTGATATTGTTTCAAAATGAAAATTTAAAAATAAACAAGAAGCCAGATGCCAGTGGTTCCCACTTGTAATCCTAGCTACTCTGAAGGTTGAGACCTGAGAATCATGATTTGAAGCCAGCCCAGGAAAGTCTATGAAACTTTTTTTCTCCAATTAACCACCAAAAAGCCATAAATGAAGCTGTGGCTCAAGTGGTAGAGTGCCAGCCTTGAATGAAAAAAGCTAAAGGATAGCACCTGGGCCCTGCGTTCAAGCCCCATTAGTGCCCTTCCACTCAAGAAATAAGCAAGAGGAGAAAAAAGAGCAGAGGGAGGGGGGAGGGAGGGAGAAAGATGGGGGTGAGGAGGGTTGGTTGCAACCTCAAAAGACTGAGTTAAAGTCCATCTTTTCTAGAAAATACCTCTCAATATAGTTTGTGCCTCACTCAGTAAGTAATGTGGACATTAGTTTTCTTGGTTATTTTTTTGCTGTTTTCTAAAAGCTGCCTCTAGGGGCATCATTGCAGGGTAAGATGCTCTTGGATTTCCGAACTTACTAATTCAGGACCAAATGCTGCCTTTGCCAGCCCCTAGCTGCTGGACCTTGGCCATCGCCACTGCTTGTGATATCTCACTACTTGTACACTCTCTTTAATACATGGTTGTAACAAAGCAATGCATTTATAATAAAGTAAATTCGACTAGTTTTTGCTTATTCAACTTTTAAAGTAGACCTATTAGGCGTTGAGCATGAGTTTGGCATTCAATTTAACAAGATGCATAAAGAGCCTAAGGTGGTGTGGGGAAATATATAATTGAGCAAAACCCATAAACAGGGTGTACAACTGCTTTCTTGAAAATACTCTCTTTTTTTTTTTTTGTCGGTCATGGGGCTTGAACTCTGGGCCTGGGTGCTGTCCTTCAGCTCTTCAGCTCAAGGCCAGCGCTCTCCTACTTGAGCTACAGCGCCACTTCCGAAAATACTCTCTAATGTCCAACATCACATATTATTTTCCTCTTGAATGCTCTTACCTTTATGGAAGGGTTTTCCCTCCCTCGATTGTAAGGTTCAGTGACCTACCACTACAAGGCATCCAGTCTGAGCCAGAGAAGGGAGGGAAAACTTTTCAATTCAGAGTTATAGCTAACTTTGTGCCCATGTCCACTTTTCTCAAACAAGACACTTTTCCTGGGTTGTAGCTGCCCTCCCACCCAGAACTACATTCTTGGCATTCCAGGGCAGATCCTCCAGGTACTCCCTAAATGTACCCCGGTGTCTGGCATGGACACAGCCAGATTTACAGCTCTGAAGCTCCGCCATTCAGTTGGCTCAGCAATATTCCACATTGCTGAAGCCTTTAGTGAAAAAGCCAAGCACACAACCAAACTACCATGTTGGAGTGTAATGGCTTTCAGGGCTACTTAAAGCAAGGAATATAATTTTGTCACTGTGGAAACTCTAGCAATTTGGAAAACTGACTTCTTGACTCTGAAAATATCTTAGTTTCCACAACAGACCAAATTTGAATGAGTGACATTTACTTAGCCAGAAGAGCCAGCTCCTCTCTGGCACATTAATCTCCATGTAGCTGTACACAAACCCTGTGTGTCCAGGCCCTTCTTGCATGTGCCTTCCTGCCTCTTCGAAGCCCATCTTCCCTAGTCTTTTCCACTCCTAACATGGAGCATTAAAATGCACATTTACTGTGCCATTGAATGAAAGAATTTAAAACACCCCCCCAAAAGTCAGGTGCTGGTGGCTCATGCCTGTAATACTAGCTACTTAGAAGGCTGAGATGTGAGGATCACAGTTTGAAGCCAGCCCAGGCAAAAAGGTATTTGAGACTCTTATCTGAAATTAATCAACAAAAAATAAAGTGGAGGTGTGGCTTTAACCTTGGGAGAAAAAAGCGAAGCAGAGTGTGAGGCCATGTAATCATCACCTTACTGACGTAACTGTAACCCCTCTGTACAGCATCTTTATAAGAAAGTAACTTAAAAAGAGTGTGAGGCCTTGAGTTCAAGCCTCAATACGGACACAAAACTCCTAAACGGACACAAAACTCCTAAAGTACCAAGCAAAAGGCACACAGATGTATTTGTGTGAATTCGGTAAAGGATGTCATAGAGTATTTTCAGCATTAAAGGACGTTACTACACAGTTGCGGCTCTGATGCCCTTTTTTTGGTCAGCGTAAGGCTGGGCAATGAGGCATCCATTCACTATCTCACCTCTCCTCAACCAGCCCTGAAGGAGTTTGGAAGCAACCAAGGGACAAGGAGGGAGGGATGAGTTAAAGCCAGGTCAAGGGCTCCCTAGTCTAAGGGTGGCCAAATGTCAGCCCCAGCGAGGACTAGCCTGTGACTTTTCACACGCCCCTCCTAGGTCCAGAAGCCCTCCTCTCCTCTGCGATGGGCCTTCCCACATGTCCATCACTACTTGGCACTATTTGGCAGACTCCCAGGCCCTACATTACGCTCGGGGGCGTGGCAAAGTGATGGGGCGGAGCCACACTCTCTCTAGACCCACTCCTTAGCGGCGAAGTTTAGGGATGGGACCTGACAGTCCCAGGTGTGGTCCAGGCCGAGTTGCTGGCACGGGGGTTGCAAAGTAATGGGGCCCCCCAGCGGCCAGGGTGCAGGACCCTGCACCTAAGAGGTCTCCAGGGTGGGCTTTCTAGGAGGGGTATGGGCACCCTGGGATGCTGCAAGCAAGCGTAAGATTTTTAGTGGGCTGGGCGCGTTGTTGCACTCGCAGGAATTCGGAAGGCATCTGGGAAACTTCTCGTCCCCAATTGCTTGCTCCCCACCCAGTTGCTCCCCACTTTTGGATGGGAAGCTGTACTTAGTAGTTTGACTTCTCCCCCCCCCGCCCCGCCCCCAATCCAACTCTTCAAAAATACCCGTGCACGGGACAGAGTAAGCCAAGCTCTGCTGCTTGGGCCCACCGGGCCGCGTAGGCTCCTAAAATATAACCTGCCGTTCGGAGCTTGCACTCCGAAGTGCGTGCGGGTCTGGCCGGCCGCAGAGGGCGTCTGGAGACCGGAGAAATCGTGGCCGCCGGGCCCCTCGCCTCGGCCGGGGCTGTCCCTTTAAATCCTGGAGGAGGCAAAGAGAAAAAAAGGAAAGAAAAAAGACGCGGAGCCCCGAGCGGCTGGTGGCTCTGCCCCCCCCCCCCCCCCTCCACCATTCTCCCCCTCCCCCCCCCCCCCCCCCCCCCCCCC
>NW_012267259.1:902970-985949 GCF_000151885.1 Dipodomys ordii | reverse complement strand
GAGCAGCGCGGCCAGGCGTCAAGTGCGGGAGGCGCGCGCGGCCGGAGACGCGCAGAGGTGAGCAGCCCCGCGCTCCAGGCTTGGGGGCCGGCGGTCAGGGGGTCTTTCCCGCACCTCGGCTGCTGAGCCGACCGGGAGGTCGCGGGGCGCCGAAAGGGTGTCTTCGTATCAGCAGCGCCCCGAAGCGATCGCGAGGGACCGTTGCTAGGGAGGCGGGCGGTCCGCGCGCTCCGGGGCGCGGGTAGGGGCAGGAGGGCGCTCCGCTTGCTGGGCAGAAGGCGGGGGGCTGCGGTGGCTATTCAGGGGCTCCGTGCGGCAGCCATGCTACTGGAGGAGGCGGGAGAGGAGAGAAGGAGGAAGGGAGGGAGGGAGGAAGAGCCAGCCCAGGGCTAGCCAGCGAGCGGGCGCCGCGCCTCCTGGCTGGCACCGCGGCCCGGAGCGAAGGGGCGCGCCGGACTGGAAGGGAACTTCTGCGGGCGCGTGCGGCCCCGGGCTCGGCGGCGCATCCCGGCCGGGGCGGGGCGGGCCTCTTGAAGCCACAGGTGGTGACTGCCAAAAGTTTTGCCGCACTTTTGTCGGCTAGCCGCGGGAGCATCTTGGAGATGTGTGTGTGTGTGTGTGTGTGTGTGTGTATACGCGCGCGCGCGTGTGTGTGTGAGAGAGATGTTTTCTGGGACTTGGGCACCCGCACCTCGTACATGATCACATCGTCTTTACCTTGAAGATTGGTTTTTTTTAAAAAAAGGAACAGGAACGGCTGAGATTCCGCGCCTCACAATGAAACCCGAGGGCTGCGTGGTGGTCCCGGGGTGAGATGGCGCTCAAATGGGATCTCAGATTATCGCTGCGGCCAAAGTGGGAAGTTGGGAGAAATGGGCGCACGCACAATGCCTCCTCCTTCCTTGGGAAAGTTAAGCGGAACCTGGTCCGATACCTGCCGCCCGCATCGGGCTGCCTGGGATTCTTTCTGGAGACGTGCATGGGAACCGCACGAACCGTGCGCGTCTTTGCTCATCCCTTGCTGGCTTGAAAGCGAATTGTCTCTGGGCCGCGGTGGCTGCTTTGTTATTCTGGCTGCCCTTGGTTTCTTACGGGGAAATGCCAGGCCCTGTTACCTTTGAAATCTGCGCAGCTGTGGTGGCTGGTACCCAAGTGGTAGTGGTGATCGCTCAGGATGGAGGAAGCTGGGGGCAGAGTCCTGCACTGTCTCTCCATGGAGCCCTGTGGTACCATCGCAAAGCCAGAGCTGGGGCTGCTGAGATAGAAAAAGGGTGGGGGTGAGAAGACCTCATAAAAGAGGGAGAAATGTTATCTCCAGCTTTGGTAGAGAGGTTCTGAGGTCTGTTCGCTTGGCCCCATTCCTCACTCACGGGGTTGAGGAATCCAGGGCAGCGAGGTAGAATCACCCTGGTAGGTCTGTCCTGGGCTGAAAGAAATCATTATTCCCAGAGCTGGTCTGATACCCTGTGTTGCAAGTAGGTACAAAACTGCGTGAGAGTTGGGAACACACTCAGTCCTTCAGTCTCTTTGGTCCTGCTCCCACACTCTGTTCTCCGGTCTCCACAAGTACAGGAGCATAAAGGATGCTCTTTGCTTTAAGGAAAGACACAGAATTTGAGGTGAGGGTGGAAGAAACTCTAGATATTAAAAGCGCTCATTTTACAGATGAGCAAAGCCAGGCCCAAGGAAGTGACCTGGTACAGTGTTCAGAGTCCAGTGAGACTAGAAATGACATCACTCTCCCAGGCCAGGGTGGATAGAGTTCTATGGGCAAGGCCTTATCAGAAATGCCAGTCCAGACCCCACACCTATTATGGGCCCATTATCTGGTACTTTCTAAATCCACACTTGCTAGCAAACATGACATAGTTCCTGTCTCTTGCTCTTGGCTTAGCAAAATCAGGAATGTCACTGCAGAGGCCAGTCTGACACTACCCTAACTTTTTCTGCTCTCTCATCACCCCCAAATTCCTCAGACACTCTTGGTAAGATAATGTGGCTTGATTAGCCAGGATGAGTTTGCTGCTCGTCTCACTGAAGCACCCACTTCCCATAGGATGCCAGAACTGTTTTCCTGGTAATTAGGTTTTACAGATATTTTTGAAAGGAAGCCCAATTTTGGATCAATTACACTTGGACACAAATGCTGTGCTGTTGTGGATACCAAATGAGAGAGATGAGCAATTATCTGGGGGTGCTGGAATAAATGTTGTTATGAGTATTTGACACAGCTATTAAGCACCAATGAGTGGGTTTTCAGTAAATGTTTTTTTAAAACTCTATTTTATTGAGCAAACAAAGTGTCTTAATTAAAAAGAGATGCAAGTTGGCCACTTAGATTTTAGCCACTTGTTTCTTATCAGTGTGTATTCCAGGGGAGAGGGGGATAGAATAAGGTAATTTTTAAACCAAAACATTATACTCCCCAGCATAAATAAATACTCTAGGGTATGGTTTAACCTTTGACTGAGATGTTATGTTCAGCCTGGCAGAACCTTATTAAGTCAAAATGAGACTGGGTGTGGTGTGGGTCAGTTTGTATTAGTCAGAAATGACTTGTAAGAGGGAACATTTTGTAAATTTCATTGCTTTCATGGGCATTCAGTATGAAGAATTCAAGGCTAATGTAGAGCTAGCAAGTATAGTTCTTTTGCTTGGAGGGTCCTGTCGAAGAAACCGAGAGTTGGTGTCCTACTGATAATCGTGTTGTGCTGTCATAATGTCTTTCATTTTCCTGACAACCTATTCTCACCAGCATCCCATAGACTAGATAGTTCAGTTACTTGTTTCTCTTACAGATGGAGAAACTGAGGCAGAATGATGGCAGGTGTGGTCCTCCTATGACTTCTTCCAGGACATTAGCAACATGCACCTTGTGCCTGTTGGGTGGATCAGGGTGTAAAAGAGATCCCAGAATGTTTCTGGAGCTCCAGCCTTCCCAGCACTGAGTTACAGAGGAGTGTGGGACATAGGGGGTTACAGTTAATAGTTTCAGTTCATTGGCAGTGTGTCATAAGGACATCTTGCTTCTTGACCCCATCCAGGATGGGCAGTTGTCCTCCCTCTTAGTAACAGGCTGTGGGAACTTGGGTGCAGAAAGACCAGCTGGCTGTGGTTGGGGCGGGGGTGTGGGATCTATGCCTGTATAGGGCTGAAGGAGTGTGGGCTATTTATAACCCCTCCTTCCCTCCTGGGAAGAAGAGACTCAAGGGTCTGGAACCATCTGCAGCATTGACTGCTCCCTAGGATGACTGTATCCCCTGGGAATAAAAACAAACAAGAAAAAGAACCACATTAGGGTGGATACCAACCTGTGTGGGCGAATCCTGCAGGATGTCTTGGAATATCCCTGCTCTAGTGATTTGGGCTCCAATGTACCTTTGCTTAGGCACTGCTCTCACTGCACAGGGAGGTGCACCACGCCCCAGAAACATCCTAGGGAAGCATTCATGAGCCTAATAAAGGACACAAGGTTGGCTTTTGGAATAATAACAGCAATGATTTTTATACAGGAGATCCTGCAAGTGATAAATTGGCTGTGCTTCCCTGGGACTCCTCACTGGGCCATTTCTGTGCAGAATGGAGGAGGAAGTGGAGGAGGTTTGAGGTGTACACTCCTCCCCCAGCTCTACCCCAGACCAGTTCCTGATGGCCCCTTGCCCACCCACTCTTGAAACAAATACTAAAAGCTTCCTTTGTCTTGAAATAAATACTTCTCTCATGCTACTGGTTACAAACTTCATTGGTGAGGCTATACTCATTTTCTACCGGTTGGTGGAATGGACAATGGGGGTGTGGCTGGTGGAATGGACAATGGGGGTGTGGCTGGCTGGAGGAGGTGGTACAATTGAGCTCATCTTTCAGCTTTACCCCTTGGTGACTTGATTTTTCCATAAGAACCATTTCAGGGGCTCAAGGCAGGTTTCACTAAGAGGAGAGTACTAAGGTAAGAGTTTTTGGCTCAAGAGGAGAGAATTGGGGTTGGGCACCTCAGGCAAGGGTGGTCTGGGCGGTGAATAGCAGTGTTCCATGGCACTATGATATCAGGAGGGCTAGGACGTGGTAGCAGAGGGAGGAGAGAAGCATGAGAGTGTCCCCAGGTATTGTGAGGCACAGTCCTGGGACCACGCTGATTGGCTACTACATACCACTAGGAATGCCAGCATGGATGCAGCCACTGGGGATGAGGTCCTTTTGTGCTGCTGTCATTGCCCAGGAGAAGCTGCATAGCCACCGAACAGAGTAGGGTTCCTTCAGGAAGGGAGGTCAGATCACTCCCTTACACAACCTTCCATGCCCTCTGATCTTCCCACTCCCCACATCCCACCCTTCCATTCCTTCTTGTTTCTCAAACACCCAGAGTGTCTAATGGTTTTTGCTTGGCCATTCTCTTTGTCAGGAATGCCCTTCCCTCCAACCTTCTTCATCTATCTTTGTCTTCACCTTTAGGTCTCAACTAGAACATCATTCTGCACTGTATTTTTTTTTTTACAGCATCCAATGCTGGAGTTGGAGGAAACCCTGTGGAATTTGCCAGTTGCAGCATCTCCTGCATAAAAAAAAATCATTGTCACTATTCAGAAAAGCCAACCATGTGTCTTTTATAGGTTTGTAAGTCCTGCCCTGGGGTGTTTCTGGGGGTGTAGTACACAAGCATAGGTGCATATCCTGGCTCTGGGAAGTCCTTGGATCCTAAATCCCTGGAATAGGAACATGTTAAGACATCCTGTGGGATCATTCTATACAGATTGGCACTTATTCCATTGTGCCTGGGTGGTAGGTTCTCTTATTTAATGTCTGTCTTTCCCACCAGGGTGTAAGCTTCAAGAGGGCAGGGACCATGTTCATGTCGTTCTTTGTCATGTCCTCATTTCCAGAGTAATGCCTGACACATGGCAGTGCCAAAGCAAACAGTTGGTGAATGGCTATGCTGATTAGTGCTGTTGGATGTGTGAAGATGAATCAGCCAGGGGCCTGCACTCTGGATCTCTTTGGCCTAGAGACAGAAATAAAGTTTATTCATGTACATTCTGATGTGAGGCAGGAAGGGAAGGTGGCATGCAAGAAGCACAGCCCAGGAAGACCATTGTCAAGTCTGGCTTAGGTAGAGGGGGTTCTTTCATGTACTCTTTTATGAGTTATGGAGCTCTGGCAGCCAACACACTCCCAGGACTCAAGTTCCTCTTGCCACCCCCTGTTTATTTACTTCTTTGGTGGGCAAGAGTTCTAAGCATAATGGCATCCTTGGAGAGTCAGGAATGTTGTGTTTTTCCACCAGCACCATTCATTGGCAGCCTCTTTAGAACAGCTGTGGGCAGCTGGCTGCCAGCGAGGACACAGGGTAAGTTTCTCTTCAGGGCCAAGTGGGGGGACACTCATCCCCACAGGTGTGGGAAATTTCATTCTTGTTCCATAATCTGTTGATGTCCAAATCCCACTGAAATGATGCCTGTAAAAACAGATTCATAAGGAAATTAAAAATTATTACCATTAAAAAATTATTACTGATTTTTTTTGGCCAGTCCTGGGGCTTGAACTCAGGGCCTGAGCACTGTCCCTGAGCTTCATTTGCTCAAGGCTTTTTCTGTTTGTGTGGTACTGAGGAATTGAACCCAGGGCTTCATGCATGCTAGGGGAAGCACTCTACCAGTAAGCTACATTCCCACCCAGCCCCTTACTGATTTTTTTTTGCATTTCTTTTTTTTTTTATTAGAATTCTTTTAAATTGTGAAAATACTGTACAGAGGGGTTACAATTACATGGGCAAGGTAATGAGTACATTTCTTATCAAGCATTATTGCCTCCTCCTTTGTTTCCCCTTCCCATCCCTTCCCATCTCCCCGCCCCCCCCTCCATGCTCCCCAACACCCCCCTCTGCCCTGGCCAAAGTTATAAAGTTCATTTTTCAATACAACGACTTGTACATCTCATTGTTGCAATGGGTCCACCTGTATCCCTATTTAAACGATTTGTTTTTTTTTTCCCTTCCCCTCCACAAATTATACCAACATCAAATATAGTGGAAACAGGGGTTATACCGTGGGGGAGGGACATACAAAGCAACAAAGAAATCATCTTATACATATGTTAGAAACTATCACAAGAAAGAAAAAAAACATTTGAATACTTATCTTGGGGTTCATTTCACCTAACTTCAACTTATCTGACCGTTTCTGCTTGTCTCAGACATATACTAGTAATTGCAAATAAGGGAAACCATGGGACCTATGTTTCTTTGGGCCTGGCTTACTTCACTTATCATAAGTTTTTCCAAGTCTTTCCATTTCCTAACAAATGGGGCAGTGTCATTCTTTCTGATAGAGGCATAGAATTCCATTGTGTATATCTACCACATTTTCTTAATCCATTTATCTACTGAGAGGCATCTGGGTTGGTTCCATATCTTAGCTATGGTAAATAATGCTGCAATAAACATAGTTGTGCTGGTAGCTTTAATATGGTCTTGTTGTGATCATTTGGGTAAATGCCCAGAAGTGAGATTGCTGGGTCATAGGGGAGCTCTATGTGGAGTCTTTTGAAGAAAAAATATGGAACTCTTCATGAATTTGCGTGTCATCCTTGCTCGGGGGACATGTTAATCTTCTCTGTATCGTTCTAATTTTAGTATATGTGCTGCCGAAGTGAACACCTGATTTTTTTTGAGACAAGTTCTTCTTATGAGTCCTGGCTAGCCTTGAACTCACTAACCTAAACTGAACTCCAACTCATGATCCTTCTTCTGCCTCAGCTTCCCACATGCTGGGATTACAGGGTCATACCACCACTATGAGTTCTGCTGCTTATTTTCTGATTAAAAATGCAGTGAGTCATAACAAAAACTTTGGAAAATGTAAAAAAGCATAAAAATGTAAAACTTCTACAATGCTGACTTTGATCTATTTCCTTCTAGTATTTTTATGTACCCATAATACACACACACACACACACACACACACACACACACACAGAGGAGCACACACATCCAACTACAGTTGATCTCCAGGCTTTTAAAATCTGTGTCATCTTCCACTAAAAAGAAGGTTACTAAACTGGATGCTGGTGGCTTGTGCCTGTAATCCTAGCTACTAAGGAGGCTAAGATCTGAGGATTACACTTTGAAGCCTGCCCAGGCAGGAAAGTCTGTAAGACTCTTATCTCCAGTTAACCACAAAAAGAACTATAAGTGAAGCTGTAGTTTAAGTGGTAGAGTACCAGCCTTGGGTGAAAAAGCTAAGTGACAGTGCCCAGGCCCTGAATTCAAGCCCTAGTCCCACCCCCACTCCTCACCCCCGCAAAAAAAGGGTTCTTTTCCCTTGACACATTCTCATTGTGAATCAATCACTGATATTAGAAGAGGTGTTTGATCTCCACATCCACTAAGAACTTTTCAGATGACTCTACCTTATGGGCTTCATGGAAAACCCATCTCCTCCCTCAGCTCCCCAGCACATTGTAGAACCCAGTGAGAGGTATGGCAGAGGTAGAGCTTTACAGAATGGAGACTGGCAAGGAGAGGCACAGCCTGCCCCAGGAAGTAGCAAGAGATTCTTGAAATGGATTGGGACCTAAAATCTAGTCCTAGTAGAAGGTGGAGCCTTTGGATATCACAGCCCCTCCCTCCATTCCCAGGTCAGGAAACTGGCTGAGCAGTTAAAGCATGAGGAGGCGCATAACTTTGCCAATCAGACCTGAAACCCATGGCTTGGTTTCTTTCTTACAGCACATTACTTGACCCTTCTTAGTTCTGGTTCCTTGCTTGATAGGGCAGTTGTGAAAATTAGGGAGCTGAGCTTATAGAATAGCATGAGAAAGAACTAGGGACCCCATGGATGGAAGGTATCGCTACTCATGCATTTAGCAGATTTCTGTTCCTAACCTGCAGGAAAGGGGAGAAAAGACTTTGAAGATTGGTACTGCAAATATATTCAAGACATTGTTGTCTTCCTCCTCATTTTTCCTAAGTGGCTGCCTATTGCAGGGGCTAAAACACAGATGGGTGGTGACCATTGGTGGCAACTGCTCACATGTAGAATTAACATTAATATTACTCGAGGGAGCATATGGAGAGAGGAATACATTTTCTAAAGCAGGAACTTAATCTAGTTGTTACTGCCAAAGGATACCTTACTTCCTTATGCACCTGATCACCTATGGGTCTTTTCAATAGAGAATATCTGGCCAGAATGTCTAGACAGGAGTGTGCCAGGTTAGCTCTGCCGATGGGAGCTGAATGGTGAAGCTATAGCTGACCTGGAGTAGCTCAGCTGAGTAGGAACTTGATTGAGCCATCTATATACTATACATGATGTAGTAGACATTTTTATAAAGCAAAAAATGGGTAAAATCATTTAATAATATATTTTATTTAACCTCGCATATACAAAATATTCTTATACTCAGCCATTGGAACCCTATTGGCATCTCAAGTGCTCAGCAGCTCCCCAAGCTGGTGGCTGCAAGATTGGAGCCTGGGGCATACTCAGGCCCACAGAAATGGGGTACAGGTGAAGAGGCACAGTCTAGGGGAGACTGGAACTACTTGGGAGAACTCTGCATTTCAAGGGAAAGCAACAGAGCCCTGGGGAGGGAACACATCAAAAGCAAGCAAATTAGGAAGAAGCTTTGAGCCCCTCCTGTTGTTTTTTTTCCTGGTCTGGTGGTGGGTATCCCACTTTCATGGACCTCAGTATCCCCATATGTAGTGCGAGGTTGAGTTATCTCTAAGATACCCCTCCTGGCCTGGTATTGTCCTGGCAATAGGACATAGAGAATGAGGTGTGGAGAGCTAATTTGGTCACTTCCCAACATTAAGAGGGTGTAGTGGGCAAGAGAAGATTTGGGTAGTGTAGAGGATTGTGGATCCATCCGTGGATAGCTGTCTGGATAACTTGTACAGTAAGACTGTCTACGAATGGACAGTGTCCAGTCACTACATGAAGCTGCCTTCTACAAAGTCTGTTTTGGATATGAGGCAGGATTGACGTTATTTTAAAACAGGGCCGTGTTTTCATTGTGTTGAAATTCTGAAGCTTCCTCTTGTTCCTGGTCATCCTAGAGGGCTGTCAATAGCAGCCATGAAAGACGGGAGGGGCCTAACAGGAAATATTAGCACAAAAAGGGAACTTTTTCAGCTGTGTCATAAATGGGCACCCAGCCGGGTCAGAGAGGATGTGGGAAGAGGGAGGGACACAGAGGCAGGTGTGTCTGGAGGGAAGGGTGGAACCCTTTTCAGGCAGACCCTTTCAGCTCCTTAAATCGGAGGCACTGGCTTTCTTGCACTGCAAAGAAGCTGGGATTTGTCTGCCCACCACAGCCTTTGGGGTGGGGGAGTGAGAGTTCTTCTTCTCTCTCTCCCTCTCTCTTCCTCTCTCTCTTTCCTTTCTTTTCTTCCTCTTCTTCCTCTTCCTCTTCCTCCTCCTCTTCCTCTTCCTCTTTCTCCTCTTCCTCTTCTTCCTCCTCCTCTTTCTCCTCTTCCTCCTCCTCCTCTTCTTCTTCTTCCTCCTCCTCTTCCTCCTCCTTTTTTAGGGCTTGCACTCAGGGCCTGGGCATTGTCCCTTAGCTTTTTTTTTTTTTGCTCAAGGCTGATGTTCTACCATTTGAGTTGCACTTTTGCTTTCTGCTTTTTAGTGGGTTTCATTGAAGATAGGAGTCTGAAGGACTTTCCTGCTTGGGTTGGCTTGGAACTATAATACTCATAGCTCAGCCCCCCTCAGTAGGATTACAGGCATGAGCTACTAATACACTGCTTAGGAACATTGCTCTTCCATCTTTTAAGGAGTGTCTTTTCTTTTTAAGATACTACCATCCATTAATTAGCTTGTGTCTATTTGAGGGATCCCTATCTTCCTATCAGGAAAAGAGCCTGGACTCTCTAGTTGCTGGTCCAATTCTACTGCTCTCAGTGAGGAAACTGTGTCCCAAATGATTCACACTACTCTTGAAGGTCACTTCCCACCCCTCCAAACCAGGCAACCCAGAACTCGGCACTAGAACCCATGCCTGCCTTCCACCTCCCCATAGGTCCTGTCCTGGAGTTTTGTTCATAGAACTCAACAGGCTGCTTTGGATGTGTGTGTGTGTGTGTGTGTGTGTGTGTGTGTGTGTGTGTGTGTGTGTGTGTTGTGGGGCTTGACTTCAGGGCCTGGGCACTGTCCCTGAGCTCTTTTGCTCAGCTAGTGTTCTATCACCTTGAGCCATAGCATCACTTCTGGTTTGAAGGTAAGAGTCTCACTGGGACTTTTAAGCCGGGGATTAGCTTTGGACCCTGATCCTCTGATCTCAGCCTCCTGAGTAGCTATAGGATAGGCATGAGCCACTAGCCCTTGACCTAGTGATTTTTTTTTAATGAAAGCAATCTTTGATTTTTCTGAATACAGGTGAATATCTTAATATTCCAAGAAACAGTTTGCTGAGTTATTTTTCACAAGCTATTTCAAACATTAAAACTGGCTTCATTGTTCAAGGATCATGAGTAGAATAAATCATTTTTGGTTAAATTTACAGGGAAACAAATCATAGGATCAATCTTGACTTAGTAAGCCAGTGTTTCTTGAGCTCCTACTATGTGCTGAGTGGGGTGAAGTGCAAAGGAGAATGAGTAGCACTTACTCTACCTGAGGTCTGGTATTAGATGGCGACTCTGTCTGGGGGAGAACAGATGTGGCTTCATGCCAGGGTAAGGGGGATGACAGCACACTGGGCATAGCCCTGATGAAGGAACATGGAAGACCCAGGGGTCATGTTAGGTCTCTTGAATAAGAGGTGGGGTGCATGGTGCCAGGAGGGCTTCCTGGATGATTGGCTGTTTGTGAGTACCATTTCTTGACCATAGCTTCTCCCACCATGTCCTAGATCCCCACATCTGCCTCTCACTATCATTGCCCCTCTGCAAAGCCTTCCGAAGCACAGAACTTTACCTCAGCTCAGCCACGAGGACTCTATCCTTGGTATGTTCCTTCTAGCATCAAGGAGCTTTGAAATCCCTCCATGATCCAGGAAATCAGGACAGGCTTCATTGTCTTGGGGAACAAGGTGTCTCTCAGCTTGATCCCTTGTTGGCAAATGAATGGTGGAGAAGCCCTGCAATCAGAGGGGGCTGTGTTCTTTAGGGGAGACCATCACCTCTGCACAGGAGGGGGCTTTCTTCTGACACAGAGAGTCTAGGCTCATCCTTGAAGGTGAGCAGATCACGAGTCCCCTCTTAGGCTGAGGGTGATCTGCTTCCCATCAACATTGGCTCCAATCCTGGCACCTGTCCTCTTGGGGGGCTTAAAATGTTTACAAAAGCAGCTCCAGGCTGTGACTTGAAGGCAACTAGTTAAAGTCACCAAAGATTTGATTGGAAACAACCTGGTCATAAAGGCTCTTTCTGCTTTTGTGTGTAGAAGCTGGGATTCCACAAGGAAGTCAAGGTGCCGTGGGCTCCTTCAGGTGTTTCTGGTCATGGGCTAAGCTCTACAGGAGACCAGGAAAAGCCTAAGACAAGGTCTTGCTTTCAAGGGTCTGAAAATCTGCTTGGAAGATGTTAACACACACTACATGCCCAGCCTTATGAGAAAGGGTGACACACTGCAGTGGGTACAGGCTGCAAGGAGTTAAAGAGCAATGTGTACTTGCCAGTCCAGTGCTTAGAGTCAATAGATTCGAGACTTGCAATAAACTTCCAAAGGCTTGCCGGTAAGATGACAAGGACTGACGTTATTCAGTAACTGCTACACGGCAAGCCCTTCCTGGGTGTGACATATCCATTAATTCACAGGGACTTTCACTTAGCAGATGAAGAACTGAGGCTTAGAATGTTTAGGTTAACTTACATGAAGTGCTGTGCCATCCAGGAGGTGACAGAGAACTGATTCCTGACTCCTGATTCCTGTGGAAATCAAGGAGAAATGGCCTGGTTAAGGGAGTCAGGGGTGGGGATGTGATTGTCACTGTAGGCTGGTCCCCCATCTGTCTACCTCACTTCTGGCCTTTCTACTGTGGTTAGCCGAATGCTTTAGAGTTGGTGGTGGCACAGATTCAATTTTAGCCATAAACAATGAGAATTTAGGAAGCAATAATCCACTTGATATCAAGTAGTAAAACTGTGGGTTTTAGTCCAGCACCAAGTTGGGATGACTTTATTCATTGGCTCATATCTCTTTCTAATGGCAATTTAAGAAATTTGCTTTTGGAATTAACTAAAGCACTGTTGTAAAAATGCAACTACCAGCACCAAGAAATCCCAGGTCACTAAATTCAAGTGGGACGACATCCCACAGGTGTGCACTGTATAATCTTGCAGATGGAGAGTCCTCTATTTCTACTCTCCGAGGGCCATGTGACTTGCTGACCACCACTATTGTGGTCGACAGTGGAGGATAAGAATTCTCTCATAATATTTGTTCTGTGTGCTATGGGCCACATGGTATGTGCATGTGGTGCAATGACTGGACAGGGGCAGAGGAAATGATTTGAATGCTAGTAAATATTGTGCAATGATTAGGTTGTGAGATATAGGAAGATTCAAGGATCCTCATCCGAAGGCCCCAGTTTACATAAGCTTCCTCTAGTGGACTTATACCCATCTTTGTAATCTCAAGGTTTCTCTGTTCTCAGACTAATATACAAATACATAAAAATCACTGAACAACAACAACAACAAAAGGCTTTTGTGTTATTTTTCTGACAATCTGTAGCCCATGGGAATCTGTGCCTTAAAGAAGGGTAGCAAGTAGGTGGCAGATCTGATTCTTACCTGGTGGGGATGTGTTCATTTCATTCTCGTGGCCGTGAGTCTTGTAGATTATTTGCTGAGGGTAGGAAAACATGCTGCCTGATTCTGGGTTAGCTTTGTTGCTACCTGTATACATGCTCATTTAGCAAATCGCCTCCTAATTCAGATTTCGGCTAGTCTCTAGGAACTTAGAATTCTGGCTCACAAGCTGGAAAGCACAGATGACAAGGCAGAGGGTGGAATCCCAGGTCCTTTCTTTGTCAGTCATTGATAAGCACTTGCTTGCTTTTGTCTGTGTGAGGTACTCGTATCTTTCCTCAACTGCTCTGTCAGAAGGGTCGGAATGGAGAGAGGCTGTAAAAGTGAATTGTTGGGTCAGGTGCCTATGGATCACACCTGCGACCCTAACTGTTCTGGAGACTGAGATCTGAGAATCAAGGTTTGAAGCCAGACCAGAAAAATCCCTGAGACTCTTATTTCCAGTTAACCAGCAAAACCCAAAAGTGGGATGTGATAAACCACCAGCCTTGAGCAACAAAACTAAGGGGAGCGTGAGGCATTGAGTTCGAGTCCCAGTACTGGCACATACACACACAAAAAAGTGAGTTATTTCATAAAATGGCATTTCTGCTTACGATAACAATATAGAATAAAATGAAGTCATGTTCTTCCTCCATGCCTTTTTCAGCAATTCCTTAATCTTTTACATTTTGATGTACCATTTCCAGCCACCTTGCAGAGAGCTATCTATTTGCAGAAGTCATTAAAAGCCATTGTTTAACTAAAGGCTTTTCTTTTCCTTCCTTACAGTTCTCAACCCTGGCATTTATGCAGACCTGACTCAGCAATATTCTATTTTGGGAATTTGTTACCTCTTCTCAGATTCTGGGCTGCGTTTCTCTCATTTTTGACTCTTTACTCAGAAATGGCAATCGATTTTGACTTCTGATATAAAGTAGTCCCTCACATCTGCCCCCTATCACTGGATAGGCTGTGGACTAAATTTTCCTTTCTTCCTGACTCCTGGACATACTAACATTTTGACCATTATGGAGTTCCATTCTCTAGGAAAGTAGCAGTGAAGCATTTGACTAGAACACAGGTATACAACTAGACGCCATTCCCTCACACCTGTAACTCTAGCTACTAGGAGGCTGAGATCTGAGGATTATAGTTTGAAGCCCACCTGGGCAAGAAAGTCTGTGAGGCTCTTATCTTTAATTAACCACACAAAAAGAAAGGAAGCACAGCTGTAGCTCAAGTGGTAGAATGCCAGTCTTGAGTGGAAAAGCTAAGGGATAGTGCCCATGCTCAAAGTTCAAGCCCTAGTACCAGTCCCTTCCCCCCCAAATCCCAAACAAAACCCAAATGAACACAGGTTACACATATTTCCATCCATCCATCCATCCATCCACATCCACACAACTCCCACTCTGCCACATTCATTCTCCTTAAATGCCATCTATGGTAGAAAGCTCCCTACACAGTGGCTGTCACAGAACCCCGAACTAAAAAAATATTATTGGCTATTACTATTACTAATAATACACTGATCATCCTCAAAGGAAAATACAGTTCCAGAATTTTTTGTTGTCATGTTCCAGAGTCAGAAAGCTCTCTTATTTGTATAGTTTTCCTCCACCATCTCACACACACACACACACACACACACACACACACACACAGAGCACATTAAGAGTCTGTTCATTCTTGAGATGTGTGCAAAATTCCAATTCCTGTCAGGAGAATTTATGTGTGGCTTTAGAGGGGATAATCGACCAGTTAGTATGTGCGTACTGATTTTATACACATACGCATCGAGTTTACAGCACACATTATAACATCTTCAGTCTCTGCCAAGAATGGATATTTCTTAGCCCGTGCATTTGCATATTATGGGTTCATAATTCCAGCTAGCTGTAAAGATCTCCATGGAAAAATAGAGTCACTGTACTCTGATGGTTCTAAATTTCAATCTACTGGTAGAACCTGGATAATTTTTGCCCCTGCTAATGTGCCAGCCCTGTAATTTTTATACACACACACACACACACACACACATTCACATCTCTGACTTTATCCTGCTTCTAAGCAAGATTTAATAGCTGGGAGTTGAGTTATGCTGCTTATTCCCCAGACTTCATTAACTTTCCAAAATATATTATACACACGGAACAATATACTATGGTCTCATTATATATGATTAAAAAGAAAAGATTTTTCAAAATAAATGAATCAATGGTATCTTATCTTTCCCTGGCCTCCTACCCTCACTTCTACCTTCAGCTTGAGTTATCTGCCCAGTTTTGGCTTCACTGAGCTCTGTGATGAGGCAAGGAGCTCCTCAGGAATTGCTTTTGCAAGGTAATAGCACCCAAAAGTCCAGCCACCCCCGCCCCACCCTCTATTCAATCCTTAGGGCTTCTGCCATGGACAGCCCTTAGTTTGACAAACAAAATGCAGCCAGGCACAGTGGCTCAAGCCTGTTATCCTAGCTACTAAGGAGGCTTGGATCTAAGAATCACGGTTTGAAGCCAGCTGGGGTAAGAAAAAGTCTGTGAGACTCTTATCTCCAATTAATCATTAAAAAGGTGGAAGTGAAGGTATGATTTAAGTGGTAGAGTACCACCCTTGGGAAAAAAAAAACCAAAGGGACAGTACTCAGGCTCTGAGTTCAAGCCCCCAGTATTGGAGCATACACGTGCACACCCACAAATCCACACATACTATAGCAGTGAGAAGAAAAGAAACTTCTGTAACATTCTTTTAACATCTTGCAGCTATGACACACTCAAATTTTAAAAATGATTACATGAAGGTTTTCTTTTTGAAGTTCAGGGGGAAAAAGAGGCCAAATTGAATTCTGTGCTTGCTTGTTTTAGAGTGTAGAGAAGTAAATGGCTAAACCACAGGAGTTTCAATCCTGATGGCTGTGATGGAATGTCATAGAAACACATCTTGGTGATGCTAACCTTGGGATCACTGTGCTGGAGTCGGTGGGTCAGTGTGCTGGAGATGGTGAGCACTTGTGTGGTGGGCTTTGCTCAGTGATGCTCAATCCAAAAGTGCTTCAAGGAGCATCCCAATGTCTGGGTACTCTGTGCCTTTTC
This sequence comes from Dipodomys ordii, assembly GCF_000151885.1. Taxonomy (NCBI): domain Eukaryota; kingdom Metazoa; phylum Chordata; class Mammalia; order Rodentia; family Heteromyidae; genus Dipodomys; species Dipodomys ordii. Next base: position 970,124 of record NW_012267259.1, on the reverse strand, counting down.
AGGTGTCTAGGGTAGGGTTTCCAGAGAGCCAGGAACAAAACTGCTTCTGGGGAGAGGCAGCCTGAGCTTTTTAGGAGACTGAGGGGCGCTGGCTCAGTGCCTCTCAGATTCTGTTCTTTGTGGATAATTTTTAATTAGAGGCCTTTTCTTTCGTGCTTTTTGTCCTCTCTCTTTCTCTCTCTCTCTGTGTGTTTCTCCTTACCAAAACTAAATGCACTAAATGTTTAGTTCTTATTAAAAGCTTAATCACAGAAGAGCTGAATGAAATCTGTACAATTAAAAAAATAACTTTTTTGTAAATAAAAAAATTGTGTGTGTGTGTGTGTGTGTGTGTGTGTGTGTGTGTGTGTGGTGCTAGGGATTGAAACCAGGGCCCTTGGCATGGTAGGTAACTGGTAATGATTGAGCTATATTAAGCTCCTACAGATTCACCCCCCTCCTCTGTCCTTCCTGACAGAGGAATCTCACTATGTAGTCTAAGCTGGTCTCAAACTCATAATTCCCCTGCTGAGTCTCAGCCTCCCAAGTGCTAGGATTATAGGTGTGCACCAATATGTCTGGCAAACTTTTTAAAACATTTAAAAACTTTTGTTTGCAGGTTTTAAAAACATTTAAAACTTTTAAAAAACATTTTAAATAGCTTCATTGTAGTACAATTTACATACCATACAACTCACTTTGTTTTAGGTATATAGTCCAATGTAACTCTTTACAGAAAGAGAGAGAGAGAAAGAAAGAGAAGGGGGTTGGGAGGGAGAGAGGGGAGCCGAGGTTGTAGATAGAGGATGATTGTAAGGAATGTTCTGTTGTAGCCATGCAGGTGTGTTTCCATCTCACCTTCCCTGTGGAGGGAGCCATGGCACAGGAAGTATGGCAGGGAAGGGACACATATATCTTGGGTGGGGCTCCTCTTGGTCTACATAGTCCCATCTTGGCAGATGAGGCTCTTCAATGCTTGCAAAACAGTTCTTCCCCAGGTCACTAACACATATGCCAAGGTATTATTTCATCAAAAGCATATTCATGAACACATTTGGCCCTTACCATTTCCTATCTTCACAGACAGATTGTGGGGAACAATTGCTGGGGTTATCCAGGCCAGTTCCCCCAGGTGGACTTAGCCAAGTACTGGAGCTGAGCTGAGGGAGTGGGCCAGGAGCACTCTTTGGTCAGCAAGTAAGTGGAGACAGACAGATCTTTTTTGACTTGGTCCTGTTGCAATGACCCCATGTGGGCATTAGGAAGTGGCAGAAAGGCAATAAAGAGCTCACCAAGGACCTGTTTGTCCCTATATAGGTTGCTAGTGGGCCAGTTCACTGTCTCAGCTGCAGACCATCTTTCTGTACTGCAAGGAAGGACGTGGCTTGATTTTACCCAAGTTTCTCATCCAGAGTCCCAAGAGGAGTTGAGGGAAGGGTAGTTCCTAACTTAGGTCTTTAGTCCAAAAGCAGCAAGACTTTGATTGCACCCAATAACTCTGAGCTTGAAACCAGGCCACTCAGAGAACCACAGCCACCACTTGCTTTGGAGTTCTGTCGATAACTCCCTATTTTAAATCCAAGTTGCATCTTACTGGTGTGTGTGTGTGTGTGTAAAAACTGTATTTGAGGATTTTAAAAAGGACATTTCATCTTTAAGCATTCAAAGCTTTTAAAAATCAGTTAATAAAGAAACAGGTTGAATGTAACTGTGAGTAATAACTAGACATTCCGTGTGTGGTGGGAAGAGGAGAGCTTATGCTTTGAAAGGGGGACAGTGGTCCCTCTGATTCAAGGAATTGTCCCAGGGGATTCAGCCTGCTGGGACACTTGCTTCGAAGGCCTTTTTCCTTTCAGCCTTTGCCAGCTGTGGAGCAGCAAGCCAGCCATTAGGGCAGGAAGCCAAGCTCTCTTTGGAACTGAGAGCCACAGTGGGAAGAAGGAGGGTGGCAGCAAGCCCTGATGGAGTAGCCACCAGGCAGTTTCTGCTCACAGGAGGGCTGTAAGGGTCAGCACAAAGAGAAACCTGGCACTCCTGGAGGCTTGCTGGAGCCTCTCCAGGCTGGAGAGCCAGGCACACAGGGAGTTTCCAAGTGGTGGTTTTCTAAGCAAGGTCACCCTAGACCAGCAATGCCAGCGTTCCCCGGGAACTTATGAGAAATGCCAGTGATCTGGCTCCATTCATCTGGACCACCTGAATCAGGAACCCTAGAGAAGAGCCAGGTGTCAGTGGCTCATACCTGTTATCTTAGGGACTGGAAGGCTGAGATCTGAGGATCGTGGTTAGAAGCCAGCCTGGACAGAAAAGTCTATGAGACTCTAATCTCCCATTGATTACCAAAAGCCAGAAGTGGAGTTACAGCTCTAGTGGTAGAGGGTTAGCTTGAGCAAAAATGATTAAAGACAGAGCCAAGGTCCTGAGTTCAAGCCTCAGTACACACACACACACACACACACACACACACACACACACACACACACACACACACACACACACACACACACACACACACACACACACACACACACACCTGAAACTCTAGAGGGGGCACCAGCAGTCTCTAGTTTACAAAACTTTGGTGAAGGGGTTCCTATGAACTACCCAGTTTGATTAAGAAAGGTTTGTTAAGCAGTGACTGATAATGGAATGGCTGAGGACCAGAGTACTACGTTTGTGTTGTTGTTTTTTAAATAAAATGATAACACTTTAAGTTCTGTCTGGTTAATGTAATGAAGAGTTTTATTATTCCATAGAGAGTATAATTGACTGGCTTGCATAACAAAACACAAGGAACTACTCTGAGAAAGAGCAGAGGGGAGATTGTGAGTGTCCAGCGATGGACATTCTGCCAAGCTCAGCCCTTCCGAGTGTGGAAGGATGAGCACAGTCATTCACATTGGTGGGGAGGGCCTTGTTTTTCTTGCTGAGAAAAATCATAGTAATGGTTGCACTGCACGGAGTTCTTGAACACAAAGAAGGCTAAGGCACATCCCATAGGCAGTGTGAACCCTGGGCCTGTGCCCCATGGGCCCATACTGAGAGGATATCTTTCCCATGGGCACTGCTATTGCACAGATGGCTGTGGGCACCCATCCATATACCTTAGTTTTGCAAAACTACTGAGGTGGGTTGGAGCTGCAGTTCAGCCTTATGGTTTTCTTACTCAGGCCATTTATCCTCACATGTGTTGGCTCTGTTGCAAATATGAACTCTCCTAGTCAGAGCTAGAGAGAGGGTTGTCAGTGTAGGCCTGGGGTAGGGGATAGACCTGACATTTCTCAGCTCTCATTTGATTGCCATTTTCACTTCCCTCTAAGTACCTTAGTTTCTCTATGCAAAGAGGTAGTGTCTGGAAGGAGAAAGGTGAAGTCTCTTTTGGAGACAAGTATGGAGATGGTAGAACAGGTGCAGCTGGAGCTAGAGCTCAACCCTGGCTATGGTGGAAGGCATTCTCTCATTTTTCCAGCATCAAGGAGGCTGGGAGAAGGTGGGTCTGACTGAGGATGGGGTTTGCTCTCCCAGATAGCTGTCAGAAGGGTCCAAGTAGGTGAATTGGGATTGATTACAATTTTTAAGCAATCCTCAGAAGCGATGAAGAATTGGACTCTTAAGTACTATCTCTGGGACCAACTGGTCCCAGAGATAATGCTGCAAGAAGAGAGTATTTGTAATAAAATGCAAATACTTTGCATTTTATTTATACTCTGGGAGTTTTGGAATTTTTTGTCTTGGCTTTTGTTATGTGCATGTATGTTAAAAGAAAACTGATTTAAAAACTGAAGCCCTTTAGCAAGAAAATCAATCCTGTAGAGACATGAAATACTTTGGAAAGATGATCAAAATCAATTACTAAGCAAAAAGATACTTTGAGAAATGGTTTCATTCTTACAGAAATGTATCTGTGGCTCAAGAATTACCCCCATCCCAAATCCTCAAATAAACAGCCATCCCACTAATAAGTGGTCTAAAGAATTAAAAAGAGACCTATCTGAAGAGAAAATAAGAATAGCTAATAGACACATGAAGAAATGATCAACATCTCTGGCCATGAAAGAAATGCAAATCAAATCATATGAGCTTCCACCTAACCCCAGTTAGAAGGCTATTATCAAGAAAACAAATAATAGTAGATGTTGGTTGGGATGTGGCCAAAAGGGAATGTTACAACACTGTTGGTGGGAATGTAAATTGGTTCAACCACTCTGGAAAGCAGTATGGAGGTTCCTCAAAAGACTAAACATAGAACTACTATGATCCAGCAATCCCACTCCTGGACATTTATCCAAATGAAAGCAAATGAGGCCACACTATACCAGCACAACTATGTTCATTGCAGCATTATTTACCATAGATAAGATATTAACCAACCCACATGCCCCTCAGTAGATGAATGGGTCAAGACAATGTGGTACATATACACAATGGAATTCTATGCTTCCATCAGAAAGAATGACATTACCCCATTTGTATGGAAAGACCTTGAAAAAATCATATTAAATAAAGTGAGCAAGACCCAAAAAAAACATAAGCTCCATGATTTCCCTCATTTATAATAATTAGTTTATGTCTAGGGTAGTCCTAACAGAGGATCACAATAGCTATGAACATATGGCCATATAAAATGATGCTAATAGAAATGAACTCTAAGTTATAGAAACAAGAGGATTTTTTAAAATGTACTGTGTGAAGTTTCTTTCATTTTTTTCTTTGTTCTTTTCCTTTGGTTTATCCCCTGATGTCACTGTTTTTGATTTTGGTGCTCTGCATTTTGTATATACATTTATATGATTTAGGGAAGGGAAAGGGAATAACAAAATGGTGAGACAATGGACAAAGGGTGAACCAATGCAATATCAAATCTCACAAGACACTATGTTAAATGAACTTTGCAACTTGGGCTGGGGGAAGGAGTCAGAGGGAAGGGAAAGTGGGAGAAAAATGAGAGAAGGGGTAACAATATTTGATAAGAAATGCACTCATTGCCTTACTTATGTAACTGTAACCCCTCTGTACAACACCTTTACAATAAATTTTAAAAATAAACTATTTAAAATATATCTGTGTGCAGGGGCTTGTCTTGGTAATCTGAGCTGTTTGAAAGGTAGAGATAGGAAGGTCACAATTTGAGGACACTCAGACAAAAGTTAGCAAGACCCTACTTCAAAAAACATGCTGTGCATGGTAGAGCATACTTGTAATCGAAGTTATTTGGTAGGTGGAGGAAGAAGGACTATAATCTGAGGCCATCCTAGGCAAAATTGTGCAACCTTATCTGAAAACTAACGCAGAACCAAAAAGTACTGGGGTACTCAAGTGGTAGAATATTTGCCCAGAAAGTACAAGGTCCTGAGTTCTGAGTTCAAACTTCTATGTGTAGAAGCACAATGAATGCTAAAATATTAGTGAAACTTAAAAAATTTCTCTTTTAGCTTATATAGTTTCATGTAGTGTTTGTAGTTTCTTTCTAGTGTATTACTTTTATAGTTCGACAAGAATAGTTACTGAATTTGATTAAAACAATAAAACACAGGTGTCTTCAGATCATTTAGCTGACTTGACCTCTTCACTCTGGATCTTTGGTCCAGCCTTGTTCCTGCATGTGGTTGAACACAGTTCATCTAACAGCAGTGATGGCATCTTTAAGTGCACTCATGTTTCCTGTGGAATTTCCTCTGTACCCAGCCCAGTGGTAAAATGTGGAGGAGTTCTAGAGAAACTTATATGTAGAAAGTTCATTCATTCATTCAAATCTAGTGTATCAAGTGTTGGGCATGGTGACATATACCTGTAAATCTCTGCACTCGAGGCTGAGGCAGAAGATGATGAATTAGAGGCCAGCTTGGACTGCATAGTTCCAGAGCCCAGTCTGAATGACATGACAGAAACTATCTGCAAAAAAGAAAATGCAAACAACAACAAAAGATGTATTAAATGCTTTGTGGCAGGCGCTGTGCTGGGCTCTGCAGATCCCATCCAGTATTACAGAGTGTTGTTGATTGCTTCTCTTCTGAGCAAGTTCACCTTTAGGATTGATCCAATTCTTCATCTTTTATTAGAGGAGAACATCACAGCATGGGATTATGGCATCTGAGGGCCCTTTAGGAACAGGCAGGCTAGGATTTGAGCCTGGATGGAGAGTAAGGTAGAGTCCATACGAGGGATCACCTGAGGAAAATTCTGCCTGTCATGACTGCTTGTTGATGTTTTCCTGCCAGGCACTGGGCTAAGTGCTTATGCTGATTCTTAATCTCTGCTACGATCCTTTAAAGGCAGGAAAACCAAGAGCAGAGAGGTAAATGAGGTTGGCTGTGGGACACACATCTAGGAAGGAACAGAGTTCTATTTTTTCTTCCCCAATACTGAGGTTTGCACCCAACGCCTGCGTGCTAGGCTCTATCACCTCAGTCAAACCCCTAGTACTCTTTCTAGGTCTTTGAGGCCCTCTGTCTCCACCCTTGCTCTTTGACAACTCTATTTCCAGGCTGTTACAAGCTATCAAGAGTTTACAAAGCCCACAGATAGGCTCAAAAGACTGTGGCACAGACACACAATACACACACACACACACACACACATACACACAGATACATACACAAAGGCACACATAATAGGCACACACAGAGTGAAAGTGTCACTCTATGAATAAATGACAAAACACAGCTTTGCAACCTTCAGAGTAAACCTGATACTCCTGGCCTGAAGTCTTCATGTTAGTTCAGACTTCAGGGCAATTATTTAGGAAGTGTGATGACTCAGACAGGGCTGGGCTGAAGTATAACTTAGTCCAAATAAAGACTGTGTGTGTGGTGAGAGGGGAGCCAAGTTGATCCTGTAAACAAGATGAGAGAGGCCTTATTGGAACTCTTTAAGAGAATAGTTTTTAAGTCTGCATTTACACTTCTAAAAAATTCTTTATCCTTCTTGTTCTAGCTCAATTATATACAAGTGACTTCTGTGTCGGATGGACCCAGTTCCAGCTTCAACTTCTATGATACTAGCTTTTGTAACTTTAAATGAAATCAGATTTTTAAAAATCACATTGCTAATGCTATTCTGTTTTACAGATTTCCCAGTATGAAGAAGGAAAACATGAGCACTACCATGCTTCATATACCATGCTTCATAGTTTTTATAGAATTATTTATTTAATACCAGGTTAATTTTCCCTCCCTCCCTCTCTCCCTCCCTTCCTCCCTCCCTCCCTCCCTCCCTCCCTCCCTCCCTTCCTTCCTTCCTTTCTTTAGCCAGTCTGGGGCTTGAACTCAGCCTAATGCTCTTGCTTGACTTTTTGGCTCAAGGCTGGTCCTCTACCACTTGAGCTACACTTTCACTTCTGGGTTTAGAGATAACAGACTCAAGAGCTTACCTATCCCGGCTCGTTTTGAACCACAGTCCTCAGGTCTCAGCCTTCTGAATAGCTGGGATTAAAGGTATGAGCCAGCACATGGCTTAATATCATTTCCGTATGCCTACCACACTGCTAGGTGCTGTGTGGAAGTCCATATGAAAGTGTAAGACATATTCCTGCTTTCATGGGGTTTATTTGAATATCTGTTGAGACAAAGCAAGGCAACATCTGGATTGGGTAGAGAACTGTTTGGTACTGAAGGTGTTTAGGAGAGGGACAGCAGGGAGGGCAGGCTTTGTGGCTCTTTGGAAGGGTGGTTGGGATTTCAGTTGGAAGGAGGAAAGCAGGCTTCTAATACAAGCCAATTAGACCAGTGTGCAGAGGGAAGTCCTGCTTTTGATTCAGCAATATTACTTAGTATATTCCTCTATTAGTTGATGTCACTTCAGATAAATTTAATCCTTACTTGTATGTATGCAGGGGACAAGGGACCTGCCCTACTTTCTCTTCTTACTGTCCTATCTTTCTGGCCCATGGCAATGCTCTTTTCTCTGTCTTGAAGAAAGATAGAGGCAAAAAGATGTGAAGGTCAAGCTCATGCTCAGGAAGAGATTCACTGGTAAGGATGGCTGGCAGAAATGATGCAGAAATCAAGTGAGGATTTGGCTATGGCTTTCACATGATCATTGTTTCCATTTCAACTGCCCATTAGGACAGCCCATGCATTTTGAGCATCTATTAAGATGGAAGCTGGCTTGCTTGGTGGGCACAGGGCATTCCTTCCTGGCATTGCTTTCTGGAATGTTGTTTGGCATACTTCCCCTTGCTACCAAAACTCCTCCAGTGTGTTTAGACTTCTGACCTCCACATCCCCTCTTGATTTCCATATCTACTCTGGATCAGATTTGACTGCCTCTCTATATCTTTGCCCTGACACTACCTATTTTGCGATTTCTAGACATGACATTTTGCACCTTCTCTTTATTTTTGCTCATTATGGCTCCTTCAATCTGCAAGGTTTTACTTCACTTCTATTAAGATCCAAAGTATTCTTTAACATCAAAGTGCCTCTTTCTCCAAGAAGACTTCCTGGATCGTCCTCCTGGAACCTTTCACTCCTAGAACTCTGTGGGCTGAGAAAGGGGAGAGAATGGGATGTACTTGCTGTGAAGCCTGGGAAGTTTGGAAGATTTGACAAAGATTTGAGACTCTACAGAGATGTGGGAGATCTGGGGAGGGGAGAAAGGGCAGCAGGAGTGATAATTCTGTTGGCTGTTGAGTGACATCTGCTAACATTCTTTGAGATAAAGCAAAATTATTGTTTCCTTTTGATTTTTTAGGTTTCCCAGACTCTAAATTTTTACAAACTGTGTCATCTGGAGTCCTTGAATTTCTCCAGGTTATCAATTACATTCTCCCAGCACATCTGTACCCAGGTTGTCACCCATTATCTACACTCAAGATTGTTTGTATGTATTTCCTATTAGTTGATGACTTGGATTTTCCAGAACAGTTCTGATTTGAAAATGATGATCATGGGGTGACATTAGTCAAGATGTACTGTATTCATAAACTGACATGTTGAATTGAAACCCCTTGTACAACGACTTAAAGACAGTAAGATGAGATGAAATAAGATAGAAAGAAAGGAAAAGAAGGAAACAAAGTTTGATCACCATAGGCAGACTTAGGCTCTGCAGCTGAGCTTACTTCTTCTCTGGGCAAGGTATCAGTGCCTCTTTGCATCTACCTTGCTGGACAGGGTAAGTACTTATTGAGTGCTTAGAAAGGATAGGCTTCCAGTCCAAGTTTACGTGTGCATTGGATTATTGTATCCTTTGAGGTCTTCAACATTTACCCTGCTTCATCTGCTCTTTCTACATCTAGCCTGGAAGATTCTTGCCATTGGTGGAAGTAATGAGAGAGGTTGAGTCCCCTTGCCCACATCTGGCACAGCAGCACCACTGGTCTATGTGGGAGGGGGAGGAAGCCTCCCCGATCAGACTTCCTTTCACCTGTGAGAGCAACCACTCCTGATTACAGACTCTAGTGGGTGAGAGGCCAGGGAGAGGGGTGGGATGTGTGGGAACTGGGTTTCTCACATCCCTGTTCCTGCTTCAGCATTCAACAATTCCATGACTACACCTATGCTGAGGGGCTGAGGAGAGAACCTTCCTTCCCTAGTAGAATCAGGACAGCTGAAAAGGCTGCTCTGAGGGGATCTCTGTGTATACACTTGGGTTGTGTATCTGCCACCCTGGCTGCCTACAGCTATCCGTGTGGGCTGGCAAGGAGTGAGGAATAGGCAGTGTTGTGTATGGTGGAAACCACAAATCAAGACTCTGCAAATATCGAGGGTTTCCTGTGCGTTCCTGCACTGCTAGCTGGAAGAGGCTAAAGGGACTTTTTGTATGTTCCATTCACTTCTCTGCACAGCCATCCCTTCCCCATTGCCTCTGTCCCCATGGTTGGAACCTTCTGAGCAGGTCTGCCCTGTGTAGGGTATGTGTTGCTCACTTCTTGCTAACATGTGCATGTGGACTTGTGTTGGGGGTGACTTTGTCTGGTGCAGTTCTTCCCTGCTTCATGACCATACTCCAAGCTGAGATCTATAATTGCTGGGCTGTGGGAAACCAGTGGATCAGGAGAGGCATGGAAATTCCAACCTTAACTTCTCATAGTTCTAATCTAGTGACTTCCCTCCTCCCACCCCACATCAGCCTCAGCAGAGGTCACCAATAGCTTCTCAGTCACTCTATACTGCAGGACAGAGTAGGTACTGCTGAGGCCTTTACTGTTCTAAAAACACTTAGACCCCCATGCTTAAGAAAAATATTGACTCTGAATTGGAAAGAGACCAGTAAACCAGAAAGGGAAAACACTGAATCAAGTGTCTACAAACACACTATCCATTCCCCTGCTACTTACTTCAACTCCAAGTTCATCATTGTAACCCCGTTCAGTGAAGGATGTGGTGCTTTGTGGCAGGTCAGCTAGGATATGAGATAGAGTTAATTGGATATTTAATTTTAGACAATCCAAACATTTAAAAGTATCACAGGAACTGCAATGAAATGTATTCACTTAAGTCCCATCAGTTTGAAAAAGAGGGTAATTGAATTAATTTTCTACAAAAGTATTGGTTTGGGGGGATTCTATAAGGGTTTTTGAAGGAAAGGGATTCTATGCTAAGCTGAGCCAGTTGCCTGGTGAAGGGAGGGTTGGCTAACTGACCGTTGGACTCTGGCTCTTTGGAGACTATGATTGCTTAGGTGATGGAAACTATTTGTGGTGCAATGCCTGAGGATGAAAGCTCTCAGCCTGGGTAAGGCATGAAGGAAGTAGAGGGCTGAAGTGCAGCTCCTGTTGTACCATCGAATGAGGAAGTTCCACATTCATATTGTCTGAGGTGCAGAATGCACTTTGTTAGTACAGAGGGAGGAAAGAAGGATGGCCTTGGTCTGCTACGCCTGCTCTATCATTTAGGTAAGCTTTTACTTCCCAACTCTGCTCTTCCAAGGGATTGTAGTCTAGAAGCCCTTCTAACCTAGTTTGTGCACAGGTGAAGATCAATGTTGGCTGGAGTATTTGCTGTTTTGTGAAAACAATCTCCTGTATAGCATCAGCATCGGCGCTTCTGAAGTTGCTTGTGTGCATTAATATAGTTTAAGGTTTCTGCATTCTTCATGTCTTGTGGTTTGGAGTATATGGAAAGTAAAGTAAAGAACACTTAGGTTTCTCTTATGTAGGAAGGGGTGTCATTAGTGAATGTGTGACACTAAGCTGTGGATTTTGAAGGGGTGTGATTATAATAGAGCTGTCATTTGCTTTGTGTTGAAGAGATTTATATACTTGCTTACTCTCAAAATCAGAGTGGAGAATATCCATGGCACAGGAGAGTTAGGTGACTAAGAGCTGCTTGGTCCTATTGCTATTTGTCATCATTTAGTAACATTTAGCAAATAGTTTTACAAAACTTATCACACAAAAATAATCCTCTCCTTCCCTCCTCTTTCTCCTCTTCCACTGAGATGAGACACGATTTTTCAATTCTTGTTCCTGGATTAATTTTTTAAATTTTACTTTTATCCCTAAATAATGTTAAGGAGCTACTTTTAAAGTGTTCAGTTTTAGGCATTATCTGTTGTTTTCCCCACTCACGGCAGGTGACAATTTAACTCTTTCATTGCATCTACTCACATTCATCAACTATGTTATTGTTCCCATTGGTTCACTGGCTTCCTGTGAATGCATAATACACCTGTTTCCATTGTCATGTGGCCTACATTCTGTGGGAAGGATAATATAATTGATAGTACATGTGTTTATGGGATTAGTTTGGTTAATGGAATGTGAGTGCGAATGATGCCTGCCACTTCTGATCAGAAGCTTAAGAGCTATTGTATAGTCTAGTTGGGTTGCTCTTTTCCTCTGCCAGAAATTGGAGATGCCTTGCAGTGAGGCTGATCCTTTCACCTAGATCTTAGAATGAACAAGGCATGCAGTGCAGCCACAGCTGGCCCACAGCTGTGATAATTACATGATTGGGAAGTAGCTCTAAGTTTTGTAAGCTATTGAGATTTCTCTTGTTACAGTAGTATTTCATAGCAAAAGCTGACCAACATATTACTCTCTGTGTCCTTCTAACATTTTAAGCTATAATTTTGGTGGGATAAATATTGCGTGTTATGGTATGTTCACACTCCTCAGGTGAACAGCCAATTAACTCTATGATGCTGTTTCTTTCATGAATCACTCTTTGTTTTCCCCAGAGTTATTGCAGTATTTTTATGTTTATAGTTCTATATGTTTATTATTAATCCAGTCCCCAAATCTCTATCAACTCTCTGAATCTCTTCTCAAAATGTTCAAATTTCTTAGACAAATCTTTCTGTGTCTCTGATATGTTCCAGTCTGGACCAATAGATCTCTACCATAGTCCATAGCTATCATCTCGGAGTCATCTTGTACATCATTCTTGGGATAATTTGACTCTCTTCCTGTGGGGAATCTTCTATTTCCTATATCCCTTGGCTTTCTCTTGTTTCATTAGACCTCTATATTGTTGAAGCATATCCTAAAAAGGGAGCATGGATATAACACATTTAGAACTTTGAATATCTGCACATATCTTTATTTTACTATCACCTTTAACTGAGACTTTGGATGGATATAGAACACTTGTTTGGAGATCATTTTCCTTCATACTTTTATTTTTTTAATTTAATTTTGTTTTATTTGTGAACATACTGTACAGAGGGGTTCCTTCATACTTTTAAAGGCTTTCCCCCTTTTCGTTCAGATTTCTCTTTTATTGTAGAGAAGCCTAAAATACCCATATAGATCATCTATATGTGCACATGATCTTTTGTTTTTCTTTCTGGGTGTTCTTTAAATGAATCATTATTTTAGAACAGCTATACATTTACAGAGCTAATGTAAAGATTGTTCAGGGAGTTCTTTCTTCATTTATCTATTGTTATTATAAAGATGATATGCAGAGACCCCTCTGTACCATGATATTAGTCAGATAAAGAGTACATTTCTTTTTAAACACTCACCTTTTCTCTTGATCTCTCCCAGTTTTCCTTCTATCTCTACCCACAAGTTGTATAGTTCATTCTCAACATATTGTCTAGTGAGTAACACTGCTGCATTTGTTCACCCTTTTTCCCTCCATTTCTGTGTCCCCCACCCTTACCCTCCCAAAGACAGATAAATGAACAGAAAACAAAATAAAGATAAGAGAACATGGAAACAGCAACAAAGGAAAACCCCCATTGTTTCCACTTCCTGGACTTCATTTCAATGAACATTATTTTACATGGTCAGATGCACATAGCTGTTGTGCCTATGTGATCCTCTCCTAAGAATCCTCTCCTTTGGTCTCACTCTAGGTGAATGCCTAGAGACTTGTATAATTAATTACATCCCAATATAATTTTTTTTCTTTTACCATCCAGTGTGTTTACGTGTAGATTTATAGGCTCATTCTAGTTACCACAAATGAGGGAAACCATGCAACCTATGTTTCTTTGGGTCTGGCTTACTTCACTTAATATAATTTTTTCCATGTCTTTCCATTTCCTTATGAATGGTACAATATCATTATTTCTGATGGATGAGTATATATATATATATATATATTTTACATTTTCTTGATCCATCCATCCACTGAGGGGCATTTGGGTTGTTTCTATATCTTAGCTATGGTAAACAATGCTGCAATGAGCATAGTTGTGCTGGTAGCTTTAGTGCAGCCTTGTTCGTATACTACTGGATAAATGCCCAGGAGTGGAATTGCTGGGTCATAGGGAAACTCTATATATAGCCTTTTGAGGGCCTTCCATACTGCTTTTCAGAGGGGTTGAACAAGTTTACAAATGGGATTTTATCAAACTGAAGAGTTTCTGCATGGCAAAGGACATAGCTAACAAGATAAATAGAAAGCCCACAGAATGGGAGATGATTTTTTACCCACTATGAACCAGATAAAGCCTCATATTTAAAATATACTTGGAGCTCAAAAAATAAACCCCCAAAAATAAACTCAAAGAGACAACAACCCAATTAATAAGTGGGCTAAAGACTTAAAGAGAAACTTCTCAGAGTGGCCAACTGACACATGATGAAATGTTCAGCATCTCTACCCATAAAAGAAATGCAAATCAAAACAACATTGAGATTCCACCTTACCCCAGTTAGAATGGCCATTATCAAGAAAGCCAACAAAAACAAATGCTGGTAGGGATGTGGTCAAAAGGGAACCCAACTACACTCTTGGTCGGAATGTAAACTTGTTCAACTGCTCAGGGAGTTTGTATATACTCTACATCCAGTTGCCCCTAATCTTACCATAGGATATTAGCAAGGTACACTTCCACAACAAATGAACCAACACTGGCATATAATCATCAATTAGGTTTTACTCACTATTCAGATTTCCTTGTTTTCCCTAATGTTCTTTCCCATTTCAGAATTCCATCCATAATACCACACTACACTTAGAAGTCATGTTTCCCCAGACTCCCTTTGGTTGAGACTGTTTCTCAGCCTTCCCTTGTTTTTGCTGATCATGGCAGTTTTGAGGAACATTGGGCACTGGTTCTATATTTTGTAGGATGTCCTTCAATGGGGATATATCTGATGTTTTTCTCATGATTAGACTGGGATAATGTGTTTTGAGGAAGAAGATCACAGAGGTAAAGAGCCATGATCATCACTTCATGTCAAGGTTACCTTCTGTCATTGTGACTTGTCATTGTACACTTTTCCTTGATCACTTGGCTGGAGATCGTGTTTGTCATGTTTCTCCACTTTAAAGTTACTCTTATTTTTCTTCCCTTTTCATTGCTTTCTTTTGAAAGAGAGTCACAATGAATAGCTCACACAGAAGGATGGAGTATTTGCATAAATTATTTAGAATGCTTTTGCATAGGAAGTTTTGCATGTGCTCCTCATTTGTTTCATTCATTCAGTTAGTATTTATTACTATATACTTGTGAATATTCATTTTATTCTTTGGATTATAATTCAGTGTTGTTTTATTTACCTGGATGCTTAAATCATCCCAGCTTTGGCCACAGGTAATCTTTCACTTGGCTCCTGTATTCCTTTGACATACTATCATTGTTAGTATGGGGGATTTTTTTCCCTGATACTATCAGATATTCGAGCTTCATATATTTTCTCAGTCGTAGAATCAGCCATTTCTCCAAGAAGTTCTTAAACTGATGTCAAAAGCAAAGATCTAGGTACTAGTTGTACTTATTTCTACTAGGATGTCATTGCTTCTAGATACTTTCAGTTTATAAAGCAGAGGTATGTACATGTGTGTGCTAAGCCTTCTATATACACAATCTTGCAACTATTTCTGTACATAACCATCTACAGCCATATTAAACTAACTATGCGTTTAAAATGATACTACAGTCCTTTTTGTTCTAGTTATTTTTGAGATAGGGTCTTGCTTTTTGACTGGCTGGCCTGGAATCAGGATCCTCCCATCTTAGTCTCCTGTGTAGCCAGGATGATAGGCATGAGTGGCTGACAGAAAGTATTTTCATTCATTAAGTTTTATACTGCTCTGGATGGGAGAGATGGAGAGAATGATGTAAGGGGTGATATTGATCAAGACACATTGTACTTATAAATTGATATGTTGAACTGAAACTCTTTTGTACAACTATTTGAAGATAATGATAAAAAGTTCTTTTGTTAATCCTCAGATCTCTAGCCCAGGGCCCAGACTCATGTATACTCTTAGTAAATATTTGCAGCACAAATGAACAACAAAACCATTAACTGTGGGATGGTCTAGTGGAATAGGCTTGCTGAAAGCAGTCTCTCCCCCCCTTGATCTAAGACCTACATGCAGGCTAGGTGGGGACACAGTATGGGTCCCTGAGGGCTTGATCTCAGACCTATTGCAGCCCCCAAAGACTTTATTCATGTGTTTGAGTTTGCATTTAGGAATATGGAAACCAGAGAGGAGAGACCAGGTAGAGGATGGAAGGTGTCTCTACATAATGATGTCTGTCCCCTTCATGTTTCTGTGTACTGAAGGCAGAAGAGCCCTGTTGGGTGGGTGTCTGGTGAGAGGCTGCAGAGAAGGGTGTCATTATGCTATAATTGATGAGCAGGTCAGCTTTCTTCCCTGAGGCAAAGCCTAAAGCATTAGCAGAATGACAGCAGCATTTAGAAAGCCTGGTCACCTGGCTAGACAGGTCTTAGCATGACATAAAAGCAGAGAGCAAAGCAAAGAGGGGCTATGCACCCCAACTGCAGAGACACTGCAAGGTGACCGCCTCAGGGGTTATAGGCCTTGGGTTTTGCCACCTACCCTGGCAGGAAGCTGCTATACAGGGCTGTGATGGGCTGTGATAGGGGTTGGGGGGACATGTCACAGGGTGACTGACAGCCCTGCTTCCAGCAATGGGGCCTGGCCTTGGGCTGATTTTAAGCAACCCAGGGCCTTTCTTGACTCTCACATACCATGTCCCCAAACAGTAATTAGCCAAGTGCTTCTGATTCACATGGGAAGCCAGAGTTTTCTGAAGGTAACCCCAACTGGAGCTGGGTGGTTGCAGAGGCATGGAAAATCCTTCTCTTCCAATTGTCTTCTCTGATGAGTCTCTGGGGCTTTTTTGTGCCCAATGTAGAAGTAGATGATGTCTTTGGGTTAGGACATTATTCTATTTAAAATGCAAATAGTCACAAGAAGAACACATTAAACAAGTATCAGTCAGTAACAACTTCATGTGGATTGGTTTAAAATATTCATTAAGCAATTAGAGCTGGAAAGAATCTCAGACTGCCTGGACTTCTCCAAGCTCCTGTGGCCAGCAACAGCAACACCTGGAACTCATTTGGGCTGCACTTTCCCAGGCCCACCTAGGCCCCACTGACTGAGAGAATGGGGTGTGCCCAAGCATCTGTGTTTGCAAGCCCTCAAGTGATCCTGATGCCCACTGTAGCTGTGAAACAACACATCAGAAGACTAGGAAACAGAAAGAAAAGGGCAGAGGGCACAAGATATGCTTTAAGACACCAAACTAGCCATAGCAGAACTGGGACCAAAAAACGAATGTTCTCATTCTTAGTCTGTCCATTTGAAAAGACATCTGCTTGCCAAGATCTAGGAAGGTGTTCCCATCTATGGCCTCTGTGAGCAGGAGCATTACCTTATGTAGTTCTAAACATACAGTTCTGCACAGACCGGGTTTGTAGAGGCTTAGCATGGTTAAGTAATTCCTCTGGGGTAAGGTAGACAGGATTTCAATCCTGATTTTTTTCCTCTTTTGTACTTACTTGCCTCTGATTGCATCATGTGTACAGACTATGGACAACTGATGTCCAGAAACTTCTGGACAAAGGCAAGATATTCTGAGCAATCATGGAGTATTCCTTCAACTGGGTGAGCAGGGAACTTGGAGGTTCCTTACCACCCACCACCTTTTCAGTTTTGCTTCCTTTTGAAAAGTACAGAGGGAGAAAGGAGAGATCTATCTGTCCTTTTCTGCCCCTGAATTTCTATCTTAGCCTAGGAATGGGTTTTCCTGGGTGATTTGCTGCCCTTGTTACTCTGGGAAGGGCTAGAGCCACACAAAATGGGGCCTGCATACCAGGCAGGAGAGCTGACCATGGGCTCCCATATTCCTTTGGAGTTAGAGCCCCTGGGCAGAAACATGACAAGTGGGGAGGGCCTGGGAGTATACACAGAGTGAAAGAGAAGAGGAAATTAAAGAGGCTCCAGTCTCCTTCTCGCTTCCTTCTAGCCTGTTCTGTTGCATTTTTGGCAGGGCTTGGCAAAGCTGGCCTGTAACTTTCCAGTCTGCCTGCTCATTGTCTTGCCCAGAAATACCAGATAAAAGAAACCATGGAATGAGGAATGAGGAGCTTGGGTCCCACCCCCAGGCTGTCCTACCAATACCAACTCGCTTTTATGTCTGCTGTTAGAACCAGCTGTCCTAACAGCCCTTGCCTGCACTGTGTGATCTGCGGTGGTGAGGGGGTGCAGAGGGTGTGTCTCCCAGGAGCCCCACACCACAGACCAGATGTCCACCCACTATCTATCTTGTGCCTGCAATCTGCCCAGCAGCACCCCTTTCACTGGAGCTCTTAGGGTTCCTTTTGTAAGTAGAATGGCCAAGGAGGGTAATGTTTGGTTGGCAGTCATCAGATTTTTTTGGTTAAACAGATAGGCGCTCTATGGAAAGGAGCCAATAATTCAGAGCAGAGGCTACTGGGAAAGAGGAACCAAACAAAGAGCAAGGAAAATGACAAGAGTCTTACCAGTTGTCAGAGCCACAGCTCTTGGTTCTAGGAGTGACCCCAGAGATGATGGAGAAGGTCTACCTTGCCCAGGGATATGAAGCTGATGAGGACAGAGCCAGGTCACACCTGGCCTGTCCCTCTCTAAGCCCCTTATGATGATAGATTGTTTCATTCCTCACCTCAGGCTCTTTCTTCTGTAAAGAGTTCCTGCAACTTGACTGCATCTCTTCTCCAAGGAGATGTGACCTTCTCCAGAAAGGTTTTGGGTAGATCCCATTTGTGTGGTCATTAAACATCCTGTGATAGTCTCCTAGGAAAAATATGTTAAGGCAGTTCCTGGGGAGACAAAGGAAACCACTATCCCAGCTCCTATGGTGTTCCTAGGTCAGAGGTAGCACAGAGAAGTCAAACTTCAAACCTCAGGTCTGGGCATAGTTGAGTACACCTGTAATTCTAGCTACTTGAGCTAGTCTGAGGCTGGTCCTGAGTAAAAACAGAACACTTGCTGAGATTGGTGGCTCATGCCTACAATCCTAGCTACTTGGGAGTCTGAGATCTAAAGAATTGTTGTTCTAAGCCAGCCCAGACAAAAAGACACCATATCACCCAGTAAAAACTGGCCATTCACAATACCTATGTGAATCTGATCATATAAAATACTATCTTTGAAATGAACTCCAGGATATGTAAACAAGAGGTTTTGTTTCCTTGTTGCTGTTTTTGTTTCCTTTTCCTTTTGTCTTGTTTGTTTATCTGTCTTTGGGGAGGCAAATTGGGCACAGAAAAGGGGTTAAAGGATGAACAAATACAGCAGTGATATTCACTAGACACTATGTTGAAAGTGAACTTTACAGCTTGGGGGTGGGGATGGGAGGGAAAACCTAGGAGTGAGGGAAGAGCTGACATTGTTCAAAAACAAATGTGCTCTTTATCTGACTTATATAACCATAACCCCTCTGTACATCACCTTTATAATAACAATGCATTAAAAAAGCTGGCCATATGGGGTTCACTTGTCATCCAAGTTACATAAGAAGTGTAAATAGGAGGATCATGATCTAAGGCCAGGCCAGCCCAGAAGTAAAAGGGAGACCCTATTTAAGACATAATGACAAGAAAAAGAGTTGGAAATGTGGTTCAAGTGGTAGAGCCCCTGCCTAGCAAGTGCAAGGCTCTGAGTTCATCACCCAATACTGAAAAGTAAAAAAAAAAAGGCAGTATGAGCAAGGTCTGTCTCTGGGCCTGTGGTTGTAGATGGGACACCTCTGGTCAGGAGGAAGGTCATCAGCTAGGCTGGTGCTGGGGATTAAACAGTGAACAGATTTTTCTGAGCATGTGGAGCAGGTAGGAATGGGAAGAGACAAGGGCATCCCAGGAAGAGAGGGTCTTTCAGGTAGGATTGTATCCAGTCTGGCTGGAACCTACAGACATGGCTGCACTATGGTTATTGACAGGGAGTGCTTAGCAAGGCCAGATATGTGGGTTGAGCAGATTATAAAGCCTTGAACAGGCTCATGTTGAGGAGTTTGGGTTTGTCATATCCTGAAGGCAACGGTGAACCTTTGAACACTTTTATTAGTCAATCAATGCTAACTATCCAGTAAGCAACTCCTAGCATCTTAATGGCTTAACTCCAATAAAGGTGTAATTTTACTCCTACGAAGTCTGATGAGACCTCCAAAATCACAGTGGGAGGGAAGAGAAAGATGGAAATGGCACATCAACTCTGAACTACCTCAGCCTGGAAGTGACACAGTTCCACTTACATTTACTGGCCATGGCCAGTCTCGTGGCCCTAGTTTAAATGCAACGGAAGCAGGGAAGTGTCCAAAGGTGCATACGTATTTAGACAGTACTGACTCACTGCCAGTGTTATTGTCTGTCATGCAATCTTGATGTTCATACTGGGGTGATGAATGGATAAATTAAAGGCTTAGTGTGACTGCAGAGAGGTCAGGCAGAGGCCTTTCTAATTGCCCAAAGGGAACAGTCCTTCTGTCCCCAAATTCCTGTTCCTCTTCAGATTGCAGGTAGGTGAACACATGGATTTTGGAGGGAAGATGGAGTGAAGGAGGCAGCTGGGGGAGAAATAGAAGGTAATGAGGGGGCCTGCTGATGTGTTCACTAGGCAACTGGATGCAAGCTCATAGGACTGCCTGAGCTGAGATGGTGGATAGTATTAGAGTTTTCAGAGTTTAGGCCCACCAAAGTGGGTGCCATGGCTTCTTGGCACTCAGCTAACATTTTGGAGTGAGTGAGCAGTTGGTAGATGAAGCCATGGGTGAAAATGAAGAACCCAGAGAAAGAAGGAGTTGGGAATGGAAACATCCCAGGAAACAGTCTTCTTTTCCAAGGTGATAAAATCTCTCTCATGTTCCTAACACTCATTGCCACCTATTTGTATCTCTTAGGAGTAATGAAAGCTGCCACATCAGAAGTACTTCAGGCATTTTCAGAGGAGGCTTTTGCTCATTAGTTTCTGCATGTCTAAGCTCATTTGAAACTGGGGCCTGACTGGGCTCCCACTGTGGCCTTCCACTGGTAGTGCAATGGGGGTGGAGTCCTCTGTCCCCTACTTGCTCTCCCCAGTGACAGGCTGAAGCCAAGCTAAGGGATAATCTGTCACAAAGCTGATGGACAGGAGATGAAAATCTGGATTCAGCTTTGCTGCTAACTTACTGAGTGATCTTGGGAAAGTAGTCTTTGGTACCTGGGTCTTAGTTTCCTTTTCTGAAAGTTAGGAGTTGGGTGTGCATGGGAGTTTTAAATGAGATAACCTTCCAACTCACTCCAGCCCTGACATTTCTAGTTCTATGGTATGGAAACTGAGTATCTTAAACATCTGGCAGATGTTAGGACTGTATTTTCCCAGCTAGGAATGAAACACCTAGAGGGATTTCTGCAAAGTGGACTATCATTTCTGGGGGTTGCAGAAATCATAGCTTGTGGGTGTCAAGTGTGGGCTTTCTCCTCTTGCCTCTTCAGGAAATGGTCTTTTGGAGTGATGAGAGAAAGCCATAGACCACTTCCCCAGGAAAGCCTGCACAGAATGAACCACATACCACACATTTACCCCTTTACATTTAATTGTAGGGGTTTCACTGGCTCCCTCAAATGCAGTGTGAATCACTTCCTGCCACATGCCTGCTTTTTTCTTCCTAGCAGGTTCTGTTCTATTACAAATTCAGTTCTTGTTCCTGAAGCAAGCTGAGGAAAAGCCTCAAAGGGCCAAAGGGAAGTCCCAGAGGTGTTTTCTCTGGCTTCACAAGGACTGGCTGAGGCCTCTCTTGAGAGAGGCAGAAAAATCACATCAGGCAAAAAAAATCAGCCCCCAAACTGAAGATATTGGCAGAATAGTGTGTGTGTGTGTGTGTGTGTGTGTGTGTATGTGTGTGTGTGTGTGTTCACTGATCCTTTGATTCTATGCTTTTTATAAATGTTATTATAAAGGAGATGTACAGAGGGTTACAGTTATGTAAGTCAGGTAAAGAGTACATGTCTGTATTTTTAAAAAATTAAGCTTTTCATTTGAGAAAACCAGAAATTTGCAGACAGTTGTGAAACATATTAATGCAAAGGGATCTTATGTGTCCTTAACATAATTTTTTCTTATCTTGGGCTGGGAAGGTGGCTTAGTGGTAGAGCACTTGCCTTGCATGCATGAGGCCCTGGGTTTGATTCCTCAGCACCACATAAGCCGGGAAAAAAAAAGCCGGAAGTGGCGCTGTGGCTCAATTGGTAGAGTGCTAGCCTTGAGCTGAAGAGCTGAGGGACAGCACCCAGGCCCAGAGTTCAGGCCCCACGACCGGACCCCCCAATAAATAAATAAAAATAATTTCTTCTTATCTTGTAAAATTGCAGTATAAGATCTTAGTCAGGACATAAAGTGACACTGGAGTTGGAAAACCCATTATAAGTTAAAGATACTGTAAATTGAAGATGTGTTTAATGTTTAATGTACAGAACATCTTGTATGATAACCCATCATACAGTGAATAATCCATGTTTACCTTTGCAATGCTATGGCCTTCTGAGAGCTATGGCTTGCTCCTTGGTTGTCCAAGATGTCAAAGTATTGTATTGCATATGGCCACCTCAGGATCAAAACTCAAAATTTAGAGGTTCATTGCTACCAAATGCACATCACTTTGGCATCATCGTGCAATTGAAAAGTTGCTAGGCTGAGACATCATAAATGAGGAACCTCTGCATAGACACTGATATAGTAAAGCGTACAGAATATTCCTGTTACTACAAGGTTTCCTCTGGCTACCTTTTTATAACCACATCTTCTTTCACCTGCCTTCATCTCTGCTTATACCTCAGAAGTCATTATTTTGTTTTTTAGGTCTATACTCTTGTCATTTCAAGGAAGTCACATAAATAAAATTATATGTAATTTCCTAAAGATGCATCCAGGTTAAAACATGTATTAACAGTTTGTTTAAGTTTATTCCTGAGTTATTATTTCATGGTATAGATGTACCAGAGTTAGTTTAGCCATTCAGCTGTTGAAGAACATCTAGTTTCTTCTTTGGCCTTGGGGTCATTTGGTTTGTTGATTCATTTCCATGTGTTTGGAGCTTTTTCTGTTAACTTACTGTTACTGATTGCTAGTTGGTTTCATTCTACAGAGGCCAGAAAACACTCTCTGAATGATTTCATGTCTTCTCATGTATTGATTTTTGTTTTATGGCCAGGACAGAGTTATCTTAGTATGTGTTCTTTGTGCACTTAAGGATAGTTTATCTTCTGCTCTTGGGGTGAATGTTTATCAATGTTGATTAGATTCTGTTGATTGATATTCCATTATCTTAGGTTCTTGCTGTTTTTCTGGTGGTTTTATTAGTTGTTGAAACAGGTGTGTTGATGTCTGAAAGTATAATTATGGGTTTGTCTATTTCTCCTTTCCTTCCACCTGTTTTGCTTCACATGATTTGTAGCTTTGTTGTTTGGTGCATGCACCTTTAGGATTGCTATATCTTCTTGGTGAGTTGAACATTTTATTATTACTAATGTCCCACTCTGTCTCTGGTAATTCTCTTTATTTTAAGAATGACTTTATCTCATATTCATGTAATTAACCCTACATCCTTTCATCACAGTTTACATGACATGTTGTTTTTATTCTCTTCTAACTTTCAATCTGCCCATATCATGATATTTAAGGTGAATTCCTTATAGTCAGCATAAGAGAGTCATGCTTTTTAATTTGTCTCTTTATGTAATTTACATTTAATGTAATATTGATACATTAAGGCTTAGGTATGCAATTTCATTTTTTCTTTTTTAGTATGCCTTTCACTTTTACTTTTTTCCTGGCATATTATTTATTACTTGGAAGTTTTCTACTTTAATTTATCTAGTTTTTTTTGCATTTTTACTGGCCTCCCCACATACCACATTACATAGACATAGTTTTTTCCACTTTACTCATGTCCTTATTTTACCAACTTGAGTGAAATGTAGGAACCTTACCTTTCTTTATGTCTCTTTTTATCCTTTCCTGCTTATAATGTACTTGTTTTAAATATTTTTCCTACATGTATTTAAACCATAACAGAAAGCATTATAATTTTTGCTTCAACTGCCCAACTCAAGAGGAGAAACAAGTGTATTATACTTACTCTTTTCATTCCAAAAAATTTATCATTTCTTTTGGTTTAACAAAGAACTTTGTTAGTCCTTTGGTTTGTTGGTGACAGATTTGACTACATTTCCTTTATCTCAGAATAGTTCAGTTTCCTCTTTGTTTCTAAATCGTTTTCAATAGATATGGGATTCTGGAATGATAATTATTCCCTTTCTTCTAAAATAATGTAGCACTGGGATTTGAACTCAAAGCTTCACATTTGCTACTTAGGCAATCTTCTATTTGAGCCATGTGCCAGCCTATTTTCTTTCTTTTGCAGTTGAAAAATACGTCATTTCCTTTTCTCCCCCATAGTTACTAATGAGGTAACTTTTGTATTTCTAGTCATTCTCCCACTGTAGGTAGTCATTACTTCTTTTTGCTCATGTTCAGGATTACTTTGCCTTTAATTTTCAGAAGTATGACTATGATTTGTCTTGGCATAGACTTTTCTTTGGTTTACTCAGCTTCTTCAATCTGTAGATTTATGTCCTTTATCCAAAATTTGGAGGTTTTCAGCTGTTGAGCCACCTTTCAGCATGGCTCCCCTCTTTCTAGAACTCCAATGACAACATTGTTAGAACTATCCTTATAGAACTGTAGATTTCCGGGCTGGGAAGGTGGCTCAGTGGTAGAGTGCTTGCCTTGCATGCTCGAGGTCCTGGGTTCGATTCCTCAGCAGCACATAAGAAAAAAGCCAGAAGTGGCGCTGTGGCTCAAGTGGTAGAGCTAGCCTTGAACTGAAGAGCTGAGGGACAGCACCCAGGCCCAGAGTTCAGGCCCCACGACTGGATCCAAAAAAAAAAAAAAACAACTGTAGATTTCCACAGATTCCCCCCTCCCCCCTAGTCTGTTGCTCTCTGTTTTTCAGATCCAGTCATTTTTATTATCTTCCAGTTTATTGAGTTTTCCTCTGGCCCCTTTTCTTCTGCAGTTGAGTCTCCTCACTGAATTTTGTATTTCAGTTCTCTTTGGTTCTTCCTCCCCTGCCCCACTACTCCCGCCCCGCCCCCTCTAGCCCACAACAGCAGCAACAACAGCAAAGTAGCATCTGCATCACTTGGGAACTTCTTGATAATTTATATCCTCAGGCCTCGCCCCAGACCTCCTGGATAAGCCTATGCCTGGCCATGGCAAATGTTGGGACATGCTGTTTGTGCTGTTGGTATTTGTTGTGCTGCTGTTTGTGCAGGAAAGGTAGAAACCATATATATCAAGTTGTGTGTGTGTGTGTGTGTGTGTGTGTGTGTGTGTGTGTGTGTGTAAAATATACAGAAGGATACAGAAGAAACCAGCCACAGCCACAGTCATTGTCTTTGGGGATGGGATGTAGGATATCTAGGAGATAAGGATGGGACAGTGGATTTTTTATTTTGTGTTTGTGTATGTTGCTGAGGATTGAAGCCAGCACTTTGAGCATGCTAGACAAGTACTCTGACCACTGAGTTGCACCTCTAGTTTTGACTTTTCACTATATATTCTTTTAATTTTTTGAGTTTGAACCACTTAATGTCATACTTGTTTAGAAAATTAAAATACAAACACTCCTTTCTATGCAATCTCTGCCTTCCTCATTAGCTTTCTCCCTCACTTCCCATATGGCTTCTTCATGCCAGTCAATATGTCTCTTCAGTTTTCCTTGGATGTAGGTGGCATTTTCTGACATGAGTCTTGGATTAATTCTGTTCTCTCCCTCCCTCACTCTCTCTCTCTCTCTCTCATTAGTTGTGGGGTTTGAACCCTATACCTGGCATTGTCCTTGAGCTCTTCAGCTGAAGGCACATGCTCTATCACTTGAGCCACAGTGCCACTTCCAGAAAGAATATTTTCTTTTTGTTGTTGTTGTAGGGCTTGAACTCAGGGCCTGGGCACTGCCCCTGAGCTCTTCAGCTCAAGGCTAGTGTTCTACCACTTTGAGCCAGAGTGCCACTTCCTAATTCTGTGCTCTCATCTGGACTCTCAGGTGCTCTTCTCTGGATAACCAAAGCTCCTTGCCTTCCAAGGTCAGATCACCTGCTGCCACATTTGGGAAGACTTGCCTCAGTTTCCCAGCTTGTGCCTTCATTGCAAGTTCCTTTCCCCTACTTGCTCATTTCCTGCAGGCAGGCTGGTGTCTTTTTTAGCCTATCTGCTTTTGGTGGGTGCAACTTGACCTTGCAGTCTTTGGGTCTTGGGCATCCCCTGAGTTCTATAGAATCTTTTAATAAATAATTGAGCTGGGTGTTGATGGCTCAGATCCACAATCCTAGCCTCTGAGGAGGCTGAGATCCCAGGTTCAAAGCCATTCCAGAAGGAAAGTCTGTGAGACTCTCCAGTTAACCAGCAAAGGCCAGAAGTAGAAATACAGCTCAAGTGGAAGAACACCAGCCTTGAATGAAAAAGTTAAGGGACAGCATCCAGGCCCTGAGTTCAAACCCCAGTACCAGCACCAAAACAAAAACAAAACCCCAACCCAACCAACCAACCAACCAAACAAACAAAAATTTGAATAAAAAGATAGATAGATGGGGTTGGGGATCAAAGCACAGAAGGTCAGAGTGGAATTGCCCTGCAAGGAGAAGAATGACCAGGCAGGAAAGAAGGGAGGGATGCAGGAATACAGGAGTTGCTGCTGATGGCTTGGCTTTCTCCTGATTGGTTGGGACTAAGCCATTCTCAGTATCCTGAGGGGCCATTGGGAGGCACATCTTTCCCCTTGGGGCCTTTTAAAGGACAGCTGTGCTTTGTATGGGGTGTGATGGAGGGTGCAATGTGTGACAAAAAGCTCCTGCGTAGGCGGGCAGGAGAGCAGGTTGCCCTACCAACAAGGCTTGTCTGATTAAAACCAAGTCAGGGGTGAAGCTGGATTTTAATAAGAAAAGAACATGCCCCCATCGGCCATGCTGTCCCTTGCCACCCTCCATCCCAGCAAAGCAGCTGACATTTCCTGCACATTTTAACTTTCTAACCAAATAATGAAATAATCATACTGGCTCCTCAGTCACAGGGTTCATTTTATCTCATTCCCAGGCTTCAGAATTCATCTCATATTTTAATCTGTTTTGAGCTCTTTTCAATTGCCTTGGAGATAGAGCCAAAGGTTCCCTGAACTCATGTTGCCTGGAGTTGTTTGGTTTAGGTTCCTGTGGGGTATTTTCTTTAATAACATGGCCTATCTTACGGCAGCAGTAGGAATTCAAGGGGGTGGGGTTGAGGATGGTCTTGCATTTTTGTGGCTTCCTGACTGTAAATGAATGTCCAAATTCTGACTCTGGGGATTCTCATCTTTTGTCTTCTTATGGGTGGTACACTCCCCTCTCCTGCAGCAATGCCTTACAACTAACTGTTCCAGGATGCAGCATCCCAAAGTCCCTTGGGGACCAAGTACATGCAAAACCACCATAACAGCATGGACCAAC
The DNA here is from genome assembly GCF_000151885.1 of Dipodomys ordii. NCBI lineage: Eukaryota > Metazoa > Chordata > Mammalia > Rodentia > Heteromyidae > Dipodomys > Dipodomys ordii. Next base: position 942,991 of record NW_012267259.1, on the reverse strand, counting down.
CTTTCTGAGCTCAACTTTTCTGAAGACCTAGGAGTAGCTGTGCACCAATGGTTAACTTAACCAGATTAACTTAAAAAATCTTATTTAAAAATCATTGCATTTTTTGTTATCATTTAACTCTTTTTTATAATACTGGAGAGTGAGCCCCGGGCCTCATACAAAATGATAGGCAAGTGCTTTACCACTCAGGCCACGACCCCAGCCCTTTTATTTGTTTTGTGCCTATTCTGGGGCTTGAATTCTGGGCCTGGGTGCTGTCTCTGAACTCCTTTTGCTCAGGCTAGCACTCTGCCATTTGAGCCACAGTACCACTTCTGGCTTTTTCTGTGATTAATTGGAGATAAGAGTCTCAAGGACTTTTCTTTTGGGGCTGGCCTCAAACCTTAATCCTCAGTTCTCAGCCTCCTGGGTAGGTAGGATTATAGGCTTGAGCTACTGGTGCCTGGCTGTGAGACTATATCTAATTATTTAACAAAAATAATGGGGAAACAAAGAGGAAGCAACAATGCTTGATAAGAAATGTATTCATTATCTTGCTCATGTAATTGTAACTCCTCTATACGGTATTCTCACACAAAAAAATAAATTGAAAGTGGAGATGTTGCTCAAGTGGTAGAGTGCTAGCCTTGAATAAAAAAGCTAAAGAACAGAGCCTAGGCCCCAAGTTCAAGACCCAGTTCACTCACTTTCTCTCTTTCTCTCTCTCTCTCTCTCTTCCCCCGCCATACACACACGATGCAGTTTTAATAGACTTATTAAAATAGAGCCTATACTTTTTAAAGCATACAATTCAGTGTGTTTAAAAAAAAGTCTTGTTTTTTAGTGCATTCAAGGGGGTGTACTTCTAGCACTACTGTCTGATTCTAAAACATTTTCATGACTTCAAAAAGGAAACCCGTGTCCATTAGCATACACCTGACTTGGGAGGTGTTTGCTGTTATAGTAGCACAAGCCAGCCCATGCTGACTGACACTGAAACTGTTCTATGCCTAGAGGAAGCATGCTGTGTGATGCTATTACATGCTATGCTATCAGTTTAGGGGAAATCTGGAAATGGAAAGTCTGGAGTGAAGAGGAGAATCTCTTCTCCTAGGTAGACATATACAGACAGCATGAGGTATACTTTACTGTCTCCAGCTGCTGAAACTTTGACTTTCTTTCTTGCCACTAGCCTGACTGACTGATTCTGAGAGGCAAGGAAGGCTGATCAGGTTGGGTGGCACTGGAGTTGGAATGCCAGTAATATCTGGAATCTGAAGGGTGCTTGGCTGTCCCCTGTGACCTTGGTAAAGGCTAACCTGGCCCCCACTCCCTGAGCAATTGATGAGGAATTCTTTGGGTTTTTTACCTCAGCACACTGTGTTCTCTTTGGCGATTCTCTGTCCCACTGTTACCTTTTCTGTGTATCAGTGTGAGGGCTACTGAGAGGCAGAGGTGGGGAAATGGAAGTGAGTGCCCACTTCCTAGCCCTGCTTCTCCTGGGTGGGAGAAGGTAAAACTGGCCTTTGTGAAAAACCTGCCAGAATGCATTTGCTCAGCCTTCGGAGACTGTGCAACCAGGATTTTGGGAGATGATAATGTGGTATTGATAGATTCATCTCAGCACCTGTACTGATGAGTAGGCAGACTGCCTGGAGCTATTCCTTCCTTAGGTGGTCCCCAGGGCTCTCCTGTGCCCAGCACAGAGCTTGGTGTCATAGGCAGGGGCTCATAACCTAAGCCTGGTTCCATCTCTAAGCTTTCCATGTTCAGCAGGGCAGGACCCAGGCCACAAGTGTTTCGAAGGCTCAGAGGGTAGAGAGAATGCTCTGTGGCCTGGTTTGATTAAGCCTCAGTTTCCCATCTGTTGGATAAAGTAATGGGCTGTTGATGTTTTTTTTTTTTTAAAGTTGCTCAGTGGTATGAATGACCAGGGAGACTTGTTAGATTTTGGAATTCCCAAGTTGTTACAAATCAGCTTCTGCTGGTTTGGGGGTGGTGTTGGGGTCTAGCTCTTCATTTTCATCTTGTATGACCTCTCTTTCATTGAGGTCTGGCCCAGAAGATGGAGTGTGGCCATTTTAGCCCAGCAGGCTGTGACAGAATGTAGAGGTCATGGTGAAGGATTTTTGGATGCTAAATTCCTGGCCAGTGCCCTGCTTTGTGTGGTTAAAGTACTTGTGGTAGCATATTGCTTGATTGGGAGACAGTGGCATTTTTGTGCTCTCATTGGTTGCTGAATAATTTAACCACCCAGTTATCAGGAACAGGTTAGAGAGGAAGGACCATGGATCAGGGCTGCTCCTTGGAGGAGGCTTGCTGTAGCCTGGAGGTAGGCTGGCTCCTCTATATTGCCCACCTGCAGCCCCTAGACAGGTTGCCATGAGGACTTTCTGTGCTGGTTCACTTTGAGGTTCCCTAGAATGAGTGTGAGAGCCCCACAAGAATAAACAGATCAGGCAGATATAGTGATGTTGGTGGTAATTCCTTTAACAAAGCTAGAAAGGGTACCTTAAGGACCTTGAAACTGGATGGCTGGTCTCAAGCTTCATATGCATCTGGTAGTTTTGCTGAAACTGGGGTACTGGTCTTCCTACCAGGGTACCCACTCCAAGAGTGGTATCCCTGATGTTGCTGGTCCCCAGGACTCAAGACTGTCACTACATGTAGGGCACTGGTAGACTGGGGACTTACCCTATCCACCTCCAAGGAGAAAATAGGAGATGAGAGATGTCCTCCGGAGAGTTAAAGAAACCAAGTGGGGTGAAGTGAGATTTCCAGAAATAGGAGGCAATGGATGATTGGTACCATGTGGACTGCTGAGCTACCACGGCATGCACTGCCCAGCATCAGCATGGCGCCCCACAGAGTTGAGCAGCGGGCGGCAGTTGGGGCAGGAAAAGAGGGTTCCTGAGTCTGAGCCAGGAGGTGGGAGCCACGTCAGGAAGCCCAGAGCAAAGGCCAACAGCTGAGTAGAGTTCCAGGGAGGGGTAGGAAGGAGAGAAGACTTTAAAGGAGAGGGATGGTGGAAGGTCTGAAATGCTTGGGTGAGGAGTTCACTCCTTTCCACAGTGAGTTGGGGACAAATCAACACCAGCTTGGCATTCCCAAGCACACATCTGGAAATAGACTTCTGCATTTTGAAAAACAGATTTTTCACTAGTAGCTCATGGCCAGTCCGTGTGACATGGTTTCAAGGCAGTGTCTCAGAGCTTTCTCTGTCCTCCAACATCCTTTCAGCCCCACTCCATTTTCTTGGCCACTGACCTTGAAATTTCACAATTAGAGATGATTTCTGTTACATTTCCTCCAAGAGGTTCATTTGCTAAACCAGAGATACCCAGGAAGGAAATAACTAATCTTGATACTATGCTGTGTCACCTTGGCAGGTATTTACAAGGCAGTCTTCTGCCAGGGCCATTGGACAGGGGAAGTAGAAGAGGTTAATGTGGGCCAATCTGGAGGCAGAGAGAAAGATAGGCTAGGTGTGGCAGAGATGAACAGCATTGTTTTAGGGCAGAGAGTCAATAGGAAGACAGAATTGGTGTGGGGAGTGCCCAATTCTGAGGACTGGCATCAGGAATAAGGTGCAATGAGGCCCAGGGGCCTGGATACCAAGGGGGCACAGAGAGGCATCCTAGGCCTAGCAGGCTCAGAGAGCACAGATAGTGGAGTTACCCTTCCTTTCTGTGGACAATGAAGATGAGGGAACCACTGTATCTCAGACTTCACTTCTGGAAAAAATTGGAAGGAATAGACCTGCCCCAGGTTTTTAGGCTGAAAGCAACCATGTGGTTCCCAGGTCCTCATCCTGAGTCACCTAGTCAACTAGCTGCATTCCAAAAAGCACAGGGAAGAGAAAATATTCTAAACAGGCTTGTAGATGGCACTGTGAGAGTATTGGTCTTCTGAGTGCCTCTAGGACTCAGCTTCATTTACTCGACTCATTTCCTGAGTGCTCTGCTTATCAGTTCTGTGCTGGGTACCAGCCTCAGGTGCTCACTGATCAGAGGAGGTCAAGTCAGGTGGCGGCAGCAGGTTATATTTTAGAGTTAAAGGTGATAGAATTGATATGTGCACATGCTTTGGGTACCTGCTGAGTCCTGGCCTTGTAGAGTTAGAGAAGACTTGCTGGGAGAGGAGTCCTTGAGCTGAGCCTGGAAGGCCAAGAAGAAGTCAAGCAGATTGGTCAGTATTCCATCCCTAGCCTGAGCTTTCCTGGATACCTAGCAAGGTAGGGCCTGGCCAGACTAATGGGGCATATGAGAGACTTGAGAGTTCCCTGTGAAATTAATTCCAAGATCAAAGGTTTCATGTTCTCTTGAATAAGTGATTTAACTCACCCTTGAGATTGCTGTGACTCAGCTTATCAAAGGCCTATGCAGTTTGAAGCATCTCCACTAGGAATGGATGAAGAGCAGGAAACAAGGTCTATAATATAGGTATAGCTTGGACTTTGGAAGCCTTAGTATACCTGACTTTCTCTTATCACCCCCAGAAGTGAGAGGCTCTCCTTGAGAGGCTCTCCTCCACCTACTCAGTGGTGATGTGGCCCCACTGAGTACCAGTGGGTTTATCAGTCTAGAGAAGGCCTGTGAGGGAGAGGCAGCTTGGCTGGGGAAAAAATGCCCAAAGCCACCACTCTTGGAAGGTCCTGTGTAGACTCCCCTTTCTGGATGCTGGCGTATCTTCTTTCCAGTCCCTGCCCATACCACCAAGAGTCCAAGGATTTTGAGCAGTGGAGATCTGCAGGGCTCCTGGGCTGGGGTGGAATAGGCCAGTGGGGGTTTTGGAAAGCATGGGAACCAAGGATTTTCTGTTTTTGACCAAAAAGAGTTGACTGACATGTCATTCACATGTGGCTGGAGTAGAGAGAGCATGCATGAAATGATTTACCCAAAAGAAGGCAATTCATCAGGAGTCAGGAAAATGTAAAGTTCATATTATTTGACCCAGGAGTTCTCATTCTATGAATTTATCCTACACGTATTCAGGTACTGACACAGAACAACAATATATAAAGGCTGTTGGTTCATTGCAGTGTTGCTTGTAAGAGCAAAAGATTAGAAACAACCTAAATCTCCATCACTGGGAGACTGGATTAATCAACAGTGCAGTAATACCATAGACTATAGTATTCAGTCATAAGGAAAACAAGGGGGCTTCAATATATGGATTTGGGACAATCTCAAATGTATCATGATGGAAGCAAAGTGTTGGTCACCATTATGGTATGGCACCATTTGTGTAAAATAGGGCAAAATTAAATATATGTAATGTATGTAACAATATATTGCTACATATTGCTATTGTTTAGGCACAATGCCTCCTGGAATAGAAATACTGAGAAATGTTAACAGGACATATAAACGAAGCAATGAATGACACAGACCAGAGGGAAATTTTTGCTTTATCATTTTATGTATCATTTGGGCTTGGAACAGTGTGGATATGTCTTCAAATGTAATAAGGAGAATAATTGGCTTCCCTAAATGGCCAGGATTCCAGGGCTGTGTTTCCCCAACATGGCCTCTGCTAGGCCTGGAGATTCAAGGCCCTTAGCTATCTTGAGACCAATGGAGTGGACGGGACCTCATGCTCCAGTTTGGGTTGGCTCATCAGCCTGAAAGCCTGCACATTGCAGGATTTTTGAGAAGCTTAGCTCAGGTTGAGGTTTGCCTCTAGCACTTGTCCTGGCCTCTTTTCTATGTCACTTGGGGGCTGGGTGACTCAGGGATTCTTCCCTGGAAGCTGTGTGTCCTGCTTCCTCTTCTGAGACCACTGCTCCCTCTTGTAAGGGGTCTGTTTCATTTGGCTCCTGACTATCATCTCAATAGGGACTCACTGAAATCTGCTGAACAATCACACGCATATCCTAGGTTGCACTGGCAGAGCTGGCCTGGTGTTAGGAGGGAGGAAAGAGATGAGACTTTGTCCTGTGGGTGTTGGGAGAATATTTGTCATGGTTCTTCTCAGACATTTCCTTTGGCCAGCCCTACAGACAACAGGAGAAAAGTGTTTCCTCCTAAATCCTCCCTCCCCAGGGCAGCAGGCATGGCCAGGTACTGTGACTCTGATTTGAGGTAATCTCAGAGCTGGTGCTGCTTCGTTTTTTAATTTTTTTAAATTGTAAAGATACTGTACAGAGGGGTTACAGTTACATGAGCAAGGTAATGAGTACATTTCCTATTAAGCATCGTTACCCCTCCTTTGTTTTCCCCCTACTATCCCTTCCCTCCTCACCTCCCCAACTCCCTCCTCTTCCCCACCAAGTTGGAAAGTTCATTTTCAACTTAGTGTCTTCTACATCCCATTGTTACAACGAGTCAACCTGTATCCTTGTTTCAGCATTTTATTTCCCTTCCCCCCAAGTTAGAACAATGCATATACAAGATGCAGGGCAGAACTGGTGCTTCTTAAGGCCTGCCACCTGTTACCAGGGCTGCATTTAGAAGCCCGTAACTCTGATACCCTCAGCTGCTTCCCTGACTCTCCCCCAGTCCCAGCTTCCTGTGCCTCTGCTCTGTCCCCCAAGGCTTCTTATGTGTTTAGCAGAGGTGGCAGCTACACAGCCAGGTAACACGGGTCCGCACATAACTCCTGGCAACCAGCCTACATGAGGGATGAATCCTAAGAGTCCTGTCTTAGCTTGTACGTGACATGAAACTGGTGTCCTCCAGAGATGGCAGGTCCAGAGCAGAGCAGACAGGCAGCTACTTCTTCATCCAAGTCAGGAACAGTGGTCTGCCAAGAAGCATGGCAACCAAGGAAGCATGTTCTAGACTCAGCAGATGAGAGTTTGAATCCAGACTGCCATACAGGCTGGGTGACCATGCTTACTTACCCTTTCAAAAACTCAGTTTACCTATGTGAAAAATGGGGGCTAGACCCAGAATGCCTGAGGGATAGACAAGCTGGAATTGAATTGTAAGTCCAAGCTTGCCTTCTAGTCTAGCTTCTGTGGTTGAGATGAGCTCATGACAGTGAACAAGGTCCAGTTCCAGTTCTAACAACTGCATTGACATGCTTGGCTCATTTGTTGGCAAGGTCTGGACCATTTTACTATTGTGGCTCATTTCAGGCATGAGGTAGAAGCTGGATCATCCCTGAATGGAGGCAGCAGAGGTGGGGCTGAGTTGTAGCCACTTGTAGGTTCCTACCCATTGCTCTGCAAGGCAGGTGTTGCTGGACCCAGGAACGAGCCTGCCCCTGGTCTTGGCCTCTGATGGCTTTCTGGGGAGGCCAAGACAGACAATCCTTCTGTAGGAATCACAGCATCTCTTGCCTTTGAGAAGCAACAGGCATAGACAGAGAGAAATTCTGGGACTGGTTTGCAGAAAGGGGTCACACTAGGGACAGGTAGCATTGGAGTGGAGTTTCAAATGTGAGTCCGTCCTTCTTAAAAGCTCTGGAGGTAATGTCTGTTCCTGACAATCTGTGAACCTGCTTTGGAAAACCTGCCAGTGAAACTGAAGGATACATTAGTACAGGTGAGAGGCCAAGAAATGGGTACCTTATTTGCTGGGAGAGGGGCTCCATGCCCAATACAGCCCCAGGTGGGGGAAGTTCTATGTGGAAGAAAGTCCTGTGCTCCTTACAAACAGCCTCATCCTGGCTCCTTACTCCCAAGAACATTTTTTCATCCCTGTCCAGGGCCAAGGTGGCCCAGGCTGGGTCATTAGAGGTTGTTCATTAGAGGTAAGACAGTGCAGCTGATCTAGCAGGCTGCCCAAGTGGGGGTGTGGCCTGTGGGAGCCTGTCTTTGGGCACAGAGCCAGTTGGAGAGGACAAGGCCTGACAATACAGTTCAGAACTCATTGGAGTGATTTCACCCTTCAGATAGGCATGGCAACCCTTCCAGGTCTTGGAGTCTGGGGAAAGATGTTCATAAAGTTTACATTTTATATCCTTTCCCACAATAGAAGAAGAAGCAAGCAGACATTTTAAATCATACATCTTTTAGTAAGGTTAAGACAAAACACATTTTGTTGTTTGAAGAAATGATGTGTAGCTCCTCTGTGTCATTAGAAAAATTAGTATTTCCATTAGTATCATGGAATGTGAGAAGCAGATAGGTCTAAAAGAGCCCCATACAGTCATTTAATTTTTACTGATGATGTAGTAGAGATGCAGATATGGGATATAATTTGTCAGCTAGGTGACTGAAGAACTATCACTTAAACTTGTATCACCATAGTATAAGATAGATTCAGGAACTGGGTAGTAGCCTGGACTCTGTACCTCAGCAGGATCAGTCAAACTTGGTCTAGGACCCCCTTCCAGCCTTCCCAGGTCAGCTCTGAGGTCTCAGTGGGCCCTGAGGGGGATTGAAAGATCTGCCCTGGGGGGAAATGGTAGAGATGCTGCACAAATGGGATGTTGATGGGGAGGGGAGAGGGCCACGTGAGCCAGGGGAGCCGAATCTTGAACAGGGAATGACATAAATATGCCCAAAGCTAAGGGAATCATGGAAATTTCCCCCTCCCCCACCATGTTCAGTGACTGCTATTCTAGGCGAGACCACTTATAGGCATTCTAGAACTGGGGTTTGAAAGGCAGTGTATAGCCCTGGACCAGGAAACAAAGAAAATGCCGAACATTTCTTGCAGAAACTCACTCCTAGCATCTTTTTTCTTTTGGTTTCCTTCAAGAGAGGCCGACAGGGCTCCAAACCCAGCTTGTCCAGTGCAAACCCACAGCAGTTTCTCACTGAGCATCTAGCCACACATGTCCTATTTTTACTCTTAATAACTGTTCGCTCAGGGTTACCAAGGTCTTCCTGTTGCTATAGTGAGAGGTGATGGTGCCAGCTTTCCAAAGCGCTGGACCCTTGACTCAGAGGAAAAACACAATCTGAGTTGCTGTGTTTTCGGGTTTGCCTGAGAAGATTTAATACACCATTTTCCAAGCCATGGCAAACAACGGTAGTTTGCGCTTTAAATTCACCAAAAAAGCTCAATAACCAAGAAAACTGGTGATTCTGGGGAGTGGAACATTTGAGATTACATGGAAGATAAATGAAAATGATAAGACTTCATTGGGAAAATAAAATAAAATGATAAGAAAAAACCCAGACATAGATGCATTGCCCGACACGGCCTTTGTGGTCCTTCTGTGGTTTCTGTCCTTCTGTCAGTTTTCCTAAGTGTTCATTTGGCAATATTGAAGACATCACAGGCATATAATTGGCAGTCTGCTTTTCTTAGTTAATATATCATAAGCATTTCTGTGTTGCTGTATTGTTTCAGCGAGCACTGTTTGCATTGTGGCATAAGGCCATATTCTTGCATACAGCATCCTCCTACTTTTCTCCCTCTGTAGCAATCTTTTGGTCTCCTCCATGCAATCTCTAGCTAGACCTATTCCTCTACAGATATGGATATTGACCTATCTGGTCCCCTTCCCTTTCACCTCGTGCTAGCCTTGCTAAACAAAGGATGGTCTCAGACCATTGGGGTGGCATGGACACACTATGGGATGAGAACTTGTTAGAAATTGAGACTTGTTCTCCATCTAAGACCTCCTGAGTTGGGAATTGTGTTGCATTTGGACATGATTCCCAAGTGACTGGTGACATACTAAGTCTGATCAGCACTGATCTCAAAATACATACTCTGCCCAACTCCAGGACACATGTCATAGCCCACATCATGCCTTGCTGAATACAGAGAGACCAGAGGAGGAAAGGGGAGCAAGAGAAGAGGGAAGGAACCACAGCAGCTGTAGGCAGCTGCAGAGATTGGAGGTGGTCAGAACCAAACTCACAGAAAATGCTATCTGGTTGTCCAGATGGCTGTTAGGGGTAGGAGTGTAGATTTGGGAAGCTCACCATCCCTCATGTCCATACCTATTTTACAGAAGAAGAAACTGAGGCACAGGGAAGTCAAGTTGCTTGCCTAAGGTCACTCAGCTAATAGGCAGTGGTGTTAGACCAAACCGGATTCTAGAGACAACATTTCATAGTCACCCTGAGATGTGGCTTCAGGGTATAGGGTAAATGGAAGGATGGAGAAGCCAATTTTCCCCTAATAGCGAACTACTGGAATTAGCATACAGAAACCCTGTGTGAGACTGTGGAGGGGAAACTACAAGTGCTCAGGATACATGGAGTATGTACTGTGTAAAGATGGTTGATTCATTTTTCCCACAAGCAGCCCAGCATCCACTAGAGACATTTGCCTTCCAGCAAATCTAGAATCTTTATCACTTTAATTAAACACATTATGTGCCCTTTTGACTTCTGAGGATTCCCCCTTTTATAACCCTGTTTTTTGGGGAGGGAGAGGCGCTATTTCCTTTTCAAGAGGCAGATTTTTTTTTCACAAAATTAAGGGCTAGGAAACCCTTAACAGATCACAGAACTATTGTAATATGACTTATAACACCAAACAGAGAGCTTCTCTACACCCACTGAGCTGTGTAATACACGTGTGAGAACTAGTGTTTTTTTTGGTGCCAATCCTGGAGCTTGAACTAGCCTAGGTTGTCGTATGCATAATATGTCATATGTATTTTTGTGTTGCTGAAATTTTCTCAGCATGCACTGTATTGTGGCATAAGGTTATATTCTTGCATACAGTATCCTCCTACTTTTCTCTCCCTGTAGCCATCCTTTGGTCATTCCCCGAGCTTTTGTGTTCAAAGCTGGCACTCTACCACTTGAGCCACAGCTCCATTCTGCTTTGGAGATAAGTCTCAGGAACTTTTCTACCTGGGATGGCTTTGAACTAAGATCCTCAGATCTGAGTCTCCTGAGTAGCTAGGATTACAGGCATGAGTCATAGGCACGTGACTAAACGTTTCGTTTTCTAAATGCCTTTTTTTTTTTCACTGTGCTTGGTCAACACCACATGTAATAAATCCACAAATGAGATAGGCTGGCTGCAGGTACGAACAGCCTAAGTCAGGATTCAAGCCCAAAACATTTTAGATATCACTGAGACTCTTCCCATTTTGTATACTTTGCCAGTAAGACAAGGTATTGGTCTCTCCCACTCCCTCAGAACAACTTCTCTCCTTTCTACTGGCTTCCTGATTTTACTCCCCACCCAACCTTCACTCAAGGCAAAATGCCTCTCAACTGGTCAGAGTGGGGAAAATAGCTTTCCCCCAGTCTCTAAAACAATGAATTGTTAAGATTAGACAGTGCCTGGTTTGGCATTAGATCCAGGCTCCGAGAGCTCAGGTACCTTGGCTGAGGTCGCATAGCCTGCTGATTAAAGATCTGAGACTCTGGCTCTTTGGATGCTTCTGGGCTATCTGTGTTCCTGGTGGCCTGAGTATCTTGGACCCTCTCAGGGCTCTGCCAGCCAGCCAGCACCGTGCTGTTGTGTTGCAAAGTTAGTGTCAAATCACCCCTGACCTTAGACTGCAGGTACTGCCCATGACCCTCTATATGAGAAAAACAAAAAATCCCAATGAATAAAAAAATAATTGTTTGATGCAAATAATCTAGGCAGTACAGGATGTGACTGAAAGCACCCCCTCCCCCCTCTGAGCCCTTCCTGGCCCATTCCCCAGGGGTAGTCACTTAGCAGCCCTGTCTCCAAAGGCTCCTTAATTTCCCTGCCAGACACTGGGCTTGCAGGATCCATGCCACAGCAAGGTTATTTTTAACAAGCACCCCAGGCTTCAGGGGGTTGAGGAGAGGGGAAGAAAAAAAGTATTCCATTTGTATATTTTTAATACATGCACATCTGAGCAGGCAGTGAATTTCTGGTCTCTGCTGCCAGAGTTGCGGGCAATTGATTAGGCTCTGTGCACTGGACAGTCCTTTCTCTTTCTCTAAGGAGGTTGTAGGACTTTGAGGGGTCAGGAAGGGTTGCAGCATGCTTGTGGACATGGCTGGCTGCCTTCTGATCTTGCTGGCCCCAGCAGCTTCTCCCCTCAAGCAGGCTCAAGAATCCTGGCCAGGTCTCTAAGAGCGGAGAAAGTCTGGGAACTTGACTCTGTATGCCAAGCTCATATTTAGAAATGTCCAGGCAGACATTGGCATCCATCCACTCAGGCTCTGGGTGTGGTCATGTGTGCCACCTTCAAGTGGGCAGATTCAGAGTGGGCACTAGCCCACTGTGAATATAAACACCATGTCTTTGTTCCCAAGAGCTGGAGAGGAATCTTGGGCTCCTGAGCATAGTGAAGGCTGGTGCTGGTGGACTGACAGGCCATGGGAGGAGGGAAGAAAGATACCCAGCTCCATGGCTTACCACTCAATCCATTTTCTGCAACCTTTGCCTGCAGAGACTGCCTAGTGTCCTGCGGTAGCCCCGATAATGCCCAGTTCAGTTCCTTCCCCTTCTCTCCCTTTTTTTTCTACCTCCTCTCCTCTTCTTTTCTTTTCTTTTTCTGTTCTGTTTTCCTTTCCCTTCCACTACCCTTTTCCTCTCATCCTTCCCCCTTCCCTCTTACTTTCCACTTTTCGTTCCCAGTCTGTGAGACTAGCTCAAGGCTCTGATATAGAGCCTTCTCCATCTCTCCCTTCTGGGAGCTACCAGCCTCTCAATTTGTCCAGACCATGTTCATGAAAGGTGGCCCAAGATGACTCATCTCTGAAGGCTGAGCACCCTGCGAGTGAACAACAGCAAACTGCTCCACAATCTCTTGCTTATCCATGACATGATGGAGGATGAATTAGGCTTTCTGACTTGGACTTTAAATTATCACCTCCCTGGGTTATAAACACCATATCTTAGCCCTTTGGAAACTCTCCTTTATTTTCAAATAATTCCTTTTCATGGAGGAATTCTGGATCCCTCCCTCCTATCTAAGCTATTTCACAAGCACCTATAAAGGCAGGCCCTATGCCCATCAGTCCTGTGGTGGCCAATGTGACTATGCAGCCACCTGCAGGAGATGGGACAGGAGGCGTCCTGCCCAAGCTTCATCACCAGGCTCCCTTTGCAGCTCTGCCCTGGAGACCTAAATGACTTGCTCTCCAACTTCAGCCTCTGGAGTGGAGGCTGCCTTCCTGTAGCCCTCTCTACTCAGAGAAAGTGAAAGGTCTTCCACCTATAGCCTGATTCTGCCCTCCCTGCCCTCCTCTACCCCATTCTGTCCTTAGCTCCCCACATATCAGGAGATCAAAAACTCCAAGAAGTGGCAACGAAAGCAGGTGTTTTCTGGTCTGTCCTGGGCAACATAGCTAACATGCAATAACTGAATAAGTAGATGGATGGACAAATGGACAAATAAGCCATTGCTTGAAAGGCTAGGTGGAAACTGAGCTTCTGCTCCAAAGGAATTTAAAATGCAGGTGGAACAGACTGCAGGGTGGTGGCTGTGTGGGACTGAGGGTGTCCTTAAGATGGAATACAGTACCAACTTTTTAATGAGAAAACCCCTCATGCTCAGAGGAGGAGGGCCACCTCAAAACAAGCAACAGACCACAGAGGTCAGGTGATGGCGAGATGGCACAGGGTGGCAAGATCTGGAATGGAGTGCAAGGTGGCCTGAGTGTCCCCTGTCCTTGGGAAGTGTGCCTTTTCATATGGTTGGGAGTGGACAGTGCAATTTTTCTTAGAGGGTTAATTGTTTGGCTGACAGCACAGATAATTAGGAATGAGAATCCTGGAGTGAGGCTGACAGCACCATCTGCTATGAATATGTTTCAGCCCCACCTTGCTAGAAAGTCTGGACATGCTGGCTGTGAATACATGATGATGCACCCTTCTACCTCACAGAGATGTGGGTGCTCAGCTGTTTGCTTCTGGCCTGATGCTAGAGGATGTAGTCGGTTGGCTAGCCAGGGGATTGGCTTCTTATGGGTGTATCATCTTTCTCTCCCATGACAACCAATAAGGGCTCCAAGGTTTAATGAGGACCCAGCACTATTACAAGGGGGACAGTTTTCTGTACCTCTCCAGGGCCTGATGGATATTAGTCTGGTCTTCCGTTGGCTAAAAATGAGCTATATGGCTGCCATTGATGGTTTGGCTCCTTTTCCTGCCCAACTCTATGGATCTGTCACCTGCCATGGGCTTTCTGGCCTTTTGACCTGTGCTGCTTATTCCAGAGGGAGGTTGGCTTTGGCTCCCACAGCCAGTCAGGGACATCTTAGGTGTGATTTCTCTATTTCAGTAGAAAAACAGCTGAGCTGAGACCTTTAAAAATATTTTTTATTGTGAAAATACTGTACAGAGGGGTTACAATTACATGGGCAAGATAATGAGTACATTTCTTATCAAGCATTTTAGCCTCCTCCTTTGTTTCCCCTTCCCATCCCTTCCCATCCTCCCCCTGTCCCCCGACCTTTTTTTTAATAGGAGTAGAATTTTGTGTTTTTCCTTTTTTTTTCTGAATCACACATGTAGAAAAGCATATGGAATGCATGTGTGCCTTTAGAAGGTGATAACAGTGCTTTCAAAGCAACTCTTGGGCTGCATGTTATCTTTCACAGGAGGGCCTGCCTCAAAGGCTGCGTGGAGAAGCTAAGGGTCAGCATAGCTTCCCCTGGAATCTGTGGCTCTTTATCATGGCTGATTTCCTTGTCCTCTGTGCTGCTTCTCCTAACTTGGTTGAGAAGGAGTAGTATAAGGCTGGAATGCATCTCAGTATCACAGCCATGTGGACAGCAGGAGCTTGTCCCACCACTAGCCAGGCCTGGTGAGAGGTTGGGGCTATGGTCAGTGCAGACCCAGTGTCCAGGGACAGGGGTGGGATGGCAGCTTCAGATGATGCCTTCTGGCTCCTCCCAGCAGATTGTGAGCCTCAGTTATGGTTGTGGAATGTAGTGATTCATGAAGCCAGTGTCCCTGTCCCTCATCCCAGAGACATGTGCATCATCTCTACTTTGGTCTCTCACTTTGGGATGCAGGTCTCTGGAGAGATGTTCATCAGCAGCCTTGGGTGGATGGCCTTGAAGGAAACCCCTAGAGGACAGCTCATGGAAGCCTGGCCTCAGGGACCTGGCCAGCAGAGTGGAGGAGTGTTCCACAGCAGACAGATCTTGATCTTTACTCATTACATTGCTAGAGCAAGGGCATTCATTTCCTTCTTCTTGCCTCTGGCCAAGGGAAAGAGTCTAAGTCTAAACTCTGAATGATGGCTAGCATTTTGACACACATCTTTTAGGAAGATAGAATGTAATATGCAGAGGTAAGAACTTAGAAAGGAAAGGCATGATGGTGCACATCTGTAACACCAGCTACTTAGGAGGTATAAATAGGAGGATCAAGGTTTGAGGACAGTTTGGGGGAAAGCTAGGATTTTATATCAAAGAACAAATTGGGCATAGTGATGGATTTCTGTAATCCCAGCTACTTAGAAAGTACAGATAGGAAGATTTTAGGCCAAGATTGGCCTGGGATATAAGCATAAGAATTTACCTGAAAGGGGGGGGCGGGGAGGATTGGGGGGGTGGGGGGGAGGATGGGAAGGGATGGGAAGGGGAAACAAAGGAGGAGGCCACAATGCTTGATAAGAAATGTACTCATTATCTTGCCCATGTAATTGGAACCCCTCTGTACAGTATTTTCACAAAAAAATAACCCAATAGACATATTCTTCCTATTTTGAAAGTAGTTGCATGTATACTATTTCTCTTCTTTAAGTCTTGTAGTAGAGCCCTAAGTTTAACCCTTAGTGCTGCCAGAAGTAATCAAAGAAACAATAACAAATCCCAAAATGGAAAAAAAAACCCAAAACAGAAATGAAGTTTGTATGTGTATGGGTGTGTCTCACAGTCTATGGGTAAGAACTTTCAGTGAACTTCCTGAGGTGCATAAAGCTGGTATAGTCACCAGGTACTGCAGGACATAATAAGAAAAAGCAATGAGAGGATGTCTAGAAGATTCCAGAACATTTCACAAAGATGGATGTGCGTCTCTGCCACAGTAGGTGACACAGGCCTCTGTTCTTCCTGCAGATTCCCTGTGAAATAGCTGGAATCTGAGGTGGCTCCGTCCCTGAGGAGTGGGTTAGCAGAAGAGGAAGAAGGGCCTGAGGAGTGAGCCACAGCCTGTTGAACCTGAAGCCTTCCAGTGGGGGTCAGCACCCTGGGGTGACTCAAGAAGAATCGATGCTTTGGCCCCCACTGACATGTACATGGTGTAATGACAGGTAATGAACCTGAAGCTTGTCTGTCCTTTATGACTGATATGACGGGTGGGAGAATTTATCAGGCTGCTATAGACATAAAATGTCAAGCTCAGGATGATAACTATGCAAACAAAGCACAGGACGGCCTGATAAGACGATAGATGGACGCTTTATGGTTATTAGTTTTTGCCCGTGTTTGCAGGAGCCAAGCACCAGAAGATTTAGCATCAGCTGGGTTCACTTCGTAGGCTTATGGCAAGGCTCAATGCCTTTATGAATGGAGTACGTCTTATTTGAGAAACAGAGTAACAAATCAAAAAGTCATTATTCCCATCAGCTCTGGTGGGAGGCAGGGAATCTGTGCCAGTGGGGAAACTGAGGCAGCAAAGGGCAAGGGAGCTCTTGTGTGTGTGTTTGATGTGTGACCTGGGGACCCTGCTGTTTTGTAATACTTCACGTTTGCTTCAGATAATTGAATAATAGGTTGGAAACAGATTGGTGTTTTTCATGAGAAAAGGGAAAGAGAGTTCATGGTTCCCCTATTTCCTCAAGGGTGCCAGTACAAGTGACAGATGATAGGGGGTAGCCCAGGAGGTCTGGAGTAGGGATCTGAAGGGAATGCTCAAAATTTGGCAGACATCTTGAGTTTAGCAGTTGATCCTGGAACTTGGCTAAAGTAGGAAGAAGCATCAAGCAGGCTGTTAGGGTCTAGAAGGCAAGGCCTTGGGACTGAAAGGAGAGGGAGTCACTAGGACTAGAAACTCCAAAGCTGGTCCCACCGGTTGTCTGGTCTGCCCTGTCATTTATGCCGGGTGCTGCTCTAGAAACTTCTACCATAGGGAACACGGCAGGCTGAGACAGAAGCAAAAATAGCTTGGAGCCTTGGGAAAATGACCAGGTCAAGGAAGGAAGGGCCTATGTCCAGAAGCAGGAGGCCCAAGAGGGTGTGGCAGATTCCATTCCAGTTCAGGCCAATGTCAGGGTCCCCGGGTCAGAGCCAAGGCTGGGGAGGGGCAGAGCAGTAGGGCTTCTGGGTGGCCTTGTTCTAAATCAGGCAGAAAGAATAAGTTGAAGGAATCCGGAAAGCTGAGCCCAGCTCTAGGAGGTGGATCAGCCATACTCACTAGGCAGCCCCAGGACTTGGCTCCTGCTGCTGCAAGGAAATGGAAGGAACAGAGCTCTGGGGCCTGGAGGGGCTAAGCTGAGAACGAGGTCATTCCTCAGGTGCCTGAGCTAAATATGAAGTATTGGGCCTGAGCTCTCTTCACATTGTAGTTCTCAGTGGGGCACCTGGTCTGTACAGCTTAGGCTTGATTGGGGCCTGGGGCAGGACTGACCCTGAGAGGTCTTTCAGTACGAGGAGGTGGGGAGCAAATGCCACCCTGAAGGGGGTAGACAGGGGAAGATAGGGCAGTATGCTGTCAGAAGTTCTTTAGTCAGCCAGGTACTGATGGGTCATACCTGTAATCTTAGCTACTCAGGAGGCTGAGAGCTGAGAATTGAGGTTTAAAGCGAGCGCTGGTATAAAAGTCTGTGAGACTTTTATCTCCAGTTAACCAGCAAAACACTGGTAGTGGTGCTGTGGCTCTACAAGTGGCAGAGCACAGCAACTAGGTCCTGAGTTCAAGCCCTAGTACTAGTAAAACAAAGAAAGAGAAAGAAAGAAAGGAAAGTTCTTAACCTATCTGACCAATAGCTACCAAGCACCTACTATGTACACTTCTCTAATGAAGAAATGCTAAAAATAAGGTAGTCTGCTGCCAGACAGAGGATGTAGAAGAGGAGAAAACACAGAGACAGATCCTTCTCTACACATTTGTGAACGCTCTCTCAAGAATAAAGCACAACATACGAAACATATCCCAGCCACTGGCATCATCATACATAATCAATACATTTAGTTTACATCACTTTTTGGCTCTCGGAAGTACTCAGGTCTGGCAGATGGGAGAGGGACAGGCTGGAAGGAGGGCATTCTGACCTGGGACTTCTAATGGCTGACAGTCTGGTCAATTTGGTGTTCAGAACTCCTCTGGACACAGGAAATGGGGCTTAAGGTGGGACCTTGCATTTAGAATTGGTGATTATGTTTGAGTGTTGTGGCTTGAGAAGCACAGGAGACGGGGCCAGGCAGCCTAGGACTGTGAAGTTCTGAGAAAAGAAGAAGGACATTCTCACAATGCTTGGAAATCTTGAAAACGGCTTCCAATGAAGTTTCTTGGGTAGGGGAAGGATGGGGCAGGGAGGGAGAGGAATGACCCAGCAGAGATAGGAAGCTGGTCACAGGTGTAAGCCATACCACTTCTCTTGCAATTTGCTAGTTAGTCACATGGAGAAAAATGAAAAACAAGCAAGTAGAATTGATTTTAATAATGTATTTCATTTAACTCACTATGTTTAGAATATTATCATGTCATCATATAATCAATATAAAGTATTACCTTTCCTTGGCCTTAATGTCCTTCTTAGTTAAATGGATGGGAGAAAGTGTTTTGTTATGACTCAACCCTGGGGTCAGGTACATGAATATCCTGAAAGTAAGAGGCTCAATGGGGCAAGATTGGTGGGAAGTATGGCAACACCCTTTCCTTGCCAAGTCTACAGAATGTCATTCTTCTCTGCAAATTCTTCTCTCTTCTCCATTCTTCTTGCTTGCTTCCTGGGGGCCCACGGGGAGCAGCAACCCATGTACCACCTTAAGGTTTGCATAGAGAAGAGGTAGAAAGCCACATTGCCCTTGACTGACAACCTTCCCATGTGTGTTTAACAATTTTAATTTTTCATGATTCTTCTGATAAAAATAGTGCCCGACTAAAAACAAATACATTTGTATTTTCAGTCTCCTTAATTAGTTTCTAATTTGGGGGTTCTTACAACCTTAAAATCATCTCACTGAAATGGTCCTCCAATGATAAAAAAAAGAAAAAAATATGAAAAGCACAATCAATTCCAGAGAGATCTTCCTATTTAATTATGCTGATTGGTGCACTAGAGACCCCCGGCAATAGGAACCTCTCAGAATAAGCTTGATTTGAGCAATTTGGTTTTTAAAAATTTAGGATGCATATTTATCATGTTCAACTCTATGCTGTTGTGTTCTCCTTGAGCTTCTTACTTGTCTCCAGAGAAGAGGGAGGAAGGAACCAAGGGACGGCTGAGGTAAGCCCATGGATTTACTGGCAGGGTTTGGCCTCAAGGAAACAAGAGGTCTCCAGCTTGTCTGCTGACCCAGAAGCAGGCTTGGAAAGGGTAGGCTGATACACCTTTGCAGTTGGGTAGTAGGAGAGTTTCTTCCCCCCCCCCATAAAAACCACTGGAATCAGCCATTCTTCTGTTAGAGATGTAACCAAAACAAAATTCTAAAATGTGCAATGGCTTTGGAGACACTGAGAAAATTGAGTTGGTCAAAAAAATTTGTATCTCATCCTTCAATGTCATATTATCAGCTTTGCTGTTAAGTAGCAATCCCATGAACTTTGAAGGAGAGAGGAGCCTCCAGCTCCTCCAAAGAACACGAAAGTCAGGTCAAAGCCGGGGTTAAGAGTAAGAGTGGTCCTTGTTTATCAGCAGTCACTGAGCAATCACTCAGTCTTCCCAACTCTGTTTTCCTCTCTGTAAAATGAGCCACCTACTTCACAAGGATATATGGAGACTTCACAGTAGAAAGCCCAAGACCAGAGGTGACTGTTGGTCACCAGTTGGTGACTGTTATCAGGTGTCATTTTCTAAAACTCATTCCACATATTTGCTCACAGACTTGTGTTGCATGACTCTGTGGACAGAGTGTAGTACAGCAAAGGATGGCTATCCATAGGTGCCACACTGTTTAAGGACACACAGGTGATGAAATCTTTGCCCTTAGGGAGCTTGTGATGGAATTGGAGAGGAAGTAAGAATGACCATGATAGGGCCAGCAAAGCCACTCACCCCTGGGTCAATGAGCCATTCAACTACAGTGGGGGGTGTGGTGGGAAGGCAATTCCTTGGGGCTGAAATGGTTTGTGAGAGGAGGTGACACCTGACCTGGAGCCTGTGAAGATTTCGGTGGCCAGGCCTCTGTTGGAGGCCTCAGCTGGAGTACCGCCTCCCACACCCACGCTCTGCAGCTGAGCACATAAACCTTGTTTGGATTACTGTGTCATAGGACTTAAGACTCAAGTCCTCCTTGTATGGAGCAGGACTTGATGCTTCCCTTGCCTGGCCCTCTCAGCCTCTCCTGTTTTCTCCTCTATTCAGTCTCTACCCACTTACCTCTTACTACTCTCGCCTCTGCTCTGTCTTTAAGCCATTAAGATAAAGCATCCAGGCCTCCACATGGCTTCCAGAAGTGAGGGAGGTAAGGTTCCCGCAGAAGCTGGTTGTGCTTCTTAGTTGCTGAGAGCTAGTCAGGGCATCAACTCTCCTGGCTGCGTAGAACGATGTTATTTGGGATGTAAATGGTAGTCATGGCACTTGCCACCCACACTGTTCTTTAATCTGCACTGAAGAAATGAAAGAAAAGGCCTCAGGAAAGGGCAGTGTCATGGTGGATATTTATTGAGGTCTGTTCAGGGCCCAGGGGTCCTGCCTTAGCCACACCCCCATTCATAGATGAGCCAGACACCTGTCCTGTCCTGGAGTTCTGGATGAATAGAACTTAGCTTGTGAAGTAGAAGCTATTGTTATTGTTGATTGGCGGGGGGGGGGGGGAAGGAAACGTGACATTTACAATGTCCACCCCAAACTCAGCCTCACTATGGACTTACCCAGCCATCACCAAGCCTCAGCTCTGAGCTCTGTCTCTGCCATCTGGGGAGGTTCCATGGTCCCCTTCCCCCAGCCCCAAATAGTGCCTCTATGTCCTACATGAGTGATGAGGTGGGTGACTGTAAGAAAAGAAAAAGAGCAGAAAGGCGAACCACAACAGACCAATAGGCTTTATTCAGGATGAAAACCTGTCTCCTTCAGCCGGGCTGAAGGAAAAAATGGCACACCTCCCTTACAAATGAAAGGTTAAAGTTTGAGGCAGTGACCACCACGTGTTGCTTATTTCTGTCTAGCAAAGCTACACGTGGTGGTAATCAAAACACCTGGTTGATTGTGTGCCTATATAAGACCTGCAAAGCCTGAGCTCCGGGCTTTCCTCCTGGGCTCCGCTGTGTCGGAGTGTAAGACAAGGCTCGAGCTGCAGCCCGTTTAAATAAAACAGCTGTAGAGTCTGACTCTCAGTGGTCTTCTTGTGGGGGGTCCTGCGACCTTGGCATTACACAACTAAGATCTCCTTTTTGGGGGGGCGGGGGGCAGTCGTGGGGCCTGAACTCTGGGCTTGGGCACTGTCCCTCAGCTCTTCAGCTCAAGGCTAGTGCTCTACCACTTGAACCACAGCGCCACTTCTGACTTTTTTCTTTTTGCTGAGGAATCAAACCCAGGGCCTCATGCATACAAGGCAAGCGCTCTATCACTGAGCCACCTTCCCAGCCCCTAAGGTCTTCTTTTATTAGGCAGAAAAGGTGAAGTCAGGTGGGGCAAATGGGAGCGGGGTGCCATGGAGGCGGGGTAGGAGAGCAATCTTACCTTGAGTAGGAGGTCTCAGGATTTCAGCAGTGCCTGTGTCCACGAAGAGTGTCAGTGCCAGACATGGCCTTGGTCTCGGGCTCTTTCCCAAGACCATAGGGTACATTTGTTCAGGGGAAAGGGAATCTAGATGAGTCAGCAGGGTGGGCAGCAAGGACAGTTCTAAGATATGGCTGTCAGGGGGAAGGTGAGTGCTTTCAGTTTAAGTTATTTTCCATCAGGGACAATGTCTCCCTCCTGGGTTTGTGGTGTGAACAAAAAGACATGAACTAGAGAGAGGTTTTGGTCTCAGAGACCTCAACAACTTTTAGTTCCAGCCCTTTCCATCTTTGCCTGAGAAGAATGATTGTCCTGGTCCTCAGTTTCCTTTCTGTGTATTGGAAATAACTAGTTTTCATGCCCTACTGACATTCTTTCACTGTGAAGAAAGTGTTTAATGGGCCTAGTATGGCAAACACTTCAAGGAGTATGAAAAATTAGTCATACATTAAAAATAGTTCATGCATATTCATATGTACAACTCACATACATAAACTGTACCTAGAAGACAAAATGTGGCTGTCTGGAGGAGACAGGAGCACTATACTTTTTGGTCCTCTGCAACCCTTTGGGGAATGTATATGAGACAAGGATCTCACAGAGAGTCAGTACCCTCCCTCTGTTGGGCTAACTGCCTGTGTGCCCCTGAACAAGTCATATAACCAACTGCCTTCTCAGCAAAATTGAAGGTAAAAAAAAATGCCAGTGTTGAAAGTGGAGCTGTGGCTCAAAATGATGAAGTGCTAGTCTTGAGCAAAAAATCTCAGGAACAGTGCCAGGCCCTGAATTCAAGCCTTACAACTGACAAGGGGGGAAAAAGGCAGCAATGGGCCAGCACACAGAGATGTAAGAAGACAGAGAGGGATAAAGTGGCGATCTATCCATAGAAGAGGCCACCATGCCTGTAGCTTCCAGGTGGCCTCCATGTTGGTAAAACCCCAGATTCAATAACGCTTGTTAATTGATTAATGTGCATCCTGCCATCTCAGCTGCTTTCCAGGGAGACAGTGGCTATTACTTTTATGTGAGAGAGACTATTGGAGCAGCCTCTTTCTCACCCTGCTGCACGTAAAACTCAGGATGGAGCTTTCCCCCAGCTTGGCTGACAACAGTCAGGTGGCCGCTGGGGCTGAGACCAGCCATCCATTTACCCACTTACTCCAATTAGTTTAGTAACTCAGCACTCACTCTGGGCTTTGATTTACAGTTAATGGTTCATCTCTAAATGAACACTTGTCTGGAATCTTCCAGCAGTCAATGGCTGACTTTTAGGAAGTGGTGGTATTGACCTAGATGCCGTGAAATGAGTCCTGGGGTGCCAAATCTATTTTTTTGTGTGTGTGCCAGTATTCCTTACTTCTCCCATTACCAGCCACTAAAGAATGCTTACAAATGTACACTGATGTGAAGGCCACAAGGTAGCAGGGAAATTGCACCAGGCCTTGACTGCACAGATAAGTTCTCAGCCCAGCTCTGTTATCAACTCACTATGCCAAGCAGGAAGGTCATGGGACCCCTCTGGGCCTCAGGACCCTTCATTGGGACACAGTTGACAAGGGAATTTCTCTCTGAGCCTCTGATTTAAGACAGCACATGGACCAGTGCAATGGTGTGTGGAAAGTATGTCATAAATTAGGAATGTCTTTGTACAGGTTACAAAAATAACTTCTTGTACCAGGAAAAAAACAATTAAAAACAATATCAGGACATTAAACTGAGAGAGTGAAGGGACTTGGGTTCCTCATGAAAGATCATCCCAATCAACAATTCAGGGAATTACGCTCATAAATATATTCCTATTGCTTTTCCTACAGATATCTGTTTTTATTGTGGATCTGGAAAAATATTCCATATTAAACAAAAAAAGGAACAAACTATATGTTATGTCCCACGGCTTTGGTGAACTTTAAAGATCTGCTGTTTTTTTCTTTTTGTCCGTTCTGGGGTTTTAATTCATGTCCGTGTACTTGTGAAGCTGATGCTGTGCTGCTAAGCCATGCCTATAACTCAGTTTTTTGTTGGTTATTTTTAGGAGAAGGTCTACTTTTCAGCCTGGGTGTGTGCCTGAATTGTAATCTTCCTCCTTTAGGCGTCTCCTCATTTCTGGGGTCATAGGCATATTCCACTGTATCTGGCTTCTACTGTTGAGGTAGAATCTTGTGTACTTTTCTGCCCAGATTGTCTTGGAACCATCAACTTCCCAATCTTAGCCTCCCACGTATCTTGGGATGCTAGGCCTGAGCCCCTGCATTCAACTATCATGGGGGGTAGTGTCTCACAAGCTCTTACGCCTGGGCTGGCCTGGAATCACAATTCTCCCTTTCTCCACCTTCTACATTAAAAGGATTAGAGGCATGCGCTACTGCACCTGGCTTTTCCTGAGTACTGTCGGCCTCATTTTGTTCTTAAAAGGGGTCTGAGAGGCTTGAGATCTCAGTCTTCCTGCTTCTGCTTCCCAAATAGCTGGGAGTACAGGTGTAAACCACCACACCCAGCTACTGTAATTCTTTATTATGTGGCTTTCTATAATATAGATATAATTTATAGTAGAATTAATTTAACTTGTTCATGAGCATCAGAGTGGTGCTGAATGCTCGAATTGATTTGCTGTTTGACTGCTACTCTGCTCAAGGACAAAAGAGGCTGAGGAGGGGAAGAGCTCACTCACAGTCAAAATCTCCCTCCTCAGGGAAGGCACCACTATCTCACTTCACCAGGAATCCTTCTGTGGTAGGTTCTCTGGCTGACCACTGCATGGGGTACTGCGCCTCACAATTTTGACACCAGGACCAGAGCTAAAGTAGAGCTGGGGACCATAGTGAGAAGGCTCTGGGAGAGGGGGATGGAGGAGTGGGCAGCGTGCTGGGGGAGGGGGCTTGAGAACTTGAATATGTGCTTAGAACAGTTGGATTGCTCTTGGATCCAGGAGTTGAATGAGATAGGTGTGTTGTAGCTGTAGCTGTAGCATTCCAAAGAAGCACAGGCTCTGAGGAAGCCTGCCTGATTCTCTGAGAAGGCTAGGGAAGCCCGGCCATCATGGCCAGTTATAGCGACTACCTGACATCCTGCTCCTAGTCTCTTTATGGCCAGACACTGATGACTTACCCACTCTCTGGGCTGGGAGTGGGGGTGTCCCAAACAAGATGGCACATTAGCATCCATTGTTCTGAAAGGAGATTTTTTTTTTCTGGCAATGATTTCCCCATTTGCTCTTGGGTTCAATTGAATTAGAGATTTTGAATAGGTACAATATTTGTATAGTTCAAAAATCAAAGTACTATACAAAGATGATATTTCTCTCACCTTTGTCCCCTTCCACTCAAACTCTGCTCCTCTCGTCCCTATGGAAACCGTTTGCCTTATTTCTTGGTTTGTTCTTCCACTATTTCTTTGTGCTATTAAAACACAGAACATTGACTATCCCTGTTTAATTTCCATTTTACCATACAAAACATAACCTGCTGTATACTCTACCTTGTACTTTGTTGGGTTTTGAAAAAATATGTCCTGGATATCTGTTCATGTAAGTACACAGAGCCCTTCCCTTTTTTTTTTTTATAGCTGTGTAGTAGTCTACTGTGTGCATGGACCAATTTAGTCACCAGTGCTCGATTAAGGGACTCCTGGACTATTTTCAGTTTTTTTCTATTATAAACATCTGTGTGGTGCCATAAGCTCCGATTTGCTGTTTGCTCCTCCTGCTATCCCTTCAGTTTGATATAATTTGGAATTTGTTGTATACATATGTGCTAAATAAAAAGCACCTAATTCTTTGCTAGAAGTAAGCAGTGTATTATGACATAGAAGCAGATAAGTGAGGAAGACTCTTCCCAGGCTCCTTTGCTTTGTCTTGTACTCTCCAAGTGATCCTGTCCCTAGTCCCTTAGCTTTCTACAATTATCACAATGCTTGCAAGGTGCAGTTTCCCTTGCTTTCCTACCTGGGCTGCTGAGGAAGTGTTTACTGTCATTTCTCCTGTGGTTTGGATGGAGACTGAGGGGTACCAACAGGTGATAGAAGCGGCTGTGACCTGGACTTGTCTGAGGACATGACTTCCTCTCTTGCCTCTGTTGCCAATGAATGAGGTGACCATACCCTTCACCTGTCACACAGGTGTGCTGTATGATGTGGAGGCCTTTCCCATGGGGGTATTCTACAGGCCTTGGAGCATCCAGATGATGTGAAGCATTGTGTTTAATCCACAGGTCCTGAAGGGGGTGGTATCTGAAGTTACTGTCTCAGCCCTGGGCCAATTCTGGGTGTCAGGAATGACTTCTTCAATGTGGAATCAGAGCTTGATGAAGCTGGCCTGTGGTGATACTAAACTGATGCCCACATGCCCTTTCTCATTACTTAGAAGCACATCATTTGGTTACAGATTTGTGGAGCCCTTTCCTTGCCAGTGCATGAAAAAGGGATATTTCACACATGTTTCACATTATCCTGTGATTTAGCTTCTCACTGAATAAGAATCAATGCAACAGCCAACTACCACCCGAGAGTCCATTTATAAAGTGTGACCAGCTGCCATGGCTCCACTTTTGACTGCCATCTTGTCGAATCCGATAAGGTAATAGTAATAATAACTTACATTTTTATTTTGTGACTCCTTCCCTGAGGCTTAGCTGTTGGTGCCTGTGCCCTCGCTCTTGTTGATCTGTTTCTGTTCAGGTTGCATTGGGGTCTGTTAGGACCCTCAAAGTGAGTTTCACCCAAGAGAAAGGTGCATCACTTAGCAATTCATCAGTTAGTAGATTGATCAATCATTCAATCCAGTTTTGTCTAGCACAGAACCCTTTAACTCACTCTGCTCAGTGGGTCCCTTGATGTAATCCTGCATGCCTGAGAACCAGTGCTTCTTGTAAACCACCTCATCCTCCAGCCCCTGCTTACAGGGCTCTCTCTCTCACCCTCCTGGGCAGTTTCACCTGCTCTATGTGTTAAATGTGGCTACAATTTGCACTTTCCCCTATTCCCTGTGTCTTCACACAGCTCACCACCACCTCCCCCTCATAGCACAGAATGTCTGTTGCCACCCAGCTCCACCCCATCTTCATCTAGCACATCAGTAAACGGGCTTGTCCCCCTCATACCACTGCTTTCTCTAGACTTTAGTAGTTTTTGTGTTACTTCTAGAATAGAGGAAGAGAGTCTTACCAGGGTACTTAAGATCCTTTTCACCACATCAGCCTCCTCCTCTCATACCCTCTTCCTTTTGGCTTTGAGAGCAAGCAAAGAAAGCTCTTTCCTGCCTCAGAGCTATGTGCACTCTTCTCTTTGTGGAGGTGGCTTCCCCCATCTTATCAATGGTAACTCATTCTCACCAGTCAGAGAGCAGCCAGGCTATCCCTTCCCTGGCCCTTGGGACTGGGTTAGGGCCTGGTGTCTGTGTCTTAGCTTTATCATGTGCTTTAGTCCATTAGGCTGCCATAATAGAATATTGTTTGTTGGTTTATTCTTCCTGTATTTCTTTGGGCTAAAGTGGAATATACATTTATATGCATACATAAATGTATATAATATATATTGTATAGAGTATCCTAGGTTCAATTTTACTAAAATGTAGCCTATTGTATACTCTACACTGGACCTTCTTTATTTCTTTATTTGCATATCCTGCAATCTCTCCATGTGTATGCATTGTCCTGGCTTACAAACAACATAAAATCATGGCTTATAGGCTGCAGGCTGAGAAGACCAAGAAGCTGCTAGCAGCTTGAGTGTCTGGTATGGACCGGTTTCTTCACAGGGAGTTCCTTCTTGCTGTGTTCTCACCTGGAGGATAGCTGGCTCAAGCTACTGGGGCCTCCTGAGAGGGCATTATAAGAGAATCTTTTTTTGTTGAAGTGCTTGCTTGACATAAGCACTACCATTTTAAGAGTCAGCACTATCTTATAAGAAGGTATATTAGTCAAGCCACATTCTGTTATAAGAATTGTTTTTCTAGGGGCTGGAGTTGTGGTTCAAGTGCTATAGAGCACCAGCTGAGTAAGAATTGTTTTTCTGACAAGTTCCTGCTTTAGCCAGGTGTCCAGACTTTGGATGATTGTGCAGACAAACTTTAACCCCTTTAAAATTAGACAATCACAATTGTGAACCTAAGTTGTAACCAATCAGAATAAAGGGCAGTAGTAGAGCAGGGCACCGGTGGCTCACGCCTGTAATCCTAACTACTCAGAAGGCTGAGATCTGAGAATCAAGGTTCAAAGCCAACCTCGGGCAGGAAAAGTCCATGAGACCCTTATCTTCAATAAACCACTAGAAAACTGGAAGCGGTGCTGTAGCTTAAGTGGTAGAGTGCTCGCCTTGAGCTGAAGAGCGCAAGGATAGCACCCAAGCCCAGAGTTCAAGCCCCACGACCGACAAAAAAGAAAAAAGGCAGTAGTAATTTATTAGGTACAAAACCTGTTGGACTACCCAACCAGTATTCTTGTTCTCTTGTTAGTAACATGACCTCCTGCAAAAGTAAACTTACCTTGCTGAGTTCTTTACGAGTTGGGTTGTTCTTACACCCCCAAATCCAGAGACATTTCAACAATGTGGATCACACACACACACACACACACACACACACACACACACACACACACACGGAGAGGGGTGCTTCTGGCGAGGAGATAGAGGCCAGGGGTGCAGCCAAGCAGTCTTCAATGTTAAAGATAGCCTCCTCTTTCACCCCTCCAGCAAAGGTACCCACACTGTCAGGAGAGCTAATATTCAGAAATCCTTGCTGAGCATTTATAGGAGCCCTGGTCATGCTAAGTCCACTGGGAACTACCCAGATGGAGGGTACTACATCTAAAAAGGACAGGAACTTGCAACTAAGCCTATATCGGGGGGAAATGGCTTCCCCTCTTTGCTGTGTGAAGAATGGAACTGAGAGGTTGGGACATGGGTGGGGTGAGTATAAGTAGCTGTTGAGAGCATAGAGAATCCAGATGGGTACAGCCTGATCTGATGGGTGTGAGGTCTGGGCATGAGGGCCATTCCTTTGAGCAGCATCTTTGCTCATAACCGCTAGCATCTGCTGTCTCCTCTTTGGTCAGAGGCCTTCAGTACTTAGGGGCCTGAGATGGGGGCAGAGAGCAGGGATACTGCTCCTGGCAGGGGCAGATTCAAGTGTACTCTACTTGCAGTGAAGTGGTGTTGACCCGCTGCAGGGGCTCTGAGAGCAGATTCCTGCTGCTGATTCCTGCTGCCCTTGGGAGGTGTGAGGACGAAGGGTAGGTGTAAATCACACTCCATCCAGTTTCCCCACCCCCACCCCCACACCATTTTCACCTAGGA
This sequence comes from Dipodomys ordii, assembly GCF_000151885.1. Taxonomy (NCBI): domain Eukaryota; kingdom Metazoa; phylum Chordata; class Mammalia; order Rodentia; family Heteromyidae; genus Dipodomys; species Dipodomys ordii. The sequence continues at coordinate 914,098 of NW_012267259.1, read as the reverse complement.
AAAGTCTAATAAAAATGCATTTCAAGTCCTACTCCTAAAGGAGCAAGCATGGGGGGGAGCTGGGTCAGGGCTTTGGCCCAGCACAGCCTTGATTAAATGGAGCTGAGCCGTGGGGCTTTTTCTGGCCTTAGAAGCAGCCCCGGGGTCCTTGGAAGCAGTGGGGTCCTAGGTTACTCTACTTTCCAGGCCTGTTAGTGGCAGAAAGTCCCTGGGTCCCAGTGCACTAGTGACTTATATGGGCACACACCTTGCCTGGCAGTCCTGCCTGCGTGGTACAATCAGCTTCCATCTAAGTGGAAAAGCCTCAAGCCAAGGCTTTGCCTGAGAGAGCAGGTGCTGGACAGAGGATTGGGGTGTGCAGCACCTGCCAGGGGCAAGGACTAGGGAGCCAGATCACACCTTTTGAGCAGTGGTTCTCAGCCCTGATTGCATATTAAAATCTCCTGGTATCTTGGAGAAAATTCCACACCAGGCGGTGTATCCCAGATCTATTAAAGCAGTCTCTGGGTAGGGGTGGAACTTAGGCAGCAGTAATTTTTCAATTTCTCCACATGACTTCAATGGGAAGCCAAGGCAGAGAATTGTTGATTTAAAGTCTCCCTGGACTCAGGCAGCGTGGCCATGTGTAGGCTATGGTGAGGGCACCAGGGAATGATCGGGAAGAAATCATGGGGCACCTAGAGTCTGTGAGGGGAGGGACTGTCACCCCTCAGGCTGCACAAAAGACCAGAGTCTCCATTCAAGATGGCTGCATGAATGCTGGGAAAGACCCTGACACACAGATGTTGGCCAGAGTTGGGGACAGAGGCACAGGCTATGCTGCCAGCACACTTCAGGGGATCCTCTAGGGTAGTGAGGGAAGGAGGCAGGAGTGCTGCTAGCCTTGGCCTGGTTTGATAGATTTTTGTATTGCAGTTATTTGGACATGTTTCTGGTCTTTGCTACCAGCCTGGAGAGAGTCTCAGCCACTTTATAATAATGTTAGGGACTGGCTACTTCCCACCTCTGCCACTGTAGTCTCTCACCTGGATGATTACAGCCGGCTCAGGGTTGGCATCCAGCCTCTGCCCTCAAGCCTTCTGCTCTCAAGGTAGTCAACAGGATCCTTCAATATGTGGTTCAGCACTACTTTCTTTGCTTAGAACCTTTCAGTGGCTTCCCCAGGTCACTCAGAATGAATTGCAGATCACCTGGCTGCATTTTCCTTCCTGACCCATCCACCCACTTTGTTGGCTTGCTCCACACCAGCACTGGCTGCCTCCAGATCTTTGGAGGACTCTTCACTCCAGACCTTTGGATGGATGTTCCCTCTACCAGAGAGCTTTGGCACAGCCCTTCCTTCCCCCTCCTTAATGTGATGTTCATAGGGAAGCCTTCGCTAGCCAACTCCTTCATGATCTCCTGAATAATACTCATATACCAATGATATATCTTTTGTTTATTTCTGTCTCTATTTACCATGGTAGCCTGTGAGCACCAAGGTGTTTTTTTTTTCTATTTTGTTTGTTGTTGTAGAGCCAGGACAGTCGATTTTAGGAGCTCAGGATGTGTACTTTTGGTTTTGCCTTCTTGTGTTGTTGGTATTTAGAAGTGGTTTAATCATAGCATTTGGCCTCTGACATTCTCTCTCCTGGTCTATGCATGATCTACTTTTATTTAATTATACATGTAATTAGTTATTTTTATTAATGTCATAAGTACCCAAGAGCTCATCGCCCCCAAATAAAGCCGGGATGTAACAAAATTCTACATTCAAATGCATGAGTCTGCTTCAGCCCAACCCCCTGCATCTTAACCATCTTCCTTAGTCCCCAGGCTCTCATTCCCTGTTGTTCTTTGTGTATACTTTTATTGCAGCTGTAGGAACTCTTTTAAAGGATATTTTATTGTAGTTATTTTCAACCTTATTCAAAGCCTACTGCACTGTATATAATCTGTGGAGTACTTTTCACCTAATAATTATACTAAGATCACCCTATACTGTTATGTGTAGTTTATTGCTGTATATATGCAGTAGCTTCTTTGACTCTGAAAAGTGTTTGTGTTATGGATATTTAGTGCTGTGTCTTTCTATAGAGACAATTTCACAGCAATAGCTAAAGACTTCTAAGTACTCCTCTGTGCAAGGCACACTAATTATTTTATCAACCCAGTTGACTGATTGGAAAACTGAGACACAAGGTAGGCAACTGGCTCAGATTGCACTTACAAGGCCAAAGGCAGGGTTTGGACTTGCATAATATAGCTGTGGAGGCCTTGCTTCTACCCCTATACTGTATTGTCTCCTTGAAGGAACTAAGGAAGGAACAAATAAATATCTCCCCCTATCAATTTCTTCACTAATAAAACAACATGCTAGCTGGGCCTTCTACTAACAGGGACTGGAACCTACCCAGCAGGTTCTGCACTTAGATTTGGTTGCCAAGACAGGGGACAAGGCTGAGACTTGTACCCTCTCCCTAAGGGAGAAAAGAATGTGCTCAGGAGATTTTTGTGTCCCTTCACAGCACAGTCTGGGTGACTGTAGAGGCCACACTTTGCAGAGCTGGGCATGTGTTGACCAGCCTGAGCAAGGATTGAGACTTTCTTGGGTCCCAGTCATCAGCTGCCCTCTTTTGGTGCCTGGAGCCTAGAGTACCCCCCTAACTCCAAGGTGTGATTTCTTTCACTATATTAGGAAGAAATAGAAGGAATGGGGAACTGGTAGTCTGGTAACAAAATTAGACAGACACTTGATGCTGCTCTAGGATATCTATGCAGCAGGGCCAGTTTGGCTGAATAAATGAACACTTTAGGGCTTTGGTCCAAGCCCAAGGTTGGACTCACATGGGCCAGTCTGGACTGGAGAGAGGTTGAAGGCCCCAGAGTTTATTGTCTGGTGAGGAATGGCTGGTCTGGTGTACTGGTGTTTGTGCAAAGCCTAGAGCAGAGCGGATAAAGTCCCAGCAGGCACTGGGACTTCACTGACTGGCTTGTAGAAGGTAGACAGCTGTCTGGCAGGGAATTTCCACCTGGGAACAGGGGCTGAGTCATGAAAGGTTCCAGACCAAGTCTGGAGGAGAAAAGGAAAACAAGTGACATGTTCATTGGTATCAATAGGGGGAGATAGAGAGTAGAAGACAAACAGCTAGACTTCCACTGGGCAGAAGTCCACTGGGGCCCTCATGAATGCCTTGAGGAGGGTAGGTGTCTAGGAAGGAGGTAGTAGTCCTTGAAGACTGCTGAGTCTCAACAATAGCCTGTGCATTAGAATTGCTCTGGGAACTTCCAAAATTTGAATGCCCTGGCTCATTCAGTATGAACTAGTACATTTGAACTTCAGGTAAGCAAAGAAAAAGAGTTTAGTATTAGAATATCTGCATATATTGTCCAGGACATACTCTCTCTCTCTCTTTTGAGGATTTTAGAAAATTATTTGTTTAAAAAGTTTTTTCTGGTACCAAATCTGGAACTTGGTGCATTTTGTTTTTGTTTTTAAAATTTTATTGTAAAGATGCTATACAGAGGGGTTATAGTTACACAAGGTAATGGTATATTTCATGTCTAGCATTGTTACCACCTCTGTTGTTCTTCTCATACTATCCCTTCCCTCCCCTACCTCTGTCACTCCTCCCTGCCAGAAGTTGTAAAGTTCATTTCCAACATTATGTCTTGTGAGTATCATTGTTGCAATGGGTCATCCTGTATTCTTGTTTCAGCATTTTGTCATTCCCCTTCCCCTCCTCAAATTAGATAAATGTATATACAAGATGCAGGGTACTAAAGTCAAATATAGTGACACCAGGGGATATACCACAGGAGGAAGAACATATAAAAGAAACAGAAAAATCACGTAGTACACTAAAAATAACAAAAATGAAAAACCTCTTGTGTTCATATCTTAGTGTTCATTTCACTTAGCATCATCTTAAATAGTCATAGGTACATAGCTTTTGAGCTTTTCTGCTCATCTGATAAGATTATCCTAGATGTATACTAATTATTGCAAATAAGGGAAACCACTGGACCAGTATTTCTTTGAGTCAGACTTACTTCACTTAATATAATTTTTTCCAAGTCCTTCCATTTCCTAACAAATGGGACAATGTCATTCTTTCTGATGGAGGCATATAATTCCATTGTATGTATATAGCACATTTTCTTGATCCATTCATTTACTGAGGGGCATCTGGGTTCGTTCCATATCTTAGCTATGGTGAATAATGCTGTAATAAACATAGTTGTGCTGGTAGCTTTAGTATGGTCTTGTTTGTGATCATTTGGGTAAATCTCTGGGATTAAAAATAGCCTAAACATTATAGAGAAAGAAAATACAATTATTCAAGACAAATCCAAGAAATATGACAGATTCATTCAACAGATAGAAGACATCATCAGAAGGCCTAATTTTAAGACTAATAGGTGTAGAGGAATACCTACAGACAAAAGTTAGAGGTCTAGGAAATGTATTTAACAGAATCCTAGAAGAGAATTTCCCAAACATACAAAAAGCTAGGCCTTTCAGATAGAAGAAGCCTTTAGAACCCCAAATAGACCAGACCAGAACAGGACATCCCACCATCTAGGACATTCTTATCCACAACTTATTCTTTCTCTGAAATTCAAGTGAAGTTGAGTGTTGTATATTTTTGATCACTAAATCTTGCAACTTGGCACACCAAGGATCTCTCTATACCAGGGCTGGGCCTAAATGGGGGTGACAATCTGTTCTATAGTTTTTTTTAAGCTTCTTTTAGACCAACTCTACTCATGGATGTCCTTGAGACTACTTTTTTTTTTTTAAAAATGTTCTTTTTACCGGTTCCAATTCAGTAGATCTGGACAGGGCTGAGGTTCTTTCTTCCTAACAAGCTCCCTGGCCTGTGCTGATAACTAGGATCATACTTTGAGTAGGATATAGGCTGATTAATTTGTCTGGAGGCCTCAAGCTCAGTTCTTCTAGGTGATCTGATTCCCGCACAGACTTAACTCCACCTAGTTTAGGCTCTTTCTTGGCACCTTTTTGTCTGTTCTTGCTGGCCTGAAGCCTCAGGGATTTACTAGGTACAGAGTGAACTACTCTACATCTTGGGGAGATGCTAAATGTGTGGATGGTCATTTACCTGGAGCTGGGCATGCCAGGTACACCTAGCCTGGGAAGCTGAGTCCATGCCTTGGTCAAGACACTTAACATCTCTGAGCCTCAGAGGCTAAGAGGGATGGAGGAGTGATAACTGTAACAAAAAGAGGCCTGGATAAACCATGGTGCTAGAGCTTCCTGGATCCATGAAAATATCAGATGAGACAGGGACAAGGAAGAAAGTACACCAGCATCCTTTCTGTGGTGGGTTCTCAGTTGGAATCAGTTGCCATTCGCTGAGGAAATCCCACTCTCATTATCACTGAAGAACTTTCTCACCACAACCTCAATGCCTGGAAATGTCAGGCATTCAAAATGCCAATGAACCAACTTGTGACAAAGACACAGTCTCAGAAGTTGGGGAGCTGAGCCCCTAGGGATGGAGCATGTGCCATGATGGGTGCTGACTTGCATGAGATACTATATGCCAGGCACTCTGCCATCTCTTGATGTATTGGATCATGACAGCATTTCTGGGAGGTATAGCCTGTTGTTACCTGTTCTTCACCCAAACACAGAGAATCTAAGCAGTTGCCCAGCCAAGCTGGGGTTGGGATTCAAATGACTGACTTCAAACACCATGCTGCTCACTTTGTCCTCTATTTTAATGCGAAGAGATACATGGGTTTTAAGCCACATTATAAGAGGGCTGACACTTGAATACATGCAGAAGGAGTAGAAAGCGTCATGGTGTAGGGGATGACAGGACTCACTGAGGTATCATGGGGACAGGAGAGGCAGGAAAGGAACTTGGCCAGGCAGCTTGGACAAGGCCAGTGCTGAAATGAATACATGTGCTGGCAGCGTGGATTGTCCAAGGAGACCCTCCTGGGTTGGGAAACCAGTTCTATTACCAGTCCTGCCTGCCTGAGAGCTACTTCCATGCCCCCTGGGCAGAGGTGCTGATAAAGGCCAGCTTCCTGCTAAGGTAATCTGACCTGGCTTCTTGAGAGCTGGGTAGCAACAGGGAAGACACAGATGGCAGGCCTCACATAAATGTTCTAAGGAGGCAGGAGAACCTCAGTGGAAGTATAGAGATTCTTGCTTTCATCTGAAATTGTACCTAGCAAGAACTTCAGGAATCAGTGATTACTTATTGAGGAGAAGTATCTACCCCAAGGTGATACTCTTTCTGCTTGTATTTATCTTGTTGATGAAGAAAAATCTGAATAAAGGCAAAATTTTACTGGAATAATACAGATCCTCCATTCATACTTTTAGATGTTCTTGGCTTCTCTATGACTTACAAGGTAAGGCTGTAGACTGAGAGCCAACACAGCTTTGTTTCGTTTTCATCCCAGCCACAGGATTCTTGACTCTCATACCCCATTTTTCTCATCTGTTTTATAGAAACCAGTGAATTGTAGGTGTTGGGTAGTACCCATTCTTGGATTCTATTTCTTAGGTGCCAATGGAAATTTTTTCCTCTCAAGTTGGTGACACCAATAACAGATCCAGACATGGCCAAACATTTCCCAGGAGGCAAAACTATCACAACAGAGTGCTATCTAATGGATTTTGCCTCCAGATAGAAAAGTCCACACTTCATTCATTCATTATTCATCTTTTCATTGAGTCATGCGACAGATATATACTGATTTTCACATAGCTCTGGTGCCATGTATTGGCAATGGGATATTTGGTGATGAGCAAAACAGGCTACCTCAGTATCTCCCACATAGTGAAGGCAGGGGTGAGGTAGCTGAGAGCAGGCATCTGCAGTACCCTGGGTAAATCTACACCGGGGATGCAGAACCTTCTTGGAGAGATGTTTAATCTTGGGCTTTTCATTGGAATACAGGGAAGTGTGGAGGATGAGCACAGATTCCAGGGTACCAGCCTACAGGTGACAGGAGTTCATCATTTCTGCTGATAATGGAATTCTGAAATTAGGTTAGCCAAGGTTGCATATGATAAATATTCTATCCTGCCACATGGAGGGACAATTACTTTGTCTTGACATTTAGAGCTAGATAGTCAGGAACCTGCTAATGTGCCATCTTCTGAAGAGACCAGGATGAGAACAAGTGTAGAGAACAAGTGTGTTTGTTAGATCATATCACAGAGAAATAGTGGACTGCCATTAGCTCAAGTTGCCAGGTGGAAGGTACTCCTTCCTCAGACCCCCAAAGACTGAGAGGCTAGGCTTTGGGAGGGCAGGGGATAAAGAAACCCATATGCTTGGAAGCCGAAGTGCCTTGAGGGAAAATCTGAGCATGTAGTGTGCCTGCCCCAGCCCAGGGCTTGAGTACCAGTGCATTTCCTAGAACTTTGGATTTGTCTTGGAAGATTCTAGAGTTTTTAAAGAAAATTTGCAACTAACGATGTTTGCTATATTCTTCAGGGAAAAAAATGTAGCCAATGCTTTCTCTCACCTTCCTTAGTACTAGGAAAGAAGGAGAGGAAGATTGTGTGATCCAACAATAGCTATTCTTTGGAAATCTTTGGATAGAGTTTTTTCCCTTCAATTTGAACTCACTTTATTAACATTCCTGCATGCACAATTTGGCAAGCAGAAGGAATGGTTTTCACTTGCTAAAGAATTGCAAGAAATACAAACTCCTAAAATTCCTATGTTGTCATAATGACAACAGCAATTTTTAAATGACATTGATCCTGAAAAATAGCAGCTAATTTTAGAGTGCCTGCTGTGTGCTGAACCTTTGCAACCCTAACCAGATCCCCGCAAAGAGGTCTCCCTGTCCCTTTGCTTAGGTGGGAAGCTGAAGCCCAATGCTGAACCATAGCATACTCCTGTACTGTAGGGCCAGGATTTAGGACTTAAGTATGAGAAGAAATGTGGAAAAAAAATAATGCAGTGAGTTTTCATAAAGTCAAAATTTTCTCTCTTACAAGAATTGTCCTTTATTCTGAGACTTTCATTCTTCTAATACTTTTGGTAATGAGATGCGTTTGCTTTAATGCTGAGAAGGCAATAGATCTTAGGGACATAAAACTTTGCTATCTTCAGACATATATTCTATTGTCTTATGAAATCCCATACCCTAGCAATTCTGTCTCTTATAGGAAGTCCAGGCTACAGTCCCACTAAGAATAGCCCTTACTTCTGTGTTTAGTGGGAAGTAGCCAGTGGCCTCATGTTTTTTGTTCTTTCCTAGCTCCCTTCTGCTTTATGCTTAGGGTTGTGGATTTGTCAGAGGAAAAGTGAGAGAGCAGGAAGAATGATAAGTGACAACCCTTAGGGCAGCAGTAGTTTTTTTTTTTTAAGAAAAGACGGTAATTCTGTTGAAAATTGTTGAAGAGGATTGTACAGTCCAAGTAGGCACATGCAAATTATATGCAAATCACACACCACCCTCCTACTTCATAACCTGGATGTAGCCCTTGGGAAAATGCTAATGGAGACTAGTGGTCTCTGGCAATCTTCCCTTCTCCATCTCTAGGAGTCTGACCCTAATTAAAATGTGTTTTTTCCCCCAGTAGTGTGGAACTTCAGTGGTCTTTATTTTTATACCCCCTTTTCCTCTACCCTCAGGCCTGTAGCCAAGCTTTGTGTATCTGGGTGGTGGTGGTGGTGAGGGGTGGTGGGGGTTGAGGAGATCTTTTAATTACAGAGCAGGTGAAGGAAAGAACATGGCTGGAGACTTGGTTTAGAAGGTTCTAGAATCATTAGGTAGACATCTTCTGTGGGGATTTCTGTATTCCAGCATAGACTCAGCCTGAGGGCACGGACTACTTAAAGTACTGTTACTCCAACTTCTGAATGATCAAGATCATGTGGAAGGACTAAGACAAAGATGGCTACATCCACCCCAGAGTAACTGATCAGGAGGTCTGAGTGGAGCTGGACAGTCAAATGAGCATAGAATTCCTAAGTGATACTGATGCTGCTCCTGAGACCACATTTGATGACCACAGGTTTGGAGCAAATGGTACTACTTCAAGTGTGCCCATTGGTACGAAGCTTGAACTTATCCTGACATTACAACACATGGTGATTTTTTTGTTAGCTTATTTGCATTGAATTTTACAAAAACGTATTGGCTTGTGATGGTTTGGTAGTTAAAGCAAGTCTTTTGCCACAGATATGAACTTAGGAAGTCTGACCTTGATAACCTAGCCTAATGGTCAAGGTTCAGGGCACATGAGGCTGACTGGAGAGTTGGAATGCCCATCAAGAAGCCAAGATAGGAGGTTCTGTCCCTGGAATGTGTTCAGAAACATTGGGGAGGTGCAAGGGGTTGGTTGTTACAATGACTAGTGTGGTGAGGTAGAAAGCTGGGTATTTAATGACTGGAGGCTGGACACACAGCAGATAATTATCTTGCTCTGATGCCAGTGGAACCCCCTTGAGAAACAATAAATAGCTGAGAAAGTCAGGGCTAAGGAGCTGCCTTGACTCTAGACCCCTGGTTTTCCTCCAGGATGGAAATCTGGAGGGGAAAAGAGGGGGAAAGGACAGAGACAGAGGTGCTGGTCAGTCTGGCTCAACCAGAGTAGCCTTATTTGTACACGGTAACCTTATGTGTGTTCGTGGCCTTCATGAGTGGCGTGTGCTTTTGGGTGGCCATATCATTGCTGGCATCTTATGGGCATCCTAATTCATGCAAAACTTGTATACAAAGAAGAAAACTAGATTGACAAGCATCATGAGACCAGTTCCTTTTTAAAAGGATCAATTGAAGACTATCTTTACTAATAGAACATGTACCAAAAATTAAAATGTAGTCTAGCTGGATGTGGTGGCACATACCTATAATCCCAGCACTGGGAGGCTGAGGCAGGAGAATCACAAGTTGGAGTTCAGCCTGGGTTACATAGCTCACCCTGTTTCTGAAAAACCAAAGTTTGTTGTTTACATAATGTAGTCTATACCTATTTGCCAAGAAAGGTGGAAGAATTTAAAGGTGGCATGACTTTAGATGACATTAAAATGGTTTTGGAAGTTTCGGCAGCAATAAAAGCCACAGTAGGTGGCTCTTATGGGTAGGACTCTGGCTTGAGAGCTGGAGACTTGGCAGCCAGTTTAGGCACAGGTCCTCCTCAGACCCTGGCCTGGGCAAGTCCTTTTTCAAATACAGAGATCCGGACCTGCGGCTTTGCAAACACTGTTTTGACATTCTGCAGTGATGGTGGGAGGAGTGATTGGATGTCCTGTGCCTTGTGGTATAGCAGGAGGTCCCTGGCTCTTGCAGTTCCAGGGTCTTAGCAGACAGCATTTAGAAGGGGCTGAGCATTCAGCAGGCATTCATCTTAGCATGGTGGAAACTTGAGGGCCCTGCAGACCCAGAATCTGCCCCTCAATCAGCCTGCATTGAGGCAGGCAGCCTGGCCTATTGTTGGAGGCTTACCGTGTAATTAATGGGATTTGGAGCAATTACAGGGACAGTAAAGCCCCTCGTTTGTTTCTGGTGCCAGGCCTGGGATTCCTGAAGAGGGTGGAGTGGAGAGTGGAGGGAAGGTGGGAAGGAGTTGGCAGATAGTTGGCAAATCACCCCTTGCAGGGCCTGCTCTGCCGAATGCTGGCTCACAGTTTTAGACAGTGCCTTGGAGGAGCTACACAAAGGGCCGATCTGTTTTGTTCCCAGGACCCTGTTTTGGTTTTTGTTTTGTTTTAAACAGTTCTTTCCTGTTCCTTTTAGTGCTGAGCTCTGAAGAGCTGGCTTTTCTGTTGTGTTTTGCAATCAGCACCACATAAAATGGTGTACATGGTCGGGGTAGAGGTGCTGAGTGGCCACTCTCTAGGGGTAAGCAGAGATCTTTCTGATCAGCATATTTTCCAGTTGTATGAAATGCTGTGATGGAGCCAAGGGACCGCCAGACACCTGGATCCTGGGTCACTCATGAGGTCAACAGTAATTTTTGAATACTTGTTATTTCCAAGCCACTGTGTGCATGTGTTACAGATACAAATTAACCAGCAAAAGCTGGAAGTGGAGATATGGTTCAAGTGGTAGAGAGCCAGCCTTGAGTGAAAAAGTGAAGGAACAGTGCCAGGACCACACACACACACACACACACACACACACACACACACACACACACACA
>NW_012267259.1:640833-902920 GCF_000151885.1 Dipodomys ordii | reverse complement strand
ACACACACACACACACACACACACACACACACACACACACACACACACATACACACACAGGCACGCACGCATACACACACACACACAGGCATGCACACACACACACTCACACACACACACACAGTGTTCTAGAAATGGGTAGTGGTGATGATCACATGACAGTGCAAGGTGCTCAGTATCTCTAAACTGTTCTTAAATGGGGCTAGAATAGGGACTTTTATGTTGTGTGTACTTGTTACAGAGTAATGTCTCTGTTTCCGGGAAGTAGCTGGTGTTTTGCTAACTGTTGCATCTGTGGCTCAGAGTCTGTACCATGGACTACTGGCCATGAGGAGGTCAGGAAAAACCTTTGGAGGATGTAGGGAGCTGGGAGTGCCTACGACAGGCTGAGCTGGGACTACCCACACCCATACACCAGAAATGCACCTGTCCTTAGCCATGTTTCTGGCTAAACTGTGATTTGGAGACATGGTTGGCATAGATAGGGTCTGTGCTGGTTCGAATTTGTTTGGTATTATTTTGTTCGAATAAATTTCCAGTGGGATTTATTGGGGTTGCCATCACAGAGACACCCCAAGTTTGAGCCCTGCTTTTCTTCTTTCCAGCCTTGAGTGAGCTAAGGCTACCTAGCACCATGCTTGACTTACCTAGTGTTCCCTGAGAATTGGTCATTAATGCCCATGACACCTGGGGCAGAAGAAAGCCTCCCTTCCTCTCTGTGGACAGAGCACTTGGGATGGAGGGTATCTAGCCACAGGCCTGCAGGCAACATTCTGTGATTGTCAGCCTTTGGTATCCCTCTCACTTGGGCATTAGTATGTCCTGTCTTAGCATGATCCATGCATTATTTTTTAACCTAAGTCCATGTTGATATTCTCAAATATTACTTAGTATGTATAAAGGTGGCATCCCATCATACCCCCTGAATGTGTCAGATGCTCAACAGAGATTCAGTTGATTGTGAAGAGTTTGTTTGCAGAGCCATGGACAGGGGAGAATTCACAAGGCCAGATCTTCCATTTATACACACTGCAGCCCTGCTCCAGGTCTGGGAGGGAAATCATTCCAGGCTCAAGTCTGTCCTGTGTGAGGCCCTCAACAGCTCTTTAACCTTTCTGTTTGCAAATAGTTGCCCTGGACTTTTCTGACAGTCTCGGGTCCTGATGGCCGCACCCAGTGACAAGCTGTTCAGATAATTACATGGGCTTTAAATTGTTCACCACTTTATGTCCTCAAAGCAATTTCAGAATCAATTTGAGGTTTGATAGGGAGCTGGTGGCAGCCTAGCAAGCCTAGAATGGCATGCTGGGCCTGCTTAGAGCTTGTTATAATTCCAGTGGCAGGCCCCGTGCACCTGGGGAGCAGGGCCACTGTCCTCTCTGAAACTCGGGGTAGAAAATCAATCAGTCAGTCAATGAGCACACACTTAATTAAAGGTAAGAAAGGTTCAGAACCTCTTCCCTCCCTGCAGTGTCAGGCCCATACAGCATAAGTTGGAGACAAGTCTTCCTTCAGAAGGGCTTCAGATGTAGCCTGGATATCAGAAACTAAATAGACAAAATGCCACACAGTATAGCAGTGTGGCTCAGGATTGTCTCTGTCTCACCAGCACCTCTGCACCTTGTGAACAGGTTTCTGACACTGCAGTTTCCTTCTTGCAGCATAAGGTGTTGACCTTATTGGGTATCAGCAAGACCCTCTTGCTTAATAGGTGCTCACCATTCTCTAAAGCACAGAACCCTTCCTAGAAGCCTTAAAATGAGCTTAAGCCAGGTGTGGTGGCATATACCTGTAATCCTAGCTACTTGGGAGACAGAGGTAGGAAGCTCACAAGTTAGACACCAGTTTGGGCAAAGTTAGTGAGATCCTATGAGAGAAATCAAAACCAAGAAAGGCATAGCTCAAATAAAGTGGTGGAGCAAGCATGAAGTGATGTGCTCAATCCCTAGTAAGTACCACTAACATAGGATTTAGGCAGGTAAAGGACTTGAGGCTGCTCTTGTTTGTGACTAAGGGTACATCTGGCACATGGTACCCCTATTGCACCGGGCTTGAATGTTTGATTCCGGCAGCCTGCCTCCCACTTATTTGTTGGTTGATACCTAAGCACAGAGTATGGCCATCAAAGTGTGAACCAGACTCCCTGGCTTTACCACTCTCTGACTGGGCATGATGGCAGTGCCCATTCCCGGACTTCTGGATGGATGCTTGTGAAGGTTACATGCATATATCAAAGGCTTAGAACAGTACCTGGACTAAAGCAAAATCTTCTGGATATAGAACAGTATTCCTAACAAGGTAATTGGTATATCTAGCCTTGGATTGTCTATTTTTGCTTCTATTTTACGAAAGGGATGTTGATGCCCAAGAGGGACAAAAGTTATCTAAATTCACAGAGTAGAGAGTTGGAGTCAAGTCTAGATTAGAGGCCTTATCACCTGGAGTTGGAACCAGGTACTGCCTGTGTACAGGAGTTTATCCTTGTCTATCTGCCAGTACTCTGGGCTCCTATCTTCCCAGGTCCCCTGGGTTCTGATCGCCAAACTTCTGGTAAACCTAGTCCTGACTCTGAGTACTTCCACTCTATCCTCTATTCTCCAGGCCAAGATCAACCCTGGCTGTGTAGTTGGTATTTTAACAAGGTCAATGTCTTATGCTGCAGGAAGGAACCTGCAGAGTCTCAGAGACCTGCTCACAAGATGCAGAAGAATAGGGGTAATCCTCCAATGTTGTCAAACAGGGTATCAATAGGCTCCAAGGCTTAACAGCTCTTATCGAAGGTAGTAGCTGTATTTTCTAGCAAACAGCACTTGGTTCCCAGCATAGGGGAGACAGACACCATCCTGAGCCTTGTCACCCACATGGCATTTTGCTTATTCAGTCTTCATTTCCACTGAGATCCAAGGTCTCAAAGGGAGGTTGGGGAGTCTTGGCAGTTATGAATTTACTGCCTTCACTGGGTCTTTGCCTTGTGTTTTGGGAACTTTACACACAGACTGTTAGTATGGGCTGGATTTCTCCCCTCTAATGAGAGCCCAGAGGCAAGGCTTGTTTTACACTGTGGTTACAAATTGCTCTTTTGCATGGGTGTGTGCTAAGCACTGTGTTAGAAAAGGTAGAATGGAGGCAGATGCTTTGGTGGCTTCACCTCCACATGCTGAAACTGCTGATCCAGCCAGCCTTCAGCCCCCTTTTTTGCAGTGGCAGATCAATTGGAAGAACAGAATTGTGTGTGTGAATAATGGTCCAGAGATATCAGCTGGTCCGTAGCTTTACTGGAACTTTCTCAGCCTCAAGAAACTGTGGAGCTTTTTTTTTTGTGGGGAAAGCTTTTGTGGAAGGAAGGCTTGAGAACTGAGAACCTACTTGGAAGGTTCAAATTCACTAATCCATGTAAGTTCAAGAAAGAGAAGAGAGAGGAAAGAAGACAGTCATTGACTGAGCCATTTCTGTCATCAAACATGCTATAGAGTATGAAAAATTATTATTTTACTTACTGTCCTTACTGTTTTTCACTACTTTGATAGGTAATCTAGGTAAGAGACGAGGCCTTAAATCCATCAGGGATTGTGGGAAAGGGAATAGAAGGGCAGATTCTGAGTTTGTGGTAGTGGCTAGAGCGTCAAAGGATCTGCCATCCACTTTAAAAGCCCCTAGGATTCTCTCCCCTATGCCTGAATCTCAGTGGCCTCTTTCTCCACACAGCCTGAGTTCCCAAAGAGGGAGCATAAGGAAGAATGAAGAGAAGCTGCTGGGGTGGGGGAGGGGAGGACACAGATGAAGGAGCAGCCTCAACTCATGGTGGAGGGAAGGAGAACTCTGTGGAAAGTAGGAATGAGACAGGGAGGTAATGAGGATTCCCAGAAATCTTAGGGCTGGGCATTGGCTTCCACACAGGCCAAGGCAGGTTGGACCCATCTTCAATGGATGGGAAAGAAGCAGTCTGAAGAATCCCTTGAGCTGTACCCATCAGGGTGCTCTTGTTGGTTGGCTGAGCCATGCTCCCCAGTCCTTCAAGCTCTCAAACACAGAGAGCAATCCAGGGTAGAGCCTCACAATGAGAACATGGCATAATCTGAGATCTGACAGAAAACACCACTTCTCACCCTACCTTATTCCTACTCATTTTTCTACCCTACCCATGACAGCTGGCCAGGCAGCCTTCATTCAAATATTCCCAGTGGCAGGGTTCACTGTGACATGGATGGGTTCACTCCTGGTAGTTCAATTGTTAGGAATATTCTTAGTGAGGTTGAGGTACATCCTCAGCTCCTCATGTTTCCTTAGCCTGGGGTAGTAGTGGGAAGAGGAGGTCCAACCAAGTATAGCAGTTAGGAGACAGGCTTCAAAATCCACTCTATCTCCCCTTCTGTTACTTCCCTTTTTCTTATGTTCATGCATGGAGAAACCAAAAACATCATTTTCTGTCTCCCTCACTGGATGTGGGAGGTTCAAATGGAGTGATGAGTGCTCTCTAAAGGATAATAGACCAACAGGTAAATCCTAGTGTTTCATCTTGGTGCTGTGCAGGGGAGAGATGTAGGCAGAATGAGGTGGGTGTGAGGACAATGTAAACTTTACCTGTGACTGTCCTTCACATTTCTTCCCCTCACCAGTGCTGAGCACTGAAAATTAGGAAAGAGTCTAGAGGACAGGAGAGACAGGGCTTCCCTTCCCCTCTCCTTTGATGTTTCACTTCTTCATCCTGTTGCTAAGCTATACCTTTGCATCTCCCCTTTCCTGATCCTTCCCAAGCTGCTCTGGACCCCAGCTTCCACCCTGTGTCCCGCCTGCCCATCAAGGTGCATCCAGGCAGCACCAGACACATCTGTGCCTGAGAGGAGAATGGGATGAGGCCGGGTGCAGTGGGGCGAGGGTTTCTCTGTCATTGGAAATTATACCTAATCTGGACTCCTCAAGCATGAGACAATGCCAAATGCCACGCAAGATGCATGGGCACACACACACGCGTATACACACGCACGCATACACACACGCACGCGTACACACACACACACACACACACACACACACACACACACACACACCCCTTGTTGACTTCTGAGAATAGCCCAAGGGCTAAAGGATAGGTCTGAAGAGCTGAGGCCAGGCCATGGCCAACAACTGGGAAGGAGGCCTCTCTCAGCCTATAGATTGAGGGTGGCAGCCTGCTGCTGGCACTCTGGGCCCTGGGCTCCCTGGCTGTGGATCCCAGCTGGTCTATCTGATGATGTTAAATGTAAGGCTGAATTTATTTCCAAAGTGCCCTCAGCTGAGTGGTGTGATAAGGCTTTGGCCTAGGCCATCATCATCAAGGGAGCACTGTGAGGACTGATGCTTGCGGAAGAGCACTGTGAAGCACACCTCAGGTATGCTGAAGTACAGGTCAGGATGGGTAGGCCTTGCACAATTAAGAAATAGCACAGGGCTCTCCAAGGCGGCCTAATGACCACATTGCTACCTATGGCTACCTCCACCCACCAGAGCAGAAGAACCATGGGCAGCTCTGTGCCCAGCTCCAGTTACACCAGGACATATTAGGCTATTCCCTATTCTAATGCTAGGACACTTGGTGACTAAGAACACAAAAGATGAGTTTGCATTTTGGGGATGTATGACACAGGTCATCCCCAAAGCAGACCTGCATCTTCCTACAGGGTCACCTGTAAGGCGACATAGAGCCTGACCCAACCCAGTTACACGTCATCCTCCTTATGAACATGTAAATGAGGGATTCATGAAGTTCATGTTTCTGCTTTCCTTTGAGGACATTAGCAGGCATTGATTTTTAGCTGTGATGTATGCCAATTGCAATGACTACTGACTGGAGAGAATGGTGTTGTTTGGAAGTCCAGGAAGTTTAAAACATCCTGAGATTGCCTTGTGTGGCAGCAATGCCAAGCTATACAGATTGCATCTCATGGTGAGGTTGACAGGAAGATAACTCAGTCACCTGCTATAGGCCAGAGAGGGATTTCCTTGAGGGCATGGAGAGAGATGGAGAGGCTAGTAGAAAGTCAGAGACAATAGACGCCAATCAGGATAGAGTTTCAGGATAGCTAGGAATTGGGATAGCTATAGGAAGGGGAGGAGAATGGGACCAGGGAGGGGCTCTGAGGCCCCCAATCTGACCCATGTCCTTTTATTTCTAAAAACAATACTCAAGGGCAAACACAGCAGAACATTAACTTAAAATGGTGTGTGTGTGTGTGTGTGTGTGTGTGGTTATTCTATTTGTCAGTGCAGCTGTTTAAACAAAAATATCAGAGAAAATATAAGGTATAGGGCAGTGTGGAGTTGTCTTCTATAGACAGACATGAGAAGGGCTGACTTCATGCCCAGACCTAGCATGTGCTCTCCCATTTCTCATGTTTTAATGTGGGACAGGATGTGTGCAGCTAAGCCTGGTAGGGACAGCCTGTAATCTCAGCTAGATGGAGTTGGGTGGGGTCAGAGATAGACACAAGAAGATCAGGAGCTCGAAACCTCCCAGGGCATGGATACCTTCTGTCCATGTCCTGCAGCCAGCTTGCAGTGGATGGAGACTCAGGATTTCTGATTCCTACTCAGCTACTAAAGTTGTAGGAAAGAAGGAGGCAAAAAGCAACGGGACAGTAAGTGCCCAGGAGGGTAAGGATTGGGAAGGGATGGGATCAAGGTTGGAATTTCGGGAGCTAATCACTCTGCTGGCACATGTAACCCAGGTGGTCTTCCCCCTCCTTCCCTGGAGGCTGTGCTGACATTAGCTTGAACCACTGTCTTGCAGAGGCTGGAGGCAGCAATGGCCTATGGGAGGGCAGGGAGCCAGGGGAAGAAAGGGGGACCCTGGAAGCCCAGGCTTGACTGCATGGCTGCAGAAAGAGGGGCAGATAAGCAAATATTTGCTGTGATGTCAGGTTGCTACTTCATATAGAGGTGGGAAGACCTTCCGAAGAGGGGAAAATCTGACAATTGCTTGCAAATGGCCTTGCTTGGGGCTACCCCCAGTGTGGCAGGAGCTGGAGGGACAGCTGGGAATTGTGTTTCCTTCCCAGCACCCACAGCAGAGGGGCTGGCCTGGGGCACCTGTCAAGGGATAACTGCTGGAAGTCAATGAGAGAGAAAAAACAAAACACAAAACACCTGGGAACGTGGGCCTGAGAGTGGGGGGTGAGCACAGGATTAATTTAATTAAACCTTGCTTTGGGGACTAGGCTAAATTTAGCCACTGCTCGCTGCTGTTAGGACCCATCCCTGCATCTCCCTCCCTCCCTCTGCCTATTGTGTTCTGCAGGTGATTAATTCTGTATTCTGGGCTGGCAGGAGCGCAGGCTCCTGCAGATGCCCAGTCCCTTCTCCAAGCCTGTGCTACTGTTCTCTCCTGGGTCCCAGGGGACAGCGCGTTCTGAAACACCAAGCCAGCAACCTGCTGCCTTCTCCAGGGAGGTAAATACTGCCTAATGACTCCCAAGGTGGCCACAGCAGCCCCATCCCCAGGGCCCAGCACCTCACCAAGGAAGCAGGGCCAACAACTGTCCCAGATCTTGAGATGGCTTCATTCTATTGTTCCTGGTGGAATGTTAAGGAGGGCTAGAGAGCAGGTGCTGTTTGGGACCACAGTGACTGCTCTGTGTCCAGCTGTTCTGCTGGTGCCTCTTGGGGAGAGAAAGAGGAAGAGAGGGATCCCTTGCCACAAATCCTGTTCAGTTCTACACTCTGCCCACCCCTTCTTTTTGTGGGTGCCAGTGCTGGGGCTTGAACCCAGTCTTACTTGGCTTTTTCACTCCAGGCTAGGGCTCTATCCCTTGAGCTACACCTCCACTTCTGTTTTTTTGCTGGTTAATTGGAGATAAGAATCCCATGGATTTGTCTTCCTTGAGCTAGCTTTGAACTGGGATCAACAGATTGCAGTCTTCTGAGTATCTGGGACTACAGGGGTGAGCCACCAAGGCTCATGAAGGAAAGACCTGAGAATTTGGTGCACACATCACAGATCATAGGATAACAACTAGGAGCTGAGTCTCAACTTTCCAGATCCCAGAACTGTGTAGAATCAATTTCTATTTGTTAAGCCACCAGTGAATGGTATTTTTTGTCATCTGGAATTTAGAGCACTCACATGTTTACTTATAAGGTAGTGTGTGTGTGTGTGTGTGTGTGTGTGTGTGTGTGTGTGTGTGTGTGTGTGTGTGTGTGTGTTTTGATGCTTACGACCAGAACATTGTTCCTTAGCTTTTTCAAACTCAAGGCTAGTGTTCTACCACTTGAGTCACAGCTCTACTCCCTGCTTTTCTGGTGGTTAATTGGAGATTAAAGTTTCAGACTTTCCTGCCTGGACTTGCTTCAGACCATGATCCTCAGATCTCAGCCTCTTAAGTAGTTAAGGTTACAGGCATGAGCCACCTGTGCACAGCTATAAGGTACTTTTTGAGGGTCTCTAGTGACCCATCCATTGTGCTAATGTAGAAGCTGCCACATTCAGATCTGACTGGCTAAAGACCACTGGATTTCTAGAAATGGAGGCTGAGGTCATAATAGCAGTGAATTTCCATGCGTCACACCAGAATCCAATCTTGGAGGGGGAGGGGCAAAACAGGAAAAGCTTTCTTTTCCCCCTTACACACTGCTCCAAGGCTCTTCTTTCCAGCCTCTGATTTGAATCTTGGGCACATCCTACACCTTTTCTGGTCTCACCCACGTATTAGTGAATGGTTTACAGTTAGTTATTGAACTTGGCAGTTTAAAACTCATCTCAGTCACTCATCTGCTTTTCAGCTGCAACCTCCCTTTCTACCTCCAGTCCCTGTCCAAGTGTCATACCTGCAGCAGAGCATGGGGCACATGGTGGCTCTTTACTACTTGACATTCTTCTCTTGTTGCTCTGGTCATTTTGGGGTCAGGTGCAGAAGTGGGAGGTGAGTGGGAAAAAAGCAGAGTGTCATGTGGTCAATTATAGTATAAAACTAGGGCCTTCTGGGAGGCAGGTGCCAGAATCCAAGCTCTTCTGGGTGCTCTGGGGGATGGATACCTTGAGATCAGAGAGACAGTGGGCCAAAGCAAAATGCTGGCAGGGCTGGTCTCAACATCATGCTGTCCTATCACTATGACCTTGGGCAAGTGACTTTACCTTATGAATCTTCAGCTTTCCTCACCGTAGAATGGATAGTATAGAATGGGTAGAAATGGTAGCTTTTCTCACTATAGAATGGGTAGTACTGCTCATGTACAGTGATCAAGATACTCTAAGTGCTAAGTGATAGTAGCAATTTTTGGAAGTCTGAGTTCTATATTAGTGTTTTTAATAACAGAGATCTGTCACTCTAAATGGAGGAGTTAGTTCTGCCTCCAGACTCCAGAGGCCTTCATAGTTTCTCTTAATTTACGTTTTCCCCTTCCTCTCTTCAATTACACACATCACAGTGTCACTTTCCTTAGTCAAGAGTATAGTGATTATAATGGCTATGCTTATGGACAGTGCAGTACTTGCATTAGTTATAGGTCTGTGACTACAAATTATTTTAAGGCACTTTCCAAATTTGCAAGGTCACATAAACAGTTGGATGACTTATATAATAACCAGGTCCAGGTACTGCCCAACCCTGAGAATCTATAAATTGCAGCTTTTCACCCTCAAAACCAGCACCATGAGCTAGAACTCTAGCTAGCATGATTGGAGTGACATGGTACCATCCATGATCCTGGTTTAGGTCCCTCTGTTCCTTTTAAAAAATATTAATAGTTGGGGCTGGGAAGGTGGCTCAGTGGTACAGTGCTTGCTTTGCATGCATGAGAACCTGGGTTTCATTTCTCAGCACCACATAAGCAGAAAAAGCCAGAAGTGGTGCTGTGGCTCAAAGTGGTAGAGAGCTAGCCTTGAGCTGAAGAGCTCAGGAACAGCGCCCAGGCCCAGAGTTCAGGCCCATGACTGACAATGAATAAATAAATAATAAATATTAATAGCTATTACTTATGGAGCACACTAAATGTTAAATGCTAAATTAATGGTCCTTTATAGAGAAGTTTTATGGGTTTTGTTTGTTGTTTTGTTTTCTTTTGAGACAGGGTCTTTCTAGGTAACCCAGCCTGGCCTTCAACTTCAGATCCTCCAACCTCAACCTCCTGATTGCTAAGATACTTGGAAAGAACAGCAAGTCTATAAGAAAGGTACTAGCCTAGCAATTATAATATTGTTTTAACAAGTGTAGAAGCTGGGCCTTGTCAAGAATAGATAATCAAGCTCCTAAAGTACCCATGTAGGCCAGGTGCTGGTGGCTTATGTTTACTGCAAGGAATTTTTGGGGGGGGAGACATTTGATGAAATAAAAATTCCTTATTAAATATTTTATAAAACATATTTTAGTGGCTGTACAATAAGCATACCTGTGCTCAGTGTTTAGGCTATTTCCAGATTTGTGACAAGTAATACTACATCCCCACTTATTTTTTGTAGGTAAATTGTACAAGCTGGAAATCACTAGGTCAAAGGATATGAGAATTTTAAAGGTTTTGATAAATATTGTCAGACCCCCTTCCAAAGAGTATCCCCTAATTTCAGAAAGCATTGATTTCAGTATTTCCTTAACAATGTTGCTTTTTTCCCTCCTTTTCTTTTCTTTGCCATTCAAAGTTGCTTTGCGCCATGCCTCCACTTCTGTTTTTGTTGTTTGTTTGCTCATATTTTTGGAGATAAGAGTCTCTTGAATTTGTCTCCCCTGGCTACCTTCAACCCATGATTCTTAGATTTCAGCCTCCTAAGTAGTTAGGGTGATGGGAATGAGCCAGGTGGCTCATTCCCTTTTTGAAGGTGGACATTTTATTGAGGCATTATATACAAAGAAGAGCACAGAGATCATAGGTGTGTAGCTCGGTGAGTTTTTCACGCTGAGAATGAAGCCATGAGCTCAGCCTGATCTTGGCAGAGGAGATTTGAGATTCTCAGCTCCTCAGAAGCCACACTCACTCTACCCATTCTAGTCATTGTCTCACACCCAAGGGAATGGCTACCCTGGCTTCTAGCCCTACAGCTCAGACTTGCCTGGACTTGTGCTTCATATAAACTGTGTAAAAATCATATAAAATATTATTCCTCAGTGTCTGCCTTATTTTACTCAATAGTGGGTTGGGGAATCCACCTATACATCTGTGTAGGGTTGTTTGTGCATTGTTCTTATTTCTGTGCATTGTTCTTATTTCTATATATTACATTTCATTGGCTTGATGGCATATAATTCATCCACCTCACTGTAGGTGGCATTAAGATCATTTCTAGGTTGGGATCATTACACACAGCACTGCCCTGAACATTCTGGTATACATATCTAGTTAGTGATTATATTCATTTCTATTCCCTATATGTACTCAGAACTAGATTTGTTAAATCATAATACTAAGTATTTTTAATTTAGCCAAAATGTTATTACTTAGTTGAGCTGATGCTTGACTAAAGAACAGTAGCTAATAGGACAGTTCAGACCTCTGGGTGATGGGTGTTGATTGGTCAAGGAGCCTTCCTGTAGATTTCATATATTATAGAGTCAGACCTCTGGGTGATGGGTGTTGATTGGTCAAGGAGCCTTCCTGTAGATTTCATATATTATGGGGACTACTGGTGTGCCATGCCCCTAAGTGTGATGAAAAAGTGTGAATATAAAGTTTTTGTGTGTAGGTTTATGTACAGAAATGGAGACCTTTGCGGTCAGAGTTGGGACTGGAGCTGGTGACATGGAGCTGTTGGTGACTGTGATCAGGGATTGGCTGCTTCCCTTTGTGGCAACCATTTGTTCCATGTGAGTCTCATGCTTGAGAAGCTGGGGCAAAACTTTTGGGGAGCTATTCTGTAGATAGTGGGTTCACACTGAAGGTGCTTTAGTAGGTTTGTACCTTGGTGGAAGGAAGGTTTTAGAACATCCATGGGAACATGGCTGGAAGCCATGAATGCTGCACGAATGGCACCCACATGGGAACTTGAGAATCTAGAATGAGGCAGTTAAGGGAGCCCTCAGCCATGGGGGATGTGTCCGGAGCCTGTGGACCCTTGAGCCATCCTGAAGTATGCTGCTGTTTTCTCCAGTTCTCATGTGTCTTTCTATCTACCTGTGCCCTGGCACTGGAGCT
Source organism: Dipodomys ordii (assembly GCF_000151885.1). Classification (NCBI taxonomy): domain Eukaryota; kingdom Metazoa; phylum Chordata; class Mammalia; order Rodentia; family Heteromyidae; genus Dipodomys; species Dipodomys ordii. The sequence goes on along the minus strand of NW_012267259.1, from coordinate 890,827 downwards.
CAGTATCTCCTAACAAGTGCACCCTGTCTCTGCTTCTGCCACAGCACTTGCCACATAGTATTCAACTTGTGGGTATGCTTCCTGGAACAAGGATCACTTCTATCCTGTCTACCAACCTTCTTTAGCATCTAGCATAGTGCCTGAGTATCATAGCTGCTCAATAAACATTGGCCAGATGAGTGATCTTCCTAACTTACCGCTGCCACGTTTCTGCTGATTTCTATCTGCTTATCTTTGCTCCTAGTCTCTGCCTTTTGTCTAACCTCATTCCCTTTTTCCATCTATTAGAGTGTTGAGCTAGCTCGGTGCAGAAGCAGGTCTTGTGCCTAACCTCCTGCCCTGCTCCATAAGCATGACCCCTGACCTTGGGACCCTGGACCAGGAAACTGCCTGAGGCCTAGGACCTAGGTGGCTTACCATGGTAGAGGCTAAGAGCAGTCATTCTAGGGAGAAGCCACCTTTTGTGTCCCCTCCCCCCCCAAAGCCAGGCTCTACTCCTAGTAGAAGATAGAAGTGTCACACCAGGCTCCACGTGGCTCTTGTCTTCATTTTTGCCAGATGATTTCTTCCTTGTAAAGCTTATAATGATTCATAGTGATAAACCCCATTGTGTCTTGTATTTACCTATAGCCAATGTGAAGGACAATGTTCTAGCTAAAGCTTGTGGTCTTGTTTTCTTTTCCTTTTTTCTCCCATGTGGTCCATGAATAACTGCAGGGAGCCTGGAGCATCAGGGGCAGCTGGAGACTAATCAAGGCCTGTGTGTACTGGATGTACTGCTTTCCTTGTAGGGTATTCTCTTACAACGGTGGAGTAGGAACAGCTTGCTGGCAGAACAGTTGACCATCTGTGCTCTTAGACAAGGTGCTGCCCTCTGGACTTGGGGTGTTTGGTTCTGTGGCCTTTTTTCCTCTTAGCATATGTGGTATGCCCAGAATACTGGTTCTCCTGCCAAACAAGTTTAAGGGTTCTGTAAGTCCAAAATCAATTTTCAGTGTTCCTAGCAAATTCTCCAGTTGATGAATTGAAACAATAAAAACAAAAAAACCCTGACTCCTTGAAGTGCCTGGAAGAAACTGTGAGGTACTAGTTACCAGCAGAGAACAGTTAGGTGGTGTCTCAGCTGTGTATTACTACAAAGCAATCCATCCTAAATATAGTGGCTTAGAGCAACCATTTGCCTACTACCTATGGGTCAGGAATTTGAGCAGGAGTCTGTGGAGACAGCTTTCTTCTCTTCTACTTCAGCCATTCGAAGAGAATTGGAAGATTTAAGGTGATTCCACTCCCACGTAGGCTTTGGAGCTGGCTCTTGGTTGGAAGCCCAATTATTGGGATCTGACAAATGTTTTTGCCTAGATTAGCCTCAAACCACAATCCTTCTGATCTCCAACTCTCAAGAAGGTAGGATTATAAGCATGAGCCACTGGTGCCTGACCTGTGTGCTATTTTTGTGGTTACAACTTATGAGTTCTATAACTCCATTGTTTATTATAAACCTATAATGTCTTTCCACACATTTGGCCCTTTCTGACTGCAAGTTGCTGGAGAGCAAGGCCCATCCAAGGGCTCCTTGCCCACTTTTGGGTGTAACCTTGGCAGCCAGGATTGTACTTAATTATGCAGCTATGAAACTTGCACCTCACACATTGTTCAACAGCTTGTTAGTGGTTCTAGCCTTCCTTAGAATAGCTGTGAATTTTTAAATTCTCCAAATGTAAGGAGAAAATAGCTATTTATTCACACGTTTCTTTGGGGTAGAAGATCTTAATGTAAACTTAGGAATGTCCCTACTGATGTTCTTTACATAGCAAGAAAACAAGAAAAGGAAAATAGCCATAGAAGGGCTGGCTCTTCTGTATGAGGTACAGGAAGAGAATTCTGAGGTCATGAAATTCTGTTTTTTCTGTCCTCTGCCCAGACCTCCTCCAGCATCTCAAATCCCATCTTCCTCCTAGCTTCTTCCTTATGCTGAGTCCACTTCCAGGATTCTATACCAAAGACGTTTCCAAAATCAAATTTGCCTTTGACTAAAGAAAACAGATTGGTTGGTTGGGTCTTGCTGCCTTCTCACCATTGGGCTGCTTAGCAGATGACCAGATTATAAAACACTTCTGGTTCTCATTAATTTAAACATGATATCACGAGGTGCTGGGGAAGAAGAATGAAGCCCCAGGCTTTCCAAGGTGCACTTCTGAACTGCTTCATGCTACAATCTGCTTCTGAACATGATGTGCTGAGCAGTTATTTTGGGTCACTTAATGCCTGAAAAGAAAGCAGAGGGAAGACTGGGTAAATGGTATGTTGTTTAATTTTTAATAGGTTAAGCAGCGTGAATCAATCATCAGGAGACACTGATATGGTAAATCCCAGCTCTATCAAAGTGAACTCCATCCACCATCTTGGGAAAGTACTAAGATTTAACTTTTGTATCTGTAAGTCAGGGATTTAGATGTGATTTATTTTTATCAAACTCTGGACCAGGTGTTGCACTGAGCATTAACTAACCTGGGTTGTGTTCTGTCCATAAGGAGCTCAGCCAGTGTTGCAGATCATTTCCAGGGTGATCATCAAAATTCCTAACTGACGGACAGAGGGAAAAACAGTCTGTTGTCCTCCAGTGAGCTGAAGATCTTGGGATAACCTGATTCTGGTCATTTGATCTTTGCGTGTCTTCTCAAGGTTGTGCAGACAAGAACATGCCAATGCAGCTGGACCTGGTTGGGTGGCAGTTAGTTAATGAATTAATTTCTTATTGCTAGATATTAAGTCATTCTTTTTATCAAGTTGTTATTTTGATCGACTCTTTTCTGTAGTTAAGTCCTTTGAATATTAGGACAAGTAACTTTGTCTCCAAATTGGAGATAAAGCCATTAGAATAAGTCCTTGTGAAAGGAAAGGGTCAAAATCAACAGCCTGTGATGAGAATTGGGTGTGGTGGGGGAGGGGGATTGAGGAAAGGTTTGTAAACAGCTTCTCAGCCAGGCCCTCACCTCTGGACCTTGTAAAGTATGGCAGAGGAAACAATGGTGGACTGGACCATAGCAGAGAATGACACTGGTTTAAAGAATATATATATATATAAGTATATATGTATACACACATGTATATACACACACATATGTAGTGTACTTTAATAGTAACAATATAAGTGTTATTTACAGTTTTCTAAGTAGCCTTGAGACAAAATAGAGCAGGTCTCTCCAGTATTTTGTCTAATTGGTCTTAGCAACTCATGGCCCGTTATATTCCTATATGAACTTTATTATCTGTATCATGTGCCACAAAAAACTTAATGAGAATTTTTTTTAATTTGAGGGGCTATTTACATACCATAAATTTCATTTTTAAAAGCCTAAAATCCAGTGATTAAAAAAATATATCCACCAAGTCATGCCATCAGTACTAATTCTAGAATATTTTCATCATCCCCCAAAGAAACATCACATTCATTAGCAGTCCATGCCCATTCCCTCAGCTCTTGCTCAAGGAAACCACTGATCTACTTCTGTTTTCATAGATTTGCATAGTCTCCATATTTCATATGAAAGATATCATGCAGTATGTGCATTTCATCTGATATGAGCCTTTTACATCTAGCTTATTTCACTTAGCATAATGCTTTCAAGATTCATTCATGTTGTAACGTAAGTCAATACTTCATTCCATTTTTATAACTGAGTAATGTTCCATTGCCTGAAGAGGCCATATTTTCTTTATCTACCATTAGCCAATGGACATTTGCATTATTTCTACTTTGTGGTTATTATGAATAATGCTTCTATGAATATTCAGGAAAGATTCTGTGTGGACATATGTTTTCATGTATCTTGTATTTATACCTAGGTTGAAAATGCTGAGGTCCTTTGGAAACTTCTTTAACCTCTTGAAAAATTACCAGATTATTTCTCCAAGTGACTGCACCATTTTACATCCTAGTATAGGTGAGGTGGTAGATCTCATGGCCCTATTATTAAATTGCAATTCTTTTGCAGATTCACTTAGGGAGATTAGCACCTTCATACTGAGTCTTCTCATCTATTAACTGGGTATACATATGTCTGTCTGTTTGGATTTTCTTTTACACTCTCTGGTTATCCTGCTGAATTTATTTGTTTTAACTCTGTTTTAGACAGGGTTTTCCAATATATAAAGAAATTTATGAAGGACTACTCCTATGATCTGCCATCCCAAACTAGAGGCCCAAGAAAATTAGTGGTTTAATCCCAATCCAAACATAATGGCTTGAAATCCAAGGAAGCCAATGGTTTAAGTTCCACTTCAAGTTGGAAGTCCCAACAACCAGGAGTATCAGTATTTAAGAGAGGAAAAACAGCTGTCTCAGCACAAACAGAGACCAAATTTACCTTTCCTCTGCCTCTATGTTCTATTTGCACTGTCAAAGGATCAGATGATGCTAACTCACATTGGGTGATTTCTTTTCCAAGTCTATTGATCCATTGCTGATCTCTAGTGAGTCCCTCACAGACAGACACAGAAATTTTATTTTACCAGCTATCTGGGTCTCACTTAGTCCACCAGATACCTAAAATTAATCATCACAAGATGCATCAAGAACAATGATATCATGATGAAATTTTCCTTTCAATTATTGCACTGTTTTTCTTGACTTATTCTCTAGAAAGGACTTTGAATTTAGTGTTGGGTAATATGGGTAAATAGCTGGTTCTAGTTAGGAAACTGACTTTTCACAACATATGTTTAAAAGTTTAATCTAGCATATGATACTGGAAAATACTTTTAATAAAAAAACCTTTGTCAAATTAAAGTTCTTTTTTCCTAATTTGTTATCAGAAATAACATAGAATTTTGTCTAATTTTTGTCTATTTTTCTTCAGTATTTTCTAACAGATTATACTTTTGTTTTTAATCTGATAATGTGGTATTTCATATTAATTTTATGATGACAAACATTTTGCATTTCTAGGATAAAGTTTCGTTAATTGCAATATAGTTTTCATATATTGATAAATTTGAGTTAAGACTATCTTAAATAAGATTTTGGACTTATTTTCCTAAATGAGCCAGTGCTGTAATTTTTATTACACCGTGTACAGCTTATTAAAGTTACTCTAATCTCATGAACTTACTCTGTTCTTGAGACAGATAGATTAAGATGGATTAAGATGGATTACCAAGAGAAGCTTTGCCATTATGGTGAGCTTTCTTTTAGCAAGGTAAATAATTCCTGCTAAAATTATGAACAAAATGAAGTATGGAAATTGGTGTTTTAGGCTACACATCCAGCTTCAGGTTTCTATATGTCAGGTCCAGCCACTTACCCAATGTGTTGAGAGATGAGCTGAGGTGAAGGGCATGGAAAACAAGATTTATTTCGTGACAGCCACACCAGGGGAGGAGGCAAACTAAGCCCATCTTCAGGGTACAGACTTGAGCTTTAGGCTTGAATAGAGAAAGAACAGGGGTAGAGGGTGAGAGCTATACATAAATAGTCCTGAGCAAAGTAAGCCCTAGTTGATCATTATCTCATGTCTGTTCTGCAAAGGGTTCAGAGAAATTGTTGCTATGGCTGCCATCACTTGAGGAGAACAAATCTAGAGATTATTTCTGTTCCAGGGTGCAGCCTCAGCATTGTATGTAATTGTCTTCATTTGGGACATGTTCTGTCCCGAGAGGGTCTACTGAATCTTTCCTTGAGGTAATCTCAGTCCTGATGGTAAAGATGTGATCAATCAGTTCTGTCTTTCCTGCATTCCCGAGAACAACTTAGATACAAAATGGAGACAGGGATGCCAAGCTTTTCTCTTGCCTTGAGTTAATTCTTAGGCCCAAGTCAGCAGGCAGTGCTTTTTAGTAAAAGCAGTTCTAAGTAGCTGCATGATCTCTCTACAAGGCTGGCATGCAGAGCAAGTTTTGGCTGTATAAGACTATGATGTGCTTTAGGGCATTTGGTACTTACTATCACACACAAGGTGATAGTGGCCTTGTTAGGAACCTCAGGTTGCTGCCACCTGTGCATGTGACTGAGAAAGAGGTGATTGAACAGAGAGGGGAGTAAAGGCAGAAAGGGGGTGACAATCTGCAACCATCTAAGTGGTACTTACAAATTACCCTCATGATGCCCTCCACATTCCCAGGTGTTACTGGAAAGAACATGGCTGTGAGATATGAGGTTTGGGTGTTGCTAACTTCTTGGTCTATCTGACCATTTTAATCTCTCAGCAGCAGACCTATTTCTGTTTTTAGTATCTTGGGGTTAAAAAATTTTGAAACCGTCTCAGTCTTAGAGAAAAGGAACAAGTACTGTGCAGTCAAGCAATCTCCCCTATCCCTGAGACCTTTGTGAAGAATTTTACAACCTGATGTCCCATCATCCCAGAATATTTTAGAGTGCAGTTCCTAGAAACATGGCCATTCTCTTACAGGACAGGGAATATTACATTAGTGTGCTACTACTGGACAATCTTCAGTGATAATCTTCAGACCCTCACTGAGCATAATCAAGTGTCCCAGTGTCCTCCCCTCCCTCCCCTCCCCTCCCCCCTCCCACCAAGGGCCCAGTTCAATACTTCATGCCACATGGAGTTGCTGTGTCTCTTTAGTCTGCTACAGTCTGCAACTTTCTTTTGGTCTTTCTGACTCCTTTAGCCTAGCTGCTTTTGATGATTACAGGCAGTTACTTTGTAAGCACCCCTCACTGAGGGTGTGTCTGATGTTGGCCTAATTAGAGTCAAGAGGTGTCTCTTTGACAGGTCGGCCACAGAAACACTGCCTAGTTTTTATCCATTATCAGTTTTATTTTAAATGAGACCTTAAGGAAAATTGGGCTAATTTATTGTACTCTCTCACTGTTTGGCCAGCAACTGGCTCAGTTCTTTACCTTGATGATCTGTTAGCATGCCTGTGGGATTCCTTCCACTACCCTGACTGGGTAGTGATGGTAATTCTACAACAATCAGAGATGGATGGAAACATGGGGACATTTCCAGACTCAGTTGCTGGGACATATCAACCATTGTCAAATGGAAGCAGAGCCAACCAAACTTCAGTGAAAGTGGGAGACAGATTTGAATCAGCAAATGTTGTAGTAGAGGAAAATTGACTTCAGTGTAGAACTGAGTTCAGGCCCAAGTACCTCAAGAAATAAAAATGTATAGCCAAGGAGCAGAGTTGGGTATGGAGGGACAGTGGGTAGAAAATTACTAAGAGGAGATAGCAAAGGTTAAAAGGATTATTGCTAAATGAACTTAATAGGATTGTTGCTATCTACTCTATTTGAGAGGCTAAGAATGGAGAGATTATGGTTCATGATTAGCCTGAGCAGAAAAGTTATCAAGACTCCATCTCAAAAATAACAAATAAAACAACAAGGCTAGCCAAGTGGTCCAGCGTGGCAAGTGTGAGGCCTTGAGTTCAAACCCTAGTATCATCATCAAAAGAAAAAGAAAGGAAGAAATAAAGAATGAAAAAAAGAAAAGGAAGAAAGGAAGGAAAGGAAACAAAAAAAAGTAAAGAATTGGTTGGAAGGGGCTTGTTTCACCATGGTCTCATTCTTTGTTCTTTGAGATTCTGAGGTTCCAGAGAAGTTACCACTGTTGTCATTTGAGGGGAGCAATCAGGCTCCCATGGGATGATTATTCCTGCCCCATCATTATAGGCAATTGTCTTCATTGGGCACAGTGGTGGGGGTTGTTCTGACATGCTGCTATTCCTTAGGGCACGTTTCACCCTTGTCATCAAGTTATTTTCAATTTGTCCGTTTCTGGATTCTGAGGTGACTACAAACAGAATGACCTAGAGCAAAGGGCATAGATATGAAATGGAGGTTGAGATGATGAGCTTCTCTCCTGCTTTTAGCTAATTCATGAGCCCAAGTAAGGGGTCAGTGCTTTTCAGCAAAGGCAGCTTTTAAGCACCTGTTACATCCTCAGCAATGTGGATGGTTTTTGGCTGTTGGTTGGTAAAACAATTTACTAAGATAGGAGAGTATAAGAAAAAAAAAGGCTTATTAGGATGCGAGTAGGAGAGACAGTGGGCAGCTAGGCAGAGGAGCATAGTGTGACTTTTGCTGAGTACCAGTTTGAGACGGAGGACAGGCTTTATGGTGTTAGTAGCAATTTTTCTGATTGACTGTCTCTCTTCTTGTGGACCCTAGTGACTGGCTGGTTGTTTTTCAGACCATAATGTGAATTTTGTACATAGAACATCTTGAGGGCTAGTATTTCACATCTGCATTCCATCTGGCCCATTTCATGTGCTTGGCTCACCTTAATATTCCACTTGATCCTTGGAATTTCTCTGTCCACCATGTCTCCTTAAATGAAGCTACCTCTACAAGCAAGAATCCTGTTGGCTGGCTTACCCTTAATTTCCCCTTTTCTCCAAGGTTTCCTCTGAGTAATTTTTCATATACCAACCCACTCTGCTCAGATTTCCCCTTTTTCTTCTTGCATTCACAGTTGAGTCCAATCTCTCTCTTCTACGGCATAATCTCATGTAGCATCCTCCTGTGCCTTACTGTTTTATTTAACAAGTGTTATGAATAATTTTTTTGAAACCCATGGTCTTCAGGGTTGTATATGAGCTTAGGTACTGAGTAGATAAATGAGAGAGAGGAAATACCTCTCCCTGGACCTCAGAGCCCAGGCTAGCCCAGTCAGTCTTGATGTGGGGCTCACCCCAGGAAGCCTTTCAGGATCTTATTGCCTTTGGGATACTGGTAAATTAGACCTCTATAGCCTGAAAGAGGATTACAGACAGCCTACAGAGATGTTTTATATCCTTAGGAATTGTTGGCCTTTCTCCAGACTTACACATTTGTTCTGGTACCTCCCAGCTACTAACCCTTTTCTTTCTGTCCCAGCTCACTGCCCCATCCATTAAGCCATCTCAGGATCCCAGATGCCTTGTCACAGATTGGGAGTGCGTTTAAAGCAGTGCTTCTCAAGTGTGGTCCTAGGCCAGCAGCAGCAGCAGCACCACCACCACCACCACCATCACCACCACTACCACCACCATCCCCACCAACCTAGAGCTTATTGGAAATGCAATTCTTAAATCCTACTAATCAACCATTCTGGAATGAGGCCTGAGAATGTGGCCTCATAGGTCTGCCAGTCATTTTCATACATACCCAGTAAAGAAGGTCAAGGTGAACTGCATAAGAAAGCTAACTAGGAAAAGGAGGCATTGAGGTCTTTGGGCTGTTCAGAACAAAGCTGCCTTGCTTTGAAAAAATAATTAAACAAACCAACTAAACAAAGAAACAAGTATCATCTACATTGCTGGGCCCAGCAGGAAGATCCACAGCCCTGAGTTGTGGTGGCCCTGAATTCAAGTCCACTATTGGACTGTCACAAGGGCCGTGTCACTTTCTCAGTCAGTGAAGTGCACCAACCCTTAGCAGTCTGAAAGTAAGAAAAAATGACTATCATGCTGACTGTATTTGCTTTAGAGTTCATTCACTCTTTATTTGGAATTGTACCTTTCCTCCTCTGGGGAAGCTAAAATGTCCCATTTGAGGAAATCATAGTGATATTAGATGGTTTTTAGTGAGTGACCAAGAATACTCACTTTTGAAGTTCACTGGCACACCGTGCCACCTTATATCAGAGCTCTATTTCAACTTTTACTCTCATCTATTAATCTGTGAGCCTTTGAGCTCTGGCTCTTCCCGATACTCACAGGAGAGGTGAAGTGGGCTACTCAGGTCACCCAACTCAATGTGGTATCACCGGGACTAGCGTACAGGTCCCCTGGCTCATTCTTCTCCTGGAAAGGGAGCTATCACTCTCCCTGCAAGCTCCTCAAGTGGCTTAACCCTTCTGTCCTCCACTTTCTCATCAGCAACAGTGGCTGAGATAATGGATGGAAGAGTCTGGCAAAGTCCCCTGTGAAGGTGAAGGATGACCAGCTGCCCTTTTAGATAGGAACACACACATGGAGGAGTGTCTGCCACATGAACATGAAGATACAGTTAGTTACAGCACTCCTCCCCTCCCCCCCCAGTAGGCCAGTTGGTGGGGGCTAGCTGGGTTAGGGGGAAGGTGATGCCAGAGGTATTGTTGCCATGGTGACATAGTAGTAGCCCTCCTTAGCGTCCTTAAATCCCAACCCCTGTAAGCCAGCTTTTTCAAGCTCTGCCTTCTAGCACATGCAAAAGCTGTCTTCACCTCTGTGACCTCAGGATTATGTCTGAAGCTGGATCCTAACTACTCAGTAGGCCCCAGAAGGTCCCACATCAAGCTGATCCCAGAGAGTGGCTTCCCAGTGCTGGATGGAGTGAGCCTGGCTGGATCGGTGACATTGTGTTGTCTGTGACACAGAGCCAGCTGTGTGAAGGGACATGTGTTGTGGCGAATGCTCCTTTCTTTGTCTTTCTGATTTATCCCAGGTTTGCTCATAAAGGTGATTTGATTCTGTGGTCATTTTAAACAATGAGCAGCTCAGTCTTTGTCCGGTGATTACTGCTGTGTTTCTGACTATGACTGATGTTAGTCAGGCTGGCTAATGTTTTATCTTACAAAGATTGGCTCATTAATTGACTGTAGAGATATCACCCACACACGGGAGGTATTAATAGTCATCAACCTTAAACAGTGCTGATTCAGCACGGCAAGGCTGCAGGCTTCCGTTTGTTCCGTTAGGGTGGGATTACCAGGTTATAGGGCACAGATATCTATATAGGTCTTGATGTGTTTGCTAAATATTTTCTCCATATTGTACCATTAATGCTAATGGCATTAGCCATTAATGAATGTTTTCAACTCTCCCTCATCCTAACAGCATTTGATTTATGATTTTAATGCTAATTTATAGGTATAAAAATGGTGCATTATTGCCTTAGTATGCATTTAGAGGGCTTAGGTGGTTTCATTTGCATATCTTTGATTATAAATCTATTCTATATGTTAGTTTATTATTTGGATTTTCCTCTGTGTTTGCCTGTTTATGTCCTTGGCTACTCTCTGAGTTTTTAGCATCTTTATTGTCACCAAAGAGCCACAGGGACATAAATCACAGTTTCCCAGTGGCTGGAGCTGTGATAGTCTGCCCCCTCAGGACTCTGCAGTGGAAAGTAGGGACCAAAAGGGGACAGGGAGGTCATTTTAAAAATGCCAGAGAGCTGAGCTGCATGCATTAACTAAGCCTATTTTTGAAGATCATCTAGTCCTTCCTCTGATAAAAGGAAGAGACCACTGGATGACCTCTGACTGTTCCACCTCCTCCAGTCCTCAACTCCGCAGTTTGAGTGGGCAGAGGGAAAGGATGGCATTGAACTCTGTGTGATGTAGCTTTCAGTTTGCTGTGATCGCCGGTAGCATGCCTGGCATCCTGACAAAGGCTGTCTGTGCTGGGAAAGTAGAACTCTGGGGGATCTAGAGGACAGAGGAATCCATGCGGGTTGTCATAGGCCAGGGCATGGAGGTATACATCCTGAAGAATGGGTAAACTCCAGACAGAAGGACAAATGAAAAGGGCTGCTAGGTGAGAGCAATGTCCTTCAAGCCCTGGCTAGAAGAACTTGAATGGTATTTTATTTGTTGGTGAGGGATGGAATCTGAACATGGTTCCCATGGAAGCTGAGAAGGAGGAGGCTGAGAAGGCCCAGGCTGGCAAGACACTGAGCTAGGCCAGAGGAAGGCCATTCACCAGTGGCTTTCTGTTAGTAAGAGCATAAGCTAATGCAGTGTAAGAGGTAGATGGATGGATCCTGCAGCGGGGAGCACCAGGAACAGTTGGGGCTGTTGGCCTGTAGGTTCTGTGTTGGGGCACTGTTGGGCTCTGTGAGAAGTCCAGGATGGTGGCTTGGCCTCCCTCCAACCCTGTCACATATCCTTAGAATCAAAATATTTTAGCATGGGTGAGAGGTTATACATAGTCCCTGTCTACATATAGTGAGTTAGTGCTGTGTTTATGGGCCCCTATCTGATGGATGTGCCCAATACAAAAGAAAAGCAAGGTAGACTGGTAACTTGAGTGTACTTACTTATGAACTAGACTTGTAGGGCTTATCTGTGATAAAACCACTCTAATGCTGCCATTTCATATTAGGAACTCCGATTTTATATATTGCCCAGTATTCCTCCAAGAGGAATACTTCACTGAGCAAGTAATCTCTCTGAGGACAGGGCACTAAAAGGCTTTACTATGTTTAGCAGGCCCTGACCATAGGGTAGGGACACTGTGAGTGTTCAAGACACATCTGTGGCTTGATTATGAGGTGGTTTCAGCTATCTTATTCTTCATTGTACTAGACTCCTGAGAGTCTAGAAGTGTGATATTCTAGAATGGACCATGAGCCCAGAGCTCTGAATTTACATCTAGCTCTGCTATGTTTTCATAGCACAGCTCAGAGCCCGATCATTTTCTTCTCCTGGGCCTTAGCTTCATTGACTAAAGAGAGAGAGAGAGAGAAAGAGAGAGAGAGAGAATGAGTGAGAGAGAGAGAGAGGGAGAGAGCTGTTGCCCACTGAGGATAAAGGTATCTCAATTTATTCAATGCTGTGTGACTGTCGGGAGAAGAAACCCAACCCTATGACCAGAATGTAGCAAAGGGTAGAAAAACTACCATTGTCTCCTTTCTACCTTCCTGTAGCCTTTCTACTCTACATCCATACTCTGCAGAGCTCAGGTGGCACCTGTTCAAGGTATTTGTCCAAGGAGGGCCAAGATCATATCATCCTCTCCCATTTGACATACAAAAAATTGCTGGATGAGGATTTAGAAAAAGCAGAGGTACCACACCCCAAAATGCCTTTCTATAGGAGTAAGTGGGGAGTCTGAGGACCCCTAAGCCAAAGCCACTGGAATTTGCTTCCTAAGGAGCAAGGACAAACAGAGCTTAAGTTTACTGTGGAAGATGCTCTGGGATATAGGAGTGACTCAGAGGAAAGGATTCCAGCAGTGAGGGTCTAGGTGGGGGTATAAAGCATCCTTTCAGCCAGCTCATATTTGTGCAATACACTGTCCTAAGAGGAAGCAGCTCTCTCTGCAGCCAGTGACTTAGTGGCATCTGTCCCATAGTATTGGCAGCACTGGGCCATTATTATACACTGTGGCAATTATCATCACTATGATAATCACAACACTACACTTGTTAGTCTCTTAACTTGGAAATAAAGAAGATGACTGATCTGTTTGAACATCAGCTCTGGTCTATCTAGCTCATCATCACTTAATAATGATTATGGAGAACCACTTGGGCAAACAGTGCCCTGGACCAGTACTCGAGATACTAAATCCACCTAGAAACAGGATATAATAATGCTGACCCCATGGGGATGTTCCAAGAATTAATTCCTGTGGGCTTTTCATTCCTCTTTTCTTAAGACACATTCAATCTTAGGAACTTAAGGGTTGGTGACGTTTATGCCATGAATTAAGACATTCTGCCACAGCTCTTGGAACTCTTCATTATGATCCTGAGTGGATCAATGGTAAAGAGGAATACTATTTATTAGTTAAGTGGATGCTATTGAATTGTTAATTTAAGTGGCTTTTAATTCAATGTTTTACTTGCTGTCCTTCACTTTACCCTTGCTCATACAAAGCACCATGCTTGTGCTTTCCATCATGGTTTTGCTTTAGCAAACAGTCTTCAGCTAGGAGAAGACAGGATTTTCAGAGTGGGCAGAGAGGCCAGACAGCCAAGCCAGAAGGGGCCTTGTTTCTACCTGCTGTCAGGAAGTGGGGGATCTGGAAGGGTGAGTCATGCACTTCATATCGCCCACAGCCTTTCAGATTGAGTCTCCTGGCTCATACTGCCTTCCTTGGTGGCCACGCTTTGGTTCTACCAAATTGCAGACTTCATTGTAGTTCTCCTGCCCAGACACAAGTCCCAGAGATGGTAGGTGGGAGGTACACAACATCTTGCTAACTGGAACATCTCCCAGGCCCAGCCTGGCTCCTACATGGTAGTTGTTGTTCTCTAGCTTGACTTTTCTTCTGCAGGATACCCAGGAATAGCTGCTAATAGCCATGACTCAATGCACTACACGTGAGTTTGCATCTTTTTTTTTTAATTTAGGGGATATTTGCAATATAGTACACATGGTAAAAATGGACAATTTGGTAAGTTTGACTTATGTATATACCTGTGCCATCACCATAATCTTAAAAAATGAAGGTATCTTTTACTACAAACTTATTTTATTACCTCTGGATTCCTCCCTTCCCACCTTCCCATCCCATATCCCGCAGAAGTATGTCAGGGAATTCTCTGTGACAGGTCTACTTTCTGTCTCTAAAGATTATTTGCATTTTTAAAATTTTATACATATAGAATCACACAGTATGTATACTTCTTGATGTACTTTCTCTCATTCAACACCACTGAAATTATTCCATGATGTTACATATATTAAGTCAATTTGTCTTATTGCTGATTAATATTCCATGGTATGGGTATATTATAGTTGTTTAACTGTGAGTTGATGGAAATTTGTATTGACTCCAGTTCTTGGCTATTACATTAACAATCATGTGTGTCTTTGTGTGTGGACATATACATTCATTTCTCTTAGATATACACTAAATTATGAAATGATAGGATTGTGTGGTCTGAAGGTCTTTAACTTATTAAAAATCTAACAGACTATTTTCTAGAACCATTGTATCTACCATTGTTCATTCTCTTCAATAATGAATAAGACTTCTGGGCATTGTACCTCCTCTTCAACCTTAATGTTGGAGATTATTATGTCCTTTTTCCCCTCTGAAGTCTCTTTGTATGAAAAAAATACCTTTCTTTTGATTAATTTTAGTATATCTTTTTATTAGCTATATATTCTTTATATTTAAGGTAGTCTTGTGTTGGAAGAATACACAGCAGTTGAGTTTTTTTAATCTGATCTAACAGTCTCTGCCTTTTAATATTAGGCCACTTACACTTAATGTGATTATATTGGGTTTAAATATATATGTATATGTATACATATATATGCTGTTAATTATCCATTCCATCTAGTCTTGATTCAATTTTCTTCTATTTTTCCGCCTTGTATGTCTTTTATGATTCCCCTTTTATCTTCTTGTTAATTATTCCCTATAAATCTTTGCTTTTTAAAAATATTGATTTCGTTTTCAGTATTAGTATTATAGTGTACTTTCAAATGATATGATGCTACTTCACATAACTATATATATTTATATGCTATTTATATGCTATATATATATATATTTATACTATATAAATTTTGGAACTTTATTACAATACATTTCTATTTCTCCCTTTATGAACTTTAGACTAAGTTATTATATATTTTAAGTTACTGAATGACATGATATAATAATATCATCTTTGTATGGCTGTTCAATTACCTTTTAAAGCATAGATATACATGTAATTACTATTTCCATGCTAGAATTAATTTGCTTAGATCCATATTCCTTCTGGTATGGTTTTCACTGCTTCAAGAATGTTCTATAACATTTCTTGTAGTGTGGCTAGTATTTTATACAGTTTGGGACTGTTAGGATTTTATTCCTCATTTTTGAATGTACTAAAGAATATTCATTTCATCTTCACTTTTGAAAAACATTTTCACTATGTAGATAATCCTACTTTGATCATTTAAAAAATATTTTTCTGCCTACATCTCTCCACTCCAAAGAATCCGCTAGAGTCCTTCTATTTGTTGTTATGAATGTAATGTTTTTTTTGTTTTGTTTTTTGGCTGCTTTAAAGACTTTCCATTTATTGATTTTTAGCAATTAGATCATGGTGTATCTTGGAGTCCTTTTCTTCATATTCCTTGTATTTCAGGTGTGTTGTATTGAGTTTTGTAGAATTGTGAGTTTACAGATTTTTAAAAATAAAGTTTAATAGATACCTGGTTTTTTTTTCAGATATTTCCCCCCTCCATGTCAATCCTCTCCTCTCCTCTGGAGACTGTGACTACACATTTATTACACATAAGAACTTATTCCTTGCCATTATTGAGCTATTTATTTCTCATTCCTTTTCCTCCATGTATTTCTTTCTGCATAACTTCCACTTCTGTGTCTCTGTGTATTCAAGTTCTCTATTTTTTCCTTCTTTAGGAAGAAGAGATAATGTGTTATCTAGTGTGTTTCTCATCCTAAACATTGTGGTTTTTTCCCAGAAGTTTGACTTTGGTCCTTTTGTATCTTATTTCCTGTAAGTTAACCTTTTGAACATGCAAATGTACTTAGAACTTTTCCCTGTCCTACTCTATAATTCTAACTTCTGAATTTATTCTGGGTCACTTTTGAGTTAATTGATTTTCCCTCATGTTAGGTTATTACCTGGCATCATTGTACAACTGGTGATTGCTTTTTTTTTTTGGCTGTCAGTAATTGTGTATTTTATATTGTGTGCTGGACATTTTTTTTGCCAGTCCTGGGACTTGAACTCAGGGCCTGGGCACTGTCCCTGAGCTTCTTTTGCTCAAGGCTAGTGCTCTACTACTTGAGCAACAGCATTACTTCCAGCCTTTTCTGTTTATGTGGTACTGAGGAATCAAACCCAGGGTTTCATGCATGCTAGGAAGCACTCTAACACTAAACCACATTCCCAGGCTGTGTGCTGGACATTTTTGTGTTTCTCTTAAATATTTTGAACTTTCTTTTAAGACTCAAGTTATTGGAGACAGTTAAATCCTCGTAAGTCTTGCTTTCAAGGTTTGTTAGATGAGATAGATCTGTACCATGGTCTGGGACTAATTATCCACACTTCAATGTTAAGACCATTCAGAATACTCTAGCCATTGTTCTGAGACTTATGAGGTTGTCTGTTGTGGCCTGTGGGAACTTTATTTTCCCTGCTCTGTGTGTCTGCTACCATTCCTTCTTTGACCTTGGGCATTATCTTTGAGCATGCTGATGGATATGTGTGAGCTCTGGGGTCTAGAGCTCTCTCTCTCTCTCTCTCTCTCTCTCTCTCTCTCTCTCTCTCTCTCTCTCCATCTATCTACCTCTCTTCTTTCTGGTGCTCCTTCTTATGATCTTCAATGGCCTCTGGAGTTTCATCTCTGTCTCTTCAACTTAGGGAGAATACCACGCTTAGCCTCAGTTTCACCTTCCTGTTCTGTGGCCCATAAACTCTCTCAGGGCTAGAATTAGGGCAAATGTAGGGTCCACACTATTTGTCTCTCTTATCTCAGGTATCTCGTTCCTTTGGGGTCTCATTCCAGTGTTTTGAAAGCTGTTGTTCATAAAATTGTCCAGAATTTTCATTCGGAGGTAAATCAAATCCTCTCTATCTTCTCTGGAAACAAAAATCTCCCTTTATATTGTTAAAGCACCCTTAATTATTTTGTCTGGATATGTACCTGACATGTCAGGGGTATTTAAATTTTTTTAAATTCCTATTTAATGGATGGAGAAACTGAGACCTGAAAAGAAGGCACATCTTTTCCAATATTAAAGAAAACATCAATGGCAAGAGGTGGAAGTAAGATATTTGAAGCCCTAATGCACCTGATGTTATATCATCATTTCTGAACAACTTGTACCAAGCCTCAGTGAACTATTATGCCACAGCATAGGGAAATGGCAGATCAGGAAGGAGGAGAAACTTTGCCAAAGCCCACAACTAAAAGCATCAATTCTACAGCTGAACCCAATATAGTATTCTTGTTCTTCCAGCTATAGTAGAGTTCTTTTCAGGTGTTTGAAAATAATTTTACTTGTTCTTTTATTAATTTATCCTCTTTACAAATATTTACTGATTACCTTTATAGATCAGTCACAGTATCAAGTGTTGGTTAAAAATTTATGTGTGCCAGTCCTGGGGCTTAAACTAAGAGCATAAGCATTGCTCCTGAGCTTTTTATTCTCAAGGCTAGCATTGTACCCCTTGAGCTACAGCTCCACTTGTGGTTTTTTTGTGGTTTTGAAGATGAGTCTCAGATGCTTTCTTATCTGAGCTGGCTTCAACCTACCATCCTCAGATCTCGGCTGAGTAGCTTGGACTACAGGCATGAGCTACCATTTTACTTTTAAATGTACATCAAGGTTTTAGTTCAAGTAGGTCACAAGAAAAGAGGCTTAAGCAGGCCAATTCAGAGATCATCTCCCATAGAAAAAATGTATACAGAAACAGGGTGATTAGATAATCACTGTTAGACTGGATGAAAAAAAATAACAAAGAGGAAAGAATTGTTTCAAGATCATTAGCTCCTCTCTGACAGTCCGCTGAGTGGGTGGGTAACTGGCTTCCCAGAAGGTCTTAATCTCATTAAAGTTTATCAGAAAATTGCTTACACATTTATCAACACTAATTTCTTCCCAGAAGGAGGCTAGCAATTACATCATACAGAAAGGCTCCATTCCACACTAGGTTTAGGGATATTTCTATTTCTGTATTAGGCATGTGCAGAAGATAGAGTCAAGCCATGAAGACCTTAGCAAAAGAAGTAACTGGCATTGCGTGTTTTTGTTACAGGGCAAGCATTGTGCCCTTGGCTGATAATTATCAACTCCCTTGGTTCTCATATAGGCTATGAGATAGGACTTCTATTATTACTATTTTACAGGGAGTGAAAGCGATTCAATAGTTTGCTCAAGACCTCATAGCTAGGATATAGCAGTGCCAAATGAAAAAAAAAATGACAGTTTAAATATCTTAATTTGTGTGTGTGTGTGTGTGTTAGTAATGGGGCTTTCACTGAAGGCCATTTTCTCTTGCTTAACATTTTCCACTCATGGGTGGTGCTTTACCATTTGAGCCACACAGCTACTTCTGGCTTTTTATGGTTAATTCAACATAAGGAGTCTCATGGACTTTCCTGTCCCTGATTTCAAGCTGTGATCCTCAGATATAAGCCTCTTGAATGGCTAGGATTATAGGCATGAGCCATAGCACCCATTAGCATTGTTTTCTTCTTTGTTTTAAATTCTAGAATGGGCTATGCTTCATTCTATGAAACAGAATAGGTATTTTATTGGCTCCAGCAGAGGTGGGGTTTGCAGGTGGAGGGAAGCTGAAGAAAGCAGAAGCTAGGGACAGAAATGGATTTGTAATCTCATAGTTACTTCCCTTCTAAGGTAGAGGCTGGAAAGAATAATAATAGGAAAATAACTCATTGGTTAACTCAGGTCCCTTCAGTTACCACGTGTGTGTGTGTGTGTGTGTGTGTGTGTGTGTGTGTGTGTGTGTGTGAATTAGGTGGATAAATTTTATTAATCATGCCAGTTGAAAATGGCCTCCCTGGGAAATGGGACTGTTAATTTCTCTCTTCTAATTTGTTGGAAGATCAGACAATTTAGTTTCTATTAGTTTACCTGGAATTAGAGCATGGGTAACTGTGTTGGCTGTGCCATTATTGTTTATGGTACTGAGCTAGACAGGCATTCTACCACTTGAGGCATATCTCCAGCTCTTTTTGATTGGGTTATTTTTGAACGAGAGCTTTTATTTTTGCCTAGTCTAGCCCATACCACAATCTTATTTATACTTCTTTTTTGAAAAATTATTTCAATTTTAATTTAATTGGTCTTTTAAATTTTATTTATTGTTATTGTAGAGTTGATAAACAGAGGAGTTACAGTTACATAAATCAGGAAATGAACACAATTCTTTTTATTATTATTTTTATTGTGAAAATACTGTAGAGAGGGGTTACAATTACATGGGCAAGATAATGAGTACATTTCTTATCAAGCATTGTAGCCTCCTCCTTTATTTCCCCTTCCCATCCCTTCCCATCCTCCCCCTGCCCTCCCACCGAATTCTCCCCACTCCCCCCCCCCACCAAAGTTGTAAAGTTCGAGCACAATTCTTTTTGAACCATGTCTCCTCTTCCCCCACGCTCTCTCAGGTTTTCTCTTCCATCCCACCCATATATGTTCATATAAAATAATATTTTATGAAATGAACTCCAAAAAAAGGAGACAAGAGACATTTTTAGTTGCCATTTTTGTTTTCTTTTCCTTTTGTCTTGTTTGTGTGTTTATATTTGGGAGGATAACGGGACACAGAAAAGGTGGAACAAGGGTGAAAAATATAACAATGGTACTCAGTATATGGAAGAAGAACTGTACATTTCTTTGATATCGGTCAGATTATGGGAACACCATATCTAGCTGTTGATGTGGTAAGAGTCTCTTGACCCTTTTGCTCAGGCTATCTGGAATCTCGATCCTTTAGATCTTAGCTTCTTGAGAAGCTGGAATTGCAGGCATGAGCCACCACAACTAGCTCTGTGTTGGTTTTTAGTTTGGTTTGTTGGGCCCCTGAGAGGTCAGGAGAATATCATAAGTACAGGTAGAGAATCTGTCCCCAGGAATCTGCCTAGGGAGTAAGGCATTTTTAGCAGACTAGACCCACCGTCCAACTATACACCAGGAGTGCACTGGTTCTGGATGGATGGGAGTTTCAGGAAATCTACTTGCTCTGGATGGTGGCTGGCTCAAGTCTCCTCATAGTTGCCAAACAGTGTGTTTGGTTTGGGCAGAAGAGAGCCCCCTCCACTTGGAAGCATTTAGAGATGAAAGCCAAGTTCCCAGCCTGACAGACACATTAGCACAGTGGCATTTAGTAAGCAGTGAAAATGGGTGTAGGCTATTTGAGCTCTAGCCTGAGTGTTTCATTGTTTGTTTGCTTGATATGTTTCTGCATCTTTACTGCTAAACACCACAACAGGAGCATTCAAGTGGTGATAAGAAGAGTCCCTTTTAATGGCATAAATAATAATAAAGATAATGCAACTTTACAGGCACAGGTCTACAGGGGTAGGGTGGGGAGGTAGTTTGTGTAGTTTCTTCTGCCCTAGAAGAGCCCTTCAGAATCCAACCTACTAGCAACTACAGACGCTTCTGGTGAAAATTTAAAGAGAGCACTTAAAAAATATTTTTTCTATGACACATATTATCTCTTCTAAATGTATATGCATACTGGGAGTTTCATTCAAGGTGTATACCTGACATGCTATTTTGCATTCTGCTTGTTTTCAATGACCAATGGATCATAAACATTTTTCATGTCTCTGCATAATTATCATTTTAATGGCCACATAATATTCCATTGTGCAGAGGTAGTATAATTTATTAAGCCATTCCCCTTAATGTGGGCCATTTATATGTTTTTGGTTTGGGCTTTGATAGATAACACTGCAGTGAGCAAATGCAAATAGCATTTGGCCATTGCTCATTTTCCATAGGAATAATTCCTAATAGAGGAATTACTGGCCAAGGACAGTACATGACTCTCTGAATGACTGAATTACTTTTCAAAAATGTGTTTTAAGCCAGTGTCATCTGTCCAGAACAAATCCACTAGTCTTAGCTTCAGGAGCAGTTTGCAAAAGTATCTTCCCACTAATTTGACAGACAAGCAGTGTGAAATTTGTTTAAATTTTTATTCCTTTGTTTACAAGTAAAGATTACATTACTGTTTTACCATGTCTTTGCTTTAGTCATAATTTTTTTTTACAAATTATCTGGTCTGTATCTGCTATGATCTTTGGTGACTTTTTAAAAATAAATCTAAATAGGCTCTTTAGAAATTGTAATTATTAATCAGCTTTATCCTGTTGTTTCAAGCACTTGCTTTAGTTTGTTGTCCTAATTTTCATTATCAAGTTGCTGTATGTGGGAATTTCTATCTCTTAATCTGTAAGTGGTAGTCTGTTCTATTCATTTGTTAAATATTTTTGTGCCAGTATTGAGGCTTAAACTAAAGGCTTTACTCTTAAATTTTTTGGGTTTTTTTTTAGTGCTGGTACAGGGGCCCAAACTCAGAACCTTCTGCTGTCACTTGGCTTTTTCCTCAAGTTAGTTCTCTTCCATTTGAGCTGCACCTCCACTTTCAAGGCCTCAGTCTCTACCTTGGCTTTGTTGCTCAAGACTGGCTCTTTATCCCTTGAACCATGCTTTCATTCCTGGCTTTTTGCTGGTTAGTTGGAGGTAAGAGTCTCACTGACTCTCCTTTGTGGGCTGCCTTCAAATCCCAATCCTTAGATCTCAACCTCCCATTTAGCTAGGATTTATGGACATGAGCTACCAGCACTGTGCCTAAACTTTTTTCCAAAGAAGAGAATATAATTCCCAGATCTTTTTTTTTTGGGGGGGGGGTCCGGTCCTGGGGCCTGAACTCTGGGCCTGGGCGCTGTCCCTCAGCTCTTCAGCTCAAGGCTAGCGCTCTACCACTTGAGCCACAGCGCCACTTCTGGCTTTTTTTCTTTTTGCTTATGTGGTGCTGAGGAATCGAACCCAGGGCCTCATGCATGCAAGGCAAGCACTCTACCACTGAGCCACCTTCCCAGCCCTAATTCTCAGATCTTTTGAGTGTTTTATACACCTTTTACTTAGTCATCTCTTTAATTCAGTCACCTGGTGCCTTTTGTGGCCAGAAATCCTTCCAGGATCCAGCATACAAATTTCTCATATTCTTAGTTGTAGTCTAGCAACCTCAAGGCCCTGAATTAAATCCCAGTACTGTCAAAACTCCTATTTTCATGGATATTGTATACTAGGGAGAAGAGAAACAATAAGCAAGGACATAACTAATAGATCAAGGTAGCAAGAAATCTTAGGAGGAAAATTTAAAAGCAGGCTCAGAGAAGAGATGATTATGGGAGAAACTTTTGAGCGCAGGAAACACTGCTCACAAAGTGGTATTCACAAAGGAGGACAGGGAGGGCCACTACCAAAATGTGTCCCTTGAACAGAGACACATATGAAGTGACAGGAACAGCAAACGTGCAGCCCTGAGGTGGGAAGCATGTGAGTGTATTGGGAAGTAAGGAAGCCCTGTGGTTGAGCAGAGCTCATGAGCTCAGAGATCTGCCACAGATGACTGGAGCCAAGGACACTAGTCCAAACCCTGAGGCACCTGAGGAGATCCTGGAGCTCACAGAGTACCAGGAAGGCAATGCTCCTCCCAGTTTAACTAGATCACTTGGTAGTTTTGGTAGTTTGATGCTCAAATCATTTGGACTGACTTAATTTTCTAGCTCAATAATCATGTCAGACACAAGAGACTTTCCTTTGTCTCTCTTTTCAATATTTATTCCCCTTTCATTGTCTTTAGCTTCAATTTCTTGACAAGAACTTTTAAGACAATGTTAAGTAATTACATTTTTATTAATGATTTCAATAACAGTGATAATGGTAGGTATATTTATATGTTCTGGATTTAGAAGGATTATTACTAATTTTGTTTAAATATGGATGCCCTGTGATAGTAGTGAGAATTCTTTTTAATTCTCATTTTTAAATTTTTATTAGGAATAGTAGTTAAATCTTATAAAATATCTTTAAGTGTGCATTAAGATTCCCAGATGGTTTTGCTCTTTAGTATCTCAATGTGGAGTTACAGTTTTATAATAGTTTTCATTTGGTGTTTTTGAGACAGGGTTTTGATAGATCATCCAGCAAATCACAATCCTTTTGCTTCAGCCTCTTAAGTGCTGGGATTAGAGATATGTATCACCATGCCTAGTGAAATATAGAGATTTCTTGTTGTTTTCCAGAACTGGGATTGAACCCAGGGCTTTACATTCTACCACTGAGCAGCATCCTTACACAGCCCTTGAGTTTGAACTCAGGGCTTGGTACTATTCCTGAGCTTTTTAGCTCAAGGCTTTTTTGCTCTGCTTCCTGCTTTTTGGTGGTTATTTGGAGATAAAAGTCTCAGACTTTCCTTTGTGGTCTGGCTTCAAATCCCAATTCTCAGATCTCAGTTTCTGGCACCTGAACAGTAGAACATCTTATACTTACTTGTTACCCTAGGGTAAACCTATTTGTCATGGTGTAATTTCTTGCATTCTTCAATGTATTCTCTTATGATTTCTATCTGTACTCATGTCAGTTCAGGACAGCTCCTGCCATTGTTGACTTGGTATTGCCCTGACTGTCTTTCATCTACATTTTAGTTTTAATCAAGATGTATATGTCCATAGTTCCAGCAATCACATTAAATTAATCAAATTAAATTCAATAAAGCTTAAAACAAAAAGTAGGAGTTATTTCTCTATCTTATCCAAAACTGCTTTTTCTTCCTTTCTAGCTATCTTTCTTTTTTAAGTTTTAATTTCCCTGTCTGTAACATAACTTGCGTATGCAGCTGTATTTTCAGTTTTCCATTGCCAGTATTGTTATTTATTGACTTGCTATTATTGAAGACAATGATTTAACTCCCTTTACCCTTTATCCACATGAGAAAACAGATTTCTTTATCCTATCTTTATATCTCAATTGTGATTATATCAATATTTAGTGCTTATATGACTGTGATGACATGTGCTTATGACACCATAACTAGTAGTATGCTACTTGATTCCTTTTCATACTTGTCTTTTCATTTTCTGTAATTAATAATTGTATTTGTGTCTCTTGGTAGGGTTTTTTATTCACTTCCTGAATTTTCTCAATTATTTTAGTCTCTAGCATCCCCTTAGTTAGATAAATGTTTTCCTACTTCTTTCAGGTATGTCAGTCAATCTCTCAATTTCATTTCTTTGTTGAGATCTTATTGGAGACTTTTGACTCATTCCAATCTTGTCTGTTGCTCTAGGGCATAGTTGTCAGCCTGGGATCATCCTTCACCCTCATCCCAAGGATTTCCTTTCCCTTACTCTTTGGATTTCCCATTGCCTATGCCTAGTAGCTTTTCCTTTAGCTGTTCCCTTATTTTAATGAAGCACATCTTCCAATAACTTCATGAGAAAAGGACCATAACACATTCTTTTCTTCCTCATTCTCTTAAAAAATATTTTCTCTTAAACAGATGTTTCACAAAAAGAATCTATAGTTTATGTATTCTGTTTAACAAATAGTTGAAATACAAGCATTCAAGTAATCATTGTTGAATTGAAGAAAAAGAACAATTGCTTGGTTTTGAGTCTAATAAAATGGAAGCCTTATATTATATAAACATCTTCTAGGTCTTGTTTTTACTCAGCACTGTGACAAGTTGTAATTTGTATTATTATCTTCCATTGCATGAATATGTTGGGCCATATACTATTTTTTAAAAAAATATCCTTACTCTTGATTGGAAAGTTGGCTACTTCTAGTTTGTGGCCACTACAAATAACTCAGCTAGAAACAATTCTGCTATAAATCTTCTTAGCCTGTTTCACAATAGTCATGTATAGAGTATCAATGGATTATAGGACTCAGGGTAAAATTGTTTTCTATAGTATGTGTTAGCTATTTCTGACTGTCGGAAAAGGTTAAAGGAGGAAAGGTTTATTTTGGCTCATGGTTTCAGATGCTTCACTCTAGATCATGGTTGAGCAAAGCTACTCATCTCATGGTGGCCAGGAAGGAAGTGGAAAAAGAGAGAAGAAAGGAGGGAGGGAAGGAGAGAGAGAGAAAGAGAGAGGCAGGAAGAGGATAAGATATTCCCTTTAAAGCCATGACTTCCAGTGACATATTTCCTCTAGCTAAGTCTCTACCTCCTAATAGCCCAGTCATCTAAGAACTTATCAATAGACTAATCCATCATGAAGTTAGTGCTCTCATGATCCAGTCACTTCTCAATAGCATCACTATGTAGGGACTAAGCTTTCAACTATGAGCCTTTTAGGACATTTCGTGTCTAAACCATAACATAGAATATGCCTATTTTCCTTTTACTAGGTAATACTTTTTTCCCCAAGGTAGTTGTATTAAATCACTCCCAGAAGGCAGACTGTATGTCAAATCCATTCCCATCACTCCACCTTCCCTTCAATACTTGGAATTGTCAGGCCTTCTAGTTTTGCTCACACCATGGTGGCTAATGTATATTTAGTCTAACTTTAATTCTTATTTTCCTGACTGTTAAGATGGAGCATCTTTTCTTATACTTTAATGGCTATTTTAGATTGCAGTATCCTTACCTTGTTTTTTCCTTCTGACTACTTCTATGGTCTTAGCTCTTCGTGTCCGAACTGCTTTGTGAGTTCCCAAGTTGGTCCTCTTGTCCTAGCCTTTGTTTTGCTTCTCCTAACAGGTCACTGTGGGTGGAACCTACATTCATCACTTGCCTATTTACTTTCTATGCTATTTCCTGCTGACATCTGTTCTGTTTTATGTTGCAGAGGGATGACCCCCTTCAAATTTTATTTGCCAGTTTTCTTGGACACCTGGATCTTGGCTAAGTTTGGAAGATGCTAACAGGAGAGTGAAGGAATTTTAAGAAGGAGAAACCAGACTACTTCTCTCCTTCTGTCTGTTGTTCTGGACATAATCTTCAGTGATGATCACTTTCCTGCCTTTTCAGTTATAGCTGCTGCAGGAGTTCCAGCCTCTGAGCTCTAATGACATCCCTTTCTCCTGTCCCTCCCTTGGGAAGGGTGTGGCTTCCTGTCACTAATCTCTAAATGGCTTCATCAATTGCTTGCTTGGGTTTTCAGTCATTCTAATAATTTTACAACTAATTCTCCATATTAAATTCCCTCTGTGAAGCTATCTTGCATGGGTTTTATCTTTCTACTGAAATCTGGAAACAGGGTCTCTGGGCTAAACTGTCCAACCAAGGAATTGTCAGATTCTTGTCACCAATAGTATAGAATTAAAATCCTATTAATTTTCAAAATCTGATTCAACTTAAGTTTCCACCATTGGTTTCAGTATTCACACATTTTGTCTATTGTCCTTATTCAACTACATGCTTCATTCTTGCCTCTGTCTCTTGTTCTAGGTATCTGTGCCATAACTTCCCCCATCCAATAACATTCTATTCATATCTCAAGGTTTAGTCCAAGTATTTTTCCTTCTTTGAATTCTTTCTTCAACTCAAAATCTTGAAGTTCTAGAGAAGGGTTTCTATGATGTCTTTCTCATCTTCTTGAGCTTATAAGTTTATCTGTTTCCCTGAGGTTCATATACCTACTCAATAAAGATTTATGAAGCCCTTCTCATGGGTAAAACTCTGTTTCAAATTTGTTATAGTAGGTATTCACTTGTGCGTGTAAAAGTTTCCTAAAGGAGTTGACATTGGCTTGATACCAACTTGTGGATGAACTTAATCAGAATAATTTTCTGTTAGAATCTTGATAAATTTAGACATGAGAGTTGGATGTGAAAGGGAAAATGTAGACCTGACAACAGAAACAAAGAAATTCTTCTGAATGTGACATAGAGAAACAAAAATTGAGAAAGTACAAAAGAGGCTTACAGACACCAAAGGCTAACACACGTTTTATTCTTAAATGTAGTCAAAAAGAATAGTGAGAATAAAAGAAAGAAATCTTTAAAGAGAAAATGGGGAATGATTTTGCAGAATTGATAAAAAAACATAATCTCAGACTAGAGAACTAAAATGAAATCCAGGGAGATTAATTGAAAGAAATATTCATTGAAAAACCGTAAAAGCCAACTATCACTAAATCCAGTTTTTGAAATGCTTTAAATTTAAAAACAAACATTTTAGAGAGGATATAAAGTCAGTATAAAGTCCTATTTCTTTCCTTAAAAATTGTTGAATTCAAACTTGTATAATATGAATGATAGAAAGATCTAAACCAGCGGGGGAGAAAGATGGATAATCCATAAGGACAGCAGATTGGAAACAATATTGTCTTCACCATAGCAATGGCAGCAGAAAGTAGACATCTTCATGGTGCTAGTGGGTACAGTGCCAAACTAGAATTTTATGCAAATATAAATGATCAAAAATACAAACAGTCAGAGAGCTTACGTTAGAAAATAGTCACCAAATGACCTTTAAGATATGTCCTTAAGGAAGAAGGAAGACAGACATTTGTGGCTCATACTTATAAACCTAGCTATTCAGGAACTTGATGTCTGTAGAACTGTAGACAAAGCCAGTCTAGTTAAGAAAGTATATGATAATCTTATCTCCAATTAACCACCCAAAACAGCCAGATGTAGAGCTCTGGCTCAAGTGGTAGAGTGCTAGCCTTGAGTGAAAAAGCTAAGAGGTAGCACTCTGAGTTTAAACCCAGGAGCATAGGAGGGTAGGAGAGAACAGAAGGAGTTTATTGCTGAAGGAAAAACTAAATGCAATGAGGAACAAGGATCAAAATCCTTGGGTAAGTGTAAACAATCTTAATGTTACTTCAACACTAATATTAAGGATTAATAAGGAACTTGTACAGATCCATATATCTTGTAAACTGTGGAGCTGAGATTTGAACATGTGGCTTGCTCATTCTCAAGCATGTTCTAAAACATCACCCTACAAACAAAAAGAAGACAGTGTCTTCTTTGTAGGAGAGATGTAGAACTGCTCTGGGAATCTTGGAATATCAAAATGTGCCCATTGGTACTCTGTGATGGTAGACCAAAGCTACCATGATAGCATAGCTCCTGCCCAACTTCTAATCAAGAGCATCACTGAGCTATTAAGCTCTGTCTTCTCCATCCAGAAGTCAAGAGGGGAAGGGTTTCTCAGATGCAATCATTAGTGTAGCTGTTGACAATCCCAGGCAAGCAGGTAAGAGGGCCTTGACACAGAGTGCCCTCTGCAGGAGAACCCACGGCTGTCTCTATGAGGATAGGGTTGAAACTGACCAGCACCCTGGCCATGGCTCATGTCTGTAATCCTAGTTACTCAAGAGGCTGAGATCAGAGCATATAATTTGAAGCCAGTCCAGGAAAGTCCACAGGAATCTTATCCCCAATTATCTACCAAAAAGCTGAAAGTGGAACTGTGGGTCAAGCGGTAGAATGCCATCCTTCAGCAAAAAAAGCTAAGGTGCAGTGCCCAGGCCCTGAGATCAAGCCCTATTCCTGGCACATACATATGCATTCATGTGTGTGTGTGTGTGTGTGTGTGTGTGTGTGTGTGTGTGAATGTGCATGTGTGTGTGCGTGTGCAAACACACACATGGCTATGGCACCTCTACCTGCTCCCCTCATCCCATCCTCCCTGTGCTCTGTAATGTTTCATTTAATCTCCTGCAACAAACACAAGCTGAGTACCAATTAGGGCCAGAAACCAATCCCAGACCTGGGGGTGGCAAACCTGCCATGTGACAAGGAATTGGAGAAATGACTAAACATCATTTTAGTTCTGTGGGTTTAACTGACAAGGGAAACCGAGGGACCGAGAAGAGAAAGAAAACACCAGAATTCAGCCCAGAGTTCTGTGGAAGCCCAAATATCCTACTGTTCAATCCAGGATCTCCTCCCAAATCCCATGGTCCTTCCTATGCTCCAGCTCTGCCCTATAGGCAGGGGTTGCTCCAGGCAGCACTACCAGGCCTACTCAGCTCAGATACCAGGAGGACAGAGGGAGATGGATGACTCCAAGCCCTCTTCACTGAGATTGTGATGAGCCTGTGAGAAGGAATGTTGATTCCGCACTTAGATTCTCTTTATTGCTAATCTGCACAAAGAAACCTTAACGATTTTAATTATGGGGTTGGGTTAATACATCATGTAAATGATTTTATTTAGAAAATGCAAACTAATCTTCCTTGCAGTAAGGCTCTGTCTCAGGGCCCTCTCACCTGCTTGCCTGGCTGGGCAGGGCCTAGGAGTTAGGAATGGCTGCCTCACTTGGCCTGGTACACAGTTTGCATTCCCTACCATATGGAGGCCAGGAAGAAGGCCTGGTTCCCTGAGGCCTACCAGCATCCCACATTTGCACCAGTGAGGAGACTGAGGTCTGTGAGGGTGCCAGGAATCCCCTAGGCTGCTAGCTCCCCTAAGTCCCCTGTTCCTTCTTGTTGATGCGTGGGTAATTCCCACCAACAGACCTGATTATTCCACAATTTGTTCCAACCTGAAAATAAAGACAGATAAAGTGAAAATATTCTGGGAGGAATGCCAAGCCAAAGGCATTAAATTATTAAGTGATCTCTATCTGAGTAATAGATTTATGCCCTTTAACAACTTTAAAAGAAATATAATGTTTTTCAATACCCTCTTTTAAGGGAACTTCTTATAAATGAACTGTCCATTTTATTAGTCCTAAAGGAAATGGAGGTTGAGCCAGAGCATCCTGGGCTTGTGATTATCTGTACATTTCTCCTTAGAGCTGGGAAAATTAACAATGTGAAATAATCCACACATTTCCACCCCCCACCCCATCTGCAGGGCACTTTACAAGATATTGTACAGTACAGTGGAAAATGTATAACTACTCATGAAGGTAAATCTTGGGGATAAAATAATTAGAAACCATACAACCATGGCCAGGAAATATTAACACTAAAATTAGACTTTGTGTGGCTGTGTTTTGATGTCACCGGACTGGCGGCAGAGTGGGACTGGAAGCTGGGTGGAGTGGACCCCAGACAGGACACTGGAGTTTGGGGGAAGCTGCCCAGGTGGACATCTGGGACTGTGGGGCATATTTGGGGCAGTCCGATTTGAAGGGAGGAACATGCTTCTCTGCCTGGAATCTGGCAGCTGCTTTGGTTTCTCTCCTCCCTTTGTATGACCCTGGCTGCCTTCGCCTCAGCCTGGCACAGCTCTTCCTTGCTTGTCTTTCCAGATGGTTTAAAGCTCTGTGGTTGCCACTGGTGAGCAGATGGATTCCTTCTGTAGGGGTCAGAGGACAGGGGAGGGGGAGGAAACACTAAAGCCTAGGGTGTGAGAATGTGCAATCAGTGTGTGTGTGTGTGTGTGTGTGTGTGTGTGTGTAAGGAGGAGAGAGAGAGAGAGAGAGAGAGAGAGAGAGGAGGGAAGGAGTGGGAGAGAGTGAGAGGGAGATGCCCTCTAAGCTGAAAGGGTTTTACTTCTGCCTGGATCCTCCTGACTGCTGGCATCCTAGGAAGAGTTGTGGGCGGGTGGGCAGGGGGTGGGGTGGCAGCCACTATGTGCCAGGGCCTCTTCTCTTCCTGCCACAGCCTCCGCCCTTGGCAGCTGCTTTCAGACCAGCGGGTGGGGTGGGGCAGTGAGGAGGGGGTCCTGCCAGGAGGAGAGGGGAAGGAGTGTGAGGAGGGAGGGGGAGAGTGGGTTCCTGTGGACCTGCCCCACCCATGAGCAGCTTGACTGTACCAAGCAGAGGCCAGCGTCTCCTGCCAGAACCAGTCTGGGAAAACTGCTCACTCAGGGCTAACCTATCTCAAATCAGCCACCGAACCTATAGTCCTCACTCTGTGGTATAGATGGGGAAAGTGAGGCCTACCCAGGCAAAGTGTAAGGTGAGAAAAAGGCCTGCAGTGAAGATTGTGGCTGCTACTTACTGTCTGACACCAGTCATCCTTTCTGGAGATCCTACCTGCTGATGGTCCTGAGGATGTTCCCCTCCCAGCTATTCTTTCCCCAGGGCAACCTCTTTATACCAGGGGGCCTTCAGATCCAGCATCTCCAGCTCCCTATAGCCTCCCACCACCCTCCCACACAAGCCCCTGTCTTCTTGGAGCCCACTCACAATGTCAAAAACATTGCAATGGACTGTTCCACTAGTGTCCCCTTGTCAGGATGTTTCCTCAAGACCCCTGGCCTCTTTGAGAGTAGGGGGAAAAGAGGGAAAGAGCCCTCCCCTCTCATACTTCTGAGACAGACCCTGACTTTCCTTTTTTAATTTTCCAGTCATTGTCAGTTCTGGGCTGTTGTGATGATGGTGATGACAGTGGGGCCCATAGAGGCTAGAGTACAGAGGGCCATTCGTGTGGGTAGAAGCTACCCCAAGGGAGACAGTGGCACACACCCTGCTTTGGGACTAGAGAAGTGGCCTGGGAAGAGGCTGTGTCTACCTCACTCAGCATCAATCCTCAGCAGCACACCTGCCTAGCAGAAGGTTTGTGAGCATGTTCTCTATATGAAATTTCCTGGTGAATACAACAGTATCTCTCCTCTCTAATGGTATATAGGACAAGGTGGACAGTCTGTTTGCTGATGTTTTGCCACAGGTGCCTGTAGTCCCAGTAAAGAGGGAAGCATTGCATGCATACCATGTAAAGCTCCTTATTTGGAAAGGAAGGGCCAGTTTTAGGTGCCTCTAAAGGCCAGTATCTCCAGCCTTCCCATAGTGTGGAGGCCTTTCATTGGGATTAGACCTTCAATTCCTTGATAATATAGCATCTTGATTGGTATACATTTTAAGGGCTGCAGGTCTGGGTGGAAAATAGGAAGAGAGACATTTGGCGGTGCCATTGTCAGATATCTTGAGACAGAAGAGCTCTTGAATGGTGAATCTGTCTATATCAGCTAGCTATGGCTCTGTAACTAATAGCCTCAAACCTTAGTGGCTTAAAACAATGAATGATACATCGCTATTCCATAGTTAGCAGGCTGGGTGGGCTCCACACAGTGTTGTTGCACTCCCCTACCTAACTGGACTTGTCTGGGACAACCTTCAATGATGTGGCTTTTCTCATCATATCCCTCATCCTTAAGGAAGCTAGCAGGGAGTGGTGTGTTCACATGGTGCTGAAGATGAAGAAGTTGAAGATGGAGAAAACTGAAACTACAAGAGTTCTTTAGACTTTCATTTGGAGTTGCAAAGCCACTTCCCTGTGCTATAGTTTGGACCTCGAATGCCCATCAAAGTTCATGTGTTAGAAGCTTATGTCAATCGAAGGCACTATTCGGATGTGGTAGGACATTTACCAGGGGAGGCCTAGTAGGAAGCATTCCATCTTGCGAGTGTGCCCTTGAAGGAGATTGTAGGATCCCAGTCTTTGTCCTCTTTCTTGGTCTATGGCCAAGAGGTGAGCAATTTTGCTCTATTGTACATTTCCTCTATCATGTTACTATTTTCCAGGCCCAAAAGCAATGGGACCAATTCATCATGGGCTGAAACTTCTAAAACTGTGAACCACAACAAACCTTTTCTCTTGGTAAGTGGATGAAGTCAGGTGATCGTTACAGTACCACAAAGCTGACTTGCATACACTGTACTCTGTTATTGGAAGCAAGTCACAAAGCCAGTCTACACACAAGTGCTGGAAAATTACAGCCCACCATCTGGTCGGAGGGGTGACAGAGTCACATTACAAGGAGACTTGTGTGTGTGTGTGATGGAAGGAATTACTGGAACCACCACTGAACAAGCAGTCAGCCATACCAGAGAACAGAACTGATTTTCTTATTGTCTGTCATGCATGAGGCAGAATTTCCCAGCGGTCTGGATTCCTACATTGTTCATTCTCTCTGTCACCTTCTCCCTCTCTCTTCCCAGCCCCTTCTTCTTTCTACTCCAGAAGTCTAATAAGTTTCATCTAACCCATCTGATGAAGCAGATGGTAACTGTGGTGGAGCCAGACAGAGAAGTGGGCTGTGGGTGGGGCCTTCTTATGTTCAGGTGTACAGGTGCTCATATGTGTATAATAGAGCAAAGGCAGAGCTGTATGGACATATACACGAAGCTGTCATGGATTCTGGACTGGCAAGAGAGAAATCAGAAATGTGACAAAGGGGTGGGGAGGAGGTTTCCATCACTTCCTAAACTTTAATTGATTAATAGACTATAAGTCACTTAACTATTTAAGCAATTTGGATGTAAAAGTAGCTATGAGTTAGCAGAGAATATGGAACCCAGTTTTATGACTTCCCTATAACTTATTTAACTGAGCAGACGTTGTTCTAATGAGTTAGATGTTATTTATTGGGTGTTTCCTGGGAAAAAATATAATTTGTAATTCACATCTCTGGGTAATAAATGTGTTTCTTCCCAATTCACAGACCAGGGCAGAGGGGGTGGGTCTCAAGATGGGTGGTAAGCAGTAGAGTTGTTTTAGCACCTACATCTGTCAGGCAGAGACTCATGTCAGCATCCCACCATGAATGCTCCAGAAGATTCTGTTCTTGACAGTTTGCCTTTAATGAAGGGCCTGGTATACCTGCGTCTCTGAGCTGGTATATGGAGCCATTGCCTATCTGTGGGTTCTATCTGCCTCCTCTCTCCATGAGAGGCCCTCCCTGGCCTCTTCAGCATCCCTGGCCTCTTCCACCACATGGACTATGTACCATTCCTTATGCTGGTGGCAGCTCTTTCTCCCCATGCTTCTGATTCCCTTTAATTTTATTTATCAGCTCTTATGTTTTAAGATTTCTTCATAGACTCTACAGCTATGGCTACTCATGGACTGTTCCTGAGTAGATAGTTGAGAGTACTGATCTATGAGCCATGGGATGTTACATTGTATCAGCTAGACTAGGTTTTTCCATAGCTGGGAACACAGATCACAGGCAATAGTGACTAAAAATTACCGTAGTTTTTTTCCCTTCATGTAAAGGAAGCCTGATGCTTTCATTTCAACACTAGTATGAAATAGCCACAGTTATTAGGGACTTGAATTACTCTATTTTACTGTGTATTTTATTGCATCTTCATTGGTCAAAAATGGCTGCTGGAGCTCAGCTATCGCAACTTTTAAAGGGACTTTTTTTCCTGTTCAGAAGCAGCCGCATATTTTCTATTGGCTACTTTTATCTTCAAGGTTGTGTAGTAAATGTAATTTTCCAAGTAGGTAAATTACCAAAGTTTATTAATAATAAGGGATAGTGACTATTCGGTATGAAAAAAAAATTTAAAACCTGTTATCAGTTGGGATGGATTGGAGAGAAGAAAGATCATTCTCTCATGTTGTGATGTAGAATTTGCAGTTCACGGACGTTTAGTGACTTGCTCAAAGTCATAGTAGTAGCAGAACTGGGCCTAAAGAGCTCATTCCTATCCATCTCTGCATATGGCCAACCTAGGCAGGAAGTAAGGTCTGACAAATCTCCATCTCTCCTCCTTTCCCCTCATAAAACGATCTAGCCAGTGTTGGTTGCAAAAAGGCCCATTACAATGTGCTCAAGTAGAAGAAATATTAAAGTTCTGTCCGCTCCACACACATATTCCACTTCTGGGATGCGGGATTGCATACTCTTGGGTCTCAAGGGTGACCTGGGCCTGGACCTTCCCATCCCTCCCTGCTTCTGTCCACCATAGCCTAAGATCTTCTACCATCTCTTCCTTCCTAGGAGGCTGGAAACCCTATACATGTGTTTTGATGTGTAATCACAGGCAGAAACCTGGTGGGATCTGACCTGTAATTTTGTCTTGGGGATTTACTGATTGTTTTAAAATGTGGCGGCCACAGAGCCTGGGGATGGTAGTCATGATCTCAGATCACCTTGTGTCCGTTGGGAGGAGGCACTAGCTTGGCACACATACACATGTCCAAACAAGAATGTCCTCCTGTCCCCCATGTCTTGGTAGAAGATTCTCTTCTTTGCTCCATATACCTGGTAGGCAGAGCCCAGGACCAGCCTTGGAAGGCCACAGACAAGTCATGCTTCCATGAGCCTTCCTTTTCACATCCCTGCTGCTAAGCAGGAATGCTACTACCCGTGTTCCCTGCAAGAGATTACACATGAAGTGCCATGTAGTCCTGGTGAGTGCTTGTGCAAACGTGGTCCTGCTCTGAGCAGGTGTCCCTCCCACCCGTCCCCAGTCTGGTGCCTCCCTCTGCATCATTCTCTTGCTGGATCTGAGGGTCAGTTAAACTCCTGGATCATCTAGGACAGAGGCTGGCAGTTGCAGGAACAGACCTCAGCCATCTGTTTCAATGTCACTGTACAGCCTTCTGGGGCCACAAGCTATCTTCAGGCAAGAGTAGGAGGCTGGAGAGAGTGTGGGCGAGGCTGAGGCAGTGTTCTGAGACACCAGCAGTAGCAGGAGGCAAGAGGAGGAGGCTCTGCACACGTTGCCTGGGTCTGGTCCTTGCCTAATGTGTGAGGGTGGCAGGCTTCTCTACCTTTCTGTGCCTCCATGTTCTCAGCCAGGCTGTGCAGCTGATGGTGTTTGCTTCATTGGCCTATTCCCAGGGCTGAGTGAATCAACATATGTGAAATCCTTAGAAAAGATATTTTGTGCACTTGGTAAGTTGGAGCTACCCTTATTGCCAGTTGCTGGTTGATGTACTGGTTGGCCCATGTCATTGGGCAGGTACTCCTGGAACCTGGATATAGACTGGATGCTACATAAAAGTCCCAGGTTGGGATCCCATGTACCTGAACTCAGGGTCAGTATGTAGGCAAAATTTGATGTCTATGGCTTGGGGCCTTGGTGGTTTGTGTCTGAGTTTATCTCTTGTCCCCTCGAGGTAGCCCTGCTGCCTCCATCATTAGGGGCAGTAGAGCCCGCCCACTGTCTGAGCACGGCTTGATATAGCTTCTGGTGCTGGCAATCAGCCTTTCCAACGTGTCACCTGACTGAGGTGACTTCCTTTCCTCTTCCCCTGATCCGAGTTGGATCCAAAAGATTCTCCAGGCCAAACCCAGTGAGTGGACCTCACTGCGCTCTGACTTCAGAGGTGGCTAGCACTGGCACTTCTCCATCTTCAAGCATGTGAACTTGGGGGGAGCAGAGTCCGTACTCTGGTCCAGGAGCAGATGGCATCAGGTCCACCAAACCCCTCCGCAGCAGCAGCAGATGGGCTCTGCACCATATCTGTGGATGACTGTAGCAAGTGTGGCAAATGTTGGCTAGTAGCCCAGGACCAAGCCATCTACTGGGAGCAGCCATAAGTGGATATTTGGAGGTCTCCTCATCATGCCACTGCCTTAGCTTCTGTCTGGCTCGGTTGCAGTCATCTGATAACCAGCCTGCCTCCATCCACACCCATCCTGCCCTCTGCTATGACCCTAGTTACCCCAACAGGGACCATCCAGGCTGCCTCCCTCGCTCTCTCCACTCCAAGCTGATTTGCCTCTCAATGTAGCCCGTTTAGCTATATGACTGCTTCAATGTGTGAGTTAATATTTTCACCACAAGACCAGAGCCTTGGAGACCAAGGAAAGCAGCTCTACCCTTCCCCCTCAGGCATACCCAGTGCCCTGCATATCCCAGAATAGATCTTCCTCCTTACTGTCTGAGCTGAGAAACAAAATCTCTCTTCAGCATGAAAAGAAACTTAAAAACAATATTAGCTGCTCATAGTGAAATTGGCAGTGTGCCATATTGGTAGTGAGTACCATACTGCAGTAGTGAGTTCCCTGCTGTTAAGAGGAATCCTCCCAAGGGTGGATGACCCTGTGTGTGCCAGGTTTGATGGAGGGGAGCCTGCACTCAGCAGAGACAGCCTGGATGTCTCCCGAGGGACTACTGGTGTCAGAATTGAACAATGAGTTCAAAGCCAGCCTTGACAGGAAAGTCTATGAGACATTTATCTCCAGTTAACAACCATAAAGCTAAAAGTAGAGCTATGGCTCAAATGGTAGAGTGCCAATCTTGGGCAATAAAGCTAAGGGACAGTGCCCTGGTTTTGAGTTCAAGCCCCAGTACTGGCACAAAAAAACAAAACAAAACAAAACAACACCCCCCCACACACATATATATACAACTTGGAAACCATCTCATCCAGCAATTGCACTTCTACTTGTAGATGGAAAAGAGTTAAAGCAGAGATATTTGCATGCTAGTATTCATAGCAGCACAATTCACAGTAGACTAAAGGTACTAAAAGCAATCTGTCTGTCCATTGATGGATGAGTGGATCATCTGAACTGGTGTGTACTTGCATTTGGATGTTATTTGGTCTTAAGAAGAAAATTCAGATAGACATTACAACATGGATGAAGCTTGAGGATATCAAATGGTAGAATAAGCTATCATGAAAGGACAAATGTCCTGTGGTATAAGCCAGACCTAGAGCAAGTCAAATACATAGAGACAGAATGGAGAATGGTGGTGGCTCAAGGCTGAGGAAGAGGAGAATGGACAGGTATTAGTGAACAGAATTTATGTTTGTGACGATGAGAAAAGTTCTAGAGTAAGATGGTGGGGATAGATGCATAACAATATGTATGAACTTAATGCTTCTGAACTTACAGTGCACTTACTGTATATTTTTGAATTGTTATAATAGCACATTTGTATGTTATGTATAATTTTACCACATTTAAACAAATAGGTGGAATCCTAACTCTTCAGAAGTTGAGGCAGGGGAATTGCAAGTTTGAGACCAGTCAAGATATATAATGAGTTCAAGGCTAGCCAGAGCAACATAGTGAGACTCTGTGGCCCCTCACTCCCAAATAAAATACTTGTTCAAAGGGAGCAACTAGCGTATCCAAGGCAACTACACAGTTGTACCAGTTCACAGGCCTCCAGGAGCCCATTCCTTTATTTGCCACACACATTGTCACAATCATGTGTTTGGAGGCCATTTGTCACACCAGCTTTACATTTTGACAGTCCCATGGAGGAGCCATGTACAAATAAACACTTACCCCAGAAAGGGCCTATTACATGCTGATATTGCCCATGAGCCAGCAGTGTCTGCTTCACTTGTGCTTCAAACCTCCAATGTTTTCATTAGTCCAAAAGATTCACTATACCCAGGTCAGAATAGTTAGAACCAGAGCACATACAAAGAAGCTACTAAATGTGGATAAAGCATGTGTTTTATGACCTAGTCTCCTTACTGTGAGCTACTCTAAAATGTAGCTTCTTTCTTTTTGAATTTGATGTTAGACAAGGTGTTTTTGTTTTGTTTTGTTTTATCTATGTCAAGAGTAATGGGATGCTAATGAGCACAGAGTGTTCTAATAACACAGAGATGTTCTTGGGGGCATATAATAGGTGCCATGTGATCTGCTGGCACACACAGGAGATGCCATCTAAGAGGTTAAAGCCCAGGGTGGAATGGATCTCACTCAAAGCGGTCACAGGATATTCTAGTTTACTTGTGAGAATGCCAACTCAGGACTGATGAGAGCTATCACTAAAGATTCTCCTGCAGTGAGCTGTGCTAGTCGAGTTAATTTCCTGTCCTTGGCAGCTTGGGGATAGAGAAAGCAAAGTCAAACAGCTGTGTAGTCAAGAAGAAAGTCCTGCTGATTGAGAAGGTTAAGGGACAATGGCGTTTGGACATGCCATGAGAAAACACCAAGTCTCTACTTCAGTGTCACCAGACTTTCCTGACCAATGAGCAGTGGCCACACATTGCATGTCTCTCCATCCTGGTCCTCTGTGTAACACTTCTGTTCGTTTCCCTTGCTGCTGTTCCTGCCTGTGCTCTGGCACCTTAAATTTGAAAAGGGCCTGAATATTGAGTGAGTCATAGTGTCCCACTCCTCATCACTCCGGACCAAGTTATCTCACCTAAGAATGGAACATGTATTCTTGGTGAGAAATACCGGGTCCTCAGAACAAGGAGTCAGGGACTGTGCAAGCCAGGGGTCTCAGAGTAAAGACATATTCTTGATTCCTCTGTGGAAAAAGGCCTTTCTCTTGTGAGTCTGAGTCAGGTCTCAAGCAGGGGTGCAGTTCCATGCAGGGATTCTGTGGTCCCCATGTAAACTGGCGGTCCAGCATGACAGGAACATCTGGGACATCCTTGAACTTGGTCTATGTTCCACACTCACATCAATTCTTCTTTCCAAATTCTATCCTTTTTCAACTCTGGCCTGTTGTTTAGGGCAGTGCTGTTTGCTGTGACTACCTGCCTATCATATTGCACCAGCCACTCAACAATGAATCATTCACTAACTTGTTCTATCAAGATGGGTATTTTTTAATTAATGAATCCTCCTTTTGTAGACCATTTTTTGTTCTCTATCCAAAGGAATGGACTTTTCCATATACTCCCTCTCTCCATGACTTCATTATCATCATTCCTCATTATGTGCTGTTCAATATATGAACCTACATTAACATGTCATTGTCCCAGTGTCCATACCTTAGGGCTTGCTCTTGGTAGTGGCCATTCTATGGGTTTGTACAATGTGTAATGCATGTATCTACCATTAGATTATCCTGCATTTAAAGTCTTATGTTTTGACCACCTACTCTCCCCTTACCCTAATCCATGGCAACCATGAATCTTTCCACTGATTCTTCAGTTTTACATTTAGTTAGAATCATACAGTATATAATTTTTCAGAATGACTTTTTTCCCACTTAGTAAATATGCATTTAAATTTCCTCCAGGTCTTTTCATGAACTGATAGCTCAGTTCTTTTTAGCTCTCAATAATATTCTACCATCTGAGTATCCTATAGGTTTATTACCTTTAACCTACTGAAGGACAAGTTAGTTGCTTCCAAATTTTGAAAAGTTGCTAAAACATCTATGTGCATGTAGACCTAAAGTCGACTGGGAAAACAAAGATCTGGATCAAAAGTAGGTATGTGTTTAGTCTAGCAAGGAACTGTTAAATTATCTTCCACAGTGGTTGTACCATTTAGCATGCCCACCAGCAACAAATAAGAGTCTTTGTGTGTGTGTGTGTGTGTGTGTGTGTGTGTGTGTGTGTGTGTGTGTGTGTGTGTGTGTAATGAGGTTTGAACTCTGGGCCTTGGTCCTGTCCCTGAACTCTTGCTCAAGAATAGCACTGTACCACCTGAGCCACAGCTCCACTTGCAGCATTTTTTGTTGTCAATTGGAGGTAAGAGCCTCACAGAATTTTCCTGCTTGGGCTGGTTTCAAATTGTGATCCTCAGATCTCAGCTTCCTGAGTAACTAAGATTATTGGTGTGAGCCACCAATGCCCAGTGAACAAGAGTGTCTTTTGATCTACATTCTCATCAGCATTTGGTGGTGTTTGTTTTCTGAATGTTGGTCTATAGTGATAGTTTGTTGTTGTAATTTATAATTCTATAATGGCATGCTTATTTGACAACTGTATATCTTCCTTGATGAAGTATCTGTTCATGTTTTTTGCCTATTTTTAATTGAACTGTTTATTATGGAGTTTTAAAAGTCCTTTAAATAACAGTTGTTTATCAGAAATATCTCTTGCAACTTTTTTCCATTCTTTTACTTATCTGCTCACTCTCTAGACAGTATCTTTCACAGAATGAGTTTTTACTTTGGTAGAGTCCAGTTGTTTTCATGGACCAAGCCTTTGGTGTTGTAGCCAAGATGTCATTATTGCATCCAAGGTCACCAAGGTTATCTCTAGGAGCTTTATAGTTTTGCATTTTATATTTGGGTCTATGATTGGTTTTAATTTTTTGTGTAAGGTCGGGGTCTAAATTCATTGCATGTGGATGTCCACTTGTTCCAGTATCATTTATTGTCTTTACTTCATTGTATTGCCTTTGCTTTTTTGGTCACAGATCAACTATTTTTTTTATTGCGAAAATACCGTACAGAGGGTTACAATTACATGGGCAAGGTAATGAGTACATTTCTTATCAAGCATTGTTGCCTCCTCCTTTGTTTCCCCTTCCCATCCCTTCCCATCTCCTCTCCCTACTCTACCCCCATGCGCTCCCCCTCCCGCCAAAGTTGTAAAGTCCGTTTTTCGACATAACATCTTGTACATCTCATTGTTGCAATGGGTCCACCTGTATCCCTATTTAAACAATTTGTTTTTTCCCTTCCCCTCCACAAATTATACCAACATCAAATACAGTGAAAACAGGGTACAACTATTTTTATGGGAATCTTTTTCTTATAATTCTTTTCAGTGAGATACTCAAAAAATTTTTCACCAATAACCCACTGTCTCAATTACTACACATTTATAGTAAATCTTAAAGTTAGTTAGTTTCAGACTGACAATGTTTTCTTCTCTAATTCTGAGTTGGTTGTATTTGATCTTTTTTTTTCCACTTGAACTTCATTAATTTTTTTCTTAAATAGCTTAATTGAGATATAATTCAGATAGTTTGCAATTCATCCACTTAAAGCACATAATTTAGTGTTTTTATGATATTCATGTACTTGTCAGCCTATTCCCCACTAATGCCAGAGCATTTAAGTCACCCCATAAACATACCCCATGTTCAGTTACTCTCTTTGCAGTTACTCTCTTCTCCATCAGCCCTAGGCTACTTAATCTAGTTTTCGTTTCTACATATTTGCCTATTCTAGGCTTTTTCATTTAAGTGGAATCATATGATAGGTGACCACCCTTTGTAACCATCATTTAATCTACTCTTGTTTCCGTGAATTTGCCTATTTTAAACATTTATTATGAATAAAATCATATAGTATTTGGTTTTCTTTTTTATATTTAAAAAGTCTTATATTTATTATTGTTATTATATATTTATACATAAAAATTGTCAGAAACAATCTGTGGGGAGGAGAAAGGAAGTATTTGAAAGAAGCTTAGTACTTTCCACTTAAAGAACAAATTTAATAGCCAGGTTCTGAGTATTTGGTTTCCTGTGATTGACCTGTTTTCACTTTTCATGTTTTCAAGGTTTACTATGTTGTGGCATGTTCAAATTGCATTTCTTTTTCTGGCAAGACAATACTTTTATGTGAATATATTGCATTTTATATATTCATTTACCAGTTGTTGGACATTTGTTTCCAGTTTGAGGCATATTGAATATTGCTGCTGTGAGCACTCATGTAGAAGTTTATGTGTGGAGATATGCCTTCATTTCTTCTGAGTATATAACTGGAAGTGTAGTTGCTGTCTCATATGGTAACTCTCTATGTTTTGAGTAACTGCCAGGCTGTTTTCCAAGGTTGTTGTGCCATTTTACCTTCCCACCATCAGTGTATATGTTTACATCCTTGCTCACATTTGCTTTTGGCTGGCTGGTTGATTCTGGCCATCCTAGTATATGCATATTGATGCCTCATTCTGGGTTTGATATCCATTTCCTTGGTGGATACTGATGTTGAGTATCTTCCTATATGTTTTGGGGGCACTAGGACTTTTTTATTCTTATTGTTTTGCTTTGTTTTGGGTTGACATAGTCTCACTTCGTAGCTCAGGGTCGCCTTAACTCATTTTGTACCTCACCTAGTCTCAAACTCATGATTGTCCTGTCTCTACTTCTCCAGTGCTGTAATTACAAGGATGGATCACCATGCTTAGCCATTACTGTCTATTAGCATGTCCAGATTCTTGACTATGTTTAGAAATTGGATTACCTTTTTATTTTTTAGTTCTAAAACATCTTTATATAATCTATATGCAGCTTGTTCCCTTATTAGATAAATGATTTGTAAACACTTCTTCCCATTCTGTGAATCACCTGTTGCTCTCTTAATGCCTATTGAAGCATAAACATTTTGAATTTTGGTAAAAATCAGTTTAATTTTCCTTTCATCTCTTGTGTTTTGGGTATCATATAATTTGGACATTTAAACAAATTTTTGAGACTTTGGGGAACTTTGTGTTTTGCTAGCTCAACTAAAATTTAAGCTTATTAAAGGCAACATTTGTGTGAAATCCGATGACTTATGTGCTGTAATATCTAGACTTGTTGGCTTTCTTTGGGTTTGCTGGTACCTGGGTCAGCTCCCAGACACCAGCTGCTTCTTCAGACTCTTGAGACTTGTGCATTCCTTAACAGACAGGTGCTACCACCTCATCAACATCAGAGGTTAAGTGGTACTCCACCATACTCCACTCTACTGAGGCCTCTTTCTTCTCTCTCATACTGTGATAGCCATCTCTCTATAAATACATCCAGGGGAATATTTTCTATTTTGCCTTACGAGCAACAGCTGCTGTTTTTGCCAGGCTGTCATCTATTTGGTTGTTACTTTTCCGACTTTATTTTTAAACAGTATAACATGGAGTACAGCAACACTGCATATGGGACAGATGGAGAGAAACACCAAACAGACTTCCAGAGACACCCTAATAGAAGTGACTGGGCTGGGGGAGTAAAACCAGATTGCTGGATTGCTCAAAGCAAACAAATATCAGCAAATCACAAATTAGAATGGGGGAAAAGGACAAGCAAATAAGGAAGTGCATGCTACAGCCATTTTTCTGCCACTTAGAGAATGAAGCATTGGGGGAAAGGTGGGTGAACTAGGCCAGGATAAGGAGTCAGACCTGTGGCAGAGATGAAAACACGGGCTGAGAAAGCCTTTTCAGAGCAGGCAGCACATCCCACACTTAGTGGGTAGAAACAGTAAGGAGCCTTCCAGAGTTAAGTGAAACATAAGGCCAGACTTCTCTTATCTAGTAAGACTCCAGGCTTTATGCCAGCTGAGGTGCCCTCCCATTCTCTTCTGGGGACTAAGAAAAATGACAGAGAAGTGAGTTTGTACATCCCAGGTTTTCAAACGGAAGAAAAGAAAATTCGTTATTCCTTATATTAATTTCCTTTACAGTAGCTAATACTCTGTGCAAACAAAGGACTGATAAGGGAGTTGCTGTCCTACAGTGACTGTGTACTGTGTGTAGTCTGGCGGTGGCAGCTTAACCAAATGGTTGACACTCCAAAAGCATGGCAGCCACTTTCATTTCTTTTTTCCTTTCAGCATGGACTAGGTGATGGAAAATATACCTTCTCCTTGGAACTTACCCTGAATACAGTAGAGTCTTTTAATTTCCCAGGCACAATGAAGGTCACCAGTGCCAGCTCTCATCCCTTCTTATAACCTGCCTGTACTGCTTTAGTCTCTCCTTATCTCTTATTGGGGTCTTGTCTCCCTCCTTCCTGTAACCATTTTTAGTAATGGATCTATATTTTAAATACACAGCTTAATGAATGTGTAAATAGGTAAACACTCTTAAATCATACCATAATCAGTCTTGCCTCCTGCTAGCCAAGACCTCCTCAGGAGTAACACCATCCTAGACCAAATATGGTGGTTCATGCCTGTCATCCAAGCTACATAGGAAGCAGAAGTAGGAGCATTGCAGACCAAGACAGCTTCTGCAAAAAGTACCTGACCTTATGAAAAATAACTAAGGCTGAAAGGGCTGAGTTCCAGTGATAGAGTGATTGCCTTGCGAATGTGTTCCAAACCCCAGTACTGCCAAAAAGAAAAAAAGAAAAGCAGTAAACAATTTCCTGCTTCAGTCATAGGTCAACACTTGTATGGTTTTGAACATTATATAGTGAAATT
This sequence comes from Dipodomys ordii, assembly GCF_000151885.1. Taxonomy (NCBI): domain Eukaryota; kingdom Metazoa; phylum Chordata; class Mammalia; order Rodentia; family Heteromyidae; genus Dipodomys; species Dipodomys ordii. Next base: position 846,258 of record NW_012267259.1, on the reverse strand, counting down.
ATGCCACAATCATTTCTTTTGTACTGTCCCCTGTGATTTGCCTTCCTTCCTTTGCTGTACACAAACCATGGTGTGATTATACCACTGTTTTTTCTGTTGGGTAACTTCTAGCTTGAGACAATTTTGAAACAAAGCTTCAATGAAGATATTGATTGATTGATTGTGTGTGTGTGTGTGTTTGTTTGTGTGTGTACATAAGTATCTTTTCTGTTGGGTATACACCAGAGTGTGGAGTTGCTGGGTTTTGTGGTATATGTTTATTTAGCTTTCACAGCTAAAGAGCCAAGTGCTCTTTCAAAGTACCTGAGTCGGTCGATGATCTTCTCAGGAAGTTACAGAGTTTCAGTGCAATACATATTCCCTAGTACTTGATGTTTTCCTTGGTTATTCTGGTTGGTATAGTGATGTGTCACTGTGGTTTAATTATTTTACATTTGCACACTATTGCCATTTTGTTATCCTCTTTTGTGAAAAGCCTTGTCAAATATTTCTCCATTTTAAAATTGATATCTGATCTTTGTTGTTGTTCTTGTTCTTGTTATTATTGGGTGTAGGCTTTTTATAAAAAAGTATATTCTGGATATGAATTATCTGTGATCTGTCTGTTTTCATCCTGTGGGTTCCTTTTTTTCTTCACTTCATGGCACTTTTGTTTAACAGTTCTTAATTTCAATAAAGTTCATTTTGAAAACATTTTTACTGATGGTGTCCTCCCTCCGTCCTCCCTCTCTCCCTCCCTCCTTACCCCCTCTCTCTTCTTTCTCTTTCTTTCCTTCTTTCTTTCTCTCTCCTTCCTTCCTTCCTTCCTTCCTTCCTTCCTTCCTTCCTTCCTTCCTTCCTTCCTTCCTTCCTTCCTTCCTTCCTTATCCTTCATTGTGGGGCTTGAACTCTGGACCTGGGTGCTGTCCCTGAACTCTTCAGCTCAAGGCTAGTGCTCTACCACTTTGAGCCACAGAGCCACTTCCAGTTTTCTGGTGGTTAATTGGAGATAAGAGTCTCATGGACTTTCCTGCCCAGGCTGGCTTTGGATCTCAGCCTCCTGAATAGCTAGGATTACAGGCATGAGCCACTGGTGCCTGACCCGACTGTGTTTTTTCTGTCCTATTGCTAAAAGAACTTTTTTGCCTACTAAAGATCATGATGAAGATATATTTTTATGAGGTTTTATTTTAGCAGCTTCATTGTCTTTTCTGCTTAGGTATATGACCCATCTCAAATTAATTTTTCTTTAATGTGAGGCAAAGGCCAATTTTTTTAAAAAAAAATACTAATGTCCAGTAGGCTTGGCACCATTTACTGTAAGCACAATTTACTGTAAACAACATTTACTATAAACTCTACCAAAGTGAAGTGCAGTTACAAGTTACCCTACATGAAGCTATTTCTGGACTCTATTCTGTTCCACTGAACACTTTGTCCTTGAACCTATACCACTCTGCCTATTACTATGGCATTATAGTAGCAATTTCCATATCTGGTAGTATAATTTCTCTAGCGTTGTTCTTCTTTATTCTACATGTTTGTCACTATAGAAAATACAATGGGTTTCTGGTTCTTGACCTGATCTACCATTAGATTTATTTGTTATTACTAGTCTTGCCTTAACCAATTCTAAATCACGTAGGGGAGGATTCTGGACCTCAGTATATACTCTCTAGCTATTCTGAAAACATTCTTACAGCAGAGGGAGGGAACAGAAAGAAGTCTCTGTGAGCTTTGACCATTGGGCCCTTGACAATTATAATCTCCCTCAAAGGTACCTCCTACCTCATCTCTAAGCTGTGCTGTTTTTCTGTTGTTTGTAGTCCTTTGTCGCCATTATAATTAGGACTTACTTTGGCTTGGTGAGTGAGAAGTCAGGTGGCAAGTTAGATGTCTAAATGAATATACTTCCTCTTTCCCCTCCAAGGGAAAGTGGCTGGTTTCTGCAGGAGGCTCTGGCACAGCTCTGGCTGCAAGTGTATGATGGGATGTGTGAAGAGAGAGATGATCTTAGGCTTTGGAACCAATTACATGACCACTTGCTAAATATTCATCAGATTTCTAGTATGGGTCAATCATTTGCTTCTTAGAGGGGCCATAGACAAGGAATCAAAGCTCAAGTTACAGGAAGAAGAAGGATCCCTAAGATATGGTCAGGAGTTAAGTTTTGGCTCTAAGGTCAACATAAGCTCCCAACACATTCCTTTCTGCTCTGCATGGGCCTGGCCTCCCCGAAAAATAATAAAGGGGAGTTAGTAGTCCTCTGTATGCATCCAGTTGAAGTTTCTAAATTAGAACCAATCCAGAAGGCATGCAAGAGGTGAAGACAAGCCAGGTGTGGTGGTGCATACTTGTAATCCTAGCTACTCAGGAAGAGGAGGTAGGAGGATTGTGGTTCTAGGCAACAGCTTAAAACCCTATCTGAGAAACAAACTTAAAGCAAAAGGACTTAGGGACATGGCTTGAGTAGTAGAGTACTTGTATGGCAAATAAATGGTCCTGAGTTCAAATCCTAATACTGCCCAAATTAAAAAAAAGAGGTAGAAGTAGTAAGAACAGTGAGTTTTTAGCTATAAAAATAGGTGTAGAATGGGGTTGTGAAGGTTCATGGGGCGATGAATCTTTAGCAGGAGTTTGAGCTTGGGAGGCATATAAAGGACTATGACCTTTTTTTTCTTTGCAAAGATCTTCTCTCTGTCTGCTACCACCCCAGGGAGTGAGTTTTGGTAGAGTGACTTCCATATAAATCAAAGGGAATGCAAAAGAGGAGTGGGCATTAGGGAGAGTGAGTGAGGGCCATGAGATGAGGCCCCAGCCATTTCCCAAGTGTTCACAGACAGCTTCATACTGTGGTTGATGGGTTGGGGCACATGGCTTAGGTTTAAGGACCCATCAGAGAGGGAAGAGAGCTTATGGCTTAACCCTACAAAGTCTCCAGAGAAACTGCACATACAAGAGACACCCACCTCAGAGAATTACTCTTATCCTAAGCAACTATATACCACAAGGAGGAAGACACCCACTAACCCCTTCTGCAAATGCTGGCCCTCAATAAAAACTCACTGGCTATCCTGAAAAATCTTCCCACAGCGGAAGTAGTCCTCAAAATATTAAAAGTAGAATTATCATATGATCCAGCAGTCTCACCAGTGATTTCCAAAGGAAGTAAAATCATTAAGTCTAAGAGAGAGCCTTACATTCCCGGTTATAGAAGCACTATTCAAAATGGACAAGAAGTAGACTTGATCTGTATCCATTAATGGGTAGTGAAAATGTGGGATTTATACATGATAGGATACTATCTAGTTACAAAATAAGGACACTGTCATGAGGAGACCACTACGAATGGTCCTGCCTTCATTTGGTGTTTGTCAGACCCTGGGCTGGATACTGGGGCTATGAAGATGAGTAAGACACAGCTTTCACCTGCAGGATTCATTTACAGCACTTTGGTATGGAGCCTAGGGCCAAGCTGAGCATGAGACCACGGGAACACCCAGCTCAGCCTGGGGGCAGGGATGGGTTGATGCCCAGAGATGGACACAAAGAGAGGGGGACACTGCAGAGAGTGGCACCCTGGAGATACTCCAGGAGCTGCGGTCCCTGTTCTTGCTTGCTTTTCAGAATTTTGTGTGGAGTCAGAAGAGAAAGTCCATTCTTCTGAAACTCGGAGCAGTTCTAAGATACTCCCCATTTATGTCCCTGTTTGCAGCTTTCAGTTTACTCAAAATAAAGTAGTTAAGCAACCCCCCCTGCCCTGCCCTGGGGGAACCTGCCACCTTCCAGCCTTTGCTAGCAGGGAAGCCCAGTGTAGTAGGCATTGGTGTCTTGTCTCCTACTCCTGCCAGAGCTGGGGCCTGGTAACATTAAAGGTGGCAGAGCAATGGGCCAAGGCCAGCGTGAAGTGGGGCAGCAGGCAGGCAACTCTACTCTGGAGGCCGCTGGGAGGAAAAGTGGGAATAATCCTACTCCCAAACGCAGGCCTTTGCCCTGGGCTATGGGTGGCAGATGCCCTGGGACTCCCGGCTATGTGGGTACCTCTTGTTTCCTGGGGCAGAGGCTGCAGGTGACAGGGTATTGGGTGACTTGTATTCTGCCCCTGCTCAACAGCACTGCCCTTGTGCCCTCCCATTGCCTGTGTGGTAGAATGGATGTTAGAGGAAGAATTTCAAGGGACTTGGATGCATACACACCCACGGATCTGAGTGCAGGTTCTTATGAGCCTCTGCCGTACTGTCTCAGCTGGTGGCTTGTTCCTCCTCCTCTCTAGTTTGTCTGAGCTCCTTTCTCTGTCTGTCCCAGTCTGATGTCTCCTGACTCATCTGGAAGGTCCTAACTTGCCCCCTCTTTACCGCCATCAATGCTGGAAAATGGTCACAGCTTTTCTAGGGCATAGTAGCCACCTCCCATTTCTGCTGCACAGATCATCAGACACCAACTCTACTCTCTTGGATTTAAGCTGGAGAGCATCTCTGTCCTTACCTTCCCACAGGCTTTCTTCATGCCTAATATAGATGGTAGCCCTGCCTAGTAATAGCATCTAAGTAAAAGTCTTTGGTCCACCTCTGAGTTCTACACTGTGTGTCTTTTAACGAGATGCAGGGGCAGGCAGGAGGGCTGGTGGGGTAGGGGGCGGGGTGGGGGGTTCCACAACAGGAAAGTGGTAGGATCACAATGAAAAGGGCAGATTAATTGGTGGAAGGCAGCTCCACACAGCCATAAGAGGAGAGGGGACAGGAGTGCTGATGAGTCCATGTGAAAGCTGGCTGTGTTGTGGGCTGATGCAGCGACCTGGGTTGTTTCAAAGGCTACTGGGAATGTTTGTCACAGAGCCTGGGGTTACAGGGTACCTCTCATTTAGGCTGCGTGGGGAGGGCATACAGGGATTTGCCATTTGTTTTCTTTGCCACTTTTTTTTCTATATGGAGTGTGTGTGTGTGTGTGTGTGTGTGTGTGTGTGTGTGTGTGTGCTGGTACTGGGATTTAAACTCAGGGCCTCTTGCTTGGTTTTATCACTCAAGACTGCTGCTCTGCCACTTGAGCCACATCTTTACTTCAAGCTTTTTGTTGGTTAACTGGAGATAGGAGTTGTACAGACATTTCTGCCCAGGCTGGCAGATCCTCGTATCTCAGCCTCCTGAGTAGCTAGAATCACAAGCATGAGCTACCAGTACCCAGTTTACACAGACTATTTTATACCAACAAAGTTTTTGAAGAAAGAGATGCCTGGGGCCATGGTGAGGGAGATGGTTTTGGGGGAGAGAGAGAGAGATGGGGGGGCTGAGCAGAGGTAGGCCACCTGGAGTGTGGGTGGAAGGAGATGGGGTCCAAAAAGTAAATGGAAAGAGAAGCGTGGAAACCTGATGTCATGAGTTACTGAGCTTCCTGGAGAAACTTGCCAGAGCGTGGGACAAGTACTCTACCAGGGCCAGGACAGAGCTAGAGTGATGTCATCATGGGATTAGGAAATAGAGGAGCCTTGATGGAGTGTCCTAGGATACAAATGATACCTCTCTGTGGCCCAGCATTCCTCTGGTTTATATCCTGGGATATACCTTTTCTTCTAGACACTTCTGTATGGCTTTTAGGGGGCATTTCCTTTATTGTTATTGTGTTTCTCATGTTTGAAGAAATAAGTCAAAAGAAGGCAACTTTCCTTTTCAACATGCTGAATTGGAGAATTGTATGTGTCATGGGGGAGAGGAAAAGGATACCTCACAGCAGAATGATTTGCTTTATAGAAATGACATAGTTAAATAGCAATGCCTTTCATAGGCTCCAGTGAGACTCAGGGTGTTGAGATACTTGTCTCCATTCTTATATGGAAAGGAGCACCCACACAAGTGTGATGCCCAAGTTTCTCTTGTCTGTTTGGGATCTGCACTGAACTGAAAGAGGATGTGGTCATCTGCATGCTGCCCAGTCCCAGCGGTGAGCCACACTACTGCTACTTCTCCAGCACATGGGACCAGTTCTGTTGCTTTTTAAGAGAGTAAGAAAAAACTTGTGCTAAATAGTAACTTCCCCACAAGGGTCCTACTTTCTGCTCTTTGTGTGTGTGTGTGTGTGTGTGTGTGTGTGTGTGTATGTGCAGTAAACAAAAAAAGAGCTGAAAGAATTAGAGCCAAATCCAGGAGTGGGAGAAAACTTCCATAAAACTATAATTGATGTCTTCAGAGAGATAAAAGGAGATAATACACCCATAAAATGAGAATGGGAGGTTATAAAAAGGGAACATCCAAAGAATAAGGAAGAATGCTAGGAAATTATACACATAATAGCAGAAATTAAAAATACAGTAGAAGGTTTGAGAGAAAGAGTTGAAGGTCTTCATCAGAAAGCCAGAAGGGATAGCAATATAGAAACTGGGATGGAAAAACTAAGGGATTAGAAGGTCAGTTTAGGAGGAACCCTAAGTCTGGAGAACAAAACCTTTGAGAGAAGAAATGGTCAGAGAAATTGTATTAGAAGCTCTCAGGACCAGATTTCAGATTTCATTATCATGAATGGGGCAGACTCACCCCAAAGCACATCATTGCTGAATTTTAGAATACCAGAAGATTTACAAAACTTTCAGTGAGTGTGACTCAAATGGTAGAGCTCTTGTCTAGCAAGCTCAAGTCCTTGAATTTAAACCTCAGTACTGCCAAAATAATATTTTTGAGGGGGTAGGAAGTGTGGCTCAAGTAGCCTATCTGAATAGCGAGTGCAAGGCATGACTTCAAGCACTATTACTACCAAAACAAACATAAACTTTGGGGTGGGGAGGTAGGTCTGCATTGCATTCAGAAGTTGGGACACAGAAGTGTCATAGATTGCACAAGCATTCCAGGCACCTAGAAGACTTGGGAACAGTACTTCAACCTTCCGTGGATATATGAGTTCTCACTTCCCTTTCTGTTCATGTGCTGGTGGAAAATGGAGAGCAAGAGAAAATCCAGTTGTTTCAGGTAGACATGGTCTCCAAAGTACTGTCTCTCAGGCAGTCCTTCTCAAGAAGCTGCTAGAGGAAGATTTGCACCTGGACACAACAATACATCCAAAAACAAGACTAGTGTGTATAGTAGGCAAAGCAATGGCCCCAAAGATGGCAATGTCCTAATCATGAATGTGTTGTTTTATGGTGAAAGACTTTCCATTGCAGATAGCATATAGACTGCTAACCAACCAGCTCCAAGGGGGGAAGAGACTCCTGTGTTATCCAGATATACTCACTATACTCACAAGGGCCTTTGTGAGGAAAAACAAGATGGATATCAGGTGACGGGAACCTATTCTCTCCTAGAGTCTCTGGAAAGAACACAGAATCTGACAACACCTTGGTTTTAGCTCACTCAGGCCCATTTCAGACTCCTGACCTTCAAAATTGTAAGATAATAAAGATGGGTATCTTGCCATAGTTTGAACAGCCTAGAAGCCCATGCAGTGTGTCTGGAGATATGTTGTAAAAAATCCCAGATAACAGGCTCAGGAGCAATTGGTAATGACTGGAATAACAGGTAAGGATGACAGTCTAGATGACACCAGGAACAACACAGAACGAATGGATGGATTTCTAATGTACTGAACTGCTTCCAGAAGGATTTTAATAACTTGGCAGTCAAATTGTGAATAAATAAATATTAGGTGTATATAAATCCATTTTTAACACTAGAGGAGATGGAAAGGTTATGCAGGAAAAGAAATGTCACGTGGCTCATCATCACAATTCTGTGAATACTGACAATTGACTTAAAATGGTGGGAGGGTACAGCGGCTAGAACTGTTTCATAGAGGTGGAAGGTGGGGCAAACAGGAGAGAAAAATAACTTTTTTATTAGGGGATACTGATAGATAATGTTGAGACATTGAAAGCCTAGAAACAGTATATACCATGTGCTGGGAACTGCTTTGTGTCCCTCCATAATTCCCATGCTGAAGCCCCAATCCCAAGTATGGCTGTATTTGGAGTAAGGAAGTAGCTAAGATGAAGGTTAAATGAGAGCAAAAAATGGAACTCTGAGCACTAAGATTAGTGTTCTTATAAAGAAGAGCCAGCAGACAGTTTGCTTTTCTAACCACATGAGGGTACAGTAATAAGACCATTTACAGGCCAAGAAGAGAGCTCTTTCTAGAAACTACTCAGCCAGCATGTTGACATTGGACTTCCAGCCCCCAAAACCATGGCAAAGAAATTTTGGTTGTTTGAACTACCCAGCCTATGGCATTTTGTTACAGTGGCTCTAGACTCTATTATAATCTGCTATTCAGAAATATGATAGGAAAGCACAGGAGAAATAGCTATAACAATTGAGAGAATTTAATCTTTGGGAACTGAGGCTTCATGTGGGAAGGTCTGCTATGATTCATTGTGGGGCTTTTATTGCTTTTGATTTTCAATGCATGTATATGTATTTGTTTTTTTTCAAGATTAATTCAAAACTGAAAGGAATCTATTGGCTTAAGTAGATGGACAGTTCAGAGACAATGATATTCAGAGTTGAATCAGGTCTCCAGTTCCATTTGGTGGTGGTAGCTCAGTGCTGCCATCTAGACTTCTTTTGGTAACACGATAGCAGTCATAGCTCTAGGCTTTTAATGGACTTTCCACATGAACAGTGATAGGGATTCTCCTCCCCATTCCACCCCACCCCCCAAAAAAACATGCCTTTGTATCTTATAGGGTAAAATTTGTTCAATCATTATGGTCAGAGAGCTGAGATGAATTGATTGGCTTATGTCAAACTTGACCCACCCTTGAAACATCTTGGTTTGGGGAGGGGGCCAATAATATTCTGGGAGGAAATTAGGGTTCTCTTGAGAAGCAGAGATGAATGATGAATGGTTCAACATAACTAATGCCCACTATGGAGAGAATTTCCTCTCTTCCTAATAGTAACAGGTACCTGATAATCCTTGGACATTCTTGGTTGTTGGCTGATTGGATTAAATGTAAATTTCTTAGTTTGGTTCAGGAGGTAAAGAATGCTATTCATATAAGGAATAGGACTCTGATAAGGGAGATTAAGCAGGAAAGTACCCCCATACTCTGTAATGAACTTGAGAACTTAAAGAAAAATTGGTTAAATCATAGCTTATTATGTCACTCTTGGACATGACCAAGAATTTCAGGCTCTGACTGTGTGAGGAAGAGAACTCCTGGATGTTCTTCTGACTCCCAAGCCCTCCAGACATCTACCACAGATGCCAGAAATGATGTCATTTCCTGTCAAAACGAGGTTGACATGTACTGTAAGAAGTGCTCCTAACCTCCGAGAGAGGGCTACATTTGGTATTGTCTATCACTGATGCTGGAGAGTTGGTTGGCCAGATCCTTTAGACAGCTGCATGGGAGGAAGTCCTGGGTGTGGGAGCGCTGGGTGGAGGGCATCTGCAGTGGGGTGACCCACTCAGCACAGGGCAGTGCTGGGAGGAGGCAGTACCTGGTGAGGATCAAGTAAGGTGGGGTAAAGAGATCCTTAGACACTGGAGAATACACTTCTGGCCTGTCCCTTGGTAAGGGGAGCCCCAGATGCTCTGAGCAACATGTAACTCTCTTGCCAAATTTGTAAGCCTCCTCCATTGCCTCTGACTGACACCCGTAGCTGGAGGAACACATGGGACACGTGGGCTGTGGTCCAAACTATCCCTATGTCTGCTCCCACCAGCTGAGCACTGCTTCCCTGGGGACAACTGGCTTAGTTCCCAACCCTGTTTATGCCAGTGAGACTTACTATTGTAATTATGTGATTTAATTAAATAGTATACCAACCAACTCAATACTGTTGTATAAGAAGGGACTATTTCTAGGAGATCTGAGAGGAAGTGTTGGAAAGATTGGGAGGAAAAAACTAGGGATTTTTTAATGCTATTAAGTTAAACATAGGTAAAACAACTATAAGCCATTAAGACATCCAAAAAAACCTAGGGAGTTTTAAACATATATACTCAGATTATTTTGCAAGTATATCTGATCTCTCATTCCACTGGGGTGGAGGAGGGACAACTGAAGTTGTAGTCAAAGCCATTTGAATAAGATTTATGCACAAAAGATAAAGTGAACTATTCCATCCAAGAGATGCAAAGTCAAAGAAAAGGCATCTACATGGAAAGTTTAGTAAATAAATGTCAAGTGTATGTTAGATGTTAAGATGTTTCAATTAGCTGACCAATCACACCAGTTAAGAGGCCATCTGCCACACATGGCAGCCATGGGCTTTGGCTCTGAGAACCTTACTCCTACTCCTTTGGACTGGAGACTGGAATGCAGAAATAGGATTACATTTCTAGGCCATAGATGCATACACAAAATCAAAAGTATCCAAGGAGAAATAGGAGGAAAGCTGGGGATAGCTTCCTAGTGGCCCTCCTAGAACCTGGAAGCAAATGCTACAATCCAGCCTGCCTCCTTTCTCCCCTCCCCCAGGTGTGGTGATTGCACAGCTACCCAGATCCTCAAACTCAGTTATCTATCTGCCTTCAGAGTTGGTGACTTACAGCCCAGGTTCTGTGGTACCAACATTCCCACCTCTGTAGCTCCACTTGGAAGTACCCTACCCCTGCAGACTCAATGACTGTCTGCTGCATCCCAGAAGACCACCCTGATTAAAATAGAGATTTTAATGTACTACGATGGGGGAGCAAGGAACAGGAAGTCCTACAGATCAGTGACACATGGTGTCTCTGCCCTCCAGCTCTGCTGGGAGATGGCCCTGTACATGTGGAACTGAGACACTGAGATGGAAATGCTACTAGGGTGATTGGGAAATGGATGCCCAGGTAAACTTCTGGCAGAGCTGGGATCTAAGCAGGATCCTCTGGGATGCACAGAACCAGCCAGGCAGAGTGCTTATATTTCCTACAAAGCAGGTAGTACTGCCTTGGCCTGCAATGTGTGATATTTTCCCTCGGGATTGTTTGTGGACACCACCCCCACACTCTCTTAAGGGGAGCTGATTCATGGGGGCCATCTCTTCCCACCATACCATAGCAACTCCAGAAAGCAATGACAGCTTGCCCAGGCCTCAAAATTGAATTGCACTGTTGGTAGTGCCACATGTGGTTAGAATGGCCGAGTCACCCCGTGGCTGCTGTCCCAAGTGGCTATTAATAGTATCCCCTTACACTCTGAGAAGTGGCCTGCTTTGGGTTGAGATATGTATGATTCCTCTAGATACTCCATGTTAGAGGTGGCAGTGGAGGCGTTTAGCTCTAGGAAGACAGATGGCAAAGCTGAAGGGACACCAGTCTAGTCAGCCTTCCCTCTGAGCCTGCCCAAAGTTACCCCATACCAGTCTATCACTTGTTCCATGTTTGTCATTGCTGTCATAGTTCCTAAAGCAGAGGATGCAACTTTCTCTTCCATCTGGGAGAAATACAGACATTGAACATCCCCATGGTGCAGGGTAGGTAGAGGGAGAACTTTCTAGAAAGAAAGCATGTTGAGATGGAGGAATATGTACAGAAAAATAGTACAGAGGCAAAAAATCCACAGTAGAAACAGGCACCAAGATTAGACTGTGGTCACTGAGGACAGAGCAGTCTGCCTTCTCTGTGCTATCTGAGCTCAAAGTATCACCATTCCAAATATGTCACCCCCATAGGGAAGCCTTACTGCCTCCCAGACACCCTCCCCATGTACCCAGCAGACAGGAAGACTCTTACTCTTTATTTCAATTATATCCTTTTCCTTGTGTCTTAGAAAACTCCTTTTTCCAAATCTAAACTGTTATTCAGTCTTGTAACACTGAGAATTGCTTGCTGTGGGAAGGCTGGTCTCTGCCACTTTGCCCTCTCTCCACTGCCCCAGGCCACCCGTGGTTGGGGCCCTTCCTCAGATCTGCCCATACCAGCCATACCTTCCTGAGGCCAGAAAAAAATTAAATGTGCATGACTGAGCAGAGAGCTGCGATGGGGCTGCCTGACCACAGAGATTAAGCCTTTGTTCCTTGGACAGGATCCCCTCCCAGGCTCAGGCTCCACTGTTGGCCTTGGCTCTGGGCTCAGCCTTCTTTCTTTCTCAGGTCTATTTTAAGATTCTAAGCCATGGTCAACAGAAATTCTGCCTTCCAAGGAGCCATCACCTCAAAGAGAATCTGACTGCCTGAACACACACACACACACACACACACACACACACACACACACACACACACACACACACACACACACACACACCTACCTTCCTTTTCCTCTGAATCAGACTAAACTGGCTCCATGCCCTAGTTAGCTAGGCGGGATTGGTTAGACCCTAGTCGATTCTCTATAAATATTTGCTGGGCTTCCCCAAAGCACCCCCATATTGGACAGTTTCAGGCTTACACTGAGCAAATAGAAGAGAGGGACCCATCCATTCTCCTCATCCTGACTCACCTTCCTGGATTGTTAACACTAGGTGTTGGGCTGTCATGGCACCTTCGTTAGAATTGATGTGTTGGGGTTGATGTATTTTTCTTTATTGTAGTCTATAGCTCTCATTAGGGGTACTTTGTGTGCTTTCTATGTTGTTTTTTGGGGGGGACAAATGTGTGAGAATTAGAGAATCATATAGGACAGTTATTGTTCCTCAAATTTCTTTTACCCATTGACTCATCTCCTACTCTCTGATCCCTGACAATCACTGATCTTGGTATGGTCTCCATAGTTTTCCCTTTTTCAAAATTTATTATAGAGTTATGTAGCCTTTTCAGACTGGCTTCTTTCACTAGGCAATGTCTTCTTACTGACAGCTCATTTCCAATGACTGAACACTGTAGTGTTGTTTGGATGTACTGTCATTTACTTACTCATTGGCCTACTGAAGGACTTGTTAGTTGCTTCTAGTTTGGGGTAATTATAAATAGGACTGCTGTAAACATTTGTGTACAGATGTTTAATTAATTTCTTAATTTATTTAGTGCCAGTACTCGGGCCTCGCACTTCTGCTTGGCCTTTTTGTTCAAGACTGACACTCTACCACTGGAGCCATAGCTCTACTTCTGGATTTTTTTTCACTTGTTAGTTGGAGATAAGAGTCTCAGACATTTGTCTGTGTGGGCTGGCTTCAAATGACAGTCCTCAGATCTCAGACTCCTGAGTCACTAGGATTATAGGTGTGAGCCACTGGCACCCAGCTTTGTGTACAATTATTTTTGTTATTTTTTGTGTGTGTGTTTGTTTTTTGTTTTTGTTTTTTCAGCTAGTGTGGTGAATATCTGAGAGTTTGACAGACAGATAGGATACTGCCCTGATTGTGCCTTTGAAGAAACTGCCAAACTGCCTTCCAAAGTAGCTGTCTCATTTTGCGTCCCCAGGGTGGCTGATTTTCATATCAGAGACAAAGCAAACTGCAACCCACCCTGCATAGCTGCCAGAGGATTCTCTGAAGACTACCCCTGCCTTCCTGAGACCTAAAGCCCAAGGCTGGCTGGCCCACAGGGATGGCTTGCCATACAAGGCCTCTTCTCAATATCAAGGTATTGGGCTCCCTCCTACTAGTCTGTAAGAACTGTCCATGGGATATGGTCAGCTATCATTATGTGCTGGGCACTGGAGACTTGACAGCAAGCACCATGGCTCCCTTCTGGAGTTAACAACCCAGGGAAAAGCCAGGCTCATGTCCTCACCTGAGGCTCTGTACCTAGTGTTTCCTTCCATGGCCTCATTTAATCTTCAGTTTTGTCTGGGAGGTAGGAGGTAGTTACCATTAGTATACCCACTTAGCTGGTGACAATCTCATGTAGAGAGAAGCTGAATCAGTTGCTTAACTTACATAGCTCGTCAGTGGCAGGCTAGTCTGGCTCTAAATCACTCAGACATGGCCTCATAGAGCTGCAGATCCTGCCCACAGGGACCACTACCTATGCACCCCCAGCCCTGTTCCCAGGGAGTTATCTGCTTGTGACAGCCATCCCCTGCACTAAGGAGCTCTACCCTACCCAGCACTAAGTATCTGCCACAGGCTTATCTTCTCCCAAGTGCCATGGGAAAAATCACTAGGACATGGTATAAACTCACCCTCCTACTTGGGACCTGGGTAGAGCAGAAGCCCTCTGGAGCCTAGGAATGGAGATCTGCATTTTTCTTTAGTATGGCTTACACCACTTGCCTAACTGAGCTGTTAAGAGTAGGATTTGGAGGGCTCCAAGCACAGAAATTATTTTTTCTCACAAAAAAATCCAACATTGACTGTGAGAAGCACAATACCAAATTGGTGGCACATGCTGAATTTTAAATGGTCTGCCAGTTTCTGGAAGAGAAAGGTTAGTGCAGATTAAAAGAAAAACAGAGAGAGTAAGTGAAATGTCATAAATTTGCATCAGATCCTAAGTCAGCCTCTCAACACAGGCTGCTCAGAAGAGGTCTTAGCAATGGGCCATAGGGCCAGGAACTTAGACTATATCAGTAGCAGGCTGCATACTGTGCTCAGCCCTGACCAAACAAGACCTAATACCTGTTTCAGCCTAACCATAAAGTGCCTCTATTCACAAACCATGTCTGGTGACTTCTCCCCTTTGGATGACATACAGGCTAAATTTCACACCAATCTCTAAGACTATGCAGAAAAAGTTGGGAAAGGCCAGTGAGTTGGGCAGGGGAAGTGTGTGTGTGGGGGGAATCATGCTGTAATGCTGTTGTATCACTAGCTAGATGAATGGATTGGGAATCTGTGACTCTTCGTTGTTGTCTGGAAGCCCTGGTAGGAGAAAAACACAGGTTGGAAGCAGGCCTTCTCATGTCTGTAACACCATCAGGTATCAGAGACCTTGGGCCATAATTGACACTCAATGGGATGAAGCTACCCTACCTGCCTGAGAGGTGTGTGGGAAAATACTTTTTCATAAAGCCTCTCTCAAAGTTTAGTTAATATTAATGTAAATGTTGTCATTCATATAGTTTTAACTTGTAATTCTTTTTTGTCAGTCATGGGGCTTGAACTTAGGGCCTGGGTGTTCCCCCTGAGCTCTTTTGCTTACCACTTTGAGCCACAGCCCCACTTCCAGTTTTTCTGGTGGTTAATTGGAGATGTCTCATGGGGAGTTTTCAGTCCAGGCTGGCTCATATCTCAACCTCCTGAGTAGCTAGGATTGCAGGTATGAGCCATAATGCCTGGTTATAATTCATTTTCTTAGTGCTACTGATAGTCACAAACTTTCTATAGGTGGGGTCACTGTATGTGAATGCTGGCCTCCAATTTCCCCTGTCGGTCTGCACCCAAGGAAGAGAGAAGAAGAATGGGACCTGGGAAACAGAGCAATGTCAGAAAGAACTGTGGCTGCTGACAACACTGTCTAGTCAAAGGCCCACTGGGTCTCCCATCTCGGTGAGCAGGAGTCAGAGCCCTCTGCTCCTTGGATGAATGCTGCTTTGGTTTAATCTCTCCTGTCTGGGAGAACCATGATCATTCATCCCAACACAGGCAGCCTTGACAGCCTCTGGTCATGGAGCCAAGGGCTGGGGAGATAGAGTCAAGATGATGTCCTTTGGCCCATTGCTAGTATTCCTTAAGGATCTAATGAGAGCCAGAAAGCCCAGATCAGTGTCTGGAAAACCTGCCATGACTGAGTGAGAACCTTATCCTGATGTGAAGGCATAGCTGATAGATGAGTCCACCCAGCACTTGAAGGAAAGATGAGTGGGGGAAGTGCGATATCTTGCAATGTTGCCAGCTGCCTCCATCTTCTCACCTCCAACTGTGATTTTATTATCTGTTAGAGTTGGTAGGGCCTTTGGTATCCTGCTTCCTCTTTAACAGATAGAAAGATTGGGGTAAGGCTTATCCAACACTGCTGATGGGCTTCTCCTTTCTACAAAAATTGAATTTCTTTCCCCCCCCGCCCTTTCTTTTATTTTTACTTGTTAGACTAATTTCTTTTTGAGACACATTCCAAGAAAAAAAATCAGGGCACTGAAAAAAATTACCCATGCTATTTATTCACTCACTCAGAGAAGCTGTTAGTTCTAATGACCTTTCCAAATTAATAAAATCTGTAAATGCTCAATTGTTTATTGCACACATTGAGTTGCACCTCTAAATGACTGGAGGGAACTATAGGCCTGGAATATTTAGCTCCAGGGCTCTGCAGCCAGCAGGCTTTGTACCCAGTTAGGGGAGCTGTGGTTCATATTCCCTGAGAAAAGGAGAAAGGAGGAGGAGACACTTGAGTAGCCCGCCTTGTGCCCAGCTCACTGGCAAAGTGATAGCAGTAATCCTTGTCCAGGGATTTATTCAGAGGCAAAACACAGATATGAATATTAGTAGTGCCTGAGCAAGCACTTGACTGCAGGCTATGGCAGTCAGAGAATACAGCATTACGAGGTATCTAGAAGTTCACTCAAAAAAGACTGGTGGTGTGGGTCAAGAGGTAGAAAGTACCTAGGAATTATGAGGTGCTGAGTTTAATTTTTAGTATTGACAAAAGGAGATTCCAAGGGAAGTGGGATTTGATAGCAACCCAAAGAAAGTAGAACCAGGCCATGTCACCAGGAAAAGAGCTTTCTACCCAGGGAGCAAAGGGAAATGTCACTGGAGGCAAGAGTCAAGTTGAGGCCATTCCCAAGAAGAGCTGACACAGGAGGGCAATAGTGTCTGCACTTCAAGATGTGGGTACAATAGTGTTCTTATAGCATCCATCTTCCCCCTACCCTGCCTGCCATTGGACAGACACTGTGTTTGTGAGCCACACTGAGCCCCATGTCCTTTAGTGCTGGTGACAGTATCTCTTTCTGACCACTGTAACTTCTAAGACTTTCAAAATGAAAATGGACAGACCTCATGCAACAAAATGCTATGCACATTGCCCTACTGTTTAGTGATGACTTTTAAAATTTAAATTTTAAAAAATAGAAATAGTTCACAGAAATGATAGATCAAAGGGTGAACAAATGCAGCAGTGGTACTCACTAGACACTATGTTGAAATGAATACAACTTGTGAGGTTGGATCGGGAGGGAAAAACTGGGAGAAAGTGAGGAAGTAGTGACACAGTTCAAAAAGAAATATTATGTGACTTATGTAACTGTAACCCCTCTTTACATCAGCTATACAATAGCTATTAAAAAGTAATAAAATTGAAATGATATATATACACATCTATATTCCATCTTTTTTACTTTTTATATTTTTATTGTAAAGATATTGTACAGTGGGTTTACAATTACATGAGTAAGGTAATGAGTACATTTCCTATCGAGCATTGTTACCCCTCCTTTGTTTTTACCTACTATCCATTCCCTCCCCATATCCCCGACTCCTCTCTCCCCCCACCCCCTGAAGTTATAGAGTTCATTTTCAACATAATGTCTTGTACATCTCATTGTTACAATAAGTCAACCTGTATCCTTGTTTCAGTATTTTGTGATTTCCTTTCCCCTCCTTAAATTAGAAAAATGTATATGCAAGATGCAGGACACCGAATCAAATACAGTGACTACAGAGGTTTATATCATAGGAGGAAGAACATACAAAAGAAACAAAAAAATCACATAGCACATTAAAAACAATAGCAACAAAAAAACCTCTTCTATCCATATCTTGAGGTTCATTTCCCTTAGCATCATCTTATATGTTCATATATACATAGCTTTTGACCTTTTCTGCTTGTCTGGTAAGATTATTCTAGACATATACTAGTTTATTCAATCATTTTTGAATGTGTGATTCTATGGCATGAAGTATATTCACATTGTTGTGCAAAACATCATGACCACCCATTTCCAGAACCTTTTCACTTTCCCTACTTAGACACTAACTCTGCTTTCCACACCCCCCCACCCTTGCTAACCACCTTCTACTTCCTGTCTCTATGAAATTAACTACACTTTGGACCTCATCAAAGTGGAATCATGCAGCACTTATCTTTTCTGTGACTTAGCATGGTGTCCTTGACATTTGTCCATGTTGTTGCACATATGATAATTTTCCTTGTTTTAAGACCAAATGCTACTCCTTTGTACATGGACATTGTTTTATTTATTTACTTAATTGCTGATTGCACTTGGGTTACCTCAGCCTTTTGGCTATTGTGAATACAGCTGTTAGGAACCTTGGTGTGAAAATATCTATTCAAGAATTTTTTAAGGTTTATAAGTGGAAAAATAAAAGGTATTTCAGGACTGACCTGGAACAGACTTGACTTGGCTTATGTTGTGCCTGCCTAAGGTGCTTTCAACCAGAATGGAGCTGTAAGTTCCCATTCTCGCAACCCTCCCAGGGCCACAGGGTGCAGACGCTGGTCCCATACCACAACGAGCTACTGCCATGGCTGTGCCTTCATTTCTCATCCCCAAACCCATCAGTCATGTCACATTTGTCCCTCACTGAAGAAGCAAGTGCTTTGTGCTCTTGCTTACTAAGTTCTTTCCCTCACCTTCTAAAATAGATTTAGCCATGATTGTAAAAGCCGGGGAAAGCACAGGCACAGTCTCCTGTCCGAGTTTCTTCACCTCCCCATCCCTTCCAGAAAATGTCCATACACATGGGCAGAACCAAAGGGTATCCTGTCTTGAAGCATCACTACCTCTAGGTGTTAATTGCCGAAACTCACATTACAACACATTAAAGCAGTGACATGTTCAGGCGGCAGGCAGGAGAATTCGCAGTTCAGGTTGGCATTGTCATTAACTCAAGTCTTCAGTGTCAACTCCCTCCCGCGCCAAGCGTTCCCGCCTGGCCTCACAGTCAACCTCCGCAATGCATTTTCTGGCCTTTGTTGGTTTGTGTCAGCTCTTGAACATTATTTAAACGTAGTTTGGGGGTCCATGAATGCAATTACCATTGTGTTATTATTCACAGGCAGATTGTTAAGATGCAGGCAGCTGTACAAGGAGATGCCCTGTGCTGTGAGGTCCAATTTAGGAGGGCCTTCAGAGCCGAGCGCGCATGGTTGCTAGGCAACCCCATGCTACAGAAGTGGAGGCCTGGCTGGCTTGGGAGTGGGAAGAAGCCCAGCGCCTTCAGGGAATTGGAGGCAGTGGTCAATCTGAGACTGGCAGGGCGCCGGGAGTGGGAGGCAGCAGCGTGGGCTGAGACCACAGGCCTGCAGGGTGGGGGCACCCACTCAACACTATGTTCCCAGGGAAGGGTGGGGGAGGTGCTGCTACAAGGGAGAATGGAGACAAGTTGCAGAAGCCCAAGGTCGGCCAGGAAAGCGCTGAAGGAGAGATACCCAGAGCAGATGCTAATATGCTTCTCCATCCCTTTCTTCTTTTTGCAGGAAATGAACAGGTTTACAGGAAAACCAGTGGCTTAAAATTGAAGAGTAAGGCGTGGGTGCTTGTGAGTATGAGTTTTAGTTGTCAAATTCTGTGGCTTAACAATGTTCCTGGAGAGTGGGCAGATTCCCTGATAGGACTTGGGTAGACTGGGCTCCGGGTTCTTCTAGGAGGTGGGTGGGGCCAATCCATATAAAACCATATAAAACATCATGTTGAAGGACCATGTGACCATGTTCCAGTCCTGCTTCGAAGTGGAGAACATTCTCACTGGCTTGGCAAAAAGAGAGCTACCCTCTTGGCCTGTGAATTGGTGAGGGACAGAGCAGGGATTTTTCTGGGAACAGAGAGATGTGCATTTGTGCAGTTCTGTTTGCCACTAGATTGGCTTGATTTAGATCAGTAAATTCTCATTGAGGCCAGTTAACCATGTGTTAAACTCAGAACAATTATACATACCGATGCTGTCATCTGTCTGAGAAGCTCATTAATCACCAGGGTCAGGCATGACCCACAGGTCTTGAGCAAACCCTGAGATACAGAAGGCCCGGGCTTCACTTTGGAAGGGCTCTCAGCCCTGTGTGCAAAGAGAAGATAATCTGCACAAGAGACGATTAAAGAGCTTTCTGGAAAGATGCATGGGGTTAGCTATGACTCCAGTGGCACAGGCCAGAAACACTGGTGTTGGGGAATTATTAGGGAACACTTCAGAAAAGGAAAGACTTGATCAGGAAAAGGGAGGCCTCTTCTAAGAGGCAGGAGTAAGGCAAAGGCCCTGAAGGGGAGTTTACAAAGGCCAGCTTGGATGACAGCGTATGTGTGGGTCTACAGGTGAGGAAAGGTATTGGTGGGATTGGGCAAGTTGTGGAAGAGCCCAGCTAGAAAGAAACAGCATGCATCTGTATGAAGAAAAATAAGTTTCTGCCAGTTTCTTGTTCCATCAGTGAAAAAGGTCGCATGGATTCTTCACCAAACATGAGATTGACTTTGAGATCAGTACTTGTGTACTGTAGACAGCAGCATTGGAGGGACTCCCATACCAACTGCCCACTTACTCTTCTCTAGAGCTGTGGTGCCCAGGTTGAGAGGAAGCTGGAATTTATTTATTTAATAAGGATTAATTGGGTATTAGTTACCCAGGAGGCTGAGCTCTGAAAATCTAGGTCAGCCTGTGTGGGGAAAAATCTGTAAGACTCTTATCTCTAACCAACAAAAAGCTGACTGGAAGTAGGATTGTGGCTCAAGTGGTAGAGTACTACTAGCCTTTGGCATAAAAGCTCAGGGACAGTGTCCAGCCCCAGTGAGAAAAGGCTGACAAGTTCTAGACCCAATTGTATGAACTGGTGTATACGTAGCATTATCACCTTACAGCATACTTGACAGTCTTGCCTCATAGAATCTGGAGATTTCCATTTTGGAGTAAACTGAGGTTGGACTCTATAAATCTTCACTTAAGTTCTTTGAGTAACTGAGCTCAAACATTCACACTGACTTTGCACTGCTCCTGACTGGATCTTACTCTTAGATTATGGAGCAAGCCCTTCTAGGGCTGGCACTACCCCTACTCACTTGGGAAGGGAAGCAGACTGATTATCCAGGGGTCCCTCAGGTTCCCACTGTTGGAATTCTCTCTGTTCTGGAACCCAGCATATTGCTGTCAATGCTTTCCTGGGTTATATGTCAGTCTGATGATCTTCCACAGGATAGGAAGGTGATTATGATTGTTTCCCCAAAGCAGAAGGCTTTGTGTGTTTCTGACACCAGAGACCACTCTCTGCCATGAAACATGGGAGGTGCTGGCAAGGAAAGAAAATGAGCAGAAAGGCAAACTCAACAAACCAACAGGTTTTATTTAGGATGAAAAACTGGGAAGGGCAACCAAGTCTCCTTCAAACCAGCGGAAGAGAAAGTGACCCTCTTTAAAACTAGGGTCCCTTTCTATCAGGCAGAAAAGGGAGATGGGTAGAAGTCAGGGGTGATTTGTTTTGCATGGTGGGGGATAGGATAGGAACAGGGAAAGGAGCTCTTTTTGCAAAGATGGAGGCGGAGAGTAGTCACAAGATAGGGAGTTTTAACAGTATCTGTGTTAACAGATGTGTCTATCTCTGGTATGGCCCTCCATCGCAGGCCATTTCTTTTAAAGCCACAGGGTATGTTTGGGGAGTGGGGATGATTCAGGGAGATCGGCAGCAAGGGCAGTTCTGATCATTTTCTAGGATGTGGCTGTCAAGGAGGAAATGAGTATGTCTAGTTTCAGTTATTTTCCATCGGTATTCAAAGAGAGCTCTGGTCAGGGAGACAGGAAGGAGGAGAGGGAAGGAGATACTGAGTAAGGATGTATGCTCAGAGTGAGTTTTGGCTCCACAAAGTGCACGGCTATGATGTCTGGTTCAGAAACAAAGGTCAGCCACCCCAGACTCTTACTAGTGGTGCCACTTTCACAACATCACTTCAATCAAGAGCAAGGGGTTCAGGTGAAAACCATATACCACACTCCTAGCAGCCTGGAAAGAGGTGTTCTGTCAGGTACAGGAGATCTGGGCAGGGCCTCTGTTTGCTGTCATGCTCATGGCACATGTCAGGTTCACCTGACCTGGTGGCAGTAATATTCATTACAGTGAAATTTGCTAGTTAAGGATGTAAGTAGTAAAATAGAAATCTATAATGCCAAGCTCTGTTTTTACTGTGCGCTTTTTTGACTGAAATTTTAATTTTAAAAGGTAATACAGTTACCCTGGGCACCTGAGGTTCATACCTACAATCCTAGCTACTCAGGAGGCTGAGATCTGAGGATCTTGATTTGAAGCCAGCTGGCACAGGAAAGTCCATGAGACTCATCTTCAATTAACCCCCAGAAAACTGGAAGTGGTACTGTGGCTCCAGGTGGTAGAATGCTAACTTGGAACAATAAAGTTCAGGACAGTGCCTAGGCCCTGAGTTCAAGCTCTACCACAACCACCACCAACAAAAAAAGGTAATACTGTTTCATGGCCTTTTTATTTGAAAATATTGAAAGGTCTCCTATAAAGAGTCTACTCAGCAGCCAGGCTCTGGTGGCTCACACACCTATAATCCTAGCTACTCAGGAGGCTGAGATCTGAGAATCATGGTTCAAAGCCAGCCTGGGCAGAAAAGTCCCCATGAGACTCTAATATCCAGTTAACCACTCAAAAATCAGAAGTGGCCCTCTGGCTCAACGTGGTAGAGTGCTAGCATCAAACAAAAGAGTTCAGGGACAGCGCCCATGTCCTGAATCTAAGCCCCATGACCAGCAACAACAAAACAAAAAGTCTACTCATTTAAACAAACAATTAAAAAACAGAAGGGGTGACATTGATCAAGAAGCATTACACTTATAACCTGACTTGTGAAATTGTACAACTACATCACTATCATCATCATCATCATCATCATCATCATCATCATCATCATCTCCTTCCCATCATTGGGCCCATGGTGCTACCCTCTTAGAGATGCCCAGTGTTACCAAAGTTTTGTACTACCTACCAAAAGTTTAAGTACAAAAACATCTCTGTGGTTTAAGCACCATCTGATGACATACTGAGAAAGATGCTCCTTTCTCAGCCCCCAGAGTCTGCTGTTGGGGCTCTGGAAGGAGCTGGGCTGAAATAGGCCTCTTCTTTAGAGGGAGAACAATTCAGAGCCTGAGTGAGCTCTCAGTGGAATGTTCAGAATGCATAAAAACTTCTCAAACATTTCCAAATTCCTCAGTTACTGAACAAACAAATGATAGGACTGCAAATAATTATTTCTAATCATATACAATGATTATTATTTAAAACCAATCACACTAGGTGCCAGTGACTCATTCTTGTAATCCTAGCTACTAAGGAGTTGAGATCTTGAGGACAGAGGTTCAAAGACAACCCAGGCAAGAAAATCCATGAGACTCTTAACTCTAGTTAACCACCAAAAAGCCAGAGGCGGAGCTATGGCTTATGTAGCAGATTGCTAACCTTGATCAAAAAAAAACTCAGGGACCAGCGCCTAGGTCCTGAGTTCAAGCCCCAATACCAGCACAAATAATTTAAAATAAGCCACCACACATGTTTGAAAACACTACATTTTGGCCCGTGGAACTCCTCATTATTTAATTCTGTTCAAGAGTGCATTGAGTTCTACTGTGTTGTTCTACTGTTGTTATGAATTGTTCCTGTGGTTTCCTTAGATTACATGATTTGAGTACAATTCGGAGACATGGGATTCCTTCCTGGGAAGTGCCCTATTGTAGGTAGTGGAATTTGTTGTTGTTGTTGCTTGTTGATTTGTATTTTTAAAGTGAAGTTTATCAGCAAAATGATACAGGCACACCTACACTATGGGACAAAAGGATACAAAACACTTCTCCTTCTTCTTCTTTATTTTTTGAGGAAATAAAGTTTGAACTCAGGGTCTCAAACTTCCTAGAGAGGTGCCATACAGATTGAGCCATACCATCAAGTCCTTTTTCACTTTACTTTTCCAGTAAACTCTCAAGCATTTTGCCCAGAGCTGGCCTAAGACCATAAGTCTCCTGTCTCTACCTCCCAAATATCTGGGATTACACCACCACACCTGCTTGTTGTATGAGACAGGATTTTTCTAACTTTTTGCCTGGGCTGGCTTTGAACCTTAGTCCCCCTGTCCCCACCTTAGAACACTTCTAAGGTTCGGTTATAGTTGGAGCTAGCCCACGAACCTTGCCTGTCATGCTTGCCTTTATAAGTCATGCATTTACTTGATCCCAGCTCACAATGTACACATATCTTCCACATTTTGGTTTCATAGATTTGGTCTAATGCCTAGAAATTTCCAAAGAGAACTTATTTAGTATCCTACATATGTTTCCTCTTGCAAATGAGCTCCTGCTTTCAGTCTTCCATGTTAGAAGAAATCCTCTAACTCCTGCTTGACCTGTTCCAGCCCCAAGAAGGATTTTGGCGGCACCCCATGCAGTCTGGAAAAAAATCTCATTTCCGCAAGAGAAATAGAATTATTATCTTGATTGAAATAATATCTTTCCTCAACCAGATAAAGGATCAAATTGGCGTAGTTTCTTTATCGCTGCAGAGTTTGCAGGACACAGAATAATGGCCTGTCACTGCCTCCGGTGGGCAAGGTCTGTAATACAGAGCCTGCAGCGGCTCCTGGCCTACTTTGCCTGATTCCAAGTCTGTGGCAATGTAAAACAATGCCACAATGACTAGCATCATTATATGAAAAGGGTGTATCCATCGCTGTCCTTATGGTGGCTGCACTTTTTAGACAAGATCCAGCACATATGACCATCGTGAGAGGCTGCCCATCTCAGTGGACCTTTCTGTCCTTTTAGGATGGGGGTGGTTGGAGTCCTGAGCAGCTTCAACCCTCAGCTCAGCTTCCAGGTCTGCAGATGGGACAGAAGATGAACCAGGCTTAATTCGGACAGTCCCCTTGGTCCTTTCTATCCCCAGCCACTGAGCAGGACCATCAGAAGCACTCTGGCATCCTCGCAAGGGAGCTGAAAGAGGACCTGTCCACCATTGTTATCTTGTACCTCTGACCTCTTGAGGCCTGGTCTCCTCCTGGTTAAGGGTGGGTAGCTGGAGACACAGGGAGAAGGAGATGTGCACATAACTCAGGAGATCTCTGTCCTTCCTGTCTCCAGCCACAGAGCAGAGAGGCTCTGCCAAATCCCAGGAAGGTCTTCCAGGTGTCCTTTGAGGACTCTTCTCCATGTGTTGTTTGGTCTTTTGCACTCCAGTACCAATAGGTAGCTTCCTGAGAATCAGCATCAGAGGGCATGCCCAGTTGAGTTGAAGTCCACCCTGGCTTCAGCTCCTTTCCTATGACAATGGAGGTGTGACTGAGGGGATCAGTGCTTGACCTTTATAAGCACCACTATCCCAACCCTTTATATGTCTTTTAGGAGTGAAGAGAAACAGAGAGGTTATATGACTTGCCACAGTCACACAGCCAGTAGATAGTACAGGTGGTCTGAGGCCAAGCAGCCTGCTGGGAGCTCTTTAATATTTAAGGTAGATGGCATCATGACTCCAAGCCATAATGATAGCATCCTTGTGATAATCCTAGGGCTTGTTCAGCTGGTTCTACCCCTGGGTAGAACTTGGGGGATTGGTAGCTGTCCCCAGGTGTGGTATAAAGTACCAAGGCTTCCTCCTGTGACTTACGTCTTCATCTGGCCCCCCCCCATCTTCCTGAAGAGCCCCCCCCCCTGCAGGAAGCCCGTCTTGGAGAAGTGTTGCCTACAAGGACTTCTCCAGGCAAGGACTCTATCCCTCACTCCACATCCCCCTCCCAGCTTATAAGTGACCTGAAAGCATCTATCTGCCAAATCTTTTCAAGAGGAGAGCTGCCTTGCTGGTGAGTATGCCTGATTGCCATGGTAATCACCAGTGGAATGGAGTGGTTTGATAATACATTTTCATCGGAACCTCGAACAGGTGTGCAGGAAATCAACATGTATCAACAAGATCAGTCTTGGGAGATTAATGCTGAATTTAGAGTTGTTCAAGGAAATGGAAGGAAGGAAGAAGGGTCTTCACTTGTACTTCACCTTTGATGCTTGGTCCTGACACCCTGGCCTTGAGCCTTTTATCCACGTTCCTCCACACCCTTCTCAGTTCTCTTTCTTTCTCTAAGCCTAACCATTTGTCACCCCTCACCTCTCCTGTAAGGCCCCCTTATAATCCCAGCCTGGGAATCTTTGTCTTCTCCAAAGGCCTGTAGCTAGCTGGAGACATGCATTCATTCACTCTGAGACACAGGCCTCAAGGCCTCGTCCCTACTTAGCCATTCTCAGCTCTTTTATTTTAATAAGTTTTTTTTATTGTGAAAATACTGTACAGAGGGGTTACAGTTACATGAGCAAGGTAATGAGTACATTTAGGAAACCCTTTTTATCTAGGACCTGGGGTCCCGCCCACAGGCCTCCAAGAACAGGTCAATTTTAAGAACCTTAGAATCTTCCCCTGGCATGAATAAAATGCCACTATAACACCTCTGGGTGATGCTAGAGCTCTAGTGATGAAAGCCAGATTTGTCTTCCCACTGGAGAGCAGGAACTTGGTTACCTTGTGTTGCTCCTTCTAGAGATAAAGGCCAAGATGGGGAGGCAGTTTGGAATTTTAAGCCTCAAGGTCTCTAATCCTCATCCTGTCTGCCCACTTCTAAGTCAGGTTCAGGGAAACACACTCCCATCTCCTCCCCCCATCTCCTATACCAGATGGGCCTTCTGAGCTGTTCCAGGGCCACATTCAGAGGTTCCAGTACCAGGAAGCCAGAGGCAAAGATGGCTTAGCTTGTGAGTCCTGGCACTGTGTTTGCTCTGCTGCTTTGTTCTAGGCTTGCCAGTGTTGCTGACACAACAGTGTAGACAAAATGGACTCATGAAAGGCCTTCTCCACTTTCAAGTAGACAATGCATCAGAGAGGTTGCCAGGCCTGCTGTGACTATGTGACCAACATTAGCTAATATTTTTAAAAGAATGAATAATAAAGAGCCCCAAGTGTCTCTCAGAACTAATTTTGAAGAACAGGCTCTACCACATGTTCTTGTTGAATTAGGCTCCTGAAGAGTTCCTAACAAAAGGTTTAGCCAAGAAGAAAGGCATTTCCCCACCAACTTTTCCCTCTTTTAATTCCCTTCTTGTACTGCTTCTCGGCAAACAGTTACTTGTGAGCAGATGAAATAAACTAGGGACAGGAAGCAGTGCACCCCAAAGAGAGGCTGTCAGTGGCAGCCCTAGCTTTTGTTTGGCTGAGCTCAGCTTCAAGGTAGACACCCCTCACGGAGCAGGCCAGACAACAGGGTCTCCTGCACAGACAATCCAAACCATTCCCGGGAGAAGGGCACTGCGCCCTCCATAGGTGTCCCAGAAGTGAGCTGAGCCCAAAAAGCCAGTGTGATGTGGGGGTACTTATGAGACTCAATGTAGCACCCAGAGAGATTAAAAAGGGGAGCTGTCCACCCTGGATTGAAGGGGTGCTGAAAGCAGGGGCAGAGAGGGTGAGGTGAGGGGCCACCTTGCCTGAGCTATGATCTCTCAATCTTTCTTGCTTTCTCTCATTTCCACTGAAGGGGGCACCCCAGCGGGCTGGCTGGCTGAACAGTGGTGCCTCACAGAGTGGAGAGTGGCTCAGCACTCTGTCCCCAAACCATGACACCGACTGGGCAGGCCTAGAGTCCTTAGCAGGGCAGGTCAGATTTCCCATTTCTCAAGAATGTGTCAGCCCAAAGAAAAAGACACACACACACACACACACACACACACACACACACACACACACTGCCTGTTCATTAAAAGATCACAGCTTTTTTTGGCCAGGAACATGGAAGAACAACCCTATCAAAGAGGACACCCTCCCCTCCCCCCACCTATTCTTTCCCACCTGTGAAGGGGTTCCAGGCCATCTTGTATCTCCTCTGTACTAGCCCTGGAGTCAGTCACTCCTCTCAGGAGCTCTATTTCCTCTTTCTGGCCAATGGGATTAGACACTAAAATCTGAGTGTCATATGTGTTCAGTGCTTCTGGGTGTCTGTGCTTCTTGGGCCTTTCAAATAACAGCTCTAAGAAGCATATGCATGTTTATACACTTAAACATTCATGTATTGTTTATACATATTATAAACATGCACATGTATGCACACATAAATGTGAATATACAATCACATATATGCCTCCATATGCCCTTATGTATTCCTAGTTTAGAAATAGTGTGCATCACTATTCCAATCAATTTCACAGGCCCATGGTGAACCTTGGAACCCCAGCTCATCAACACGTTCATTCACTCATTCACTTGCTCCTTCATTTCATCAATTCATAGTGAATTGTTTCTCTGAGACCACTACAACTACCTTCCTTCACCTCACCCTCCCTCCACCTCATCCTGCTGTGATCATGAATTGCTTTGTTTAGTCCTCTTCCTCCTCCTTCTCCTCCTTGTCTTCCTCATTTTCCTCCTCTTCCTTATCTTCCACTTGTTCCCTCTCCTCTTTGCCCTTTAGCTTAGTGGTAGTATTTATTTAGAATATCATTAAGTTCATTTTTTTTCAGTTTGCTTTTAGTTTAAGGAATTTTCGATCCTATTCTTTCTTATTTGATTTAATTTTTTAAATATGCAGAACCTAATTTCAAAGGTCAAAGTATACAAAAAGGTATACTTAAAGACATGACACCTTTTCCTATGTTCCCTTCCCCCTTAAAAATAACCAGCTTATCTTACATTTCTGCTTACACTTGTGTTTTTTGTAAAAATAAACAAAAGATTTCCTTATCTTCCCTTCCTTACAGAAAAGGTATGATTTTTACACTTAATATATTCTGTAGTATCTTACACCATAGAAGTTTATAAAGTGCTTCATTGCTCTTTTGCATAGCCACATAATACTCCATCACATTTGTATACCAGTTTATTCAACTCTTGTTCTATGACAACCTATATTTTCAATTTCCGATAATGCTGTAATGATTGTACATTGCTTCTTCTGCTTAGAAGTGTACCTTGGATAAAATTGCTGAGAGTGGGATTGTGGAGTGAAAGAGCACACGGGTGGTTTTGTCCATTGTTACCAGGTCCCTTACTCAGGGCTGTGGCAGGCTGCATTCCTGCCTGTTTACCCACAACTTTGCCAACAGAGGGTACTGTCCACTTGTGGAAGTTCTGCCAATCTTGTGGACATGAAAAGGTATCCCAATGTAATTTTAATTCTCATTTCTCTTAGGATGAATAAAACTTGAGCTTTTCACACAGCTAAGGAATATTTTTAGTATCTTCTTGTGAAATTTCTGGGGTATTTTGTTTTTGCTATTCCTATTGGGATTGTAGTTCTTTATACCTCAATTTTAAGAGATTATTTGTTTGTTTGTTTTGTGTGTTCTCGTACTAGGGCTTGAACTCAGATCCTTGTGCTCTGGCTTGGGTATTTTTCTTGCAGCTGGTGCTCTACCTCCACTTCTGGCTTTTTGCTGGTTAAGTGGAAATAAAAGACATTAACTTTTGTCTGCCTTGACTTGCTTCAAACCTTGATTCTCAGATCGCAGATTCCCTAGTAGCAAGGATTACAGGCACAGACACCTGGAGTCTTTTCTATACAACTGGCATTAACCCTTTTTTTCTACAACGTATGTGGCAAATATTTTCTCCCAATGCATCAATTACCTTTGACCTTACTTATGAGGCTAGTCATACAATGAAAAATATTTTGTATTGTCAAATTATTTGATTTTACCTTATCTCTAGATTTTTAGTTTTAGTTAGGAAGTCTCTTCTTATACTTAGGTTATGGCAGAAATCACCCACGTGGAAACATAACTTTAATGACATATAATGTTTGTCTAAAAGAGGAATTAGAATCTCCATGCTGATAGCAATTGGATGAGAACCGAGGGGACTGATGGGAGGTGTAGAATCCAAGCTGTGTTGGTGTAAGGCAGGGACAGGAGAAAAGCAGTCTCAGCCCTGTGGCATTGGACATACATGCAAGGAATCAAGACACAAAGTATTGATGCCATCCAGAGAAAGGAGCCACCAGGGAGGGCTTTGGACTTTGGAGGAGGAAGAGGTCCATAGAGTTGGCCTAGGAACTTTGGGGACAGAGCCAGGATGAGGCAGTAGAAGCATTTAGGGCAACATTTAAGGAGGTATGTCCTCTCACTGGACCATGCAAGTGTGCAAGTGTAGGGCGAGGCCTGAGGTGAATGCCTCCTTAAACACTGCTTAAGACTAGCCTGGGAACTAGGAGGAGGCAGGAGGGAAGCACTCTGGGCCTTGATACCACCACATAAGGACAGTCTGTCCATGGAACCAGGGTGGCGTGGTGTAGGAAAGGTGGGTAGGAATGAGCCTAGATTTTATCCTGAAGATGCTAGGGATGGCTGAGGATTTGAAGACATGGAAGAAAAGATTCCCAAAGCTGGCTCAGGCCTGTAATCCTAGCTATTCAGCAGGCTAAGATCTGAGGATCACGGTTTGAAGCTGGCCCAATCAGAAAGGTCCACATGAGACTCTTATCTCCAATTAACCACTCTAAAATCAGAAGTGGCACTGTGACTCCATTGATAGAGCCCTAGCCTTGAGCACAAAGAGACTCAGGGACAGTGCCTAGGCTGAGTTCAAGTCCCACAATCACCAAAAACAAAAAACCGAAATGTGCAAGTAGGGATAGTACAGATACAAACAGCCACTTTCCAGAGCTGATGGCAACATTAAAAAGTGAATTGACATGAACATTTTTCACATGCATGGGGCCAGCATGGAGTGGAAATTCAATGATGGTTTGTTTCCTGTACTTGGATGGGAGCTATGGGCTCTCTTCATCAGGTGTCTGGCCCATTGTCTGGGACTCATTGGGACTGTTCAAATCGCAAAGTAGTTGTAGAAAACTAACAATAAAACTAACTTGAGGTCTACTTGGGAAACACGGTGGGAAGAGGAAGATGGCCTTGGTCAAGGAGCATAAGAAGTGGAAGCTGAGTCCAAGGGGAGAGTCCCACTGTGACCTCATAGCCTGTAGTAAGTTAAGGGAGCTGTGCTCACCCCGGGCTGAGTCAAGAGAGGCAGAAGCATTTTGTCCCCTTTGCTTCCCTTCTGCTACCCTTAAAAAGTCTCTGGGCTTCCTTTCCTCTTCCAGTGACCTTCAGACAGCCTTAGAAGTATCTCTTCTTAGGATAGAGGAGAGGGACCCAGAAAGAAGAAAATGCAAAGAGCCAGTTCACATCCCCACTCTCACCCTAGTATGGCAAGTCTGAAAGGCTGCTGCAAATCTAACTCTCTCCTTCCAGTCCCCTTAAGAGAGGGGCTACCCAAGGACCCCAGTCTCCCTCCCCTGCTCCAGTAAAAGCCCCACCAAAGAGCCGATGAAGGCCTTTCCCCAGGGCCTTGTGGATCATGTCAATCAAGTATGTGGGAAAAATAAGAATTCTGCAGCTATGTGACCACTGCATCCTTCTGAGTCGCTTATCTACTCTCCCTGGGCCCCTGCTGATAGAGGCCAGGAGGTTGCAAAATCTCCCAGACTGCTGGTGGAGGGAAGACAGGCAGATGCTGGCTGTAGCTCCCACCCCCTCAATCCTACAGCTCCTGCTGAGAATTAAACATCCTGGAGCAGCCCTTCCCCCACGGTGGCCCACTGTAACTTCTGAGTAACAGTTAGTGGTGGCATGGTGATATTTAAGAGGTGCTGGGAAGGAAGACATTCGGCACCAACGGAATGAGGGATGTTCTCCCTCCTTCTACCTGCCATTTGCACATGCGGGCCCCAGCTTTTGAGGTGGGCTTGCAATATCTGGGTTTTGTCACAGGTAGTTGGACAATTGTCTGCCTCTTTCAGTACAAACAATCTGAGAACCAGGGCTGCTTCTTATTCAGCTTTGAATCTCCCAGGGATTTTTAGGCACAGGAAGGACTGAGCACTAACTCTGGCCTGGTCCTCCATTTCCTCATCCTTTACTGGGTCAGTCTCATCTGCCTTGCAGAGCCCTTGCCCCAGACAAAGCAGTGAGGGTGCTGGGTTTGGTAGCGACTTTGCAATAGTCCTGTCATTCATTCACAAACACCTATGTGTCTGGGGTCCAGGGAAGCAAGCTGACACTTCTTGTGCAGAGTCCAACTAGCTGGAGTGAGTCTGTGGCAATGAGGTCACATGTCCTTCATGAGGTCTCTGCCCTCAGATGCTTTCAATCTCTCTCATCATGGGAAGTGACTCCTCCAGCTTCTTTCTAGCCACATTGTGACTGAGATCAACTCCCAGAACTTGGTGATAGATGGATTGGTGGGGGAGGGGTGTTCCTGGGAGAGTCCTCTCAGAGTAAAGGGACTAGCCTAAATCTCAGCCCAGGGCTGGACTCCTAATCTCAAACAGCTCTCCTCAAGAGCTGACAGAGCCAGGCAAGTCTCTTTCAAGGAAAATAGATGTTGGCCATAAGACCATCTTTGTCCTCTGTTTAACTGGGTCTGAGAGAATTGGATGATGGAGCCCCATGGGCTCTGGCAGGGCCAAGAAGAAAGCTAGGGAGACTCAGTTCCAAATGGACTTTACAGTCCAGATCCAGCAGACTGGGACCTGCCACTCTCAGGTTGAAGCAGCTAAAGCCCCATTCCCAGCTTGGCATCTGGTTGGGTGTTAGTTTGCTAGCGGGTTATGCTCACAATCCAGGGAACAGCAATATGTGGGCTCAGGAAGTAAAGGACTGCTGCTGGTTGTCCAGCAGGGGACACCACACCCATGACTTGCCTGGATCTCAGCCATATAGCAAACAAGACTTCTGTCACCTGTCAGTACAGGGAGGAGGTCAACAAGATAAGTTGGCTGCATGAGGCCATTAAGAGAGGCACTTGTAAAGCCAGGCCTTGCACTAGTGTGTGGATATGGGAGGGTGCCCATGTACTTCCTTTGCTGGGATGTTAGCCTTCTCAACTGCCTCTGAGCAGCTGAGGACCAGCAGGAAGGCAGCCTCATCTCTCAACCTATCAGCCAAGACCTGAGAGAAAACAGATCTGAAAAGGCTCCTCCCTGAGGCTTAATGAGTTTACAGAGGCAGGATGCATCTCTGTTATCGATCCCTCTCTGCCATCCTCAATTTAGCATGTCTTCAGGAAGAGGGAGCCTCAGGACCCCCAGTCCTCCTCTCAGCCTTCTGGCTCTCTGGAGAGGTTGTAAGACCCACCAGGAGCTGCAATGAAGGGTTCCTATCCAGTTCTGATGGGCCCAGAGGCTCCTTGACATAGAAAAGTAAGATGCTAGTTGGCCACATTGTTTGGGCCTGGATAGGCAAACAATGTGTGCTTGAGGTCCTGCAGTATACTAAGGACTCTGAGGCCAAATGTAGGGTACACTGACTGGTAGTACAGGGCGGGGCATTAAGTAGCAGGTTACTCCTTACCTCGACATTAAGGCTGTGCTATGAAAGCACTTCTCTGCTTCCTATTCACATGGATGGCAGATCCTGTATAGTAGGGGAAGAGCACCCCCCCACCCCACCACACCCGCACACCCGCTTGCACGGACAGAGCAAGAGTTGCAAGCTGGCCATACACTTACCAAGGCTGCTATTGGGGAGCCATAAGTTCTACAACTGGAAAATGGGCCCAAAAGTACTCTATGTCTCATCAGTTTTCTAGTGGTGAGGGTAGATAAGCTTTCTGGAACTGCTCAGAGAAGGAAGAAAGCATATGTAGTTATTTTTATGCAGGATGTGACAGACACAAGACCATTCTTGATGCAACCTCCATTCAAATATTAGCCACAACGCTGTCTAAATGGGAACATGATTTGCTGAAGGTTTCCTATGATAGGTGACTAGATTTCCAAGTCTAGCTCTGTATCCTAGTCCCTTTCCTCTAAATTATCTGTCCTCCAGCTCCCATTTTTCATGAGCACGTAATAGTTGGTTTTTATATTTTAAAATACTGTGAAGCAGCAATTTAATTTTTATTTTTTTAAGTGCCGATGGAATTCATGCCTTGTACATGCTGGGCAAATGCCTTACCATTGAGCAACAACTCAGTCCCTATGTTTAAATAATTTTAGTGAACACTTGGTTCTTTTCCTTATTGATTTTTAAGTATTGTATGTATATTACATCCTTAAAAACTGTGCCTATTATACATAACACTAATGTTTTCTCCTAGTTTGTTTTTAATTTGGATTGTGGCATATGTGTCATACAGAAGACTTTAACTTTTATTTACTCAAATTCCTCACCTTTCCCCCTTGATGACTTGCAGGTTTGTGTTGTGCTTGGAAAACCCAACATATGAACCATGAATTTGTCAAACACAAATTGGCTGGCACTTCAGGATCTGGAAGCTTCCATGAGGAGGTCCTAGGAATTTGTCCCATAGCAGGCAAAGCTTTCCTGAGGACCTTGTTACAGGAGCCTTGGACCTGAAGGTCCAGGTCAGCTTATCAGCCTGACATTCCCCCTGGCCCTCTCCCACCCACCCCAGGCACTGTGCCAGGCCCTGCCCTTAGTTTCTTAATGATAAGCTCAGTGAAGTGAATGTTGAGCATGATGCCCTCACAATGTGTTTTTTTGTCACCAAGGCCAAATCAGAGCACTTGGACTAGTTTTTCCTTTCTGTGGTCCCCTCCCTCCCTGCCCCTCTTAGACAGGAATCTGAAACTCTGCTAAAACTAGTGACGTGGAAGCGCCTTTATCTGATTGTGGCTGCTTTTATGGGAAACTTTTCACCCAGCCCAACACAAAAAATTGTCTTTTCAAACGTACCACTCAGTATAATTTCATAAGCTCTACCGTCATTGCCCTTGCATCTCCTCAAAGGAACCTTGAACCTAGCACAGCAGCTGCTGTGCTAGAAAAGAAGCAAGAAATGGAGGTGACCAGAATAGGACTTTATCTTGTCAGGGCTCATCCTTGAGATCGTCATTATTTCTAGCAAAGTGGAAAAGATTGCTTTGAAAAATAATTCTATTTGTATACTCTCTCACTGTCACTCTCACATATTCATACTTTCTCTCTCTCTCTCTCTCTCTCTCTCTCACACACACACACACACACACACAAAACCTAGAAATACAGTGGCATGCAGGCTTATACTTTCCATTTCCAAGTAGTTAACGTAAGTTGGTGTGTGTGTGTGTGTGTGTGTGTGTGTGTGTGTGTGTGTGTGTGTGTGTGTGCTGGATAAGTTAACTCTGAGGGAGGAGGGAGGGAAGGCAAGAAATGGAGGCCCCAGTAAAGGAGCAGCTGGAAGGGGGAAGGCTCTGGGCCAGTCTCAGAATAGCTGGTCCTGGCGCCAAAGGGTGAAAAGGGCAGAGGAAATGGGTAGGCTGGCTCGTGGGAGGGGGAGGCAGGGCGGGAGGGGAAGCTAGGGTGGGTGCTGGGCTGTGGCCTGGAAGAGATCTTGCATCTACATGGCCTGTAAGGAGAGCTTTCAAAGTGGAGATTGAGGAGTGGGAGGGAGGCCTGGATTGGGGGAGGCTGTGGACATTGCTTCTGGCCAAGGAGAGATGGGTCACAGGATTACCTCTGAACAAACCATTGTGCTTGAAAGTGGGCAAAGACAGTACTGGTGGGTGGCAGGATGGGGTTCAGACAGCCAGAGAAGGGCAGGGCTGAACAGAGCCTTGGGCCAGCTCAGCTCTGGGCTTTCAGCTGAGGGCCCCTCCTGACAGGATAGAGGAAGAGGCCACTTCCTGGGTGGGGGCTGGCAGTGGGAAACAGCATCAGGAGTTCTCTTCCTACCACCCACATTCTGTAAGGCCTGCATGACCCAGCCAATCTCCTTGCTCAGTATATAGAAGGCAGCAGTAAATGTGGATAACTTCAGTGGTCAAGTTCCAAAGGGCTTGTTCTCATGTAGACAGTTGCTTCTGGACCCACATCAGGAAAACCATCACCCAGTATGGCGTCCAGTATGGTCTCTTGGCTGCCTCTGACAGTGTAGTACCCAGATAGTACCCAGGCCCTGGGAATATTGGGTCACCTCTTGCCTCATTTTCCTTTGCCTTTAATATGCTGCTTCATTAGCTTGTTGGTACTGCCTGGGACTAAGAGAGGTCCTTCTGCTCATAACTAGGGACACATGGGTCCCACAGGACTGGCCCTACTATGACCTCTGTGTCCTTTTGGCAGGTGACAAATGGAGGACCTGAGACACTGAGGACACTGGCTGACCCTTAGGAGAACCAGTTTTGCGGAGCAAAGCACAAATGCCGAATGACTCCACTTATGTAAACCAGGCAGAACAATAAATTCATAGGGACAGAGAAGAGATCAGAGGTGATCAGGGGCTGGAGGGGGCAAGGAGGGAGGCAGAATGAGAAGGTACTACTGATCAAAAATGGTTACAGTCTATGTTTGGGTTAATGAAGAAGTTAGGGAACTAGATGGTGGTAATGACACACAGTGTTGTATATGTACTTAATGACACTGAATTTTGCACTTTAAATGGCTCAAGTAGCAATATTTATGTTTTAAATTTACCACAAGAGATAAAAATATGAGGAAGAGCCAGGCATAGAGACATGTCACTCATCTGTAATCCCAGCACCTAGGAGACTGAGGTGGGGAGATAGAAAAGTTGAGGCCAGCTGGGTTTTATAATGAAACCTTTCCTCAAAAAAAGAGATATATTATGCGTGTGTGCCAGACAAGTATGCTGTACTATTAATAAAAATCATTGCTAATTTTAAATAGAGAGCTAACTTTGAGTCCAGGTCCTACCACCAGGTACTAGCTTTGTGTCATTGGGCTCTACTCACCTTCCTTTTGTTTCCTTATCTGTAAAATGAGGTTGTGGCAGTGATTAAAGAAGGCAGCAGTATGAGTGGCTGGCCATGAAAAGTAGCTGTAATGGTTCTGATGATCATGTCCCTCATTAGTGTTAAACAGTTCAAGTTCACAGGGCACGGGTTGGGGGTGGGAGACAGAGGAGAGGATTCATGTTGACTAGTATCTAAGGTTAACCTTGAGGGCATAGCATTTGGTGGTGAGCGGAGTATGCAAGTTACAGAGGAAGAACTGAGAAGGGGAGCTTAGAAAGTTCTACATAACTAGGATGGAGCTAGCCCAGGCTGTGTCCCTGCAGGTTAAGGCAAGAGCCAAAGCAGGTGTTCATGAGGCCATAGTTTGGGAGTTACCCCTCTGCAGGCAGCTCCCTGGCCACTCCATAGTTGTTTCTATGGGATTGGCTAATTTAAGTCTGTCTTAGCCCACAAATGAGTAAGCAGAGCCCAAAGTTGTGTTTTCATGGCTAAGCTATTCAGAGCTGGGAGCCTACAGGAGGCAGGGGCCTCTCTCTAAATTGCTTTGTGGCCTTTGACAAGAACCTTCTCCTGGCAGTGTTGCAAAAGTCCTCCTTTGTACAGTAAGAGCTTGGAGAGTGTCCCTTCTACCCTGGAAGCTGGAATCTCATTGGTGGCGAGATCTTTCAAGAGGATGTCATCACTGTTGAACAGCAGTAAGGCTTATTTAAGGTATACTAAGGCATTATGTTCTAATCAGCCAGATGGCTTAGGCCACATTACCTGACCTTTATTTTTTTTGATGGTACTAGGGTTTAAACTCAGAGCACTGCACTTGAGTACAGGCTCCATCTGTAGAATAAGAACCACAGTTCCAATGAGGGGAAGGGACCAAGGGCCGGTGAAGATTTAATGAACTATGAA
This sequence comes from Dipodomys ordii, assembly GCF_000151885.1. NCBI lineage: Eukaryota > Metazoa > Chordata > Mammalia > Rodentia > Heteromyidae > Dipodomys > Dipodomys ordii. The sequence continues at coordinate 808,971 of NW_012267259.1, read as the reverse complement.
TGTAGAATCCTCTGTTTCAGAAAGTATAGGTCTGTGAGAACCTCCTGAGGGCAAAGCACTAGAAATGGTTAAATTAATCCCACCTGAGTTATTTGGCACTTCCTAAGCGATCAAAGAAAAGGCAGAGGCCCATCTTGTGCATTTTAGGGGTTTATTAGCCTGTGCTGTAAAATTGTTCTTCATGAAACAATAGCCAGAAAGCAAATGCTTCTGCTGCTTCTAGCCCAGGAGTGTGAGTAGGAGGTTTGGGGGTTGGAGGTCATGGAGGAAGGGATTAGAAAGCACTTTGGACTGAGCTAGGCTAGGCAGGGAAGAAGACAGAGGAGTTCTAGCTGGTGATTGTAAATGTGTGTGTGTGTGTATGTGTGTTTGTGTTTGTGTGTGTGTGTGTGTTACCAAAAGAGCAGGAAGCAAGGCTGACCTGGGAATAAGTCTGGGTCTTTGCTCCCTTGAGCAGGGGCCACATGCCCCTTTCCTGCCTGTAGCTGTGACCAGAACATGCCTTTCCATGAGTTCAGGAGCAAACTCTTGTACATAACCCAGGGTGTGATTAATATAATTATTTCAAAAACCCCTTTAGTATTTCATGAGGGTCATGCCCCTGGCTGTGGGCTTGAATACAACTGCAGCAGGTTTCAATAAAATCAATTAATTTAATTTGATTTGGTTTTATGTACTTGGAACTGGTGCCTCTTGAACTCAGTATGAAAATTATTGCAGAATAAAAATGCATATTAGTACTCTGAGCTCAGCGTCCTTGGATTCTCTTCATGCAACCTGCAGCTTTGATCACAAAGGCAAATCCCCTCCCCCTGACCTGGCAAGAGCTGTTACCCACTGCCCACTGTTAACCCCCTCCCACCCAGGTTAGTGTTGCTTGTGCTAATGTGGAGTGCCAGTCTCACTTCCTGAAGCACTTACTGTCTGGCAGTAAAGCTGAAAACAGGGTTCTTAGACCTCAAACCCAAACTCCAAGGGTTCTACACATCAGGTCTAGCCAGTCACCTCTATAAGTCAAATAAAGAGACATAGTGAAGGACAGAGAAAGGAGGTTTATTATATGACATGGGCACCTATGGGAAGTCAGCATTTTAGGCCATCGTCAGCCATCTTTGGGGCTCAGACATGAGCTTTATATTAAATAGACAGGGTGCAAAAGGCATGTGTAGTTAAAACAGACCTGGCCACATTATGGCCCGGTTAATCATATTTCGTCCTTATCTTTGAGAGGGGTTCTGAGAAGTTACCACTGCCATCACTGGTCAGGAGATCATTGCCTGGGGTATAGTCTGTCCTGAGGAAGGCTGTATGGTTTCTTGAAAGTAATCTTGGTCCCCTTGTCATAAAGATGTTATCAGTCCTTCCCAAACTCAAGGTAATCTCAAAATGACTACAGAGAGAATGGCTTAGAACAGAGACACATACAAAATGGAGGCAGAAATGTCAAGCCTTTCTCCTGCAGTCTTTTTATCCAAGGGACAAGAAAAAGCAGCTTTGAAGCACCTCTTACAAAATGAATGCATTTCTAGTTCTATATCGTGAAATAGATTCAAAGAAGATTGAATCAGCCTTGGCCATTGGTTATTAGTTGTGACAGTTGCTGCTATAACTAAATTAATTGGAGTCAGACTTATAGTGGGCTGAAAGATGTCTCTGCCCCAAAACAATACATGAACTTGGTCAAGTCCCTTAACTTCTCTGGGCTTTTGCTTCGTCCTCTGTAAGTGAGAAGGATGGAAACCTGCTCACCAGGCTCTTTTCAGCTCTAAGAATGGTATTCAGGAGCTGATCCCACCATTCTGCTAGAGAGCTGAGGAGTTCTCACACCTGGCAGTGCAATCCCTGGAGAAAGTAGCTTCACCTCACAAACATAGGTAGATATGCTTTCAGGTAGGAAGATGAGCTTTAAAGCAGTCAAAAAGCATGACCACCCAGGGGCAATGACCAGATTTGTCACATGCACAGTTATTAAAAGGCAGAGGTCTTGTGCACTCTTGGCTTTCCAATTGTCCTTTTCAGTCTCTGTGCTTGTCAGGATGGGAAATAGGTAAATTGTCTGAGGACAAAAAGCAGAAGCTGAGCCGGTGCTGGTGGCTCATGGCTGTAATCCTAGCTACTCAGGAGGCTGAGATCTGAGGATCGCGGTACAAAGCCAGCCCGGGCAGGAAAGTCCATGAGACTCTTAGCTCCAATAAACCACTAGAAAACCGGAAGTGGTGCTGTGGCTCAAGCAGTAGAGCAGTAGCCTTGAGCTGAAGACCTCATGGGCAGTGCCCAGGCCCAGAGTTTAAGCCCCATGACTGACCGACGGGGGACGGATGTGGGGGGCGAAGCAGAAGCTGACATCAGTCATAGCAAAGCATCTATATAGTGGCTGCTGCCTCACTGTGGCTATATTCCCAAATATCTCTCTGGGACACTTCAGATTCTATGCTGAGCCAGAGGATGGGAGGATAGCTTTGATGTATGTTTCTGTGACTGGTATTTTTCTCACACAGATCAGACCTTTCTAGGGTCTGATGTAGCAGAAACGGAGTCTGTCCTTCCCATCTCCACCCTCTCAGCTCTTGGTTGTTCATTTTCTAAGAGGCACCTACTGTGTTCTAAATATAGCCCTGAAGCCCATCCTCATATGATCTCATTTAACGACAAAATTGGCTCTGCAAGATTGTCATCGTTACCCCTGTTTTGCTGGGTGAATGGGGGGAGGGCTGTCCAGAGAGGAAGAAAACTTTCCTTGAGGCCTCAGCCAGCTAGGAAGTGGCAGATTCCATGCCAAGTCTTGCAGCGCACCAAGCGGTCTGAGTGCCAAACGGATCCTTAAAAACACCAAGGATAGATAGGGCCGGTCCCCGACTGCGAGCGCGGGAAGCGGTAGAGTGAGCGCTACGAGTAATCGTCCCACTCCGCGAGGAACGACGATAAGCTCCACTTTACAGATGCAACACCCGAGGCGCGGAGAAGCCGGGGAGAAAACACTAAGTGAACTGGGGTCCACTCCGCCCCGACTCCCCGTGGGCACCGAGCTCCCTGCCTCGGGCGGATCTGGGTTTCCCCGCAGCGGGTGCTGCAGGGCCGGAGGGCATTCGCCCCTCGGGGCCGCTCGCAGCTGGCCCGGCCCTCCCCCCGTGATAGCGGCAGCCTGGCTGGCGGCCTGCGGGAGGGCACACGCGGGGCCCTGGCACCGAGCCTGGCCTGGGAGTGGACGGCTGGCGGCAGCGGGGTCCGGGCTGGCGTTCCCGGCTCTCCCAGGTCAGCGCTGGTCCCGCCCGCCCCGGCAGGCGCCGGCCCCTCCCGCGGTCACTGCGGGTTGGGGAGGCGTCGCGCCTTTCCAAGTCACAGTCCCCCGGGGAAGGGGGAGGGTGAAAGGTCGGCGGGCGCGGTATGAGAACCAGGAGAGGCCTGGAAACCGGAGGGGGCTGCGGGAGGGAGGGTCGCGGTGCCGGGGAGCCCGGAGGATGCCTTCCCCCTCCCCGCCTTCCCGCTCCGGCCAGAAGGAACAGAGAACCAGGTGCCCCGGAGCGAGAGGGCGGGGCGCCGTCGATGGGCGGGGCCTGATGGAGGGCGGGGCAGAGCTCTTGGGGGCGTGGTTAGGTGAGAGGGTGGGGCTAAGAACGCGTGGCTTGGGGTTCCGGGGGTTTGCAAATTCCGGTTGTTTGACGACCGGGTGGAGCAGCTGTGGTTACTTCACGTTCCCCATTCTGCTTTCTCAGGGTTCAAGCCAGGGGGAGGGAGAGATGAGCGAACCAGTCTGAACAGGCCGGGCAACTCGAGGGCGTAGGCCTGGCGAACTGGGATGCTGGCCAGCACCCTCTCCCCTCTCCAGGCTGGAGGATTTTTCGTGCTTCGCCTGGTTGATTTTACAGTTTCCCCCTGTCCTGCCCCACCCTGTCTCCTGAGCCGCCCTTTCTCTTTTCTCCCTCCCTTCCTCCCCTTTCTCTGTGGAATAGTTAGCCAAGGGAGGCAACTGGCTTTTGCCCTCAACTCTTCCTCTCCCACTCCTCCAGGAGAATGCAGACCTCCAACAGCTCTTTCCCTTCCTCAGTCCCGCCCCTAGTCCAGGCCCCCAGGGACTTCATGCCAGGTCTCCTAACTTGAACCCTGTCCCTCCCCCCGCCCCAGGCCTGCCCTCTTTGCAGAATCCTTCCACAGGATCCCTTCTGGGGCTCTTCCTTCCCTTCAGCCTCAGGCGTCCTGGACCCACTGGTGGCCTGCGCACCCCCTTCCCTCCTCCGCCGAGAGCCTGGAGGAAACAAGCCACAGGAACAGCATGGGACCTGAACTCTTCACATCTTTCTTGTCACCATCTGTGTTTTGTAGAGTATGTCTGCTATACATACCTACCTATCTCAAACGATAGAACCCCAGAATAAGAACCCTGGATTAGGGGTTGGGGAGCAAATATTTGGGGCAGAAAAGATCTTTTAAGGATCCCTCATATCACATCAAAAAGGTTCTCATGCTGGGTACCGGTGGCTCACACCTGTAACCCTAGCCACTGAGGAGGCTGAGATCTGAGGATCATGGTTCAAAGCCAGCCAGGGCAGAAAAGGCCATGAGACTCTTATCTCCAATAAACAACTGGAAAACCAGAAGTGGCACTGTGGCTCAAGTGGTATAGCGCTTGCCTTGAGCTGAAGAGCACAGGGACAACTTCCAAGCCCAGAGTTCAAGCCACATGACCAAAAAAAAAAAAGGTTCTCCGGTGCCCCCACCACCTTAGACTCCCCACTGTCCTGTCTCTGTGTCTCCCTGTGGCCAGGTTCACCGCATTCATCCCAAGGCAGCAAACCAAGAGCCCTCCATGTGGCTGTGGTAGGTCCCTGAGCTTTTGTTTTCTATAAGTCTGGAGTTCCTTGATTAAGCTTGTCACTATCAACATATCAGGGATGTTACTTATCAGATTAACGAGCATCTTTAAAGGTGGATCAGTCCCCAGATTTTATAGATGAGGCCCCTGAATCCTAAGAGAGAAATGACCTGTCCAAGGTCATACTGCTGGCCTGCTAGCTCCTGTTTCAATGACTCCTGTTACACTGTGCTTTAATTTTAGGACAGCTCTGTTGAGAACATAATGTGACACTTGCCACTGAGTAAATGTTCTGTAAATGATGATGAGATGGCCAAACCAACTTCAACAAGAGAGCAGGATTGATCTCTGTGTGTGTGTGTGTGTGTTGGTACTGGAGCTTGAACTCAGGGCCACTCACTCTTGTTTGCCTTTTTGGTTCAAGGGTAGAACTCAACTGCTTGAGCCTATCTCCACTTCCAACTTTTTGGGTTAATGTGAAAGAAGAATCTTATGGACTTTTCTGCCCAGGCTAGCTTATAATTGTGTTCCTTAGATATCAGTCTCCTGAGTAGGATTATAGGCATGAGCCACCAGCCTACTATGTCTTTTGAAAAAAAGTAAGAGCCAGGGCTGCCAGGGCACCTTTGAGTTCTAGCCCTTTTTGCTGAGAGTGTTTCTTCAGGGTGGGCATCCAGCCAGCCAGTAATAGTACCACGGGAGCCTGGCATTATCTTCGGTCACTTCAAACCCAAGTTATTGTGCCTGAGGAGCCTGTGGATCGAAGGTAGGTCTAAGTGTGAGCCAAATTGGAAACTCTAGATCAGAGTGATTAATATTGTGACTCTTTTCCATTCATTACCCTCAACCAATATCTGAACAAGTTGCTCAAGACAGAGGCATGTCTGCTCGTGCTGGGGTGCCTGTCATCCTGTGTCCCTGCCAGGTATTATGCTAGGCGACCATGGCATTGCAGATCTGTGGTCTCTAACTGAAGGCCTCTGATGCCAGTTCTGGGCTGCTTGGGGCTCTTCAAACTTGTCCTCCACACCTGTGGGATCCTGCCTGCCAGGTGTTGGCTGTTTTGAGCATTGCTCTGGTACTCACATGGGCTGGGGCAACATTTAGGGTAAAGTGAAAGCAGGAGAGGTTCAAGTCATTCCGATCTCTTGTCAATTTCAATTAGGTATTTAGAGAGGAAAGAGGCTGAAATGAATGAGCAAAATAATGCTTTTCATCATAACAGAAGCTCATGAAGACAGACTTGCTGCTTTTAACTTTTAATTGAGCTTGGCTGTGGTGAAATTTACCTTTGTATAGTGGATACAGACCCTAGATAAATATATTACCAATGCATGCACAATTCAGAAAAGGATGAAAGGTATATGAGGATGACTTGCTTGTCGTGATGGTGAATTTTGATTAGAAGAGATTCAGTTCCATCATGTTGGTAAACCTTTTGTTTACAAATACCCATCAGGTATCTGCTATGTGCCAGGCCCTATGTTAAGTCTTCTATGAGTGTCACTGCACTAAATCCCTGCAAGAACCCTATAAGGATGATGATTCTTATCATTTTCTAGACAAGGAAACTGAAGCTAGCAATTGGAATATCACTATGATTCACACCAGGGCAATGTGGCTTCAAGGTCCCTAAACCACTACTGAGCTATTATTTTAGATAATAGGACAAGGGGACTGGAAAGAAAGAAAAAGGATTGCCCCATTAACCTTACCCCCTTCCAGAAATTCTGAACTAGTTGGGAGAAGTGAACACAGGGCCATTCTTAACCAATTGGTTAAGCAGTGAACGAAGATAGGGGTTGAGTTTGAAGTCAGGGGTGGGCTTCACTCTGTAGTCCCTGCCCTCCTCCCATAATGCTTGTGCTTAATAGATCCTGAATAGCCAAATGGAACTGGAAATATCCCTGGTCTAGGGCTCCTTTGCCCAGCTCTCTGATTACCTGCTTAGAAGCATATGCAAGGCTGAGAAAAATCAAAGTGAACCCCTTGACACTCTCTAGAGAGGGCCCCAGGGACTTTCTTCCAGTTTCATGCTCTACTCTAGCCTATCCCTTCCACAGGAGCGTCTTGTCCATCTACCCAAAACAATTGCTAAAATCAAGTGCCATCAAAGCCCCAGCATGGACCTCTCCTTGCCATCTACTTTTGCAATCTGCTGCCTTCTAATCCTATCAGGCCAGTACCATACATTTGCTGGAGGAACCAACCCCAGTGAACTGCCAGGCCAATAACTAAAACTGAGTCCGGCAGAAAAGACCCCATGGCTGGGAGAAGGTAGATCCATCCATGTCCATTCACAATTCTTCCAATCTAGTCAGAGAATGCTTTATCAAAAAAAAAAAAATCACAGATGGAACAGCGCAAAAGAGCCTTCAACTTCATCATCTCCCTCCCTCCTAATCCCTTTAAGACCCACATTTTACTGATAAGAAGAGCAAGGACCAAGAAAAAGTACTTGCCCAAGGCCATGTAGCCTAACAGGGGATCAGGGACAGCAGCTGGTTGCTGTCTACAAGCCCTTTCTTGGGGTTGTGGCTTTGGGAAACACTTCAGTCTCATGCTGATCTTGTGGTCTGTTAGAAGCAGAGTGATGAGAAAGCTAGCCAGGGCTTTTTTTGCTAACGCCTTTGCAGCCCTATTCAAAAACAAACCACCCATCATTCTGATGAAGACCCTTGGTAGGAACGGAAACAAATCCACCAAAAGCAAAGAGAAGGAGGAAGAAGGACATAGCTGGGAGCCATAGTTGGCCCCTTGTGCTAACCTAGGTATGTTTAATTTGTCAGCTTGTCCAGCCCAGATATTTTCTTATTCCTGCTTAGCACAGGTTATTGAGCCTGTGAGTTCCACTTTGGAAAAGGGAGGAAGCAAGGACCACCATCATTAGACACTGAGGGCATTTACAAGATGCCTGCTTTCCTCCTCCCTCCAGCTCTAGATGTACCGGTTGGCACAAGTATGGATTAGGACCTTGCCTAAGAGGAGAGCCAGGTGTGTGTTGGCACATATCTCAAATCCTAGCAGTTGGGAAATGGAGGCAGGAGGTTCAAGAGTTTGAGGCTAGCTTGGGCAATACAGGGAAGCCCTATCTAGGAAAAGAAGGAAGGAAGGAAGGAAGGAAGGAAGGAAGGAAGGAAGGAAGGAAGGAAGGAAGGAAGGAAGGAAGGAAGGAAGGAAGGAAGGAAGGGAAGGAAGGAAGGGAGGGAGGGAAGGAGGGAGGGAGGAAGGGAGGGAAGGAGGGAGGAAGGGAGGGAAGGAGGGAGGGAAGGAAGGAAGGACAGGATGATAGAAAAAGAAGGAAAGGAAAATCAAATAGCTTTGAACCACCAAAAGAGGTCACTGAACCCATGCCCTAACCTACATTCCTTAGGGGGCCATAGGCCAATAGATTAGTTGGGGCCTATTTGTTCTTGTTCTGTGCACAATCCTAACGTATTTAGTTTTCCAAGCCTACATACCTCAGGGCAAGTGAGAATGTAGGTTAGAAGTCTGCTAATGAAAAGTCAGCCAGTTACCTGCTCTTGCCATCTTTGGCAGATCCAAGAGGCAGGGATGGTGAGGACCGGCACAGCAGGGCAAGGGGTTTAAGGCTTGTTTTGTTTTTATTATTCAAACCTCTTCTATTCTTCATTAAAGCCATTCACACAAAGGCACTAGGACTTGAACATTTAGTGGTGACAGTGTAGCTCAGAGAGCAACGGATTTGATCAGAGGACACAGATGGCAGACTGTCACTTGCAGTCACTACTTGACATGGATATGAGAAATATAGGGATGGATAATAGGACAGATGTATCATGAGAAAACAGCAATCATAAAGTGACTAGTGAAGAAAGTAGGGTTAAACAATCTTTATAAGTCAGTCCCAAAGATAATAAGCTTTTTCCTCCAGGCATTTATGTTATTTTCAAGATTAATAAGCAAGAGGTTATTTGATGAAATGTGAGGAAATTCCCCAAGAGTCTGGAGAGTGAGGAATCCTCTTAGAATCAACAAGGTGGCTTGTGGAGACCCCTTATGGAGAAAAGACTGTTGTGGGGTCAGTCTGACTTTTGGGTCACAGTCATGGACCACAGTCACTCTTCTTGGTCATAGTCCATCATTCATCTTGCCTCTGGGCATGGTGTCAGAGCTCAGAATGAAGGACCCTGACTCCCTCACAGAGAGGGACTCTCTTTTTGGGTCTCAAAGGCCATTGGGCCCTTCGGGAAGGGCTTTCTCATCCCTACAATGGCCTCAGGTCCACCCCCACCCTGATTCTTCCTGATGGACCCCTGAACCCCTGACCCATGGTCATTCATGCTTGTCAGGACCCCAGGTGACAGCCACTCCCAGAATCATGGTGGCCTTGACCCTCTCCCACCACACACACACACACACACACACACACACACACACACCTTGCCTTCTGGGAACACTGGCTATGTGCTCTGCTATCATGGTACTCTTCATACAGCTCTAGATTGTGTGATGTGCATGTCATTTTTCTCAGTCCACTCCCACCTGTATTAACCTGTCATTGACACAGCTGTTCTTAGGCCTCCCTCATTTAGGCCTTTCAGATTCCAAGGTGTCGAGGATCAAGATCAAAAGCCCAAGAAAGGAGAAGAGCAAAAAGCCTACTGATTTTTAGCAAAGAAGCATGCTCCCAACCTTTACTTGACTTCACAAAAACATTGTATGAAGCCATAGGTTCTGACCTCAAAAACCATAGTCAAAAAGACACATGTCATACCTCTGATTATATCCTGCAGTAAATATCTCAGGGAACACTGCTCCCCAGTTCGGTGGCCAGTGCCCCCTCTTTGCAAGGCTTTTGAAATTATAGCTATATTTTTTGGACTAGAGATTTTTGTGCTGCCTGACACATATTAAGATTTTTATCCATGTTTTCTTCCTTTTCTCCCTCTGTCCCTTGCTCTCTTCTCTCCTTCCTTCCCTTTTCTTCTTTGGCTATGGTAGGGAGATTTTCCTCCATTATCAGGTTCTAGAAAAGAGCCAGATCCTCACATCTCTAGGTTCTGCATTGTTTAGCAAGAGATAAAAAAGAACAAAGGAAGTGAGGACCTTCCAGTCTCTCATGCTTACTAGCTCACCTCAGGCAGGCTGTCTATCCTCCTTATACCTCACTATCCGTAGTTGGTTAAACATACTGGTACTTTAAAATCTGTTGTAAGATGGAATTAAGAAAATGGCTGTCAAGCCTTTTCTTTTTTGTGTGATTCATATAGATGTCCAACAAATAGCAACTATTAATATGAAACTACTTACTAGCCAGGCACCAGTGGCTCATGCCTGTAATCTTACCTACGCAGGAGGCTGAGAGCTGAGGAATATGATTCAGAGTCATCTGGGGAAGGAAAGCCTGTAAGACTCTTATCTCCAAGTAACACCTTTCCCCTCCTCCTCCGCCCCAACATACACACACAGAGCCAGAAGTAGAGCTGTAGTTCAAGTACTAGAACATCAGTTTTGAATGAAAAAACTTAAGGACAGTGCCCAGGCCAAATTTAAGCCCTAGTACCAGCACACATAGACACACAAAACTGTTTACTTATGCAAATTTCAACTGCATATTCTACACTGGTTTGAAAGTAAAGACACTCAGGGTCCAGGGTCCAGCTCTGTTATGGATGACAAAGAGGAGGTTGATTCTGACCACAGGATATCCCTGCTCTCCAAGGCTGCCTCGGGCCAAGGCACCAGAAGCCCCAGCTGCAGACCCATCCTACCTGACTTTTGGTGTCACTCTTCTAGAGGTCCACTTATGGCTTTTGGCTTTGAGGCAGGTGACTTAACATCTTTGAGACATTATTACCTGCCCTATAAAATGAAAGTTCAGTACTGACCCAACTTCCAGGCCTGCTGCAGAAGTCAACAAGATAATACTTGTAAAGTGCTTACCACAGAGTCTGATACCCAACAAATACTCAATAAGGGCTCACTGTGATTGTTTTCAAATGTGTCCCATCTTACGCAAGACAGCGCTCTGGAAAAGTTATGAAACCAAATCCCACTTTCCCACAACTGACTTCATCACATCACACAGGTTTTATCTTCACCTCCCATCACCCTTGGAGGGCAGTGACTCTGAACACCTCTGCGTCAAGAGCCTGCCTCTTCTGGGCTCTGCCATGGCCCTCTCATGACATGGAAAACTGGAATGTACAGGTGGCATAAATAATGATTCCTTACTATGTTGATTTACTTCCTGTAGATTTATTTGTTGCATCCACACAGGGACCATCTATCTGTCTCTCTAACATCTACCTTTCTATCTATCTATATCTGTCTTTTTACCATCATCAACATCAATCTAACCTGTCATCTTCTATTATCTATCTACCCTCTGAATCTTTTCATCTATCTGGGGAGGACCATCTGTAATCATTTCTTCTCTGCCTTCCATGGGTAAAAACCTATGTAGCTCATGCACCTGTTTATATTTCCCAACTTTCACCTGAATTCTGTTTTTGGAGGACATAAACTCTGTTTGAAAATCTTATGTTACCCTGAGCTGTTTCCTTAGCAAAAGAACCATGCTCACATACTCAGTTTTATGTAGCAGGCAGCTGGGGTTTTCAGGAGCCTCTGAGGTCTAGCTAAGAAGCCCAGTTAAGGACACAGCTCTCTCATTCACATAAGTAGCCACACACTGCTAACTAGGTGTGCATGGATCCCTGCTCCCCCAGTATTTGGACTTACCTACCCTCTTCTACCTTCCCAGTGCATTGTCCCTTCTCTGCACCCATGGCTCTGAGAGGCAGGCTGGCCTTTGTCCCTCCCCTTGGATGTAACCTCACCTTTGTCCCACTGTTTTTCTAGCCTCAAGCACCCTTCCCCCAGCCTCTTATCTACTTCCAGCTCACAATGCAAGTGTGCATGACTGACCTCCTCTCCCTGATCTGAGGGTTCACGTAGGAACGTAGGATAATGGGCCCTGGGCAGAGACACCCCAGCTCTCAGGGCAGAAAATTCAGGCAGAGCACTGGGATATGAATTCCTAATGCAGTTGAAGTCAAACTGACAGGGAGATTGGGACACAGAGAATGCAGGCTTGATATTTTCCCCTCCCACCTGGTGGGAGATTGAAGTGGCAAAATGCCCCAGCTCATGAATAGGAACTCCCAGGGTTCCTATCCCAGCCCTGGCACTGACAAGGTGTGTTACTTCAGCCAAAGCAATCAACCTACTTCAGCCCATACCCTCTAGGGAATCTGTAAGAATGCAGATTTGGGGCTCAGTTTCTGGTTCAGGGGACTTGAGTGAGGCCCATGAATCTGCATTATAACTGTCTATTCAGGAAACTGGCAAAAGATCTGAGAAACACACCATGCATACACACAATCCAGCTGTTGCACCTCTGCTCTTCATCAGTGAGACACAAAGCCCTCATCAAAGACTTCACAGTTTCCTTTGTCCTTGAACTTGTGGCTATGTAAGCCAGATAACTGTCCTAGACAGAGAGCTATTAATTCTCTACCAGGAAATACTGCCAAACAGCATCTTATCCTCAAGCAAGGGCCTCTGTCTAGTGGCCTCCTTCTGTTATGACTAACAGAGCCTGCCTTCTATTTCACTTTGGTTTCTACTACTGCATCTGAAGTATCTCAAAGTATCTCAAAGTATTCTGAGTCCTTTAGCCAGTTCTTCAGGGCTAAAAGTGATTCTGAAGGTCATAAATATCACCTGAATTCAGATCCTGGCTCTTGCATTGTCAATTTTCAAGAATAAAAAGATAGATAAATTAAAATAAAGAATACATGCAACTCTGAGCACAATGCTTGCAACTGTCATGATTATTTTCCTATACTTAGGGTGAACAGTGGGTCTTTTCTTTGATGTGATTCTTGGAGAAGGCCAAGTCTTTTGTTTTGATCTTATAGGAGCTATTTAGTTCTGCTTCATCCTTGTCTCTACTTACAAGTCTAACCTTGGACTATAAAAAATGTCCAGCTTCAATTAGAATGTCCTTGTTTTATTGGCTTTGAGGTGTAGTGAAGGTCATTGTGCAGACCTCTATTATGGCTGATTTGTTTAGCTCTGGTTAAGGGCTATGAGCTTGCTCAACCCTGCTTGGTGCCCACTAACCAGCATAAGAGGGGTAAGACCATTATCTACTTGAGCATGCAAGGAGCTAGCTAGAACAGACACTTTTCTAGAAGGTATCAGAGGTGTTTGGTACGTATTATAATAAAGAAACTTCGGTTATGTAAACTTTTGTCATCTAGCACCCAGCCAGCCACTGGCCTGTCTACCTACTAGGCTTTCTCACACACATTATAACCACATAAACATGAGCACACATGTACATGCATGTACATAAACATGCACACACATGCCCTCTTCTTCCCCATCCCTATCTCTGTCTTCTTCCTGGTCAAACACTAGTGAAGGGAAAAGTGAGCAAGATGGCAGATGTTCTAGTGTTTTCTATCAAAACACAAAATTTTTGTCTGTGGACAAACCCCACCCCTTCCCTTTTTTTTCCCAGTCCTGAGGCTTGAACTCTGGGACTCGGTGCTGACCCTAAGTCTCTTTGTGCTCAAGGCTAGCACTCTACCACTTGAGCCAAAACATCACTTCTGGCTTTTTCTGAGTAGTTTATTGGAGATAAGAGTCTCACAGACTTTTCTACCTGGTCTGGCTTTGAACCGCAATACTCAGATCTCAGCCTCCTGAGTAGTTAGAATTACAGGTATGAGCCATTGGCACCCAACAGCAACCCCTTTTTGATCAAGGATAATCAATGTACTATTTTTCTTGTTTAGAAAATAGCTGGTCTCATTTAGCTTGATTATGTGCATTAGTGCAGCAAAAATGGTAACTGAGCAAACAACCTTTTTACATTTGTTTGGCTGAAACTTTCCCTACAGAGTATTAGGCTAAATATCGACAAGCCTCTCATGGCTGGGAAACCAAATCAGGAACTTGCCACCAGTGTGCCTGCAGTGCTTATAGATTTGGAGAAATCCTCTTTTCTTCAAGTCTCTAACTACTCTAAGGTTCCTGAGTCTGCTAGAAATCCATCTAACACAGCATTCTGGTATAAGGTTGGGGATTCTTAATTTAATTTTGCATAGATCTAAAGTTGCAAGTTAGTAAAAATAAATTGAGAACTATTTTAGCCTGATATTGTAAAACATAGTTATTATTGAAAAGTCCAGTTGCAAATCTTTCATTCCACTCACATTAATGCTTAATATAGATGCTCTTAACAATTATGCTTGGATTTTTTCATAGAAACTCCATAAGACATTAAACAACGTTAGTCAGCCCCTTATCTTCCTGTTAGCTATTATTATAGTACATGCATGTTAACAGTTTTTTAAATCACAAAAAAACTAAAAGAAAAAACCTTAAGTACAAAATGTGTGCTTATAGTACATTTAATGTTGGTAACTCAGAAGGTGTAGCTCTTTTTTCTTAAACCAACAATATTAAACTAGTCTCATTTACCAGTGTTTACCTAAATTACATGAACTTAAAAAATGGATTCCTTTCTGACAGCCTTAGGGATTTTTCCTCCAGTCCTGTGGCTTGAACTCAAGGCTTGGGTGCTGTTTTTCTCAAGGCTAGTGCTCTACAGCTTGAGCCACAACTTCACTTCCAGCTTTCTGTGTTTAATTGGAGACAAGAATCTCATGGATTTTCCTGCCAAGGCTGGCTTCAAACTCTAATCCTCAGATCTCAGATTCCTGAGTAGCTAGGATTACAGGTATGAGCCACCAATGCCTGGCAAGAATATTTTTAAAGCATTTACAATGTCATGTTCTAAGATTTCCCAGGGATGCCAACATATATATATATATATATATATGTATATATATGTATATATATGTATATATATGATTTTCTATGTATACATGCTATGATGAAGCCTTAATTTATAAGTCAGGAACAGTAACAAATTAGCAATAATTAATAATAAAATAGAATAGCTATAACATTATACTATAATAATGTATATAAATATGCTGATGGCTCATCTTGTGATAATTGAAGATGATGCAATGTCTACGTGCTGGGATTGAGTGAGGTGGAACACAGGTCTAGTGTCCCAATATTTGGCTACTGTTGACTTACATTGATCCCCAGGATACTATTCTGAGCAGTGTGATGAAATCTCATGCCTTTTCATCCTGTCATGCCTGGAATGTACATCTTTGCTTTGTCCAGAGTATCCAAGATTGCCCAGCTACCTGTCCATTAGTTACACCTTGCTTATCAGATCAACTGAGGCAGATCACAGCATATGTGTAACTGTTTAAGATGCTCTCTCAGCATCGTATGCAATTTAAAATAACTTTATTAGTTGTTGATTTGGGGGATTTTCTATTTAATATTTTTGGACTATGTTTGACTATAGGTAACTTAAATTACAGAAAATAAAACCACGGGGGCTATTTATATTTAGGTGAATTTGATTAGTGTCCTTTTAATAGGAAGGCTAGAGTTTGTTATCAATTTTCATGGCAGAGACTTTCAAGACCTTTCTTTCCTTCCTTTCCTTCCTTCCTTCCTTCCTTCCTTCCTTCCTTCCTTCCTTCCTTCCTTCCTTCCTTTCCGTCTTTCCTTCCTTCCTTCCTTCCTTCTTTCTTTTCTTCCTTTCTTTCTTTCTTTCTTTCTTTCTTTCTTTCTTTCTTTCTTTCTTTCTTTCTTTCTGTCTTTCTGTCTTTCTTTCTTTCTGTCTTTCTGTCTTTCTTTTCCTAATATGTAGTTGTTTTGAATCCCTGAGTCCTTTGAAAGCCTCAGTAAGGTCAGGGCCCTAAGGTTAAAGTTAAGTATAGGAAACCAAAGAGCTGGAGTGGAAAGAGAAAAATGATGGAGGAGGGAGGGATTTGAAGAACTGAAGGAGCTGAATGGGTGATAGAAAGTGGTGAAAGAAGGAAGAGGAACAAAAGTGTAATGAGAGAGGTCATAAAGAGCCGGTGTGGGGAAGCCATTGAGCTTCCAGACTACCCTTAATCTTATCATACCAACAAGAAATGGACAGAATTGCCACCATAAGAGTTGTGGAGTTGGGCTGGGAAGGTGGCTCAGTGGTAGAGCGCTTGCCTTGCATGCATGAGGCCCTGGTTTCGATTCCTCAGCACCACATAAGCAGAAAAAAAAAGCCGGAAGTGACGCTGTGGCTCAAGTGGTAGAGCGCTAGGCTTGAGTTAAAGAGCTGAGGGACAGGGCCCAGGCCTAGAGTTCAGGCCCCATGACTGGACCCCCCCCCCAAAAAAAAAAAAAAAGAGTTGTGGAGTGAATCGTCTTTATCAGGATTCTAAAGGTGTGTGTAGGCAGGGAGTTCAATCAACTAAAATACTTCCATGTTCTTATCTTTTGATACCTCACAAATATACAGGCCTAGAACTCAAATCAATCTGTTTGCCTGGAACTGTAACCCACCTTCTAGCATATAGTCCTCACAAAAGAACCAGGAATTTTCTGCTCTGAAGTCAGGAAATAAATCACAAGGAGACTTCCATCCAGGAAAAAGTCCATCACCACTCCCAAGGTAAACTTGGGGAAGTCACCTCTCTACCCTCCCGTGCATTTTCTCTCTTTATATGGGAGCTATAATTCCTGTTCTCCAGGTCCTTCAGGGTGGGGATCAATTAGATGAGAGGGTACTGAAGATGGGCAAGTGGTTTACCTAAGGAAGGGCTAAGACAAATGATCGCTCACACCCACCTGAGTTTGCCATAGGTGCTCATTTGTTTACGGTTGTTTCCCTACAAGAAGGTCAACTCTATTAGGGCAAAGACCATCTCTGTCTCCTCACTGCCTTGCAGCCAAAGTCTGGGGTATGTAGGGAGGGGAGAGAAAAAAGGGGAGGCGATAAAAAGATTGGAGAGGAAAGGCAGGAAACCTGAGCGGGAGGGTCCCCCCTTGCTGGGTGTCCCCTTTCTTATCCCACTTTGGTGGCCACTGTCCTACCCTGGCCAAGTTCTGACCCAGCTTACTTTTGCCCTGGGTTGCCAGCCTGCTCCCGTGGTGACAAGTCCAGCTCCACCCAGCCAGATTTAGCTGAAGCTGAAGCTCACCACTCTTCCCTCCTCTGCTCACAGTCTAAAAGGAGGGTGAGTTGCTGGCAGCCAGCACCTTCAGCCTGTGCATAGAAAACTGGGACCCTTCTCCTCCTGCTGCTTACTGTGCAGCCAGCAGACTCAGAGCTATTTCCTATGCCCCAGCCCACCTGGGCTCTTGCTCCCACTTCCTCCAGAATGAACATCCCAGCACTCTCGATGCTTAGTCAGCACCTCCCCCTCAGAGGCCTCAGACAAGCACCGGCTGGTCCCCAGTATACTTGAGAAGTGGGAGGCAGGCTCTGCAGATATCCGGTCCTCCCTTCTGAGGCATAGCACCTCACCCTTGCCCTCTAGTTTCCACAGGCCAGGGCAGCCAAAGGCCAGCGGGGCCCCGGACTCTGCTTCTCTGAAGAAATGGAAGTTTTGTTTTGTTTTGCGTCTTGTGGTGGTGGGGTTTTTTTTTCTTCTTTTTTCCTTTTGTACAGTATGAGGCTGCGCTTAATATTCTCCCAGGCTTTTTACTTTCATATTCAGACCACTGTCTTCCTACCCTGACCTCCTAAGTAGCTAGGATCACAGGCATAGGCCACCACAAGAAGTGGAGAAACTTGAGGGATTTTGACAGTTAAAGGAAAGGCTCTGCCTCTGTCAAATACAGTATGTGGCATTGACAATGCACAGATTCAGAAAGACCCAGTGATGCTAAATAGCAGTGAATTCTTATTTCAAGTTAGTGTTTAATATTTTCAATGAGCTCCTACCTGTGGGTCAGAGAGATAGTGCCATGCGACCCAACTGTGCTGATGGCCAGAGCTGTGGGCTACAGAGCAGAGAGGTGCTATCAAGTCAGACTGGAGGTAGGAGTAGCCACCAGGAAGAGGACTGGAATGGCTCTCCCTAAGGAATTTCTGTTGGAAGTGTCTTCCTTTTTCTGTTGTTCCAACTGCCTGAATATTTTATTTTCCTCAAAAGCTGATTAACATTCTTGAACATCTAACAAGTTCGTGGTAGGATGTCAGGTAAAGTCTGTGAAATCCAGTTGGAACTGTTCAGAGAGAGAATGGAGAGGGACACCAATTGCTCTATGCTGCCATGATGCTGCAAATATCACTTCATCTGGTATGTTGAGATTGTGAAGACACTCTATCCATGAATTTTTTTCTGATATAAACAAATTTCATATATTTTTATAAGAGAATATGAATCTCTCTAGAGTTTCTCATTATTGATTTCAAAGGGCTCCATTATGTCACTCACCTTTTAATGTGGATCCCAATTTCTTGGTATGTACTGATCTATAGATCTTTTCTGTATTTCCTCTAAAAGGCTCTTATAAAAGCCAAGTGAGCCCATACCTTCAGATTTAGAACTGGTGGTATGGCTCAGTGATAGATGATTGCCTAGCATGCACAAAGCACAGTGTTCAAACCCCAGCATACCAAAGTCAAGTCCATATTGAGTGGTGATGTCTACAGTGGAGCAGGGGCAGTATTAAGACTATGGAGTATCATCAAGCCCTGTATCATGGCTGTGGGAACACTTCAGTCTTCTCAAGACTTGGTAGGCAAACAGAAGCAAAGCTCTCTTGGAGCATACTAGCCAGGATTCTCTTTCTCTTCTTGTTTATCATTGGGTTTTGAAGGTTCTCAGAGATGAGAGCCAGCCTGATTGTGGAGCATCAGTGCTGGAAGGGCTTTCTACTCATGTTGCCATGGTCCCCATCTCATCCTCTGATGAGGCCAAGGCTCTGGGAAGGTACATATCCCCAAGGGCACAGAGCCCACCAGTGCCAAAGCCTTGAGGAGGTCCAGGTCTCAGGTCTCTTGGTCTTCCTTTGTCAATCAGTATCTGACCTTACCTATGGGCCTAGTGCCTGTCACCTACCAGGCATGACACAGTGAAAAAGACACACAAGGTCCTTACTCTCAGGCAACCTCTAACCTAGAGGGAAAGGGTAGTCCAAAACTGAAATAAACAGAAACATGCAGTAAAGTGAAGTATGTATTCACAAAAGTGCTTCGATCAAGGACCTAAAACAAACAAGGGGAAGGAGAGGCCTCCCCGAGGAGGTAACATTTCCCAGACCCCAGCAGGGGGAGAGCATTTCAGGTCAAGGAATTCAAAGCCAAGGGAGGTCTATAGCAAAAAAGGAAGGGAATGCCATGTCCTGGATCTGCCTGTACCAGAAGTATGGGACAGGAAGACAGTTTGGAGAGAAGCAAGGATTTTGCAGTGCCTCGTGGGCCCTGGTAAACAGTCCAGAGAATATTGTAAGTGTCCTGTGACATGAGCAGATGCACCCTTCCTCTCCTACCCAGCACTAGGGATTAATCACAAGGTCTCATCCATTGTGGCAAGTGCTCTCCGACTGAATCATACGCCCAGCAGTGGTATGGCACTGAGCTAAGGAGCGAGACAGAAGCAGGTCAGGAAGATAGGCTAAAGGTCCCTGCAGAGTTAAGGTGAGATAGGATTGGGAGATGGCCTCAGATATGCTGGCAGAAGTGGCAAGAAGAGAGCAGATTCATGCCATATTGTGTAAAGACACTAGTGAGGGTTTGGCTAGGAGTAGGGTGGAGATCAAGTAGGAGAAGGAAGCAGCAAAAGTGGTTCTCACTTCTGGCCTGAGCGACACTTGCTCCCCAGTACCAAGAGCACTCTGTAGGAAGACTTATTCCAGTACTGTATCCAAGTCTCAGCCTCCTCCTGGCTGACAATGTCCTTTGGGGTCAGCGAGAGCCAATACTTTCCTGTTTATCAGGTGGGGAAACTGAGGCACACATGGGTTAAAGTGAAGCTCCTTAGAGAACTAATTATATAAACTAGATAAAGAGTCAGGGGGCTGGGAATGTGGCTTAGTGGTAAAGTGCTTGCCTAGCATGCATGAAGCCCTGGGTTCAATTCCTCAAGACCACATAAAAAGCCAGAAAAGCCAGAAGAAGTGCTGTGGCTCAAGTGGTAGAGTGCTAGCCTTGAGCAAAAGAAGGTCAGGGACAGTGTTCAGACCCTGAGTTCAAAGCCGCAGGACTGGCAAAAAAAAAAAAAAAGAACAAGGACTTGAATCCCAAAGCAGCCTTTGGACAACAGAGCCATGAAAACCAAGATGAAGCATAGTGAGACCTTGAACAAGTTATAAGACCTCTCCAAGCCCATTTCCTCATAGCAAGATGGGGAAGTAATAGACTGTGCCTCATGTGGTATTGCCTGAGTATTCTCAGTCCTTACTCAATATTGCTGTTGCTAGTTCCAGGCATACTGTTCAGGTTGAGCCCAGATCTTTGTAAATGCTCAGAAGACCTGGTATCTATGCTTGCCCTGTGCACAAAGGGTGTCTGTGTGCCCACATCACAGCAACAACCAGGCCCTGCCCCAGTTTCAGTAGCATCTTTGCTCTTGGTACTTCGCATTGCCTCCTGAGCCAGGCCTGTGGGCTGAAGTAGGTGCTTTCTCCCCCAGGAACATGGAGGAGGTGGGTTTGAGGCCAGGAAGCCTGTGAATCCAGCCTATTTCCAACTGCTCTAGCTGACCCAGGAAGGTGGGACAGAAGCCAGGGGTGGGGGCAGAGCTAGGGCAGGATGGGAGGGAGAGCAGAGGAACAGGGTGAGTAAGAGGGAGGGGACAAAGGAGGCTCTGGAAAGAGGCAGCCCTTAAGTAAAGGCACAATCATAGTTCTACAGTCTGGCCTGTCCAGGGCTCCTGTGGTGGGTGGTTTGGGGGAGCCTCTCCCTATATTCCTCTCCCTAACTCACCCCTCTGAGATGTCTCCTTTATTTGCCTGTTCCCAGGAGGCAATTGGCACCCAGTGCGGCAGGAGAGGCAGTTGGGCGGGGTTCCTCATTTTTTGCCCAGAGCTATTCCAAAGGGAGTGTCTCAGCAGGGTACACAGTGATTAAGGGGGAGGGAGGAGCGACATTCACTGTCCACTGCAGGACCCAGCGGGTAGGCTGGACAGCGGCCAGCTCTCCCCCAGGCTCTTGGCTGGCTGTAATACCATTGGCCCTGGCACCGCCCACTAGCCTACCCAGAGGCTCCTTCCAGAACAACGCTTCCAGGAGGGGCCCTGGGGCAGGCTGGACTGGTGCCTCCCCTCTCCTACCTCTCCCTCTAGTGGCCCTCCCCCAACTTAAGCTGGCTTTAAAAAGCTGTTCCAGTCCTCCCTTCAAAGCAGCCCTGCCCCACACCAAACATCCATAAACTAGTTCTACCCCCACCCTCATAGACCCTTGCCTAATGTTTTATCCAGTGAGAGGACATTCTGCTAACTTGTCCCATGCCTCTACCCCTTGTCTTCACTCCTGCCAACTGACAATCTCTTTTGTTTATAGCAGCACAAACTTCCAGCTGCTTGGTCCACTTCCACCTGGAGCCCTATTCACATAACATGCTTCCTATGCAATTTGGACCCCCTGGCCATTCTGTAGAAGTCACACCCTATTCCTTCGTGGACAGCACTGTATGCCCTTTGCCCACACTTCACCCCCTGTGCCTTATCTGCCCTGCAGATGATTGGTTCCGTCCCAGGGAGGTTCCTGCTGCTCCTACTCACCTGTGGGCCCTTGAAGCAAACCCCTTGTGGGTGCACAGCAAACATATTACCTGCCCAGGTCTGGGAGTGGAGCGTGGACTCACTCAGGATTGGATATTTAATTAGTGACTTTGTAGACAAAGGGATTTGATTTTTCATTCTTTGGCTTGGGTGTTCCAGGAATACGTGGGTTTTGATAAATTTTAAAAATAAACGGAGTCATTCAATCTTGGAGGCTGCCCACCTGCTCTGATGAAGTCCCTCCTCACCCCACTCTCCTTATCACCCTGCCCCTGATCTAGTGTTCCCTGCCCTCTGTTTTCCCAAAACCAGAGCCTTTCTCCCCTCAAGTTTTCCTTCTCCCCTCCTACCATGATACAGAAGAGCTTCTTTCCCCTCCTCCCCCCACCCATGGGTTTTGACAGTTTTAGGGAACCACAGAGTGACCCTTCCTGCAATGATTTTTGCCTGCCTTTTTGGGGTGTGCTTTCCTGGGGTGCCCCATCCACAGGGTGATCCCAAGAAGACATGGATCATTAATGCTGGGGTATCAGGCAGGGGCACCTGCTGGAAGGGTTTCTTTAGGGGGAATGTTCTAGGGGCTCTGAGGATCATAGCTCATGCCTGGCTCTTTCTAGGCTCTTGTGGCATTGGTATCTACTTGGTCTTTGGGATGCTCGAAGTTTGTGGTAGAGTGGCAGGCCATGGCAAAGCAACTCAGACGCTGATGTGATGTGGACATACTAGGGCAGCTGGTCAACAGGAAGGAATCCTTCCCCTGGCTCCTCCCCCCTTTCTGAGAACGGCCAGCTGTTCTGGAATTAATGGCAGTTTTCCCCAGGTGATCAGACAATTCCAAGGGAAAGAAGCCTGACAGAGCCAGCTGGCTGGAGCATCCCCACTGGTGGTTTTCAAATAGGGCATGGTGTGTGCTTTGAGGGATAGGTTGGGAAAGCCACCCCAGATGTGACGATTGGCATCTCTGGCTGACATTTGAGTCATCATTTGTGTGATGTGTGCGTTTGCTCACTGGTGGGAGAGGTGGCAGCGAAGCCCTCTTCTCAGTTCTCGTGTGCCTGCTGGACCACCACTGTTCACAGAAGCTCCTGTTGTGTGCTTAGCACCTCCGAGTCCTTCTTTTTGCTGTTTGAATGATTACTGTGCAGTGTTTGATTTGGTTAAGTTACAATCACGACCCTTTAAGGAGAAAACATATAATTCTAGTAATTTTATGGGGCTCAGGTTTCAGGCAAATGGAAACAAAATTGCCTCTAAAAATACCATATAGACACCCAGATTTGAATAAAGCGATAATAATAATAATAATAATAATAAAAGGCTTCCCTTGCCTTGAGATAAGTGAAATGTGACGGGAGGGGGAGGTACAGAGAGACCTAGGAGAAAAGAGAGGGGAAGAAAAGCTCCCGCCGCCCTTCCTTTCATTTCTGCTTTACCTTCTCCAAAGCGCTGGGTTTCCGTGTCATAAAGTGAAGCCGATCGCCACACTTGGTGAGATGGTCCTGGTCCCGCGCGCTTCCAGTACAGGTGGACGGAAAGGGGGCTGCCTGCCAAATACTTCTGGTTGGAGGGAGGGGTGAGAGTGCTCGCTCCAAACCACTCCTGGAATGGCTTGACTCGCCCGGCGCGAATCAATGACACCCTCTCGCTGGCTGCCGCAGGCTCCTGGAGCTGCGCTGCCGCGTGGATCCCCGGATCCGGACCCTGGCGGCTGGCGGCGCTTGGGGACACAGCCCCGGACAGTAGCGTGGCGTCCCGAGGTGGCCAGGTGGGTTTGCGGCGGCGGCGGCTTGGACTGAGAGCGGGGGTGACCATCAGGGACACTCTGGGGAGTCCCAGCCGAGCTGTGTGTGGGGAGACGATGGGAAGGAAGCCTATCAGGGCCTCCGGGGTAGCGCCGCGGGCGCACAGCAGCGGCCCCCACCCCTGGGCACCGCGGGCACTCCCGATCCTCGCCACGGGGACCCCCGTGGCCAGGGTGGAGCCCCAGGACGGCTCAGGTTAAGGCTCCAACCCTCTAGCCTCTCCGGAGAGCGTGTTGGGGAGCGGGGCGCGAGCGCCCCTGCGGAGCCCCTGGAACTAGGGGGCGATACCTGTGGCTTTCCGGGTCCCGTGGACCCTTGCCTGCCCACAGGCTCTTTTTCTTTTTTGAGCTAGGACTAGAAGAGGACTCTGAAAGGCAGTTGTGGATGTTACTTGGTTAGTTTAAATTTCTCCCTTCACCACCACCACCACCACCACCCCAAAAAAAAAATCCTTGGTCCTTCTGAGTGTCAGATGCAAAACTTGGGGCAAAACCAAAGCCATGGCAACTTGGCAGAAGTCTCTGGTTCCGAGGCCTTGGCAGAAATTAAAGAAAAATTGGCCCAAGTCACTAGGCGGGCTAGGGAGTTCAGTGCCTTTCGTATCCCCCAAGCTCGCATCAAATCCCGGGCTGAAAGGTAGGTAGGAGACACCCCAACTCCCCACCCCAGATAGGTAGACGTGAAAAACTGGAACTCTAGTCAAAACCCGGGTCCTGCAGGTTCCAGGCGACCTGGCGAGGGGAGCTCAGGGGGACTGACCCCATGTGTGCGCACCCCCGTGGGCGGCTCCCAGCCGGCTCCGTGGCAGTGCCTGGCCTGGGAAAGACTTTGGAAAGAGCTGCCTCCCCTTCCATCCTCCGCGTGGACCGTGAGTGTTGGGTGTTCATCCTGGTGCCCCCCGTGGTGAGGGTTCTCTGGGTGTTCCATTCTGATGCTAGTTTCTGCTGTCCAGGCTGTGCCAGGGAGCATATCTTTTGTTTAGTACCCCATACCTGGCTCTGAAGCAGTTCTGTGGTGGATGGGTGGAAGACCATTTCCCATCTCTTAAACTGCAGAATTTTGGAAATGTGAAGGAAGTGATTGAAACAATTAGGCAGTTTTCTCTAGTTCATCTAGGAAAGAGGCTTTGGGAAGAGAGAGGAATGCTAGGGGAGGGGGTGGTAAAGGGGATTTGAGGTGTGTGTGTGGGGAACCTACCAAGTTCAAGTTTCAGCTCTACTTCCCCCTCTGGCCCTCACAAGGCCTCTACTCTCCAGCCTTAGAAAAACCTCAGACACCCCCTCTGGATGAACTCTAGGAAGGGACAACAGCCTGGGTACTGCCACTATGTCCCTTTAAAGCCTATAGTGAGCTGAATGGGAAAAGAAAGCCACTCTCTCAAAAAAATTGTGCCTGACTGGGTAGATGGTAAGTTCGGTACTCCATGTGGTGTTTGGTATATTGCTCTGTGTGTGTGTGTGTGTGTGTGTGTGTACTGAAGCTTGAACTCGGGCCGGGGCACTGTCCCTTGGGGTTTTTTGTTTGTTTTTTTATGCTGGTTCTGGGGCTTGAACTCAGGGTCCAAGCACTGTCCCAGAGATTTTTTTTCTCAATGTTAGTACTCTACCAGTTGAGCCATAGATTTATTTCTGGCCTTTCTGGTAGTTAATTGGAGATAAGAGTCTCTTACATGGGTTTTCCTGCCTGGGCTGGATTTGAACTGTGTTCTTCACTTCTCAACCTTCTGAGCATCTAGGATTATAGGCATGAGCCATCAGCACCTGGCTGGTACTGCTTTCTAAGCTATCCCAAATCACCACCCTTAAGAGCCGCCACCACCATCCTCATCTATCTCATTTTACAACTGAGGACAAGGTGAACTTCCCCAGAGAGCAGTGTAGGCAGCACAGTATCCCTGGGTCCCTTGCACAAAATACTGAGGCACCTGTGCCATCCAAGTCCTGTGGCTCACATTTTGGATGACGGGACCTGATAAAACTAGATCTTACGAAGCTCCTTCTGTATGCTGCTGGCAGATACACACTCAACCCTCTAGAGAATCCAGAATCCATAGATGAGCTTTGCATGTCCATCAGTAAAACCAAGAGACCAAGGAGGAGATGCCTCCACAGTGCTGGGAAGGCCATATTGGGATCTGAAAAGGGGCTCTTGATGGCCAGAGTATCTGAGAAAGGCCTCAAAAAGGCAGTGATGTAGAGAGCCAGGGATGCAGCCCATGACAGAACATGTGCACAAAGCCCTGGGTTCAATCTCTAGCACCCTGTGAGTGTACATATACACAAATGAGGCTAAAAGGGAGGTGATATGGGAACAGAGACTTGAAGTAGGAAGATCTAGAGAGCAAAGCCTGGAGACTGCGAAGCATGGGGCTTGTCCTGCTAAGTGAGTGCTAAGAGATAAAGCTGGGAAGGCATGGCACAACCTGACGTGCTTTATGCTTTTCTTCAAATTTGCCATTGGTTATGGATGATTAGCTCCACTTTGCAGTTGAGGAAACTGAGACTCAAAGGTTAAGAAAGAGCTGTCCAGGAGGCAGAATTCAAAGCTACTTATTACATTCGACATCTTTTGGATCTTCCATCATATTAGTGGAGAAGGGAGTCACCCTGTTACATACTATTTTGTGTGGTATTAAGATCCTAAGTGTTACACATAGAATTAACTATTAGCCCAGATTTCTTTCATTTTAATCAATCTATCAGTAGTTATTCAACAACTATTATATTGGGTATTAGTGTTTCCAGGTACCATGTTAACTACTGGGCATTGGATAGTAAGTGAAATCAGCTGGTCCCCAGCCTCTATGAATGAAGGTAGGAACAGAAATACACAGCCCTCATTGGGACTGAGTGCACGAAGTGAGGCTTCACATGGGAAGGTATCATAGAAACATTGCTATAAAAACAGCAGTAGGAAGCCTAGGTGAAAATGAGAAAAGGAAGGGGCAGAGAAGTTGGAATGATAGTTGTTCTCATGTCAGTCTCTAGGACTTGTTCCAGGCTTAAGGGAACGATGTGGATTACACATAATCAGCTTGTTCCCCAAGTGCTCAGGAAGCTCTCTGAGCCCCTGCCAATCAGATGACTGCTTTAGGGTTCACAGTCATGTGTTCCCAAATGAGCCTGTACTTGGACACATCCTAGCTGGAGATGACAAGAGGCTGAGAGTAAATGGCTCCAGCAAAACCAGGATTGGAACAAAAGTCTCTTGACTGTGGTTCTTATAGCAGCTTTCCCTGGCTAGCCAAGACAGTTTCAGGGCTCAGAAGAGAGCAAAGACCCCCTTTCTCCACTGTGTCTGCATTTACAGTATCATTCCCTGAGGCTCTGATCCTTCTCTGTTTTAGCTAACCATTTAGCTCTCTCTTAATAGAGTGCTGTTGGATGGATATTTGAGACAAAGCAGTCATAAATATTCTGGGATATCTGACCTGTTAACTCTCCTTCCATCTTGTACGGTATAGTTAGTATAAAACAGCTACCTCTAATATTAACTGTCACTTTAAGGATGGTGAATTGATACCTCTGTCTCAAAGCACTTGCCCATCCAGGTGATACTCTGAGAGCTTCCTTTACCACAGCTGACAGCACTGTCCAGGAACATATGTTTCCTCTTCTTCCTTAAAAACAGAGAAGACAAGGAAGAAAAACCCTCCTAGGTCACAATGCATTTGATCTTTCACATAGCATTGCCAGAATAAGACATTTTTCTTCCAATACTGAGATGACCAGCTTGATGAAGGTAGCAAAGGAGTGCTGCACTGGCTGTCTTCAGTGTTTATAGCAATTACACAGGTGTATAATTGCACAGGGATGTTTGTTTGCTCAGTCAGTGTGTAGCCCTACAGGTTGGGCCAGGGAGAGGGCTGTTCAGTTTGTTTTCCTTTGGCTGGGAACTGCAGAAATGAATAGAGGGAGGGGAATCAGGTTGAGAGATTGTTGCCAAGAGCAATTTGGAGTCTCCTTCATATTAGTCAGAGATCATGTTTTTCCTTTCTGAAGCCGCATGCCTTGTAGCAACTTCTACAAATGGCTTTTATTTATTTATTTTTTGTGGTGTGTGTATGTGTGAGTGTTCACACACACGTTTTAGTTTTTGTTTTGAATTTTAACTTGCTAGACTTCTCATGACTAAGCAAAATTAATTAGTTTAGGAAGTGGGGGTGATGAAATGGGCCCCTGATATCATACATTTTACATGTCATTGCTTAATGAATTTGAATACTGATCAACCTTGAGGTATCATGATGGGGTACAATGAATAATTCCTTTGAAGGGAAAGTTTATCTTCAGTGGATGACATTGAAAACTGAAGCATAATTTCACTTTCCCTCTATATAGCTTGATCCTGTGTTTACACAAAGAGGAATACTTGCTCTCTTCTGTTGCATTTGCTTTTGCTCTGTTTGGAAGTTCCCTCTACTTGGGCCTGACTTGAAAGGAATCTACTCCAATAGGCCTCTTTCTAGCTCACTCTCACCATGCACCTCCCTCCACCATTATAAGAGGCATGCAGGCTCAGGGAGCCCAGAACAGAGAATGTTGCCTGGCCCTAGCCAGCCTCTTCTAGGACAGGAGCCCTGGTGCAGGCTGTAATCTACCAGTCAATAAGTAAGTCTATCTACTGAACAAATTGAATGAACCAACTTCAAGACCCCAGACTTGAAAAATCACCTAATAAGACAGTGTATAAATCTCTATTGTTTTTTTTCAGATTAGATACAAACCAGATGCAGATATACACATGACCTGAATGATATATAATTGGACTTGGCCTTCAGGAAAATCTGTGCTGCCTGCACACATGTATGTACACATGCATGCAGGGCTCTTGCCTGGTTTTATCTATGGATTCTGGCTGACTATTGAGTTATTTCTGCAGATAAGACTGGCCCACTGGTCTTCATGGAGCTACTGAAAAAGGCCACTGGAGAGGGGACCCTGCCTCTGTTAACACCTGCCTTTCTTAAGCCCTACAAAAGACTATGAGAGGTTACCCCTAGAGGCAGAACTGAAATAACCAAAAAGTTTCCTACTGATGATTGTTTTGTTTTTGATTTTCAGTAACTACTTTATCATGATGTAATTCAGTGTATCCATTTAAATGTATATAGTAGCTATAGAATATTACCAGGATTATGAAACAGTCATTGCAGTCAAGTTTAGATAATTTCATCACACTAAAAAGAAGCCCTATACCCATTATCAGTCACTGACCAGTGTATCCCTATCCTCTAGTTCTAAGTCAGCAGTAATTTATACTCTGGCCATTTAGACCAAAGAATGTGTGGATGTGGCATACAGATGGAATGATATAGGCCTTTTGTGATGGACTTTCAATTAGCACAGTGCTTTCAAGAGAGATCTGTTTTGTAGCAGGTATCAGTACTCCATTTCTTTTTATCCTTGGATGGATATGCCATACTTCATTTGTCCAATCTCTAGGAGATGATTATCTGGGTCATTTCCACATTCTTGCAAATAATGCTGCTATGAATATCCATGTGTATGTTATTCATTGTTCATGTACATTGTACATCATTGGCATTGGGTTCATTTCTCTTGGATATATATCCAGGTTACATGTGGTTCTGTTTTTAACCTGCAGGGGAATTACTAGACTGTTTTTCACAGGGCCTGCATCAGCAGTACGTGAGCGCCCCAGCTTCTCCATATTTTTTTATTAATAGCTATCTAATATTCTTGGTGTTTGGTTTGTGGAGACAAAGTCTCACTAGTAGACCAAACTTGCCTCAAATTTGTAATCTTTCAGCCTCTGCCTCTCTGAGTGTTGAGTTCCTAAACTGTGCCACCACACTGGCAGCCATCTATTTCTAAGGAAGAAGTCAGTGTCCAGGAAGTACTCTGGAGTTAACTCAGTCCTGTATTCCACAGTTGTCATGTGAGTCAGTGGAAGCCTGGAGCATCCCCAGTGCTCGCCAAGTCCATGTCTCTTCCTACCTCCATATTGACTTTTCCCTCTATAAACATTGCTTTGAGTAGTTGGATGCTCAGTTCCCCACTGTGTCACAGATCTGCAATGAAATAATTTGAATCCATTGTTCTGGGGCCAATTGGGATGACACTCTCAAAAAAAAAAGGTAACTTTGAATTAATTAGCATGGAGGAATTCACCTTGTTTGAAAACTTTCAAAGATTACAGAAATTTGTCTTTCCTTTGAATGTGATTATTAGCCATTCTGTGGCAGTAAAGCAAACCTCAGCACCAGAAGGGAAGTCCAGCAACTTCCCTGGAGTCATTGGGACAGAATTTGGCCATTATAATCCATGAGCCTCCTGGGCCAGGTTCTGCTAGCCATGAACTCTTAGTGCTTAGTATAGCAGTTCCCAAGCCTGACCACACATTGTCAGCACCTGTGAAGCCTTTTAAAAGGTGACAGGTGCCCAGGCCCTGTCTGAGAAGGGCTGATGTAGAATGGAAGTAAGTAGAAGGGCTGAAGTAGAAGTGAGGAACTGTAGAGCTGGTCATCATGAAGTATGAGAACACTGATCCCATCTGTGCCTCAGTTTCCTCACTCCAAACAAGGAGAAGGAGAAGCTGATATTTTCCCAAAGAGTTTTACACAACTGTTTCAAGCTGATCAGTTTTTAATGGGCCTGTCATTGCATGACAATTAATTTGTAAAGAAGTGTTTTGTTGCTAAAACAGCTATAGAGAGTTCTTGGCTAATTGGCTTCTGGGGTTCCACTGGAAAGATCTGAGAATCACTTCTTCACAGCACAATTGTCCCAATTGCCTGGAGGAGGATTTTATAGGAGTCATACAAATGGCTCTTAGGTGATAAGAGTCATGCTTTTTGAGGACAGGGACTAGGTCATCTACTAGTGCTGCTCTGGCTGGCTGTATGGCCAACTGTGATGGATAGAATTTGACTTGGGACCATTCTCTTCTCTCTACCCCTGTGATATCCTGTCTACTTCCTTTGAAGCCTTTATAACTTTTCCTGTAGCCTTCTATGTTTTACAGTAGTCCAGAGGTTCATTCCAGTACTCATTCATGTATTCATTCAGCATTTCCTGAGTTCCTCCTATAGATAACAAATGGGCTAAAACTCTAGTCCTGTCCTCAAATAATGTTTTAGCACATTTTAAGCAGAGTAGCAGCTCAAGGCTAGTTCCCAGAGGTACAATCTTCAGGGCTCCTTGCTTTGATTGAAGGAAAGTCGTGAAGACATTTGAATTCATGGCATATATGGAAGAGAATCGGTCTCAAACTCTGTGTCTGCAAAGCTTGGTCTGCTCCCCACCTTTCCCACAAGGTCTCAGCCCTATTCAAGATACTTAGATAGTGCTTCCCGTCATTCTGGTCTTAGCCAGGGACTTGCCCTCCTCTTCAACTCCCACCTGCTAGGAGAAGGCTGGTGGAGGAGGGGCAGGGAGGGCCAGTTTATTCAGAGATCTGAGCTCCATGCTCCAGCCCTTGGCTCTCACCCCATAACCCTGACTGGACAATTCACAGGACAGCTGTGTGCTGAGGACTGAAATAATCAGTGTTTATTAAAGCTGTTGGAGGGAGGGCCAGTGGGGGAGGAGGGAAGTAAGGGTCGCATTTCTGCCTTCCAACAAGAGAGAGGCCAGGTGAGGAAACTTGAGGCCAGCTTCCATGCCCCATGCCCAGAGCCTTCTCCCTCCCTTCCTGGGGAATGACACACAGGGAAGGACATTAGAGCCTGCTTTGGGGGTGTTCTGAGAGGTTTTTTTTTTAATGAGGGAAGAACCTTGACGGTTCATTTGAATAGGGATTAATGTCTCTGTGGCCTGGACCTGTAAAGAAGGAGAAATTCGAGAAGAGTAGAAGTTGCAATAAAAGGAAACAGGCTTGATCTGCTTCCAACTGATCAGAAGATCTTCCAGTTGGCAGCTTTGAAAGGAACATGTTTGGGGTAGTTTTCTGTGTGTGTGTGTGTGTGTGTGTACACGTGCACGCGCACACGTGTGTGCATGTGTATGTGTGTGTATCCTTGGTGAATGCCTATACCTTGGGTCTCTAACCAGGTGAGTGAGATACTTGGAAGTTACAAAGCCACCCTGAGTCTTTAGTTTCTAGTTTGTTTTGTTGTTACTTGTTTGCTTTCTTACTTTGGGTTTTATGGGTCTGACATTTTATTGGAAGTTATAAAGCCACCCTGAGTGATTTTGTTGTTTGCTTGCTTGCTTTTGGTTTTATCATTTGGGGGGAGTTTTGAGGCAATGTTTTCCTAGGTCTTGTGTACCACCACACACAGCTCTTGGCCCCTAGTTTTATTGCTCATCTTTAGTACCTTTGTGGAAGATAGAAGCATACATTACAGAAAACCTTTTCTCCCACTTTTCCTTCATTCCACTGGGGCCTGCCCACCTCAGTAGCATTTTATTCCATAGTCACCCCTCTCTTAACACTTCTTCCAAACTCTCCTTGATCCTTTTGTTCTGAGGAGCCTACTTAGTTCTAGGAAAAAGTCAACTCTTCAAATTGGTGGCAGATGGAAGGCACTGATGAGCATGGTGGGGAAAGTCAGGTCTAGCTGAAAGGACAGAAAAGTAGCCACCCATCAAAGTGACTCTGTCTCCTCCAAGGCAGTGGGCTTCCAGGTAGCACTGGGTGTGACCCTCAGCAGTTTAAGACAAAAGTTGCTTGGCAGCTATTCTGGATGACTCAGGCCTTGGGAGGGGGCCCTGGGCAGGGCTGGGCCTCATCTGGCAGGCCGTGGTGGACCTGCAGCTGTGAAGTTCTCCAATCTGCTGCTTCACTGGACTCTTCCCCTGCATCTGCTCCCTGCCTAGATGAACAGTTTCCCACCCCATACACTCCTCTTTTCTCCTGCTCCCGTGGTGCACCCTCTGAGTGAACTTGGCCTCCAGCTCTTGGAAGCTTTTCCAACAACACGAGAAGCTCTGCAGACATAGGCAAAGGAGAGGGGCTGAGCAGCGGCCAGCCCAGAGTACATGCTGAGATGGGAGGCTTGGGAAGGCCTCGCTTGGGAGGAGATGAGAGGAGGACAGAGGGTAAGAGGAGAAATGCTGGTCCACATTGCTTTTTCCATAGCCAGGAGAGCCATCACAGATATGACTGACAAGGAGACAGTAACCTCTACTGTGCCCAGGCCCCTACTGGCCCAGCGGGACATGTATTCAGGTCTCGGTTCTCCCTTCTCAAGGCCATCATCTGTCTAGTCAGGTAAGACCTGAATGTGAAAAGGAAGCAATAATCTATAGAGTCAGCATCCCTCAGCTGAGTGGTCCAGGAAGGAGTGCTGGTCAGTCAGTATAGCCAATGAGATGTGGACTGAGGGACATGGGAGGTCTCAGACAGGTGCTTTGAGTTAGGACCAGTCATAACCGTGGCCACATGGCACAGGCTCTGTAATCAGACTGTGGTTCCTGTCCTGGCTCTCTGATTTACAAAGTTATGTGATTTTGGTCCATTACTTAACCTCTCTGCACTGAGGTTTCCCCCATTTGCAGCAAGATGAGAATAAGGCTACATACGGTTAAGAGAACTTATCATTGTAAGGTGTGGCGCATGCTCTGCATGAGGAGACCATCCCCATGGGGACAGGCCCTAATTTGCACCATGGACTTCCTGCACTACTCTTCCTGAAGCTTCAGGACTCTTTCCCCTCCTCTTCCTCTACTCCTTCCTGTCTTATCTCTTTCTTTCTTCCTTGCTCTCTCCCTTCTTCCCTGTCTCTAAGGCTAAGGTGTTGTTTAGACCTGAGTCCCTCAGGAGGTAGAAGTCCCCTCTTCCCACATGCCCACTCAGGGGCAGCTTCATAAATCCACAGACTCAATGAGGATCTCTGTCTTTCCCCCTTTCTCACATCACACATCCTTCAGAGGGGTCCATGAGACATAGAGTGATGGAGGTATCCCGGTCATGATAGTCAATTCCAAGGTATTTCCAGGTATTATACAGCTGGATGTCCCCTGGAACTGGAAGAACTTGAAATGTGGGGAATAGGAATAAACTGATTTGGTGAAACAAAAGGAATCTTAATTTTTTCAGTGGCTTTCAGGTTATTTAGTTCAGGAAGCACTGGGTCATACTGTCCAGGGCTAGACTACAAGTCCTTTGTTAATGTGGTCAGAGGGAACAGAGCCCAGCTTTCCCAAGTATCAAGGTTTCAGGAGGTATATCAAAGGTAGTGTATCTTTACTCTGTTTAATCAGAAATTCCTTGTATTTGTCTATGACAAAATCTGGGCTTGCTCTTAGGCTAAGTCATTTTATAAGTGATAGTGAACAATTTCCTCATGATGGATTTTTCAAACTAATTATTTCCAGGGACTAAATTGGAAAAGGTAATAATACTATGTGAGGAAATCAGCATGAGTGGTAATAAAATAGAAACACCAGTATGTAAACTTCAGAAATGATATCATTTGAAGAGATCAAAAGTTTTATATATATATATATATACATATATATGTATATATATACATATATATGTATATAACATGGAGAGAGAGAGAGAGAGAGAGAGAGAGAGAGAGAGAGAGAATAGTCCTAGTCAAAAGTGTAGAGCTTCCAGAAGTCTCACCATAGGTGCTTGTGAGTTCTCATGAGATGGCCCTACCTCTGGCATGCTGCTCCCCTTCTCTGGCAGGATCCTTCCAGGATGACTTTCCCAAGGCACCACAGAGAAAGAGTTGCACAGTGCCACACATTCTTTACATGGACACCTACCTCTCTCTCTGTGCTGCTACCTCACACCAGAGGAGCATCTGCCCCAGAAGCTGCCTGGACACAGCTACTTCCCTGGATCATATGATCTACTGGGATCATCTAATAAGGGACAGGCAAATGACATTTAAAGCATCAGGAGTACTCTGGCCTGAATATTCTCCTCTGTAAATGGCAGAGCCAGACTGCAGGTCTACTTGACCCCAAGACCAAGCTCTTCAGGCATGGTATTGCGACAGCTGGTGCCTTTGCCATCCTTTCCCATCTAGAGGAGACAGCTAGAATCCTGAAATGAGTTGTCTTTGGATAGTGCTGTTTGCCTTGGTACAAAAGACTTCCCATGCACCATGTACAAGAGGCTCCCTAGCCAGCTGGAGATAGAAGGAATGCGAGGATGCAAAACAGAGAGCTATAATGCAGGGAGGGGAGACACAGCCTTCAGGGAAGGGGAAGCCTTTTTCCTTAAGGTGTTCTCTAGACATGTGTCTAATTATGTTTAGGACAAGAGTCCTCTTAAGGTTCACTCAAGCTGGGTGTTTCAGACCTGTGTTTCAGTCTCAGCTCATACACTTTGCAACTGAGTCTCTATACACCTGCATGCTCTAAGCCTTGAGTTATTTGTCTATATAATTGGATGATCTTAGCACTCTCTGACTGAGCAAGAGAATTTGTATCCACTATATAGTAGCCATCATCTCTGGGCCCCCATCCCTTCCTTTCCCCATCCCTTCCTTTCTCTCAAGTTTTGGTCATGATTGTGGCATTTCTCCTGCCATCACCAAATCCTGACCTGAGACCATCCAACCACTATCCACAAACTCCTATATCCCTGTACCTGAAGACACTGGTGATCCTCACACAGGTTGGAATTACTGGAGTGAGCATGCAGTCCACCTCACCCAGCCGGCTCCTCTGTAGTAATGATGAATTTAATCAATAACATGATAAACTATGACTCAGTAGGAAAAGCATCTGGAGAAGCTAATTAGCAACAGAACACCTCAGCTCTCACCAGTGATTGGTTGCATCTTGTTTGGCTCTGGAACAACTGTGCAGACTCTGTTCTAACATGTGTTACAAGTGCCCGGTGTCCCCTAGAATGTCACCCAGGGCACCCATTCCCACTTCTCCCAGCCCAGGCAGGTTGCAGCCAGACACATAGACTGTAGGCTTTGCTCAGCTCTTTCATCAGCTCAGAGAATGTGACAGTTCTAGGTAGAGGTCACCTTGCCCCTAAAGTAACTGATGCCAATTAAAGGGGCCAATCTGCCCACAGCGTCGGGGTGATAGCATCCAGCCTGTGATCCCCAGGTCATGGGGTTAACATGACAACTGCAATGATTTCCTTGCAGACAACTCTGCTTTAATTGGCATTTTTCCTGGCTGACTGAATGCTACAGGAAAGAAACCATTTCACTGTCCTCAGGCTACAACACCTCCTGTCTATCCGCATCCCCAGAGCTGAGCATCACACATAAAATAAATACAAGAAGAACCATTCTTCATGTTCTAAATGATGTGCAATATGCATGCCATGTGTTTGTCTTCAAAATTCATTAACAAAAATACATAATCATTCCTTAGGATAGATATACTTTAAAGATATATCTTGTAGCACATATGTCTCCATGTCATCTTCTTCCTCCTCTTCCTTTTCTTCCTTCTCTATCTCCTCCTCCTCTTTTTGATGGCTCTTGAACTTGAACTCAGGGATTCACACTTGAGACTCTATCACTGAAGCCCTATTTAGACCCTTTTCACCATACTCATTTTTCAGATAAAGTCTCAAGTGTCTGTCTGAGGCCATCCTTGGATGTTGGTCCTACCTATGTCTCCTTTGTAGCTGGGATTATAAAAGCATACCACTATGCCCCACTTGTTGGTTGCAGTGGGGGTCTCCCTACCATTGCTGGCTGAACAGCAATCTTCTCAACACATTTGTTGTTCTCAGAGCCACAGAATCAACTCTGAGGATTACTGTGTGAATTGTCTTTCAATATTTTTTTGTTGCTCAGATATTCTCAGAGAAGGGGCCACTTCAGAGTGAAGAAAATTTAAGGAAGCAACATCTGCATAGAGCTGGGATGAGGAGAGCTTGAGAGGCCAAGAGAGAAGCTACAGCTTCAGTCAGCCCCATGAGACCCTCTGGAACAAAAGTAACCCTTTAGGTTTATCCCAGATTGATCCAAGATGCCCGGGTCATGCTAGAGCCTCTGAAGCCTTCTGTGGTCATTGAATACTAGACATCCCTGGAAGGATGAGGGTATGGCTTTGCTAGTGTCATGCAGCTGTGGCACCCTTGGGGCTGTCCTGAGCTGAGGGCTGATGGCTGACCTTGCTCCTAGTGGCTGGACCACTCCTGAGTGGGTCATCTGCAGCCTGTGTTTGGCTCAGATTCCCTATTCATTGTAAATTCCCTGTGGGTAAGAAGTATATTCTATATTACTGTATGTCCCTGCTTTGGTCCTCCGCATGTAACTAAATATTTGATGGGTGATGGCAAAGTAATCAGTGCCCCAGATGGAGACACAGCCATGGGCATCAGACTTTCTGGCTTTCTTTGCCCAGTGACAGATCATCCAGACGCTCACAGCTGCTGGGAGAGAGATGTCACAGTTCAGGGCCCTGACACTCTTGCTAGACAGAGCCTAGAGACAGGCCCCACCACACCCTTTGGATCTACAACCCTCTTATCAGATCCATGTGGGAATATTTCAGCTATCCTAAGAGTGAGGAGTTACAGTCCAAGAACACCAAAGTTGCTACCATTAGTCTGTGTATTTGCTCCCTCCTTGAACACCTACAGTTCCTAGTTCAGGGGAGCTTGGGGTGGGCAGGTCTTCCTCTCCCGGAAGTGGATAGTCTACATAGCCACCGGAAGGGAAATCCTGGAACACACACAGCCCCACCAACCCAGGGTAACCTCATTCCTTGTCCATTCTGTCTCCAGTTCCCACAGCCCTGTCTCTCTGGCATGACCCCTGCCCCAACTCCACCCCCTGTACTTTGCTGCCTAGTGCAGATGTTTCAGAGCTGTTGTAACATATCAAGTCCTCATGATCCCTGTCATCCCAGCTGCTCTGAGCCTTCTCAGTGCATTCGGCTGTCGCCATGTGGCACTGGGATCTCAGTGGCTCCCCTGACTGAGAAGCTTCTAACACAGGAGCTTCCCATTTCTGCCCTCTACGCCCCTCCCCCACATGCTGCTTCAACAGCTCTGTACCTATAAACTCATGATAAAACAAGCACTCCATCTTCATAACAAAAGGGAAAAATAGTATCAATCCACCCAAAATAGGGTGGTAGAATCAGTCATCCCTGTCAACCATTAAAAGACCCAAACATGGCACAGCACCATGGTTGGGTCTGTATGGTACTATTCACCACAGAAAGAATAGACTAGAAACCCCACAGCTCTCACCATGCTGCCTGCCCTGAACAGTAGTGGCATAGCTGTCTGTCCAAACGGAGCTCAGTTTCCACAGCCCCTGAGATAGGTTTGGTTACAGAAACATTAATTGGGATGGCTCCAGTTCAACTTGCCTGGCTGCAGAAGCCTGGCACCTCCTCTGCCACCCTGAGGACCACTGTGAGCTCTCAGGACATCAGAGCCACTCTGTTCTCTGCATAGCCTCACCCTTTCTCTGCCTCCCCTTTGTCCACAGGGTCCAAGATCTGATCCCCACCCCCACCCCATCCTCAACCTTTCTCCCAACCCCTATTTCCTGGATGTCTTTATTTCCTGTCTCTCGGGACATATGGGGTCATACATGTCTCTTTCCAGTCTGTCCCCAGGACCACAGCTCAAGCTCTTGCAATCTAGACCCTTTATCAGTTCTACACAAAACTAAGAACACAATGATGTTTGCACCAGACAGCTCCCTTTGAGTGCTGCTGTGATGGCTGTGTGTAAGAGAAAAGATTGGACCCCAGCTCAGAGGGAGCTAAGAAGTAGGAACAGGTATACTGACGGGGGAGCAGGGTTCTAGTGTAAATGTCCTTTTAATTGCCCTTCAATAGTGTGATTCATAAAGGTTTTTATTTTTTAATATATATTTTTATTGTAAAGATACTGTTCAAAGGGGTTACAGTTACATGAGTAAGGTAATGATTACATTTCCTATCAAGCCTTTTTTTTTTTAAGAGCAGTATGCTAGGCATGGTGGTACATGCCTGTAATCTCAGCACTTGGAAGGTTGAGGCAGGAGGAGTTTAAGTTCAAGGCCAACCTGAGTTATGTAGCAAGACCCTATCTCAAAAACCCAAGAGCAGAGAATATTGCTCAGTGGTCGAGTGATTTTCCACTTGCACAAAGGCCTGAGTTCCATCACCAGGATGACCAGATGATAGCTAGGTATAGGTAGGTAGGTAGATAGGTAGACAGACAGACAGATAGATAGATAGATAGATACATACATACATACATAGGTTAGCACATACTTAAAAGGAAGAGTTGTGGAAGGCACAAAGTCTACAGAAAGCAGCTGGGAAGACCTTCTTGTCCCTGGACTCTGATGCCAGCATAGAGACTAGAGATACCTAGGAAGATGTTACTTTGATGTTTGAGTGTTGTTCTGGCCCTCAGGAGAGAGTTGATCTTGCCATTAGATGGGTATTCCACTTCCTCTTTCCTATCTGCCATTCCTGGACCATGGCACAGCTGATGAGCTGGACTGTCTCTGAGGGACAGCTATCCTTTCACAGAAGAAGAGGAAGACAGGAAAGAACAACACCCCTGAGTCTGGCTCAGAGAAAGGAAGTAGAGGAGCCGGCATGAGAAGCGCCTGCCTTCCCCAGACTGGCTTTGGGAGGATCAGGCAGAGGCTTCTGAGCAGACCCTGCAGGTATGCTCCTTCCTTTCAGAGCTGGTACTGCAGATAAATTAATATGCAACTTTACAGTGCTTCTTCTCTGCATCCTCGGCAGCCAGGTCAGGGAAGGCTGGTGCCCTGCCTGGGTGCATGGTACAGGAAAAGCCACTTGAGTGGGAGAAGGATGCTCAGCATGGTTTCCCTCACCTCTGTTTGGGAAGGTGCAGGCCTGCCTACTGCGTGTGGCAGACCCAGGAGTCTCTTTCTCCAGCACCCAGTTCTCCAACCTGCCACATCCTGAACCTGGCCACTTCTCCTGCCTCATGGCACCAGTGCCCTTAGCTGCCACCTGAACTCCTGTCTCCCTGCTTCTACTCTGAATCCTCCCACACGGTTCTCCCAGAGAATCACCTTTTAAAACACAAGTAGGCTCTGTCATGTCTGGCTTCAAATACCTCAGTGGTTCCCATAGTAATTAGATTGAATTTACAATTTCTTCTTGTGACTCAGAAGGTTCCCGGGAGACCCATAGCTTGGACCTTACATGGAGGTATATTGCAAATGCCGCATCTCAGGTCCCATCCCAGATCTTCTGTAGCAACATCCTTAGCTGTTATGTTTGACAGTTTGAGAAATGGGGATCTAAGGGACCTAATGAAATCTGCCCAGCGTATCCCTACACGTTGACTCAGGTTCGACACAGTGTAGATTCAGAAGGCTGTCTCTGAACTATCAACCACAGGAACCCCCTTCCCACTTCCACTTCAAGTCCTTATGATTTTATTTCTGTTTTACTTTCTTTGGAGTGCAAATGTCCATCAATGAGTTCATGATTACATCCAGACATTACTGTGAGTCTTAACACAGGAATGTAAGTGTCTTCAGGTGGGGGGAGCTCCTGTTCACTACTACACCCTTTCAATCAGAAAGTCCCTGTAGAGGAAGGACCCAATCAAACTGCACATGCTTCCCAGGTACCTATGACCGGCCTATGCAAGGTGCCTGTGTCCTCTGAGAGTTTGTGGTTAGGTAGTAAGGATCCATATGTCACGTATGAGAATTAATTCAAAATGTGGGACCTAAATACAAATGGAGAAATGTCTCCTACTCAGTTGATGAGCTGAGGAGAGGGAGGTGCCCAGGGAAGGAATGTGTGGAATGTAGGTCTCCAGGAACATGGTGCTGGCAGTGGGAACAAAGCCTCATCCATTGGGTTTGGGGTGATAGCCTGTCTCATTCTTGCCTGACAGAAGCAAAATAGTCTGTAGAGATTCAATAGATCAAGCCAGGAGCCAGTGGCTCACACCTGTAATCCTAGCTACTGAGGATCTGAAGATCATGGTTTGAAGCCAAATCGGGCAGACAAATCCAAAAGATTTTTGCTTCCAATTAACCAGCAAAAGCCCAGAATTGGAAATGTGACTCAAGTGGTAGAGCAATAGCCTTGAGCAAAAAGCTAAGCAAGAGTGTGAGGTCCTGAGTTTAAGCCCCAGTACTGGTGCATGGCATACGTGCGCGCGCGCACACACACACACACACACACACACACACACACACACACACACACACACAAAATATTCAGAGGATTAGGTTCCAGTGTTTCTTCTGTCCTCAGCCAACATGGAGACAAGGCCATGAGTGAAGCTATGGTTTTCAAAGGGGGTTCCCCTGTCTATTGACAACAGCTGGTCCCATTGATGGGGACTTGTTTGAAATGTAGAACCTAATACCCACTCTATATGTACTCAGAATCAAGGGAGTAAGATGCAGCCACGGTGTTTTGGCAGCTGGTCCAAGTGATTCTGGTGCAAGCTAGAGTCTGACAGATGGTTGTGATCAAAATAATATGGACATCTCCTTCTTTTACTTATGATTAATTTATTATAGAAAATTTACAAAATCATAAAAGTCAAAAAAAATGAAGGCATCAGTAATTCTACCATTCAGAAATAACTCCTATCAGTATTATGGCATTTTAGTGTATCTTATAGCAACTTTTTAAAAAGGCATTGTATAATGGCATTTTTTTTAACTTTACAAAATTGAAATTATTTGGGCCATTCGGCTCCTTTTAGCAGAGCATATCTCTGAGCTAATCGTTCATTGAAAATCTCATTTTAGTGGCTAAGCACTCTTCACTCACATTGATGTATCATAGCAACTATATACTTAGGTAGTTTTCTACTTCCTCTAATACAAATGGTACCAGAGTGAACATTCTACTTAGGAAGTCTGGTTATTTTCTCAGAACAAAATGCCAGAACAGGAAGGGCAAATTGAAAACTATTCTAGGTTTCTCCATGAACTTTTTACTGTTAAGAAAGTTTTTGAGGGGCTGAGAGGGTGGCTCAGTGGTAGAGCACTTGCCTTGCATGCATGAGGCCCTGGGTTCGATTCCTCAGCACCACATAAGCAGAAAAAAAGCCGGAAGTGGCGCTGTGGCTCAAGTGGTAGAGCGCTAGCCTTGAGTTGAAGAGCTGAGGGACAGCGCCCAGGCCCAGAGTTCAGGCCCCACAACTGGACCCACACACACAAAAAAAAAGAAAATTTTTGAATATATGTGTTTTTGGGCACCAGGGGGTCATGCCT
Source organism: Dipodomys ordii (assembly GCF_000151885.1). NCBI lineage: Eukaryota > Metazoa > Chordata > Mammalia > Rodentia > Heteromyidae > Dipodomys > Dipodomys ordii. The sequence goes on along the minus strand of NW_012267259.1, from coordinate 767,708 downwards.
ATAATCCTAGCTACTTAGGAGTCTGAGATCTGAGGATCAAGGTTTGAAGTCAGCCCTGGAAGACAAATCCATGAGACTTCTATCTCCAATCAATCACCAAAAAGCTAGAAGTGGAGGTATGGACAGAGCCCAATCTCTGAGTTGAAGCCCCAGTACTGGCTGGCACACACAGACACATGGACATACACACACACACATATGTATGTATATATATATATATATACATACATATGTGTCTCTATATTATACAACTTACATATACTAATTAAAAAACTTAAGTGTGTTTTGTATATTTATAGCACATGCAGCAAAAGAAAGCTCATTCAGTAGCCCTATAGAAAGAGCAACCTCCATTTAAAAGAAAGCCCTACATCTCAGAAGTCTAAAGGGACAAAACTAAGTGAAAATTCACAAACAGTTTTCACATCATAAATATCCAGCTCACATAAAAAGTTGGATTTGATTACTAGTTAAAAAAACTCAAGTGAAATCTCCAATATTTTCCTGTTTTTAAGTCACCAATTTCATAAACCATTGTAAACATTATAATAATTGAGTTGGCAAGGAAACAGGTATTCTTTACCATCTCTTCATACTACTTCTGGGAGAGAGGTTGGGTATACTGAAGATTCCTCCCACTGCAGTTTGTTAACTGTCATTAAAGCCCATCCATGGAGCAGTGTCTGGATGGGGAATGGATAGTTGGCTACCTCCAACTCCACTTCTACTAAGATCATCCAGATGCTATTTTAAACGCTCTCCTTATATTAATTAATTGTACCTTTGCAACCATCCATTCAGGACCCATTCAATATTCCTGTCCTATAGATCACAAAATGAGACCAGAGAGTCTAGTAACTTACCTAAGATCATAGAGTAGGCAAGTGACCACACTAAGATTTGAACCCAAGGAGTCTTGCTCTTAACCTATGCTCCTAATTACTGCCTTCCAATATGGTAGAACTTGTGGACCAAGAGGTTAAGCTACCCTTACCAGCCCCCTCCCCCCAACACTAGAAGGGTTTTCTCTTTTCTATTACCTTGACGTTCATTCAGCCCTATCATTATCTGCCCTCTACTAACCTTGGCTGTGCCTTCTAGTTTGTCCTGCTCAGAGATACTCTTATTATTGTTTAGAATCCTCTAGATGTGAGATAATGATAAGAAAGACAAGTGGTTTATAAAGAGTAGAATACTGGCTTTGTCCACAGAGGTACTAGGATGTCCAGTTTTGCTTGAAAACATACCTGCAGTTTCAGTGCCCTTAGGTTCGTGGAGTGGGCAAGGCAGCTAAACACATTTGAGAGTCTCCCCAACCCCCGGCCCCAGTCCCCAGGCTACGGGTATTGTTGGGACCTTCAGAGAGGTAAAAGTGAAGTCCCTTCTCAGCTCACAGCATTTCCTTGGGACTCAGGAGCAAGCATCAGCAAATGGAGCCCCTATACTTGAGGAATGATATTTCCTTCGGAGGCAATGCAGACCAGCTCTCATGGAATAATAGAAACAGTACCAGATACCCTAAGTGATGCCAGCTTCTGGTGGCTTGCTGAGGGAAGTGTCCTCTGGACAGGGACCTGAAGAATTACAATAGCAATGAGTGAGTGAGACAAGCAAGCAAATGAGGCAGGAGGTTCAGGTGTCCTAAGGAAGTGAGCAGTCCACGCAGGCTGGATCTGGGGTTCATGCAGGAGAGAGACAGGTTCCAGCCAGGCAACACTGGAAGGGTCCCTATGGTAAAGGCTTCTCCCAACAGGCTGAAGCAAACATGTACAGAGAAGGACAGAAAGGCCAAGGCCAATTGACTATGTTAAAGCAATTGGATCCACATGGCTGACAGGCTAGTGCTCTGTTCCATGGGATCATCAGCAGAGGTGAAGGTAAAAGCCAACCCAGATACCCAGTATCCAGATGGCACTCCACCATCCATCCCCCCAGCACTGTTAGCTCCTCACCATTCAACTGTACTGCCTAATGCACCATGGCTTGTCCAATGTCTCTCCCCCACCGAGCATACAGTGGGAACAGACCAGGCACATAGACTCGTTCTAAGATGGGGGAACACCGAGGTAGTACACACAGAGAAGAACCAAGTGAAGGTCTACAGTAGCCAAGATAGCTCACAGAGATGAGGGGTCTGAGCAAGGTACCTAAGGTCAGGAGCATAGGAGAGCCATGGGCATCAAGGGAAAGGACCAGTAGTCCAGGGCAGCCACAGGAAGGCCACATCTGGCTGGTTTCAGTGCGTTTGACTTGACAATAACAGAAAGCAACAGGCTCAGCAGGGGTGGGGCCAGAGCTGCCTCTGGTGAGTCAGAGAAAACAGTGGCCTCCAGACTGCATGGAAGCCTCTGGGGTAGATGTGGCAAGGACCATAACTCATCAGTTTTGGGAAGAGGCTACTGATTAATATTGATACAAGCATTTATTTATCCACTGCAAGTGCAAGAAAAACAGGCACTATCAGGACTCTTCTCACCATCAGCCCGAAGGTAATCAGAGCGTTGCTGCCCCTTACCCCCACCTGCAATCATGTAGACCATCAAGGGCAGCATGAGGCTGCTTGTCAGTGGGGCTTTCCTCCTTCCTGCCTTGACCTGTGACATGTGCTACTGCCCTGTGGAGGGGGAGGGAATGGACTGCCCTTTTAATGTATTTCTGTTTTTCCATTTTGTTTTTAATGTAGCATTGGACATAAATAAAAGAATATTTGTTATGTACTTGGAAATGCATAGAAATATTATATATAATAAAATATATAATAGTAATGGCTTACACTATTGGGAATATATATATATATATATATATATATATATATATATTCCCCATATACCTATATACACACACACACATATATACATAGAGAGAGAAAGAGATAAAAAAAAGAAGTTGACAGAAAGAGAGACATGCTGTGAAGGATCATAACACTCATTAAGACCCATCTCTCAGTGTAAGAAATAGATCTAGAAGGACTAGGCAATGAGGAAAATACTAAAGCTTCCAGCTTCCCTCCTTCACACCTTCCCCCCACCCCCACTTGCTGTGTCAGGGATTGTGTATGTGTTCTGTTTTTGAAAATAATGCCACTCTCCCATTACCCCACATCCTCACTAGAAGTTTCAGATCTTTTCTTTGAGCTTGCCACCATCTGTGAATTTTTGTCCACATTCTCCTTTTAGGTGACTACTGTCAAAGGCAGAACTATTGCCACCAGAATCACCAGGTGATTCCGGATATCAAAAGTGGGATAGGCTACTCACGCAACAGTGCAGGCCTCATTTTAGAGACAAGCAAATGTGGATGGAGAGGGAAGGAGAATCTGGCCATGATCTCCCAGAAATTCCTAGGCCCCTGAGCCAAGGCATTTCACCAGCCACTGTGTGTGCTAGGGCACATCCTGCTTCTTGGAGCATGCCCATTGGTGAGTACCCAGGCAGCAAGTAGGGATGTTGTTGCTGATCTGTTTGGGTGGCTTCATACCACCAATAGCCAAAACAGCCTCTTGAGGTGAATCTATAAAGGGCTGAGTTTGAGGGTAAACTCATTGTTTGCACATATTCTGTTTCTAAGACCCTGAAAGAAATTGTAGACCTGGGGATTTCCTTGACTTTTCCCTTGACTTTGAGCCAAAGGAAAATGGCTATACTGTAGGCCAGGAATTAGCCGTAGATGAAGGCAAGTTGTTTGGATATCTTTCCCACCACCCTGTTGGGTACAGAGGGTTCCAGAAAAGTCTCTAGCCTAACTTAGCTCCATTTAGCCCTTTCTGAGATTATTTTGTCCCTTTTTTGTTTGTTTCGCTTTGGGCTTGTCCTAGGGCACTCTCCCAGTAGTTAATTGGAGATAAAAATCCCAGGGACTTTCTTGCTTGGGCTGGCTTCAAACATTGATCCCCAGATCCCAGCCTCCTGTGCAAGTAGAATTACAGGTATGAGCCTCTGGCACCCGGCTCTTACTCTTGTAAGAGTCTCCTTGTGCCTGGTAGGGTTTTGCTTTTTTGTGTCCATCCTCAACCCTGAGATAAGATCATCTTGGAAAGGGTTCAATTAGTGGACATCACAGACAAGTCTACTAGCCAGCAGACCCAAGCATTTTTTTCTCCTTGTACATTCTGTCCACAACACAACACCCATTCATAGGACAACAGAAAGGATGTCCTCAAGGATTCCTCAAGAATCATCACCCGTCAACCTTGAGGGTTCTACGGGCCCTCAAGCTCTGTTCAGACAGCCGAGTGTTATCAGCACAGACAACACTTTACTTCCCTAAAGTATTGCATCTCTATTAAGTGGTGAGCTTGGCATGATGGCTGAAAGGTGTATTTTCTCCATTTCTTCCCTCAGAGTCTACAAGCTGGCAAGCTGCTTTCTTCTAAACCATCTCTAATGATCTTCTGTTCCTGGAAAATTTTTAAACAAACATTTGAAAAATACTAAAATAATACATATCCATTGTAAAAAGAAGGAAAGAAAGAGAAAATGTGAAGTGAGGGATAAGCAAGAGAAGGAAATTAAGCTACTGTAATTCTCCAAGAGTGTTATTACTATATATATCACTCCATACATGCTTATGAACATAATTTTATTAAGCAAATTGGTATAATTTTGTACATATTGCTAGTCTGTGTCACAATGTAGCCAATCTCTATATCAGTAAAGTACTTCAATAGAGATTTTGTTGTTGTTTTGTGTTGTGTCAGTACTACAGCTTGAACTCAGAGCCTCTCACCCTTTCTCAACTTTTTAGATCAAAGCTAATGCTTTCCCATTTCAGCCACACCTCCACCTCTGGCTTTTTTTGCTAATTAATTGGAGGTAAGACTCTCTCACATTTGTCTGCCTTGGCTGACTTCAAACCTCTATCAGCCTCCTGAGTATCTAGGAATATAGGGGGAGTCATGGGTGCCTGGCTATGTTATTTTAATGGTCATAAGTCATTTCATTATATAAATATACAATCTCATACTTTATACTTAACCAATATGCTTTTTTTGCCATTTAGCATTTTCTTCCACAACATAACAACAGAGATTAATATTATGTAACAAAACCATTGCACATACTTAACACTTTGGATAAACAACTAGATGTGGGTTTGTTGGCTCAAAGAAAGTGTTCAGAACTGTTTTCGGGTCTTAAATAGCTAAATTGCCTAACAAGGAAACTGTATTTATGTTTTCTCTCTTTTCTCCACCCACCTTCTGGCTGAATTTCTTCTGGTGGGTGTGTGCACGTGTGTGCACATGTGTGCACGCTGCATGTGTGCATGTGTGTGTGTTGGCTCAGTTTTCCCAAAGCTAATCTCTAAATATGAATTAGTGAGGGCGACCCATCAGTCCCCTGACGTGGCTGAGCTGCTTTCACACATAGCACAACTGAAGTGTAGCCAGCTGAACTCTTGTACCCCCCTCCTTCCATTCCCCAGCTTAGGGGTCCTGGCTTCTTGGCTCTGCCTCCCTCCTCAGGATCATTGTGACAGTTTTAAACAGTCCTAGGGAGCAGCCTAGTACTCCAGAGTACTAAGCATTTAGAAATGGGGAACAAAAAAATTATGGAATCTTTGTTCCCTATATTGACTTTTTAATTTTGAAATGAATTGATCACTTCACAAATATTATATGTTTATTCTACTCCTTGGTGGGAGGGGGGAAACTAAGTCCTGGTTGGTATTTTCTTTAATCCAAATATTCTACTTTGTATGCATGTGGGACTTGGATACTTTGTTGAATTGGAGGTTGTTTTGATTCCAACTCAAGTCCACAAATGTTGCTTAGGCACTCATGCTGTGGCTGTGGGAGGTGCTGGGGTGCAGGGCAGGAGTCAGCCACAGTCTTGGCCTTGGGGTTATGGGTGGGGAGCAAGACCCAAAATCCCACAACAGTTTAGGATGGAAACAGGCTACAGCAGCCAAGTCTCTTTTCGAAGCTACATGGTCCAACGCCAGAGGTTGGTTTGCTCCCCAGATAGCTCAGCTGGTATTTTATAAGACTCTAATTGACAGTTATTATGTAAAACCCAAACTGAAATTCCACTATAACCTATATATTGATTGTCCTGTCTACTGAAGCCCCAGAACAAATCTTTCTCTTCTCTCCGGCAGCCCCTTCAGATAGCCAACTTTGCCCTTTCCCCCTCTAATCCTCTCCCACCCTGTCCCCCAGGATGGGGCTCAGGTCCCCTCCCTATCCTAGAGCCTCCCTTCTGGGCCCTCATTCTCCCAGGCCAGGGCCAGCTAGCACAAGGGCACCCCAGCCTTGTTGCCCTGGAGAAGAAAGACATTCAGAGCTGTGTATTCTAGAAAGCCCAGAGGATGAAGCAAATTTAATCTCAAGAGTTCTGATGGGAAAGGAGTGATTAAGAATCATAATTAATAATTTGATGCAGACAATGAGCCTGTCAGCAAGGAGCCGCCTTGTGCAATTGTTTCATGGTCTTGCCTCTGTATTAGCCTCCTGACTTAAGCCTTCTTTTAGATGCACTAATTAGGTAATTAGCTCCCTAAAGATTACTTAGGAGCCCAGCATAGACTTGGTTACAGCAAAGGGGAGGCCTTTAGAGAACTGTTCTTTGAACCAGGTGGGAGACAAATAGGTCTAGAGAGTGGACAGGAAACTCAGATGTGGTCAAGGGCGTCATCAGAGTCCTTAATGAGAATGTGCCACCCTGTGATCAGTGTGCAACAATGTGTAAAATACACAAGACAATCACTCCCCATCTCTGAGAGAAAACAATACTATGTCTGTGGATGATAATGATGATGATGCTAATGATACTAATAAATTCAATAATGCAGTACAGCATTGTCTTAGCTTTCCATTGCTGTGACAAAATACTGAGGTCAGAAACTTTTAAGGAGAAAAGGTTTATGTGGGCTCATTGTTTCAGAGGTTTAGGCCCTTGGTCAGCTGGCCCCATTGCTTTGGGTCTGTGGGGAGGCAGAACATCATGGTAGGAGCCTGTGGCAGAGCAAAACTGCTGACCAGGAAACAGAGAGGAAGAAAACCGTGGTCCCCATGACTACTCCAAGGGCAATCCCCACCCCTATCCAGGAACCTAATTTCCTCCCACTGGGACCCACTTTCTAAAGATCTCCCCACCCCCTAAAATTGCTAGAATAGGCTAGAGCACCTTCAGAGCATGGGCCTTTGGGGGACACTTCAAAACTATAGCAAGTACATAGAAAAGAATGCCAAGCTGAAATGAAATTTCCAAGGGCTATGGCACTATCTACCATTGCATGGGCATGTGGACAAGTCACTATATGGGGCTGTGCCTCAGTCTCCATGTCTGTGGAATGGGTCACCCTCCAACCTGGAGTCCCATGCAGGCTAAGTGGTAGGTACCCTGTTAGTACCACAGTTTTTCTGAGGACCTTCCCTGTTGTTACTGAGGCCTCTGGAAGCCTAGGGATGAAAAGACACAGGCTCCATGTACCAGGGCAAAGTAGAAAGGTGCCTGGGATAGGGCACTGCTTGCAGCTGAGTCACTACTAACACATCTTACAAGGAGCCTCATCTATTTGTTTAAAATACAGTAGTCCGGACTTTGGTCCCCCTTACCTCCTTCCTTTCTTCCTCCCAGGCCTTGTTGCACAGCCTCATTCCGCACTGGGCTATCTTTTTATCCACTTATCTTCCCATGCCTGCGGTGTCTGAGGTGTTTGTTTGTTGCAGTCCATTAATGATTATCAAATGTGATAACCTCACTTTTTTTTTTTCAATACTGGGATCTTTGAACTCAGGATCTTACACTCTCTGGACAGGCACTAGATCGCTTACACACCCAGCCCTGACATTTTTTTACCTTTTCACTCATCTTTGTAGTCATTTTCACATGCATTGTTGTGTTTTTGTTTTTGTTTTTTTGGCAACAGAGGTTGTTCTGGATCTTCCAGTTCTAGAAAGAGAAAGACTCTAGAGGGCACCCACTCCAGAGATGCAAAATTGGAAAAGCAAGGGTAAATCAGAGCTGGTCTGAGCAGGATTCCCCTGTTTGGGAGCTTTGGAGATTGCATTCTCTCACTGCTTGCTTTCTCTCCCATTATGGCCTGCATTCCCAGTGGTGGCCTTTCTGGGGATCACTCCCTTCCCCCACACAGGGATAAACAGGCTGTTTCTCTTCTCTCTTCTTTATGTCTCCCCTCCCAGCAAACCTCCTTACTATTCACTCTCTAAAACATGTCTCCTGCCTGGGCACTTACCAAACACTAGCTGTGTCCCACCTAGGATTTCCTCTCTATTTTTTTATATGTCTTTTCAGGGACATTAAATAACTCTAATAATTCATAGGCCCCAAGTTAAGGAGCAAACACACAATCACCAAAGAGAAAAGGTGGAATGAAGCAGGACACAGAGCAGAACAGAGGAAGACAGAGGCCTAAGCTCCTATGCAGGCCCCCCCACCCACCCCAAGCTGCTCTGACACTGGCTCAGGGCCCAAAAGAACAGACTTAGAAAGTGCTTTGGCTTGCCAGAGTGCCAGTCTGGGTTTTTCTTGAGCCTCCCTCCAGGAGGTTTCCTACCTGTAGCCTGTGGCCACTGACTCTCCCTCTTCCCCACAGAGAACTCCTCTGGTCGATGACTTGCTCCCAGACCTGACTTCACATTCATGCCAGACTCCCCCATCCTCCTTGCCTTGCAACAGCACTGTGGCTTCCTCCCAACTCTTCATTTCCCACTTTCCCACTCTAGGCTTCCCTTGTGTGAGAAAACTCCAGGCCCTGGAATCTTGTGACCTCTCCATATCAGCCTGCTGCTGCTATTGCTGGACCCTTCACCCCTAAGGGCACCCAGCTGCACACCACAGATGGAAAAGGCCTGGCCTCTGGAGTCACTCCTGTGACCAAGAGCAAGAAATTTTACTCCCTGGCTTCTGATGCCACTTAAAGGAATGACTCTCTCATGGTGGAATTTTACATGCTCCGACAAATATTTGAGGGACAGTTTTGACTAATGGGGAGGAGAAAGAAGCTTCACTGGGGAAAAGCAAACCTTAGAAAGCCTTCGAGAGTAAGGGAATAGGGACTGAGGACATAGCTTTCCCAGCTAGCTTTTTCTCTGCATGACTGCTGGCTCCATCCCCAGGTGAGACCTTGATTCCTTCCAGCGCCTGGAGACTTCACCTAAGTTCCATCAGGCAAGCTGTGCCTGAGCTCCAAGGGTGGCTCCACCATGCTGTTGTGTGAAAACACCTCCCATGGGAAGGGGACAGGGAGGCTGTCAAGATTCGGTGGGAGCTGCCGAGTGGCTCTGTAGCCCCTGTAACCAGCCCCACTTATCTCTGCTCATGTCCAGAAACACCTCCTCTCTGCTTGTATGTGTGTGTGTGGGGGGGGGGGTGTCAATAACCTCCAGGAATCTTCTGTCAGAGCCCACTGTGCAAACTCCTGGCCCTGCTGTGTCAGCACCTTTAAGAGATTTTTTTTTCAGCCCTTCTCCCTCCCCTCCCTCCCCTAGCCCTTCTCCACCACTCCTCTCCTCCCTTTCCTACGGCCTCCCCAACTGTTTTCTGCCCTCCTCCCATCCTCCACCCTTAATCTCCCCCTCAGCCTCCTCCAGTCCAGCTCCAGCTCTGTCTCCTCCCACACTCTCCCTCCCCTCCCCTCTCTGCTCTCCCAGCCTCTTTCCTCCCCTGTCCCCTCCCCCCCTCTCCTGACCCTTCCACTCTTCTCTTCAAGGCCTCTCCCAGCATTCTCCAACTCCCCTCCACCTCTCCCTTTTCATTGGTAAACGCTGCATCCACATATTTAAATCTCTGCCGCTTTCCTGGTTCAGTGGAGGCTCTGATTCCAATTAAAATCACCTTCATCCTCCTTAGCAGACAGTTCTGGGCAGCCTGATGCTTGCTGGGCCTTGCTGGACCACATTATATAACCACTTCCTGGCCTCCTTTCATGGCTCAGGGGGTTCCTGGAGTGTGGAGGTGGGATTTCAAGGGGGTTCCATCCCTCAAAGCTCTTCTACCCCATACCACCCGTCCTTCTTAATGCCACATTGGCTTTGTTCCAGGCTGGTGGGTCTCTGGATTGAACAGAACGCCCATCTCTCCACACAGTTTGCCCCAGGGGATATTTTTAAGCAGCTTTATAGAGGTATAATTGATGTACAATAAACCTCCCATGTTTAAAGTGTAGTTTGATGGGTTTTGGCACTTGGAGGTATCCTGGAAACTGCCATCACCATCAGAATGTGAACAAAGCCCGCAAGGCTCTCCTCCTGCCTCTTTCTACCCCAAACTCTGCCTTTGCTCAGGCAAAGCTTTAGATCCTTTTCTCCTTTCTTACTGTACTATCCTCTGCTCCACTCTCTTGCTGATACAGGGTTCAAGGCCTCCTGTCTCCATGACAGCCAGGCATCTCTTGGCTGGAACCATCTCGCACAGATATGTGCCAGCTTAGCATCTGTCTGGGGATCTTGGGGTTAATCAGTGTTCTCTTCCCCTTTTTGCACCTTTTGGGGGTGGGCCTTGCAGGAGGTGTTAAGTCCACACCACCTGGGGATGGGAGAGCTTGAAAGTTGAGGCTGAGAGGTTCCTCCTGCAAGCCAGAAAACATGGCCAGGAAGGCTGTGAGCTCACTCCAGTGTGGTGTGCTGAGGTATGGGTCAGCGACCAAGGCCAGGGTGGAGTTGCAAAGTGGCCTCTGCCCTGTGCCTGCCTGTCCTTAACACAACAGCCTTGCTGTTCTATGAAACATTTCTCATCTGTCCAGAACCTGGCTCAGTCCCAGGATGTGTTCTCAAAATCTTTAATTGCAATACTATCATTTGATCCTAAAATATGAGATCACAGAAAGACTATTCCAAAGAACTTCTTAATTCCATCACATCTTTTAAATTAGCATTTAGAGCTTACGGTAAGACACAAGATGCCAGGCAGTGATCTGCTGGTGCCAGCTCCTTCCATCTGGTGGGGCTGAGAGCCTGTTGGTACATTTTAGGAATCTCGGTGAACCTGTTGTTCCCCACAACCATCCTTGCAAAATGGACCCTTGCGCTGAGAGCATTTATGCTAGGGCAAATCATCCTGCCTCTCCCTGGAGCAGCCCCTCACCCCCACTCCCCACTAAAGGTGTTGGGAAAGTGTGAAGGGGAGCTGTTTGCAGTTGTCCCACCACTGGGGGGCACTACTGGTATTGAGCAGGCTAAGACTAAGTCTGTTAAATGTTCTCCAGGGCAAAGCATATGTCCCCAAAATATCATCCCCCAAATTACTTGACCTGAGAGAAGCATTGAGATTCCTTGCCAAGCTCCTTCCTTCACAAATAAAGCTCAAAGATCTGATGTCAGTGATTCATAAGTACAGCAGGAGCCAAGCACCAGTAGCTCATTCCTATAATCTTAGCTACTCAGAAGGCTTAGATCTGCTGAGGGTCACAGTTCAAAGCCAGCCTGGGCAGGAAAGTCTGTGAGACTTTGATTTCCCAATTAGCCATCAAAAAGCTGGAAATAGAGCTATGGTTCATATGGCAGAGCCTCAGCCTTGAATGAAAAAAACTAAAGGACCATGCCCAGGCCCTGCATCCAAGCCCCAATACTGGCACACACAAAAAAAGTATAGCAGACATAGACACCACATTTGAGATGGCAAAAATGGATGCTACTCAGCTCTGCTGTCCCAGGAACCTGAAATCGCCTCATTGTTTGGAGGTCTTGATGGGCATTGGAAACAAGATCACTCATGATGAAATCCCATTCCTGACTCTTGGCCCATGGGCAGAACTGGGGAGCCAAAAGGAGGCCATGTTCTTTAAGGAGAGGACAGAATGAAGGGGCTGAGATGCCGAGCCTTTGCAGGCTCCCTCACAAGGCCTAGACTCTGTGGGAGCCCCCTGAAGAAGCAAGATTCCTACAGACCCAAAGAAACACGCATCAGTGGGTTTTCAGCCATGGGAAGTGCTCGGGGAGATTGCCTGGAGCAGAGATCAGGGTTGAATTATCCTGAAACAGCTAGGTTGGAGGCTCCTCTTCTAACTGGCCCACATCCAGCTGCCTGGCACCTCAAGGCTTGCCTGCCCAGGACCTGTAGAGCCTACTTCTGTTCAGAGTGTTCCTTCGTGTCTTGCTTGGGGAGTGGGCATCAGGGGCACATGAAGAGGTCTGAGGGAATAGACTGACATGTAGGGACATATTAGGCCCCATGTGGTTTGCTTTTCTTGTGTTCTCATAGCAAATGAGGAGGAGGAGGAGGAAGAAGAAGAGGATGAGGAGGAGGCAGGAAAAAGAGGAGGTGGTAGAGGAGGAAGAGACTAGTAACTCCTAATACAGTTGACAATTACCAAATGCCTTCTGTACCACACCTTCTGTGTACCAGGCACTGTGTGTGTGTGTGTGTGTGTGTGTGTGTGTGTGTATGTGTGTGTGTGTAGATATGCACACATATCTATTTGTAGATATGAGAGAGCTGACATGCCAATGCAATCCACTCACTGAAAGTTTACAATTCCATTTTAATATATTCACAGAACTGTGTAACTATCTCCACAATCATTAAAAAAACGTATTTATCATTCAAAAAGCAAACTCCATACCCAGTCACTTCCTAGTCCCTGGATCCTTCCCTGACAACCAAGAATCTACTTTTTGTCTCTATACATTGGTCTATTCGGGTTGTTTCATAGCAGTGGAATCATAAAATAAGTGGTCTTTTGTGACTGTCTTCTTTTACTCGGCAATAATGAGTTTAGGTAATCCACGTGGTAGCATGTACCAGTACTTCATTCCTTTTTCATTGTCAAATAATGTTCCACTTATGGATTTCTACATCTATTTTATCTATTCATCAACTGATGGACATTTAAGTTTCTTCTATTTGGGTCAAGGGTAGAGGTGGGTTTTTTTCTGTTTTTTTGTTTTTTGTTTTTGTTTTTTTTTTTTGTCGGTGTGGGGCCTGAACTCTGGGCCTGGGCGCTGTCCCTCAGCTCTTCAGCTCAAGGCTAGCACTCTACCACTTGAGCCACAGCACCACTTCCAGCTTTTTCTGCTTATGTGGTGCTGAGGAATTAAACCCAGGCCTCATGCATGCAAGGCAAGCACTCTACCACTGAGCCAACTTGCCAGCGGGGGTGGTCTTTTGAATGAAGCTAAAATGATTATGCTCATATAGTTTTTATGTAAGCATGTCTTCATTTCCCTTTGGGTATACTAAGGAATAGAATTGCTCACTCATATAACTCTACCCAAAATATGTTTTTACCAATTTGCCCAACTTGCCAAGGCAGCCACCATTATCCCTGTTTTATAGATAAAAGAAGCCAGATGCTGAGACTTGGTCATTGCCCAAGACTGTGGGAGAAGGAAGTTGGATTTCCACCTTGTGTTGTATGACTCTTCTCTGCTCCTATTTTGGTTCCACCCTGTGTTAGAACCTTCTGTGTCTCAACAAGCCAATACTGACTTATCCCTCAGCCTCTTCTCTGAACTCTGCAGTGTCTGGTGCTTTCCTCTTTGTCATTTTGACATCTAACCAATCATATTCTGATTTACTTCCTGTTGTCACCTTTTGCTGTCCTGAATGGGCAGTCAATTTTAGAATGATCTTCAGAGCTTCAGTGTTACATGTTATCAGTGTCAGAAGGCTGGAAATTGGATCATAAAATTGTCTTTTAAAGAATAATACCTTGATTTATTTTCTTTCTTTCCTTCTTTCTTTCTTTCTTTTTTAACAAAATAAAGACTACATGTTAGCCAGGACCTGGGGGTTCATGCCTGTAATGCTGTCTACACAGGAGGCTAAGGTCTGAAGATTGGAGTTTAAAGCAAGCTCAGGCAGGAAAGTCCATGAGACTCTTACCTCCAATTAACCAGCAAAGAGCCATAAGTGGAGTTGGGGCTCAAGTGGTAGAGTACTAGCCTTGAGTACAAAAGCTAAAGGACAACATTCAGGCCCTGAGTTCAAGTCCTAGTACTCTGGTACCAACATAATAAAAAATGAGACTACGTGTTGATGTAAGACTACATGATTCCCTCTTTGAGGATGGTCTCCTGGTACTGGTTACCTGGACTCCTATGACCTGGGATGTCAGTCACACAGGGAGAGAACCAATTGCTCTGGATTGGTGGTAAGCTTTTTGGCACACTATTTACCAGGTCATCCAGGGCTTAGCTGAGATTAGAATGACAGGCCTGACAAGTAGATGTCAACTATTTGCTGATCCCATCCCTACACGTCCCATTGTAGGCACTAATTCTTTGGTTCAAATAAATTGCTTAACCTCTGCTTCAGTTTCCTCATCTGTAAACTGGGCATTGCTTGTTGAGATTGTTTAGAATGATAAAAAGAACTAATATAGTAAACTACAAAGAATAATGTCTGGCACCAAGCAAATTTTCAATAATGGTTTGCTGCTTGGAAAGTCAGAGCCTAATTGAGGGCTAAAAAAGTGACCAGTCTGAGATCTAAGTATAAGACTTAATGTGAAAGAGAAAGATAAAATATCTCATGAACCATTTAAAAATATTGATTACCTTTTGAAATGATAATATTTGGGATATATTGGCTTAAATAAAATATGTGGCTAAATTTTTATTTACCTGTTTATTTTTACTTCTCAAACCTGGCTACTAGCACTTTTTAAATTAACCATATGACTGGTAGCTCATGCCTACAATCCTAGCTACTCAGGAGGCTGAGATATGAGGACTGTGGTTCAAAGCCAGCCTGGGCAGGAAAATCTGTGAGACTCTTATCTCCAAGAAACCATCCAGAAAACCGGAAGTGGCACTGTTGCTCAAATGGCAGAGCACTAGCCTTGAGCTGAAGGGCTGAGGAACAGCTCCCAGACCCAGCCCAGACCCAGCGTTCAGGCCCCAGAACTGGCTTTTTAAAGGTGAGATCTGATGATCATGGTTTGACACCAACTCCAGACAGAAAAATCTGTGAGATTCTTTTTGTTTTGTTTTTGTCGGTCGCAGGGCTTGAACTCTGGGCTTGGGCGTTGTCCTTACGCTCTTCCGCTCAAGGCAAGCACTCTACCTCTTGAGCTACAGTGCCACTTCTGGTTTTCTAGTGGCTAATTGGAGATAAGAGTCTCACAGAGTTTCCTGCCCCGGCTGGCTTTGAACCATAATCCTCAGATCTCAGCCTCTTGAGTAGCTAGGATTACAGGTGAGAGCCACCGGCAACCGGCTGTGAGATTCTTATTTCCAGTTCACTAGCAAAAATCTGGAAGTGGAGCTATGAATCAAGTGATAGAGTGCCAGCTGTAAGTGAAAAAGCTAAAGGAGAGCACCTGGCCTTGAGTTCAAGCCCTCTACTGGCATACATACATACATACATACATACATAAATTATCCATGTGGCTCACATATTTCCTTTGGACAGTATTGATCCCAATTAATGAAGACGAGCAAAAACAATGGCCAGAATCATAGGTATCCCATCCAAGGATGCCAAAGATATAGAATTAACAGGTACAGAAAATTGAAAGATGCTGGTGGTAGTAGAAAGCCAAGGAAGGGGGGAGATGGTTAGATTAGTTCAGGTGAGGAGTGCACATATCAGAGAGGCCAGGAGCTAGGCTGCACCTGCTAGCTGGCTCCTTCCAGGCAGCAAGAAGTCCAAAGGAGACAAGGATACCGTACACAATGGTGAAGCGACAGATCCGCAAGCTTCACCATTAATGAACAAGGCCAGAACACCCCCTGACCCCAGCCTTCCCCCATCCCCTGCTAGGATGGCAGATCCAGCTCCCCCTCCCACCCCTTTCCTACAGGCAGGGCCCTCCTCCCTCTGGGTTCCCAGACTTGCTCTTCTACATCCTCCTTCCAGGGTTTGGCTTGATTTGTGACCTTGTTTTCCACAGGCAAGCCTGCCTCTCCTCCCCCACTCCCCATGGGGCTGCTTCCGCCTCCATTACCAAACCCTGCGACAAGAAATGCGGCCCCCTTATTAAAATAATGTAATGTCTAACTAAAATAGAAACCCCAGATAACAGTTTTTGATGTTTTAATGACTGGGCTCATTAGACAGACTTCCCACTTAAAGTGTCTGTCTAGCAATTAAGGCTAAAAAAAAATCATAAATGATGACCACACCTTTTGTGGCTTAATGGTTACTCTGAAGGCTGGTCTTATTATCTCGGCGATACAGTCTGTGATAAAAAAGAATTTAAGATACTCTCCCAAGATTTATTTCCCCATTAGCAAGCTGGAGGAGGAAGGTTAAGAGTACTCTTAAGGTCAGAACTGGAGTGAATAATCAGATGCCTAAAATTTTCTTCTTGCAGAACCAGTCTCCTCCTCACCCCGTAGGGAGGTCCCACTCACCGAGGGCCTTCACTTTTGCCTGTCAGGCATAGTCTGTGAATCGTTACTCCAACTGACCCCAAGCAGTTTATTTAGCTAATTGTCAAGCATACATGCTGAATTTCCACGTAAATTATGGCCAATGTTAATCTGCTGACACTGGAGAAAAGGTGGAAAAGGGAGTATTTGATGAGAAAAACCTGGGAGAACAAATTCTACTCCCTTAAACCAATGTCCTATGCTAGCTGAGAAGAATGAAGGAAGCCAGAGAATTATTATGTTACCAAAGGAATGGGGGTGCTGGTCCCCCTCCCTAGATGGTGCTGGGCTCAGCCTTCTAGAAAGGTAACTTGTCAAGTCTATAGCCAGCAGGTTAAAGAAAATACCAATAACTTTAAAGTGAAACATGCTGTGCACTGGTGTCTCAAGCCTATAACCCTAGCTATTCAGGAGGCTGAGATGAGATGGGATCAAAGCCAGCCCAGGCAGGAAAGTCTGTGAGACTCTTCAATTAACCACCAAAATGCCAGAAATGGAGGTGTGGCTCACGTGGTAGAACACCAGCCTTGAGTGAAAAAGGTAAGAAACAGAGCCCAAGCTCTGAGTCAAGCCCCAGTACTGGCACAAAATAAAATAACATAAAAAATAGTAGAACATGCTTAGAAATACTTGGGAGGACACTTTTAACCTTTGATTAGGTTTGTCCTTGATTATGAATATTTATATGACTGAGGCTGTTAGCTGAGCCTTTGTACCTGCTTTGGCAGGTGGGGGAAGGTTGCCAAATGCCTATGGATGGCAATTTCCTTATCCAACAGACCAACTCAGAACCTCCTAGGACTTCCTGATCCCCACTTCCCACTCCAGTCAGCAGGAGCAGTTGGTGGGAGTACACTACAGATTCAATGCCAGGTCACACTGTTACCAACCTTGCCCAATCTCTATGCTGACCTCTTCCCCTGCAACCTTTCCAGGTGCCCTATACACAGGTTGAGACTTCTATGGGCTGGCTTGACCCAGCATAGGGAGCTTGGGGACGCCTGCATTTAACCATACAACACTGGAAGTGAGCATGCTTACAGTGATTTTTTTTACACTGGTACTGGGGCTTGAACTCAGGGCCTTGAGCTCTTGCTTGGCTTTTTTTGCTCAAGGCTGGTGCTCTGCCACTTGGGCCACACCTCCACTGATAACATTTTGCTTGTTAACTGCAGATAAGAAACTTAGGGATTTTCCTGCCTGGGTTCGCTTTGAACCACAATCTTTAGATATCAGCCTCCTGAGTAGTTAGGATTACAGGTATGAGCCACTGGCACCTAGTTTACAATAACTGTTGACATGTTGTGCCTATCATTTATTTATTAAGTCTCTCTGTTCTGCCAGGCAGAGAGTTGGGACAAATTGAGTGAGAGATGACACAAAATGCTTCAGATTTCCTTGTCTTTGGAGAACACTGGCATCCCTTCCTAAAGTACTTATTGGACTGTTACTATTATTTACCATTGGGCAATTATTAAGGCATTTTATTGGCCCTCAGTTATTCCTGGCAATAGTCTTATGCAAAGTAAACTGTTAGAAATCCTAGTTTAATGATGAAATAACTGAATCAGTGTACAGTAGGACTTTTTTCTTTTTTTGGTGCAAAGGGAATAAAGGTATACCGAACTGGCTTAAGCAATACAGAATATGTGTTGTCTGATACCAAGGAAGCATCAGATTAGGATGCAGATACCATAGCATCCAGCTAGGAAAGCCCCAGACTCAGTATACTTTGCCTCCTGCTTCTGCTTTCCCCATGGCTAAGCTTCACTCTTAGGTCTGAAGAGGTGAAAAATACAAAGACAAAGAGAATATCACAACCTCTTCCATTCAAATCCAGAAAAAAGAGGAGAGGGAGCCGAACCAGGAGATTGGGGACAAGGGGAGTGATCAAATACAACTGATGTTTAAGACCAAGTCATGTGTATAATCAAGCCTGATTAGCTGTCTAATGTCCATGCCCCTGTTCCTCTCTGCCTAGCAAAATCTACCCATTATCCAAGTGCACACTAAGAAAGCCTATAGTGTGACTCCTACCTGTTGCTATTGCACTCTTCTGGCCTTTTGCCCATCATAGACTCTACTAGTCAGTAACTTCCAAGGGCTTTTGTTTGTTTTTGCCAGTGGATCTTAAGCTTGTCTACTAACTTGGCTCAATTGGTAGTGACTGTCAGGTGAAGGATTTTTGAGGCTTAGCAGGAAGACTGCTGTGATCGATTAGTAATGCCTGCTGAGAGAGCCAGGATAATAACACATGTATTGTGTTCTTTAAGAAGCTTTTCCTTACAAGTGGAGGGAGCCAACTCAAAACTGGCTTAAGCCAGTTAGATGGGCACAGAGGTTTGTTATGGATCTTAAAATCAGGAAACACACTAAAGCAAGATCCTTTTGAGAGCCTGGGACAAGGAAAGCCATGGTGACTAAGTATTTACTCAGTGTTTGTTGGTGGTCAGGGGCGATGTACTCTCTCATCTTGGCTTGTTTATCCTTTCTTTGCTACAGACTAGGTTTCTTTGATTTGCTTTGCACATGATAGAAAGGAGACATACATGATTCTGGTTTACATGGCCACAGATTGAACATACATAGAGAAAGTCTCAGCTGGTCAAAGCAAGTCAGTTACCCACCTCTGAGCCAGTCAGCCTTGGGGGCTGAGGGGCAGGTGAGGATCCTCAGATAAAAGAGGAACCCAACGTAAGGAGAGAGGAGACCATTTTCAGGAAAGGATTTTTGGCCACAAGTGGAACTATCTAATCCTAAGTGCCTTCCCTGCTGCTCCTCACCTCAGCCAATGGAGCAGTGTTCTCTGCCCTACCAGAGCATCTTGGAGCAAGCACTTCAGCCAGTGGCCAGCCAGCCCAGTCCTCTCTTGGCCATTTCCCTGTCTAGGTGCCATCACATCATAAAGAAAGCAAGAAATAGGGATAAAATCATGTTGTAGCCCAGAAGTCATCAGTGGCCATTCTGATGTGTCAGGAGCCCCGTTTCCTTTCCCCTAACTACCCTCAATGACTAAGAAGTGTACTTATAGTCAGGGACATGCCTGAAATTCAGAGCTTTCATTGAAAGTCCTTTCAGTTTGTACCCCATTTGTCCGAGAAAAGGCCCCATGATTCTGTTTCCTGTTCCTCATGCTTTTGTGCACACATGCATTTCAGAAAACAGAATGCCTTTTTTCCCCTTTCTAATCAGATGCTTACTATTGGATTTTTTTCCTTGATGAGAAGAATGTAAGTTTCCCTGACTTCATTCAAGGAGACTTCTATGGAAAAGATGGAGAGCATTTTCAGGACCCGATCTGAACCCTCAATAAAGGTGAAGATGCTAAGGGGCAGGGATAGAAGTATCCAGAAGAAAGAGCAGCTGTTCAGAGAGGCTGGATGATGGCTGGAATTGCCTTATTGCAACCCAGTGTGCCTGATTGCATTATACTGCCCACACACTGCTGGGTTCAGCATAAGCGATGAGGTGACCATCTGCTTACCAGCTCCCAAGCTGTGGGATTTCCCTGTCCAGCTCCTCAAGGGGAACAGCCCCTTGGCTGCAGGCTGCAGGACACCTGGGTAAGACTTTCTACTTTCATTCCTTCACTCAATCATCAGTGGGTCACACTTGGACTCCTAGCGACTTAGGAGACTGAGATCTAAGGATGCAGTTTGAAACCAGCATAGGGAGAAAAATCCATGAGATTATTTATGCCAATTAACCACCAAAAAGCCAGAAGTGAAGGTATGTAGCAAGTGGTAGAGTGACAGCCTTGTGAGAAAAAATGCTAAGGGATGGTACCCAGGCCCTGAGTTCAAGTCCCAGTATTGGTGCACACACACACACACACACACACACACACACACACACCATCATCATCATTTATTGAGATTTCCTGATCCAGGGGTCTCCCCTCAGACTGTAACAGGCTTCCCTCTCTCTTGCTTCTACCACTTAAAGTCTAGTTTGAATGAAGGTAAGGGTAGATTAATGGTTTTGTGTTTGCGGACCTCTACTCCAACTCTATATAAACAGCAATACCAAACTTTCCAGGGAACTATGCCAAAGTAGCCGTGAAAATTCAAGGCCTTCTAATTTTCCTCCTGACCTCAGGACATTGCCTGAGATTGGACACACAGCAGTTTTGGAACATGGGAATGATCTCTTCCCTTGTTTCACCCGCTGAAGTTAAAATATGAGTTGCTATCAGTAGGAAACCAAAGGGAAGGTTTTTTGTACCAAATTCACCTGCTCCAGAGTGAGAAGAATAACCTAGAAAAGCCTTGCCAGGTTGAAGCACTGTGTGTTATGACTGGAAGTATAATGGCTGCTTCCCAGGCAGGGCAGCTAGTCCATGGGCATCACTGGTCTCTGCTTTTCATCACCTTGACCACTGATGTATCCGGTGGAACCATTCTGCCGTGTGCTCTTCATTTCACAGTATCCAATTTTAATGAAGCATATAGGAGGCAGGGGAACAGAAGTCACAAGAAGTAAGTGCATATGCAAACCACTGTGTGGCTCACTGCAACTGAAATGCAGTAAACCCTTGATGAAGTGCATCCCAAGTAACCAGAACTCTCAATTAACTAAGATTTATTTCTTAAAATTCTGCTTTTAGGAGAAGTATATGATGGGAGGGGATCTCACCAGAGGATTTTTTAAACTACTTTCAAAGTCATCTGGGGTGAGGTGCGGCCTTTCATTTGCATCTGAGTCTAGTGGTTGGAGTTCTCTACTATTGTTCTGGAATCTTCTGTGGTTTCTAGAACATATTTATAGAAGTAGTATAAGAACTTGAAGACACGTGTGAAACATATCTGAGTGTAAAATCCTTCTAGGCTTCTGGTTTGCTTTCCAAATTAGCCTGTCCACACCCAATTCACCAGCATTTTTTCAGTGACTCACCTCTGACTCTGTCAACTTAGTTTACATGAAAACTTCAGCTTGCTTTCTTTTCTTATTTCTGTTTCATCAGCTTCAGTTGTGAAATAGCAACAATAGCAAATACAACAGCAGGAGCAGGACCGAACCCAGCCCAGCTCCTTTCTAGGTACGCAGCTCAGATAATGGGTGCAGGTGTTAGGGTGTATCTGAGCAAGGCTGGTAGCTTCTTCTGCTTAGAATGTATTCCATAGGTTTGCCATGGGGAGAGGGTGAGCATTAACGAATATTGTGAGTCCATGATGTAGAGATAGCTCTCTTCCTATAACTCAACCAGGGCTCATGTGGCTGGACACCCGGACCCGACCTGGAGATGGAAGCATTGGAGCTCCCTCATGGTTACAGAATCAGTGTGTGAATGAATAATTCCAAATGACTTCAATTGCCACAAATTGCACAATTGACATCTACACCCTGTCTCTTGGCTGACTCTCTTTCTTCTTCTGTCCTCCTCTCTCCACTGCTTGATCCAGGAGCAGTGGAGCTGGAGGTCCAGGGAGGCACTGGTAAAACTCAAAACACTGGACTTGGCCAAGAGAGATAAATGGAGGTGGCCTGCGCCTACAAAGGTATCACAAGGGGATGTCAATGGACACTTTCCTTGAGAACTCACAGGGCTGAGATGGCAGAGCCCTTCGGTACCCACTGAAACAGCATAGCTCACAGAAATGCTCAGGGTCGTGTTTGAAAGCTGCGAATGATGGCCTGGCTAGACTCTCTGTCATTGTAATATCTAGAACAAGTCACATTCCTCCATGACTAAGGTAAAATCCTGACCCACAGAATGAGGGAGTTAGACCAGGAGGCCCCAAGATTTCCTTCAGCCAATGTACATGAGAGCTTTTGTAATGACTCCTGCCGAAAATGAGCTTATAGTCTACAGCTGTCCAGTAGCCTGGCCATGAGCTGCCTATAGTAATCAATTACCTAAAACGCAGCCACTCCAAATTGAGATGACCTGCCAATGTAAAATACACACTGGATTTCAAAAACTTAGGAAAGATATATTTATTATATGTATAATTATTCAGGCATCTCAAACCAAGCTAGACTGTATATTGGTCTAAATTCTAAATTCTGTGTTAAAATTCATCTTCTTGTTTTTCACTGTGTGTGGGGGTGGGTACTGGGGTTTGAACTCAGGGGCTCAGTCACTCAAGGCTGATGATGTATACTTGAACCACACCCCCACTTCTACCTTTGTACCTTTTCAATGTGGCAGGGGACATTTTGAGGTTGCACTTGTGGCTTGGAGTATTATTGTGTGGCAGCACGGCTCCAGAAAGTCATGGAGAGGGGAAGAGGGGTACCCCTGGCAGCATGTGCTGTGAGGGTGTAGACAGTTATAAAGCCACATGCCTTTTGGTACTGTGGTCTGGTGTCACCCACAGAGTGGGAGGCAATAGGATTAGAAGGTGGGTGGGCTTGACAGGAAAGGATAGAGAACAGGAAGCCCCCATCCATAGCCAATGGTCTGGTTGGTGTCAATATTTCTAGACATGAGGCTTTGAGAGAAGCCATGGGAGCAAAGGTTAGAAGATGGACCTAGGTCCTGCCAAGTTTTTTTTTGGGGGGGTGGTCTGGTCATGGGGCCTGAACTCTGGGCCTGGGCGCTGTCCCTCAGCTCTTCAGCTCAAGGCTAGCACTCTACCATTTGAGCCACAGCACCACTTCCGGCTTTTTTCTTTTTGCTTATGTGGTGCTGAGGAATCGAACCCAGGGCCTCATGCATGCAAGGCAAGCGCTCTACCACTGAGCCACCTTCCCAGCCCCCCTGCCAAGTTTTTGTAGTCACAATCTCTCTCCATTCCTCCAACGCCACTGCTCATCTTCCATCTTCTCCTGTTTTGGTGCCCTTCACTGAGCATGCACAGCTCAGCTAGGAGCCTTGAGCCTTCGTACATCCTGCCTTGGTGTCTGTGAAGCTAGTTGGGCATGACTCAACTAGAGATAGTCAAGTTCTTTCCAGGAAATGGCAGGCTTGCTCTTGGAACCCTGTAAGTGCCCTTGCAAAAATAGAACGTTAGAAAGGTAGAAAGTTGAACCCCAGGATTAGGCAGTGTAGTAAAACTAAAGCCAGCTTGTGGAGTTGCTGCTGGGGAACATACCTGCCACCTCTTCTGTCTCCAGCACCCATGCTTCGTACATGACTTTACAGTAGTGTCAGAACATGTGGCTGACATGACAAGGGCATGCTGTCATCTTGGCTTCCCCTTTTATGGTCCAAGAAAACCTAGGAGTGTGTAGGAAAAAGCACAGACTTTTTCTGGCAGAAGTTAGGGTTCCTATTATGGTCCAGGTTTAGGTCCTGCCCCATGGGAATCTTCCTGGGTTCCAGCTGTTGGCCAAAAGAAGGAAGGGCTTAGGGTTGCCCACCTCTCCCCTCTGCTTTCTGGCTATACTTCTGCTGCCAGTACCTAGTGCTGAATTATGGAACATCATTGACAGTCTGGGAAGAGGTGAGTATTTACCTTGTAGTTAGTTATAGGACGGCCAACCTCAGCCCTACCTGACCAGTGGACTTGCCCAGGGAGTTTTAAACTATAGGAGTCTATAATATGCATGGATGAAAAGGTCATAATGAAACTCACTTAAAAATTTGCAAGAAATAATTTTCAAAGGAGAAAGGATAAGAAAGAGCAATAGAGGGAGAGAATATGATTAAAGTATATTATATGCATATATAGTAGTACCAGAATGAAACCCCTCACATTGAATAATTAATATGTTCTGATTAAAAGCAAGTAAGCTGCCGGGTGCCAGTGGCTCACGCCTGTAACCCTAGCTACTCAGAGGCGAGATCTGAGGATTGCAGTTTAAAGCCAGCCTGGGCAAGAAAGTCTGTTGAGACTCTTGTCTCCACCAGAAAATCAGAAATGGTTTTGTGGCTCAAAGTTGTAGAGTTCTAGCCTTGAGCAAACAAAGCTCAGGGACAGCACCCAGGCTGAGTTCAAACCCATGACTGACAAAAAATGAATGAATGAATGAATGAATGAATAAACTATACCAAGCCTAACTCTACCTCCAGTGAGTCTGATTAATTAGGCCACAGTGTAGACAAGTGGAAGTACATTCTTTTAAGCTTTCTACTACGAAGATCACTATTTAATTTTTTATTTATTTATTTATTTATTTTGTCAGTCATGGGGCTTGAACTCTGGGCTTGGGGGCTATCCCTGAGCTCTTCAGCTCAAGGCAAGTGCTCTACTGCTTGAGCTACAGCGCCACTTCCGGTTTTCTAGTGGTTTATTGGAGATACGAGTCCCACGGACTTTCCTGCCCAGGCTGGCTTTGAACCGTGGAGATCAGTATTTAGATTACAACAAATTTTTAGTACCCTGTTAGACAAAATATGACCCCTGAATGGAAAACATTGGCCTGACCTGGAGGCTGACTAGAAACATCCCTGAGGCTCATTCCAGACCTGAGTCAAAAGCCACACTGGAGTGAGATCCCTGGTGATCAGTGTATTCAGGCTGAGACTCCATGTGCATCAGTCACATGGGGAGTTGGGGAGACTTCAAGTCTGAGGCCCTCATCTCTAAACCTGATTCTTTAAATCTGTGGAATCCTCACTTAACAAGCACTCAGATGATTCTAATGATTGCTTTAAGACTTTTTTTTCAAAGCACTTTTCTTCCCTATGTGATTAGTAAGCCAGATGAACTGTGTTCAGTTTGCCACCCTAATCTCCAAATATCTTCAGTGGGTTGCCTGTTATCTGTCAAAGTAAGGTCACATTTCTCAACCGGCTCTGAAGAAGCTCCACAGTTTGCCCTCTTCCCCCTGCCAAATCTTCACCCACTATTTCTTTCTGTCAATCCATCACCAACCAAAATAGAACCAATTGATAAGCTGAATGCATCTATATTGGTTTCTTTGCTCCTGTGATTTGTACAGTTGTCATTTGGCAGGGAAATGGGGGTGAACCTTCATTGTTTTTCCTCTCATCCCCTCCTCCTTACTTCCCTCTTTCCCTCCCTGCTTCCCTCTTTGCTTCTCTCCTTTCTTTGTTTATTCCTCCCTTCCTCCTCTCCTCTTTCCTTTCTTGCTTCCTTCCTTTTCTCTCTATAAAATGTCTGCGCAACTCCTTCTGTGCCTGAAACTTATTCATTCATAAATGTTGTCCACCATTCAAGGCCAGTTTCTCTAACAACCCAAACTCAAGCAGTATATCTCCATTAGAGCTCCTAGAGGGTAGATATAAGACTACATCATTCACTTAAAGAAAGCCAAAGTAACTGGAGATTGTAGAGAATGGAGTCTTTACTTCTTTTTTCTGGACATGTTTTCTTTGTGCCCTGTTATATTGTGATACTAAAGAAGTCTCAGACCAAATCTTTATTGTTACTATTTAATTGTAACCATTTCCCTCATTCTAACTTGTTTAGCCCTGTGGCCCCTGCACAGCTGGGTTTCATCCATATTGATTAAAGATGCCTGTGCAGAGTTAAAAACCTTGTGGATGAGGATGTTGATGATGTTGATCACACATACTTCTGTTTTGCATACATACTTCTCTGAAGAGTTATAATCTACTGTTTTAGTCTTTTTGAAAAGTAAATGGTAGCTGTAAGGTGTAGAAAGAAGGGAATGAAGTAGAACAGGGAGATAGCATTAAAGACATTTTGGAAGAAGTAAGAAAAAAATTTGAAATCCCCTTTTGGTCTCTGGCAGTCATTAAAGGGTCAGATCTGGTGACTGAGTCAATCTGAGAAGGTTGGAAATGGTGGGAATAGAACAGTTTACTGTGAGTATGAAAGCTCTGTCGCCTCCCGGACCATCATCAGTAGGAATCATGTCTTAGGTTAGCTCTGTATTCAACTTTTGTTTGGAGGATCACCTTGGAGCTGTCCTCTCTTTACCTTTGTTCATAAGAGTTCAGACTGGACCCTTGCCATTGGACCCCAGCCTGAGGGCACAGTGAGCCCTTGATAGCAAAGAATTAGGGCGGAGGAGCCAGACTGGCAGACTACCACATGTTCATGCATCTCATGGTAAAGAAGGAATAATGCTTGACAAGCCAAGCAAGATCAAAGAACATGAAGGAAAGCAGCCCTTTGCCTACTTAAGCCAATAGGTAGAAGCAACCCAAAATCTCACAAGCCAAGAGATGGCAGGTATATCAGCAGCAGGACCTCATTCCTTGGTGCTCTGACCTCTGTTTCATGGCTGCCAGATCCCTCCTTCTATCCCAGGGCAAAGGTCTCAAAAGTGAGCTTCAGCCAGCAGCTAGGCTCTGCCTTCCCCCAACACCTCTCACGTCCTTCCTTGCCTTCTCTGGGGCTGGGGATGTAAGTCCTGCTCACCTTGCCAGCCCTGTGATTCAACATGGTAGGACTTCTATCCCAGAGCAGTGGATGAAGAAGGAAGATGCAGAGGAGGTCTTATGTTCATAGAAGTTTCTTCCAGATGTTTGCTTGGGTGCAAACACCCATCCCACTTGGTGGGAAGGGTGATGTGTGATGACTCTGGGGATGTGGCCTTGGGCTGTGCTCCTAGTGCGTGATTTGGGGTTCTTATCCTCAACCTATGGAAGCTTACTTTTTTTCAGGAACAAAGTAAGAGGACAATATGGTTCCAATATGGATTGCTAAAATAAGGTGCCTTATAACCTCATTATCCCAAGGGTCAAAGGGGTTTTCTCTTTCAGGCACCACTTATAGTCAGGAAACTTCTTTAATTTCATCTTTGCAAGAGCTCTGAAATTTTTTTGCTCTTGGATTGGGCAGTAAAGCCAGTTAGGACAGATTCTATTACAGAGAAGCAGTCAGTCATAATCGGGAGATTTCCATGTTCTAGCAAACAGCCTACGGGATGGGACTCCTCTATTAATGGGGTCAGGGCAAAACAATACCCTGCAGGATCCTTTGCCTCCTCTCTCTGGTTCCCAGAGGACTTGTAGAGGAGAGAACGTATGTGTTTGCTTTGCCTGCTTCCTCAGTGTGTGGAGGTACAGGAGATCAGAGAGAGTGGGAAGAGGCTGAATAGAGAGGATGAGGGGTTACTTAGCAGAGAAATCATTGGGTTAGGGCTAGGGTATTAACAGAGTATCAGCCCTTTATTTTCATTTTAAAAGATTTTCTTTGTGCCAGTAGTGGGGCTTGAACTCAAGGCTTGGGTGCTGTCCTTGAACTCTTTTGCTCCAAGCTGGCACTCTACCACTTGAGCCTCAGCATTACTTCAGGCTTTTTTTAATTGGAAATACGAGTCTACTATACGTTCCTGCCCTTGCTGGCTTTGAACCACAATCTTCATATCTCAGCTTCTGAGGAGCTAGCATTGTAGCTAGGGGCCACCCATCTCCAGCAGTACCAGCTTTCTAGATATTAGTGTTGAAAGCCACTTGGAAACCAATCAGGACAGTTTTATAACTGCAGGAGGTACTCTATAGTAAGCCATTTGACCAAATGGGAAGGTCACAGCCTCCAACTTAAATAAAAATAGACAAGAATAGAAAATAGTAATGTATCTAACATATGTAATTCTGCACTTAGAGTAAGGATTGTTTGACAGAATTCTTTCAGGTTTATATACCCAGAGTCTTATATTGTGATCATGAAAAAGAAGTTACACTGCAGTCATTAGGGCTGGAAAAAGTTTCAGAAACACTAGTTTCTAGTCCACCAATACCTGCATTCTCATTGTAGAAACAGTGAGACTCAGGAAGACCAAATCACCTAATTTGTGAAAATCAAATACAGGGAGATAGTCTGACTGGCATTAGGTTCTTTGTGGGAGTAGCTGGAAATGAACATGTGACTCCATGACCAAAGGAACCTTCTCTTGGGCCTTTGGTGAGTCACTTAACCCCTCGAGCCATAGTTTTCCCCTCTGTAAAATGGGCTCAAACCTAGATTGTCGGGCCATTGCTCAGATACTGAGACACTTAAGACCTTGGCATCTCCTTTCTGTCTCTTAAGGTCAATCATGCCACTAGAAGCAATTGCTTCATGGTGCTGCCACAGAGAAGCTACAGTCTGAGGAGATAGTGTGCCTTGGACCAGCCCATGGGGCAGGGTTTCTTGCTAGCCCCTTCCCCCGCTACCCCTGTAGCCACAGGCAGGATGTCCTGGAGCCCACATTGGGCACACATGTGGTGAGAATATTTTCGATTTTTTTCCAAGTAATTTATAAGTTACATGGAAAATCAAGCATGGTCACTAGATGCAAGTCTGGGGACTGAATGCTCCCCAAATCCCTTGAGTTCTCAGCAGAGCAGTTCATTCTGGGACTCCTGTTTGGACATTCAGGTTCCCTGTGAACCATCAGAGTAGCTCTCCATCAAGGTCTATTGGGTCCATGAGGATGCACACTCATTGAGGATCTATTCTGATGCTCCAGCCAAGCCCAGTGCCCTGTGTCTCTGCTTCCTGCCCACAGGTTCATGTGTCTTCTCTGCTTTAGAAATCAGTTGCTCAGGCAACCAGTTGACCATGATCACAGTGCCTGGCAAGGTGCTTGGAAAGCAGGGAGCATTTGGGGTCAGTGTCTGGATATTGCCTGAATATGGAAAAACTGGCCTTTTCGCATGCCCGCTGACAGGTTGCCCTCTGCATTTGAGTTGTTCTTATCATAGACAGCTCAGTAGCCCCAATGGAAACCTCACCCAAATGCCTGCCTCCGGACAGCCCAGCATATTTTTTTTCAATTCCTTTTACTACCTTGAATTTTATGGTTATTTATAAAGAACCTGCTTCACTTAGTAAATTGTCCATTCCTTCGATCACTTACTGAGCCTCAGTCTAATCATTTAAGTTGTAAAAATTAAATCAAGCCATAGGAATAAAGTACCTCAAACTACTCAGGGCATAGAAGTAGCTCATTAAGTGGGTCCTATCATTTCCTATCCTAGTAGAGGAAAGAAATTGCTTGCTTTTCTTTTTTTTAATGATATGTTTGCTTGTTTGTTTATTTATTTATTTAGTGCTGGTCCTGTGGCTTAAGCTCAGGCCTTGGGCATTGTCTCTTAGCTTCTTCGCTCAAGGCTGGTGCTCTACCACTTGAGCCACTCCTCCACTTCCAGCTTTTAGGTGATTAACTGGAGATAAG
Organism: Dipodomys ordii; assembly: GCF_000151885.1. Classification (NCBI taxonomy): domain Eukaryota; kingdom Metazoa; phylum Chordata; class Mammalia; order Rodentia; family Heteromyidae; genus Dipodomys; species Dipodomys ordii. The sequence goes on along the minus strand of NW_012267259.1, from coordinate 738,451 downwards.
AGTCTCATGGGCTTTCCTTCCTAGACTGGCTTTGAACCTGCAATCCTCAGATCTCAGCCTCATGAGTAGATAGGATTACAGGGTATGAGCCACAGGCACTGGCTTGCTTTTCACTGTTGTAGTATCTCACCCAAGGCCTGGCTAGCTACACTTGGCTAAGTGTGCTGCATCAGACACAGAAGTATCACATCATAGAAGGGAGAGGAAAGGAAGTACAGATTCTGGTCCTATGTGTCAGGCACCCCCTTAAATGTATGCAGTGTGGGTAAGAGAGCAGGCATTGGGAGGCTAGATGTCTCCAACTGTGTTTCAGATTTCTGCAGGTGCTTAAGGATTAGTGACCAGGCAGGTGGGGCCCCACATTCAGATGCCACAAGAACAAAACCATTGCTGAGAAACAGCAGAAAGAAGCCACCTGCTCTTTCCAATCCCAAGCAGGCCTGGGGGTCCTTTGCTCTCCAAGAAGCTGCAGGTGAAGCCCTGCACGCCAGTCATCCTGGGAGCTGGCAGATGGAAGGTGGAGTAAATCAACCTAAAACTGCACGATTCCTGAGCCCATGAGCTCAGCTAAGCCAATGGAGGAAGAAAAAGTGCTGCTGTGGGCACTTCCTATAAATCCAGGCACCAGGAGATCTGGTGGGGGTCCTACAAGGTTCTTTGTCTGTGAGCTAGTTGCTGATACTTTCATTTTCTTTTCCTTGTTGGGAACAGAGCTAGAAGAATTTCTACAAGTTGCCAGCCTTTGTGGAAAGTAATATTAGGGGCTGCAGCTGATATTGGGAGCCCCTTTGTCTTCCATGCAGCAACATGGGGAGAGAACACGTAGAGAGAACAAGTAGAGGAGGTTGTGTGGCTTCAGTCTATAACAACACACACACACACACACACACACACACACGTCTTTGCTCTCACATGTGTCATTCCTGACCCCGCCTGTAGCACTGTGGGGTGGGAGTGGGGACATCAGAGAACAGAGATGTAGACACTGGGGACATTGCCAAACACTAATTTTCTCTCCTTGTACCTTGTGCCATTTCCCTCTGCTCTGATCACTTTGATAGATGACCAATCTTGATGTTGGGAAAGATGGGAGTTTAATTAACTACAGGGGTCAAAGGCCCAAGGGAAATTTAAGAATTAAACACAGGTTAATTAAGGTGTGTTAGTAATTCTGTGGCCCATCACCAAAGCATCCCTGGATGGATGGAAGGGACGTAGATGTCCAGGAGACCTGGGTTTGGGATTCTTGGAGCCAAGTGTATTTCCCAGGCTGCAGGTCTCTGAACATACTTCTTTTCTGTGTTTGACCATAGAACATCTTGGATAAAATGCCTTTAGTCTTCTCATCATTCTCCCTTCAGGAAAAGATTTGGGGATCTGGGAAAGCCCATTCTGCAGCATGCAATCCAATTTGTCTCTAACTAGCTAGGGGCATCATGACCACCCTCCTCTTTATTGGAGGATGCTCCTAAGGCAGCCCCAGTGCACTGGTGACGTGGTGCTAGGTATCTGAGCTGCAGTGCTCTCTGGGCCCTGTGGTGCCCAATGGTCCTCATTCATTTGCTAAGTCCCTGCTATGTGCCAAAACCACTGCTGGAGGGCTGGGGGTCACCAAGAGAGAGAAAGCGCCTGCTTCTGAAAGCTCTAGTTCCAGGGAACTGTGTCCAATGGGAAAAGTGAATCCAGGTACACTATGATCTTCAAAAGGCAGTAGTGAGTGTTAAATGCCCACTGCACACCAGCCTGGCCCAGTAAGGGAGGAGCTGGGTTTGAGGAACTGATGTTTCTGTTGGAGATGAAAGGACACAAGTCAGAGGGGGGAGGGAAAGAGAAAATTGAGGGGTAAGGACCCATTACTATGCAAAAACATGGCAAGGAAACCTAGTAGAGCAGGCACTGAACTCTCTTATGCCAGCTTCTGGCTCTTAGAAAAAGAGGGTGGGGTTGGTGAACAGGGGCAGAAATCAGCCATCGGGAGCCAGGCTTAGCCCTGGATAAAGAAATAGCAAAATCTCCTCTGGTGGTGTGGGTGAGGAGGGCAGGGGGAGGAGCAACAGCCTTGTCCTGGTTCAAAAATGGGGCCTGTTGTAATTCTTAGGCCCAAAGAACAGCCTGCTGGGAGCCTGCCCCTACCTGCCCAGCCTTGTGCCTGTCCCAACCCTGAGGACTCTTCTGTTCCCATTGTTTCCTGCACCCCACACCCAAACCCAAGAATAAAGGCAGCCACCCCTGCCCACAGCTGCTTGTCCTCCCCACCCAGGTGACTCAGGCAGGGTGCCTGATGGCAGCAGCTCTCTCCCTGGCCCTGTTCAGCTACCTGACACCCCTGATTTGCCTCCTTGTCTCTGTGATCTAAATGAGGGTAGATTTTGTCCCCCTTGGATTAAAAAAAAAAAAGGTGTCTTTCTCCCTCCCCTGGCCTCACTGTCGGGTGTAGATTATTATAGTGCCTGTTTGTTTCTAGGGGACAAGAAAGAAAGTGAATTTGGACAAGGCCAGCTTAATTGGGATGTACAGCTGCCCGAGATCTCCTGTCCACTCTGGCTAATTCTGAGCCAAACCAGTTTTCCGTGGCCAAGCGGGGCCTGGTTTCCACATGGGTTCCTGTCAGGAAGTTCCTCCGCCCTGTGTGTACTGTTAAATAGGATCCTTTTCATTCCTTTTCCTCTTATAAACTTCCCTTCCAGGTCATCCTGGAGGGGGGAGGGGGGCGGGGGAGGGAACACTAGGCTCCAGTCCCAAAAGGGAAATGGCTGTGGAAGGGAGGCCAGCTGTGGCTGGCCAGAGTCAAACATCTGAGATTCCAGCTCAAGGACAAGGCCCAGAGCAACTTCTTCCTCTTCAGAGCATGCCAGCTGCTCTCCTATTCCATCATGCCCCCCCCAACTTTATTCATCCAGTCCCACCTTCCCTCCCTTCTCTTCAAAGTTGGGGCTAAGGGGTAATAGGAAGAGCAGTCCATCCTAAAAATACCTCCCACCTCTGCTGTCCTAAAAATATTTCTGCTTTCCCAGAGAGTGAAATTCTCCCTTCCCTTCTTTAATCTTCCTTTACTCTCGTCAAACCCCACACTGAGATGGGTCAAAGCTGTGTGTGCATGCATGCTATTACCGGGGCTTGAACTCACAGCCTGTGCACTGTCCCTTAGCTTTTTCACTCAAGGCTGGCATTCTATCACTTGAGCCACACCTCAAGTGGGGCTTTTTAGTGGTTATTTGGAGATAAAAGTCTCACAGACTTTCCTGTCCAGGCTAGCTTTGAACTGTGATCCTTAGATCTCAGCCTCTTGTGTGGCTAGCATTGCAGTAGCTAGGAGCCACTGGCATCTGGGTCTTTTCCAGCTTTGCTGGGGCCTTTGGCTAATATCCACTGAGAAGAGGTCAGCCTTCCTCCTCTTCCTTCCACTGCCTTGGGTACCCCATCCAGGCTATAAATTCATGTGGCTGAGATATTGTTCACTGCTGAGATTTTGCATCTAGCAATGCAAGCCACAGAGCCCCAGGGTATCCAAGCATATGCTGAATGATTGATGCAGTGAGTTTCTGTCTTTTTCTGTGACACTACTTTGGTGTCCTTTCTGGCTTCATAGCACAGGGACACTGGTGCCTTGGATGAGTTGCTTCAGGTCTCTTAGTGTCAGTTGTCTCCCTATAATATAGGCCGGACATTCCAGGGCTCCAGCTAAGCCTCACCAAAAGCCCATTCATAAAGGGCCAGACCAGGTAGGGTACCTGACAGATCGCTTTCCTCTGCTTCAGTTGAGGGAGTCAAACCTGAGCTGCCTAGGGCTGTTGCCCACCACTGAGCTCCCCAGCCCTTTTTCATTCCAGAGAAGGAATTTAGTCAGACATATGAACAAAACAGCAATAAAGTGATGAACAGGCCAGGGACATTTCTTGGCTTTATGTAAAGTCTTTAATAATTTCTCATAAGAACCAGGTGCTTAGTGGCTCATGCTTGTAACCCTAGCTACTCAAGAGGTCAAGATCTGGAAGATCACGGTTTGAAGCCAAACCCAGGCCAAAAAGTCCATGAGACTCTACTCAGTTAATCAGCAAAAAGTCAGGTTGGAGGTATAGCTCAAGCAGTAAAATACTAGTCATGAACAAGAAAGCCTAGTGTGAGGGGCTGGGAAGGTGGCTCAGTGGTAGAGTGCTTGCCTTGCATGCTCGAGGCCCTGGGTTCAATTCCTCAGCACCACATAAGCAAAAAGAAAAAAAGCTGGAAGTGGCACTGTGGCTCAAGTGTTAGAGCGCTAGCCTTGAGCTGAAGAGCTGAGGGACAGCGCCCAGGCCCAGAGTTCAGGCCCCACTACTGGACCCCCCCCCAAAAAAGAAAGCCTAGTGAGAACACCAGTCCCTAAGTTTGAGTCCCAGAACCAGCAATAATAATTAATAACAACAATCTCTCATAAGAGATCAAATCTAAAATTTCATTGTAAATCTGGTCCAGTGATAGGTAACATAATCTCCCACAAAACACTTTTTGTAGCTTAACTTTTTAAATTGGCCTTGATTGTATTTATTTGTAGGATATGGTACAATGTCTCAGAACTGGGATGTCTGGTACTTAGCATGTCCATCTCCCCTAACACTTAACCATTTCTTTGTGGTGAGGAGGTTCAACACCATCTCTTTGGTTGTTTTGAAGTGTATGATGTAATATTGTTAACTATGGTCACCCTGCTTTGCAGTAGAATAGATCAGACCTTCCTAGGATTCACCCCCTAAGCCTCAGTCTGCCCTTCATCTGCCTGTCCCAAGGTTAGATCAAAGCCTTCCTTTGCTTGCTTCTCCATAGAATGAGAGTTCTTGTACTCTCATGGTTAAGAGCATGGCCTTGGCATTGAACAGAGCAGAGTTCAAGACACTGCGTCTACAACAGCATCTACAGCTCCTGCCAGCAGAGGCTTCACAAAAACAGGTCAGGGGAGGGAAGAGGGGCACAACTTGCTCCTGTGAGCCTTTGTTGACCACAAGCAGGGACTTCATGGGCACATGGTATGAGTTGACACAGTTCTGGCTGTTTGCCTGGGCTGGCCTCTGGCGGCTCACTGTCTAGGAGGAGATGTGGGAGAGGGAGAAGGAGATGTGTCAAGTTCGGCCAGGTGCAGTGATGAGAGACAGTGAAGGGCAGAGAGGAATGGAGGAGGCTCCTTCAGAAGGAGGAGTGTCCTCTGGCCCTGGAAAATGCTAGGAGATGAGAGAGCAGGGCGGGAAGGGCATTTTCCAGTATTTGGGGCAAGGTGTAATATGTGCCACCCACAGAAACGCCTAGAGACGAGGGAGTCCGCTGGTGAGGGGTCAGTGTGGTCACTGATTCACTCACTTGGAATTCCTACCTACTCTGTGCCCTGCTCTGAGCTAGGAATATAAGATAGGTGGGTTACAATGGGTGCCCTGCAGGAGCAGGGACACCCATATTCTTGGTGGGGATGCTGAGTCTTTGCTCACTGAGCTCTGGAAAGAGCTCCTGAGGTACACCTCCTTGCAACTCCTGGGATGCTACATGCTTCTCTCACTGTGATAGCTTTTCCTTTAATATGAAAGGAGTCAGCATGCTCCAGCTCCAATACTTGGACTGGGGAACTATAAACTGTCGATTCATAAAGGGCTTCAAGATTCCCCAAGTCCAGGACTTTCTAACTTTGGAGCAGTTGACTCATGCACAACTTATTAAACTTAGAGGTGTGAGGTACCAGGAGTTCAACTGTAGATTCTGATTCCCAAGTAGGTCCTGATGCAGCCCAGGGATGTGCATCTTTTATTAGCTCCAAAATGACTCTGTTTGCACTCCACCAGCTACACTTGGGGAAGCCATGGGGCTGAAAGCAGTTGGTCTGAAGTGGGGGTCTAGGCAGTGATTCACTTTTTAAACAATTTCATAGTCTAATACATAGTCTAATGTGGATTAAGACCCTCAGGGCTCAACTTTCAGCACAAATGATTTGTACAAATCAGAGCTGTCCAGAGATAGACCCAATGGTGTGTATGTATGTGTGTGCATGTGTATAGGACCATACAGTTGTGGGTCTGGCAAGTCCAAACTCTGCTAAATGTGTAGACCCAGGGAACAGCTGATTGTTCTGCTCGATGAAGGACTCTGGAGACATAGTTCCTCTTCCTCTAGGGATCTGTCTTTTTTTTTTAAGTCCTTCGACTGGTTGGATGAGGCCCACCCACATAAGGTCAAAGCCAGGTTGACAGATAAAATTAACCATCACACGCCTCATTGTACAAATAAGTTGAATAGACAACTCATCCATGGGCCCACAGCCAAGCCTGCCATTGCTGTTTCCCTTGGTCTCATAGATTGAAAAACCATGATGATACCTTCAAAGCCAAACCCAACTTCACTTACAGACTGGAGGCTACCACCCTTTCTAAGCCATACATTTGGCAGAAAACAGAGCTAGGTCTTAAACTAAGACCCTTAACATTTAGTGGCTGCTTCCTCCCATACTCTGCATGGCTCAAAGAAGTATGCTTCTACAACCAAGCAATTGTGCAACCAGGCCCAGTCTCCATTCAACCTACAGACTGACTCTTTAAGATCTTGGAAGCAGGAAAGAAGAGGCCTATAAATCAGTTCTGCCACTAAGTAGAGGGGAGAGCTGGAGGCCACCCAGTGTTAGCCAAGTACCTGGATTTATATCCACATCCTGCTGCTATCTATAATTTTGTGGCTGCTTCATTTATGCTTGGGTTTGCACACTTAATGCTGGAATCTACCAGCATGCACACTAGTCTCCTGCTTGGCATTAAAAATGGCTTCTGAAATAGATTGTGCTTTAAATCAAAGCCTGGTTATGATGATCACTCTTGTTAGTAACATGTTACCCTCACTCTCTACCCACTGAGGGCTTAGAAGCACCCCATCAATGGAACACTCTGAATATACAGGGGATGCTAACCAGAGACTGTGATCCAAAGTGTTGGGATGAAGCAGTCTGTGGGTACATAGGGTCCTTTGAAGACAGGTTCTTGAACCTTGGCTAGAGCCAAGCTAGACATCAGCTTGTGCCCCAAGGATATCAGTCAGGAATTGTGGAGCCTGAGGACATATATGGCATGTGAGTCCAATGTTAGGCATTGTCAGGAGATGATGACAGGGAGCGGGTAGAGAGTATGCAGATGCCATATACCGGAGACACAAGACTTCTGGCCAGAGCTGCCTTCTATATGGTCTCCTGGGCTGAATCCATCACTGGCAGGACAAGGACGGGAAATGGATAGAAGACAGAGCTGCCAAGTCCTAACCCTAAGCTAACTCCAAGAATAGGGGTTGGGTTGGGAAATGAACCATCCCACCATGTCCCCCATCTCTGATAGTAAACAGGAAGTTTCTGGTGAGACCACTTCTCCAGAGCTATGGAGGGGAGCTGTGGAGTAAGGCTGAGGATGCCTCAGAGGGCCACAGTTACCAGCAACCTCAAGGAGACTGGTGGGAGCCAGAGCATGAGGTCAGGCCTTCAGACTTCTGTCCCTAAAAGTCTGTCCTCAGTTTCAAAGCTTCCCATCCAGCAGCCTCATGCACAGGTAGGCCCAGGAACTCAGCCCACTTGTCAATTGAGCAGATCAGCAACACCTGAGAACACTCACGCTCCAAGGCACCATAACCATTTCCTTATGAACCCTGGTCTCTATTTTGGAAGGCACAGCACCATGCTGGTATTCCTTAAAGGTGTGTGCGTCATGCCCTTAACATCTGCAGGGTATTAAGAAATCTTAGGCAGGAATTGCAGTTAAACAGAGTTAAGCAAGTTTCTTTATCTCTACCGGATTTTCTTGGGGATGAGTGTGTGATACTCATCCATTTCAGAGGTCCATTGGAAAGCTCCAATTAGACTATGCTGCCCAGGTGTCCCCAATATTTATGTCATTTAAAGTTCATAGTCACAGACAAAAGACACAATGTGGAGCTGCTAGCTGTCACTTAAGACTCACAGCCCTGGCATCAGTGTCCAGCTAGACCTGGTGATGTGCTGATGAACCTACTATCTAGAGGAGGGGTGAGAGAGCCCTTCTTCCTCAGTGGGGTAAGAATAATCCTTTCACTATCAAAGTTCCCACAGTGGGGCCTCTCCCACACCTAAAGACTCCTCAGGTGCTTGACAGCCAAAATCGGACTGCAGAGCCTTTGTATTAGGGGAGAAGGATACTGAAGATGACTAGCCAAGAGCTCAGTATGAGAATACCACTGTAGACTAGCCAGTGGCTCAGTATGGTGAGAAGCCCCCTGTGGACGTGGCTGTGTCCTGTAATGTTATATAGAGCAGGGAATTCTGATGTCACTGCAGCAACCATTCTGTCCCATTCCATTTCCCTCCTCCCAGGGAGACTTGCCCCTGGTCCAGCTTCTTTTCCCCATTCCCCTCTCCTCAAAACACAAATGGCTAGCATGGCCCAGAGGCCCAGCTCCTTGGGGCAGGTTTCCTGAGTCCACTAAGGAAACAAGCCATTGATCTGATAAGCTCACTTGTATGACTTTAGGACTAGCCCCAAATCCTGGAATAACTTGGATGCAATATAAAAAATACTTTGGTGGGTGATGGTGGTTCATATCTGTAATTGTAGCTACTCAGAAGACTCAGTTCTAAGGACTATGGTTAAAGCAAGCTCCAATTAAACACCAAAAAGCTAGAAATGGAACTGTGGTATAAGTGGCAGAGTACCAGCCTTAAGCGACAAAGCCAAGAGATAGCACCAAGGCCCTGGGTTCAAATCTCAGTCCTGATGTGGGTATGTGCGCACATGCACACACACAAACACACACACACACACACACACACACACACACACACAGAGCTGCTTTGTTTGTGTCTGTCAGTGGAGATTCTTATTAAAATCTCCCCTGGTGGGAATTCCCAGTGGGTGGAATGGCAGACCAGGTGGCATCACATGAGGTGACAGAGGTATGCACCAGGGTGGGCAGAACATAGAAAAGCACCCTCCAGTTACCCCATCCAACCACCACCTACAGATAGAGCCAGTCCTACTTCTGTTTCCCAGTGGATTGGGGCCACCTTGTCATTCTTCATGACCAGGTTACTCAAATTTCCAAGATAATTACTCAACTTCATGCTGACATTGACTTGGAAAGACCTGCTCAAGAGGACTGGATTGCCAGAGATCCATATCACATTGTCACGGTACTTATTAAGGAATACTTCATGTTCTTCCATGGAGTCCTTGCCTTTCTGTTGTATAAGACAGCCAAATCTCAAAATGAGGTCTCAGAACCAAGTGATTCCCTGGAACTGTACCTCTGCCCAGTGAGTGAAGAACCCGGCTGCAGCTGGATGTGGCACTTCATTTATTTACAGGAGCCATCTTGTCACCAGCCTTCCCTCTTCCTCTTCACCTTTCATGTCATCCCTGTTCCCTCCCTCCCTTCTTCTTGTTTCTATCATACTCTGTCTGCCCACCTCCTGTCCTTCTTTGTCCTGTGTCTCTCTGGGAGTCTGAAGCAGAGGCTGCCCCCTTACAGGTAATACAGGAGGTACCAGGGCTGGGCAGTGCACCGGACAGCATTGCAGAGGATAGAGTGGCATTGTTTCCTGGAACTGAGGTCTCCTGATCCTTAAGAGGGCAAGGGGTGTATATACAAGAAGGTAGAGGCTGCCTAAGACAACCAACCCATCCCCTCCTGAGAGGGACGAAGATTTATGAAATGTGTGACTTTGGTGCCTTAGCCAGGAAAGTCCTAGGGTCACAGAATCTTGTTGATCTTCTTCACCTTGGCTTCAGAGATAGAAAGGATGGAGAATCATCTTAGGGATAGAGATGGGGGTATCGTTATAACTCTTTTCTGGGGTGCTGACTGGGAGATCCCCTACTCCCACCTGCTTGTGGTCTGGGCCTGTTTCTACAGTGGAGAGCTGAGCAAGGGAGACAGGGTGTCACGTGGTTCTCGGTGCTAGCTGGAGCAGGCTGGGAGGAAGAGCCCAGGCAGAACTTCCTATGGTAGCCAGATGGATACCTGTGTGGACCTCAGCATCCTTGACTATAGAAGGTCCCCAAAGCCTGACCTCCTAGGAGCCTGACTCAGCCATTTGCCATTAGCATTTCCTGGCCTTCACCCCCACTGTTGTCAAACGGAACAGGCCCCTGACCTACTGCAGCCCTGGCCTGTGACTTGCTACTCCCAGCCTCAGCCTCCCTGTAAGAAATAAGGTTAAAAATCACCATCTCAGCAGGGTGTCAATAGTTCATGCCTGTAATCCTAGCTACTCAGGAGGCTGAGCTCTGAAGATCGCTGTTCAAAGCCAGACTGGGCAGAAAAGTCCCCGTGAGACTCTTAGCTCCAATTAGCCACTCAAAAACTGGAAGTAATACTATGGCTCTAAGTGGTAGAGGGCTAGCTTTGAACAAAAATGCTCAGGGATAGCACCCAGATCCTGAGTTCCAGCCCCACAACCGACCAAAAAAAAATAAAAAGCACCATCTCCCAGACAAAGTGTAAGGACTAAATGAGGTAAGTAGCCCTTCAAGGGTGTCCCTTGATTTCTCGAACTATGGGTATGATAGTCCCCCTATTCAAGGCTTCCCTGTCCACTATTTGTTACCCTAGTCAACACAGTCCTCAGATACTCCATGAAAGTTTCTAGAAATAAATAATGCATACATTTTCAATAACTTTTTCCACAATGTATTGTTACAATTATTCTATTTTAGTATTAATGCTAATCCCTGACTGCACATAGGTATAGATTAAACCTTATGCAAAGTGATGGATATACAGAAAAACATAGCATGTATAGGGAAGACTAAGTGCTGTGTGCAGGTTCAGGCTTCTGCTGGGGGGCTGGGAAGGCTCCTCCTGTGGATAAGGGGAATACTGTACTCAGAAACAAACTGGGATATTTCACCATGGCTCTTTGTTATGTTTTGAAATCACTAGTGGGCCAAAAAGGTTTTTCAGAAGGAAATCCTTTCTATCCTGAGTTATAAATTGTTTAATCAGAAGAAATCAGACTCTCATTTCTTTTTTCCTGGAGTGATCAAGCTCATGTTTAGTAAATGCTCTGTTTTAGCCTTTTGCAACCTGCCACATAGGAGCAGGTATATGGTGGGGTGCCTGGGCCCAGCCTTACTAGAAGGGCAAAGCTTACACCAGCCCTTGCTGTGCAAGCTTATACCACACCCTTTACTGAGGGTGTGGAGCTCTTATACTTGTTCTGGAGTCATTTCCTCCTTACTGAAGTAGAAGTTGATATAACTTCAAGAAATATAGCTCACAGTGCTTGATAAATCACTCCACAAACACAGCCCTAAATACTTACTGCTCTATCTGATGGTGGGTACAGGAAAGCATCTCCTCTTACTGTCTTTCCAGAGGGCACCTCTGGAAAGATGATACTGTCTTTCCAGAGGACACCTCTGGAAAGATGAACATCTGTTTTGGAGCTCAGCCTTCCCAGCCTGGCACTCGTGGCTCACACCTGTAATCCTAGCTACTCAGGAGGCTGAGATCTGAGGATCACAGTTCAAAACCAGCCTGGGTAAGAAAGTCCATAAGACTCTTAGCTCTAATAAACCACTAGAAAACTGGAAGTGGTGCGGTTGTTCAAGCAGTAGAACACTTGCCTTGAGCTGAAGAGCCCAGGGACAGCGCCCAAGCCCAGAGTTCAAGTCCAGCAACCAAAAAAAATAAAAAAAGACTGCTTCCTAAGTCACTGCCCATAGTGTGCTTTCACACTCATTTGTGAACAATCCCCATTCCATCCTCTGTGTCTGAAAACTAGCCACAAGTGCAAGTGGAGTTGGAGCGTGTATATGAAATTACTCATTCACCCCACAGATGGAGCTGGGAGTCTCATGGGTCTTAAGACCCCCATGCTCTATTTCCATTTTCTGAGGACTTAATGCTCCCTCAGGACTAGATGGGAGAAAAGGACTTAAGGACTGAGAAAATGTCCATGGGAGGGTGAGGCCCAAAGCTCCATGTAGGAAGTGCCTGGCACTGGCAGTGGCCTTCTGCCAATGTTGTGAGTGCCAGGATGAAGGAGTATGAGAAGATGTGACAGATTCCTGGGAAACATGTACACCCACCTCAGCTCGCAGCATTTCTTCCTCCTTTTCCTAGAGAGAATGTCTAGGAGAGAGGGAAGGCTGGGAACATAGAGAACAACCAGCTAATTCAGGAAGGCTATCTGGAGGAGGTGACACTTGAACTAAAACTTAAAAGAATGTGCAAGAAGCTGGGTGCTGGTCTCATGTCCGTAATCCTAGCTACCCAAGAGGCCGAGGCCTGAGGATCACAGTTCAAAGCCAGTCCAGGCAGAAACGTCTATGTGACGCTTATCTCCAGTTGATTACCAGAAAACTGGAAGTGGAGTTGTGGTTCCAAGTGGTAGAGCAGTAGTAGCCTTGAGCAGAAAAGTTCAGAGATAGCACCCAGGCCCTGAGTTCAAGCCCCACAACCAACCAAAAAGAAAAAAAGAATGAGCAAGAACAAGGTAAAAGAGTAGGAGGGAACTGTTTCACATGAGGGGACAGGAGGAACAAGTCCAAGGCAGTAGGGACTGGACACACTGGTGACAGCTCCCAGGTTTAGGAAAGGACCAGCAAGACAAGTAACCAAGGTTGGCAGATTGACTCAAGCTCTCTGCTCTGGGAGTCCATAAGAAGTGCTGAATCAATGGCATGAGGGGTAAAGCAAGAGAGAAGGAGCCCACAGTGACAGTCAAGAACTGGGACCCGAATGGCTACTGGGAGACACTGGGAGACTGCGGTTGGCGGAAGTGAAGGACAGACTTCCTCAGCCCTGCTCTGTAGTGTGTTTGCCGAGTACTTCCCCTTTCTTCTGCTCCCTGAGTTCCCTCCTGGCACAAACTCCCTCGAAAAGCTAAAAATTCATCTCATCTGACCCAAATCAGAGGGTGGATGAGCTGGGGCTTTATTACACCCTGGTTAAAATGAGTCTTGTGGGAGAGGATGGGCTACATTATAATTGCCTCTTTGGTCACCTCCACCCACCGAGTCCTAACCATGGTGGAGCTGCCTCTCTTTGGAAGCCATTGTACCTTTCCCTCGACTTGTGTTCATTAGTCTGAAGAAAATAATCTTGTCATCCTGGGATAGAACTGAGAGACCATGCAGGAGGAGGTTTGACCTCCCACAAGCTTCTTTTAGGAAAAATGTCATGGGAGGTCTTGGAGATGTGTCTCGGGGGATGGGGCAGGACTCATGAGAGACTAGGGTGAGGGCCATTTCACAAGGAGTAGGAGCACCTCCTTCTGCAGTGTTTTCCTTTGTGACTTTGAACTTCCCAAATTGTTCTGTGGAGTTAAATGTACCATCTATTTAGAATTAAGCATCGGACAAGTTGGTGGAGGTACTGTTAACTGGATTTAGAAGAAATATTTCAGGAAAGAGTGTGGAGCAACTAAATGAATCATCATAGCACTCCACGTAACAAGTAAAAGCCCTCTCCAGTACCCCCTCCCTCCCTTCTCCCTTCCTTCTAGGAGACACCAAGAAACTGGCTATGAATCAGACACGTTGGGGAGCATTTGGGAAGCTCAGCTGCAAATGCTGCAGATGTGATGGGTGAGTTTCAGGCCTTAGGTGGTGAGTTGCAGGTGAATATTCACACACAGAATGTTGTTTGCCCACTACACTACTGCATTTTCTGTTGTTGGAACCAAATATCTAAGTCTGGGTACCTTATAAAGAATAGATGGTTTACTTAGCTCCTTACTGTAAAGATCCAAAGACTACAGATGGTGCTGGGCACCGATGGCTCAAGCCTGTAATCCTAGCTACTCAGGAGGCTGAAATATAAGGATCGTGGTTCAAAGCCAGCCCAGGCAGGAAAGTCTGTGAGACTCTTATCTCCAATAAACCACCAGAAAACCAGAAGTGGCGCTGTGGCTCAAGTGGTAGAGTGCTGAAGAGCTAAGGGACAGCATCCAGGCCCAGAGTTCAAGCCCCATGACCAACAACAACAAAAAAAAGACTATAGATGGTGCAGGCATCCGCTGAGCTCTGGGGAGAGCCTCCTGACTGTATCACCACAATATGGCAGAGGTGACACAGTCACATGACAAGACAGATTTCTACTACCTCAACACCACCATATTAGCACCAAACTTCTAACGCTTCAAGCTTGGGGGAACACACTCAAGCCATTCCAAGCCATAGTGCACACTCAGAAAGGCACTTGGCAAATGAGAAACATTGCATATTTGTGTGAGCTTTCAAATACTGCTCTATCTTCTCTTCACAAATAATGAGCTTCTGTTCCCAGCCACTACCACCCTGCTCAAGCATGATAGGAGCTATATAGGAATTACAGATCTTGTTTGGAGAGACAAGATTATACACACAAAAATCTAAGCAAGAAAGAAAATGGACTGGAAAAAAAAGTACATCTTGCCTCCTGGAATTGAATCAATTAATAGGTATTAGTTATTGTGTTATATTAACCAAATGTCCTCAAACTTTAGCAGATTAAGAAAACTGTAAATATATGGTTTTTACCTCATGATTTGTACAGTCAGGAGTTCAGAGCAGCTTTGCTGGGGAGTTTCTGGCTCTGGGTTTCCCCTGAGGTTGTGGTCTAGCTATTGACTAGCACTGCTGGCTTCTGATAACATCATAGAAGGATTTGCTATCAAGATGGCATACTTAAACAGCTTCACATTGATTACGCTTGTTGATGGGAGCCTTCCATTCTGCTCCATATGGACTTCATAGGATGCTTACAGATCCCCCAACATGGCTACTAGCTTTCTCTGCAGCATGAGTTCCAAGAGAAGCCAAGTAGAGATGGCTATATCTCTCCCAACCATCACTTCCCTGATACCTGAGAGAACCATTCAAGATGTGAATACCAGTATTATTTCAGATTGCTCCACTATGTGAACTAAAATAGAAAATCTGTCTTCATATTGCCTACACAAGTTGTATGAATTGATAAGCATCTATTTGTGGATCTATTTCTATGGATAGGCGTCTATTTCTATGGATCTGTCTTTCTGTGTGTGATCCTGGACCCATTAGTTTACATAGTGGTTCTCTAATGTATTTTCCTATCTGGTAGGGCTGCTTAAGTGGTAGTCTTCCTATTCCCATGATTCATCTGTTCCAAAAATGCCTTGGCTTTTCTTGGCTTTTCTATATGAACTTCAGAACCAGCTTCTCTAATATCAATAGAAATTCTGGCTGATGTCTTAATTGCTATCACATTGCGTTTGTTGAAATGATTAAGATGGAATTGGCATCTTTACAATATTGTGACCCCTTATCTAAGAACAAGGCCTATCTTCCTATTGTCATAATAAGCATTGTTGAATGCTTCTGTCAGTTTTGAAAACTTTCTTGCTCTAGATCTTGAGCTTTACTTACGACCTTATTCCTAGGTGTTGTTTCTATTCTTCTTGCCAAGTAAATGAAGTCTTCTAACATATTTTTGACCTTGTCTGTTATTTGTAGTGGAAAGTACCCAATCTTCTCATCTGCAAAGAATGGTTTCTTGCAAACTTTTTGTTAACCTGTGTGCACACGTGTGCGTGCACATGTGTGTGCTAAAGGCTGATGCTCTTTCACTTGAGCCACAGCTCCACTTCCAGCATTTTGGTGGTTAATTGGAGATCAGAGTCTTGCAGACTTTGCTGCCCAGGCTGGCTTCAAGCTGCAATCCTCAAAGCTCAGCCTCCTGAGTAGCCAGGATTATAGGCAAGAGTCACTAGATCTTGACCCCTTTTCTAACTTTTAAACGTGTATTTCTCGTTGAACATTTCTGATCTCAAGGCAATGTCCTAGGGGCCTGCCCAGATATCCACCTATGACTCCCTGGCTCCCGTAGCCATGATTGCAGGACCCCGCCTACTCTGGACTCCTAATGAGTTCCTCCTGCTCCTTATGGGTTAGTCTTCTCTGGCCAGTGAATCCAGAAACTCTCTAAATCAGATTTAGATGCATTGTAAAGCCAGGAACATCATGAACCCAGGCCAAGCACATGGGGAGTGACCAGTAGCAGGACTCCAGGAGGAAGCAATCTGTGGCAGGTGAGTGTCCAGCTTGCATCCTAATTGCTCTTTCTATGGGAAGGCTTCCTAGCACCCAATAGCCTTCAGCGTCTGCAGTAGGCAATAAAAGAAATTATAGCCAAGGAGAAACTGGACACGAGTATAAATAGGAAGAGGAAATGCTTGGACTTTCTTGGGGCCATAAAAGCTCACTATAATATTATACATAACTGCAATTAAGCCTGAAAATTGCAAGCTTCCAATGTGTTTGTTCCTAGCCAAATGCCAGGAGGTTCTCCTGGTGAATGGTGTTCACACAGAAGAAAAGCGCAAGTTCAGAAGCAAATCTGAGGTTTCATTTCCTTTGGAAAACACAGGCAGGGCTGGGATCTTATGGCATCTGGCTGGACCCCTGATTTGGGCCATGTCTCCAAATTGGGGTGCACAGAGGAGGGCGACACATTTTCAAAGGATGAGACATTAACTGGAATATCACACACCTGTGCCAGCCTCGGGCTGTGATTCTGCCCGCCTTCCTCCCACAGCTGCTACCCCACAGGGACCACTCCCAGACCGGATTCTGCACCACAAGGTCTGGGGTAAGAGAAGGGCAGGGAGTGGCTGTGGATAATGAGAAGCAGCTGCCTGGGTGGGAAGCTACAGTCTTCTGACTGGTTGCTGACACCCTCCTCAAATGCATCACCGCACAGTCCCCTCCCACCCTTAACCTCCCATGGCCTCTTTAACAGAGTCCAGATGCTTGGGAACCTCCTCATCTCCCTGCCTCACCTTCCCACCCACTGTGATCTGTGGCCTTCCAACCTCTTCCCCCACCTTGGACCTGTTAGTCCCCAAACTCACCCACTTTCTACCTTTGAACCTGGTATCACCCCCAAACATTCAATACTCCTACATGCATGTGACATGCTTGCTCAGCCTCCGTGTCTTACCTAGCATACGCTGTCCATCTTGCTGGAATGCTCTGCTCCCTGGCCCCATGCCCAAGCTGCCTGGGGGCCTCCCTTCCTTCATGATGTCCCTGCCCCGAGCCCAGCAGAGCCCCTGACCTCTGACCCAATGTGCCTTGTCCACACCCCTGAACTAGTACAGAGCACTCATCTTGTTTCTTTCTCTCTTCTGTGAAGTCTTAAGGCCAGGAGCCCCATTTCTTGAATTCCAGTTTCTCTAACACTTAGAGAAATGGGTAATCATTCTGGCCTTGAAGAGGTGGCAGGGCAGACTGCCTAGGGAACCTGGGGCATTGATGCTTGGCCTCAGGTCCCAGCTCTACCTCAGTTTCCTAACTTGAAACTTGATGTGATGAGGAGCTAGAGGAAAAGGTGGAGGAGGAGAAGGAGGAGGAGGTAAAATAGGAAGAGAAGGAGGAGGAGAATAATTACCTCATGGGATTTTTTTTTGGTTGGATGTGGGGCTTGATCTGGGCACTGTCCCTAAGCTTTTTTACTCATGACTAGAGCTCTACCACTCTGTGCCACAGCTAGTGGTTAATTAGAGATAAAGAGTCTCATGGGAACTTTTCTGCCTGGGCTGGCTTCAAACCACAATCCTCAGATCTCAGCCTCCTGAGTGGCTAGGATTACAAGCATGAGCCACTGGAGCCCAACTCCTCCTGGGATTCTTAAGAGGATAAAATTAGAACCCATGTAAGTTACTTAGGACAATGACTCTTCTGCAGAGTGCCCATTGAGGGCAGAAGTTTTACAGACTAGAGCTCCTTAGGGGAACAATGTGTATGTCCCCCAGCCTCAGGGAATTGTGACTTTGTGCTGATACAGGCTACAGAAAGCCACTGCAGTCCAGCTTGGGGACTCCTCCTGAAAAAGCAGCCAGGGACAGCTGGGACCCTGAAGCACACTACCACGTGCCTGGTGCTGTTTATGGGAAACGAGTGATTTATTTTATTATCTAAATTTTTGTGGTTTAATAAGGTTTAATAAGCCTCCCAAGGAGTTTTCTGGCTCAGGAAATCGCCTGTAATAAACACAAGTAGTAAATCCTTTATTTTGAACATAAAGAAAAAAATGGTGGACAATTTTTCTTAAGCAAAAACAAGTCTCCCTCTCTCCATTGCCCCTGCCTGGCAATAAATAAAGGGTGAATGAATAATTTTTAGAAACTCAGCTTGAAAATTCACCAGAGCAAAGTGGGTGTGGGGGGGACACAGCTAGAGACAGAAGACATGCTGCTGTTGCTGAGGTGCGGGGTGACAGTTTGCACCCCAAGCTACCTGGAGTGTACACAGCTTGATACCTCAGACAGAAGCTGGGGGCGGGGGGAGGGGGTTCTGACATTCAGGTAGTCTGTGACCTTGGGGGAAAGGGGTTCAGTTCGGGGCCTGTATTTCTCATCAGCAAAGTGGACATAATAATCATCTAGCCACAGAGGTGGTGAAAGGTGGGTAGGAACGAGCTCTTCTGAAAGGCAGGCGCAACAGGCACATGGTCAGTTGCTTTATGGGCTTACTACAGAACCTAGAGCAGGGACTGAGTGCATACAGTGCCACAGGAAATCTGTGGCTAAGGTGAGGACCCGGGGAGCCCCTACCAAGGCTCCATAGGTCTTTTTGGGGGAAACATGGAGGGGACCCTGTATAGTGTGGAAAAGGAAAGAGGTGTATGATCATGGGAGTTAGGGAGGGCCTGCCTCGCAGCTGTAAGGAAACATCTGGTTGGCTGACACCTTCGTCAGAGGAAGAAAGTTCAGAGCCCTCTACAGGAGAGGGGGCTGTGCTTCGTGAGGCCACGCCTTGCTGGGGCCTGGGGATCCAGGCATATCTCGGCAGGGTGGCAGGACAGGTGAGACAGGCTTCAGCCAGTGGGCACTCTGCCCAGGGTATTCATAGCTTCCATATAGGCTGATAATTGAAGTAGCCCTGCCTAGCCTCCCATTCCCTGGGGCAGCCCAAGCTCTCAAGGGCATTCCAGGGCCAAGGGGAGTAGCTCCATTGCCTGGGGCCAAGGGCAGAGTGGCACATACCTAGCAGAGACAGGGGCTGGCCGTTGCTTTGGCTAGGCCTTCCCACCTTCTCTCCTGCTAGAGCGGCCAACCCCCCCCCACACACACACACACATACACATGCACACTTGTGGGTTTCACTGCTTTAGACCACACGGCATAAAGACCTACTTCCAAAGGCCCAGGTAGCTGCCCCACCTTGTCTTGGGTCTGGAAAGGAAAACCACGGCTTTTCTACCCTTTCACAGCAACCACCAATTCCACCAGGTGGCTTAGAAGCTCCAGGCCAGGGCAAGGAAGAGCTGGGGGTGGTAGACAGGGTGGAGCTGGATGGGCTGTCTGGACACTGGGAGTCAGCTGGCATGGCCAGCCTGCCCTGGAGATTTGACAGATGGAAACACTGTCCCGAGTCCCAGATTCACTTAACTAAGAGGAATTCTGGGAGACACTGGAACTGTGGATCATAGTACTAGAATTGCCTCCATAATCACACCACCAAGGCAGCCTGGGAAGACAAGCAAGCAATACTATTAAAGCTACTTTTTAGCTGTGTGACATAGGCAGTTAGTCTCTCTGAACCCACCAGACAATGAGTGGTAAAGATGAAGTTATTAAAAGTATCTTGTGAATATCCAGGCTGTGTTCAAATATCAAGTATCCCCAAAGCAGAGAGTTTGAGGCATCCTGCCAATATGTTTAGCATCAAATCTGTCGCTTTTATTCGAGTGGATCTCATTCATATAGGTCCACCAGGTTCTATTTGCTGGTATCCTGGGGGAAACCGTAGACATAGAGGAAACAAGCCTTGTCCTGAAACAGGTCAGCAGCATGTGGGGGGTGGGGGAATGGTTGTTATAAATATCCCAAATGGGCCTGGTGCTTCAGACCAACTTACTCCACTTACATAGCACACAGTGAGATTGACATTGCCACTTGCCTGTTGCCCAGATTAGTAAACTGAGGATAGCATGTGCATGACTTCCTCATTGGAAAACCAACAACAGGGGATCTCTGCTAGCCAGGCAGCCCTGCATCTAGTTTGGAGGCTTTGTGATCTAATTGGAGGAGGGGGAGCAGGGATGAGGAGAGGATACAAGCTTGCCCATTAGAACACTCTTGTTCTAAGTTCTAAGTTCTGTCTCTGATGCTACTGCACCTTGAGATCCTAGACGGGCTTCTTCCTGTATCTCTTGCTCCCCATCTATAAAATGGCTTCATGTTGCATGCCAGCCTTGCCAGCCTCAGCCTCCCTGAGACAGGAGGTACACTGTGCTGTCCTTGCACCTGCCAGGGGTGGCTCTGGAGCTCAGAAGCACTGTCTGCAATGTCAAAGCAGCAGAGATCACAAACACATGGAAATCATGTTAGCTTCTGGGATGATTCTACCCCAGCCTAGACTCCCACCTGTGAGGGACCTATATCCTTCCTGGACTTCAGAGGGCTGACAGTGGCTGAGCTCTCCATCAGAGCATCTGATGTTCATTACCTCATTTGGTCCTTGCTGCCACACTGGAAAGGAGACATTTCCCCCCTGGCCCAGAAGAGCAAAACCAGCCCAAGTCCCATAAACCACCCATCTGCCCAAGAACAGGGCAAATGCCTCAACCTGGCCTCCTGCTCAATGTGGCTCCAGGCCCAAGCTGGCTGAAAACATTTCTGGTGTGACCCCACTCGGGGGATCTGGGGATAAATACATTTTTGGGAGGAACTCGAGAAATCCAAACCCTTCCAGATCCAAATGATGTGGAATATATTCGTGCTATGCCCAACAAAATCCTCTTTCTCCTTCACAGCTCCTGGAAGGCTTCCTGATTCCCCTCCCAGAGGGGTCAGTGTCTTTCTGTTCACACCCCCCATTTGCACTTAGCACTGAGCCTTGCTCCCCTTAGTTACCTGAGGGTGTGGGCCTCAGCAACGTGGCACATACTCTCACACCCTAGAGTGGCAATCAGCCTTCCAGGGGTAGAGTTCAAATGTTCCTACCTCTCATTCAAAGGGACTTGATAGGAGCAGCATGGTGAATGGTAACAAACAACAGCTTGGACATCAAATGCAACTGAGTTTATCAGGGCATAGTAGCATACACCTGGAATTTCAGCACTCAGGAGACTAGTGCAGAGGTCATGAGTTTGAAACCAGTCTGGGCTATGACAGAAAGACCCTACCTGAAAACAACAACAGCTAAAGAAATTATGCTGACACTTGCTGTGCGGCCTTTGGCACATTTCTGGTTTCTCTGGACCTGTTCTGTCTCTGTACTGCAGATACAGGTAGAAAATGCGCTTTTGACACTTTTGTTATTTTTTGTTATTGTTGTTGTTAGGCTTGAGCTCAACTCCTGGGTGCTGTCCCTGAGCTCTTTTTTTTTTTTTTTTGCTCAAGGCTGGCATTTTACCACTTTGAGCCACAGCTCCACTTCTGGATTTTGAGTGGTTGATTGGAGATAAGAGTCTCATGGGGACTTTTCTGTATGGGGTGACTTCAAATCATGATCCTCAGATCTCAGCCTCCTGAGTAACTAGAATTAAGTCATGAGCCACCAACACTCAGCCACAGTCATGCTTTGGAGGAAGGATTAGCAGTCAGGTTGGTTAACAGGCACTTGATAAATAGTGGCTAGTGGGGTGGGAAGGTAGCTCAGTGGTAGAGCACTTGCCTTGAATGCCTGAGGCCCTGGGTTCGATTCCTCAGCACCACATAAGCAAAAAGAAAAAAGCCGGAAGTGGCGCTGTGGCTCAAGTGGTAGAGCACTAGCCTTGAGCTGAAGAGCTGAGGGACAGTGCCCAGGCCCAGAGTTCAGGCCCCACGACCGGACCTAAAAAAATAAATAGTGGCTAGTATTGGGTATGATGGTCAATGCTAGCTACCTTCTTGGCTTGCTGCCCCTAGGATTGAAGAGAGGGGAGCAGAGCTCTCTCTTAAAGAGATCACCTGCTCTAATTTTACAGTTGAGTAACCCAATATCTTTGTGAAAGTTGCTGGGTTCTAGAGCCTTCCATGGAGGCAGAGGCCCAGGCTATGATGAAATGGTATCCCCTGCCCCTGCACTCTTGCCTTCACTTCTTTTCTACATTTTGGACCCTTCTTTCTCCTCACTTTTTAATTTTATATAGGGATGTGTGTTTGTATGTGTATTTCTAACCCCTTCCTACCAGAAATTTATGTTTGATATTAGGTGTCTACTAGCTGTTGAGAGGGGTGTGTGTGTGCGCGCATGTGTTTAATTTTTTCCCCTTTGTGTATGTTATTCTTGGAGACAAACTGCCCTGGTTTGGGCTCAGGAAGGGGGGAGGGGTGTGGCATCCCCCTTGGGACTCTGCTGTCTGCCTGCCCAACAGGGCATGGGAATCTCAGGGTCATCAGGCAAAGTTCCCAAAGCACAGGACAGAGGTGCTTCTTCCCAAAGAGACAATAAACCCGTGAGTGGCAGCCTTCCCCCCCCCACGGCTGACCACAGCTCACCCCTCTTGGCCTCCACTCCCAGGTTAATCTCCTGCCTAGAAAAACAACTCTGAGCTACCATGGTTACATCCTTTCCTCCAAGAGTGGAAACAAGACCACAAAGCAAGACACAGTAAGAATCGCTGCTAGGCAGGCCAGCCTTCAAATCCAGGGTCACCAGGGTTTGTTGCCCACTTCCCAAACTCATGGTCATGATATGGCCATCCAATGGCACAGAGGAAGAGCCCAGAGAGTTGGAAATGTCTTCTAAAATCACAGCTCCAGTCACCTGATTCTAGATCCTAACTACCCATGCTTTGTTCCTCAGGCGCTTGGCCAACACACATCATAGACTGAGTCACTGAGCACCAACACACAGGCACACAGGCGCCTCTGTTTAAGAAGGCAGAGAGAAATGCTTAAGGAAGGTGGGAATTTCCCCTCAGAAACATTTGGAGACATTATTTATTTAGACATTACTATCTTTAAAGAGTAAGTACTCAGCAAACAAGAAAATGGGGCTGTCCATAAAGAACTAATTTCCCCAGGTCAGATTGATCTTGGTTTTCTACCTAACAGTGGAAGGGCAATTTACTCACAATGTTTTCAAAAGAGAAAACCCCCTCTGAGGTCAAAACCCTGCTTCCTCTAGGCTGACTTTGGGGAAATTGGGAAAGATTGTCACTTCTTCAATGAATTTACTATCTACTAAAATGTATTTGTAATAACATGGACTGAGACATTTAACTGCCATCTGTCAGTAAACTGTCATGATAAAAATCAGAGATGTGTGATGTCTGGGAAGTGAACAGTACCCTTCTACCAGTTACTATTTCAGTATAACAAACAACTTTAGAGCTGATTGGCGCAAAGCCATTGTAAACATTGTCCCACAGCTACTGTGGAGGAAGAACTTCAGGAGAAGCTGAGCTGAATAGCTTTAGTTCCAAGTTATTCATGAGATGGCCATCAAGCTGTCAACTGAGGTTGTCATTATTAGAAGGTCTTCTGGGGCCTTAAGGGCCACCCTCAACATAGATCACCCACCAATTGGAAAATGGCTGTTGGCTGTTAATAGGAAGCCTCAGACTCATGCTGTATGACCTGCTCCATAGGGACGCTTGAGCATCCTACCAATATGGCTGCCAGCTTCCTAGAATGAGTGATCCAAGAGAGAGCAAAGCTGAAATAGTGAAGGTGATTCTGCTTCAGATGTCATATGTCATCATTTCCACAAATCTTATTGGCTACACATCTGTACTGTGTATGTGGGAGAACACACAAAGGTATGAAATCTTGCCATTACCAAGAGACAGGAATCACTGGCAGCCATCTTCGAATGTGATACCACAGCCCCCTTAGATGGAGTACCATTGTAAACAACCTGCACAACCGTGATTTCCAAGCTGAATACAGCCATCATCACAGATGTTCACTGGCTCTGTGCTAGCACTGTGCTGAGCATTTGATGGTAGCATCTGCCCTCAAGCAGCTTAGGGAACCTAACAGAGATATCCAAGCCCACATAAAGACATAAAGATGGCCAAACTCAGCTGTTCAAAAGACCAAAATCTGCTGGGTTCCAGTGGTTCACGCCTGTAATTCTTAGCTATTCAGAAGGCTGAGTAGCTAGGATTAGGAGAACTGAGAACTTCCTGGATAGGTGGGATTGCCTCAGGACAATCCAGGCTGTTCTGTGATGGAAGGGAAGTATGGCAATGGGTGTTCGCAGCACCCCGTGTACTTTCCAACTCCCTGGGGTTCCCTGCTCTCAACAGGCACTTTTCTCACCTCCTTTGTCCTCTGCCTTCCCAGTGCTAAAACTTCAGAAGATGGCAGTGTGAGTGTCCCCAGAGCTCCTCCCACTGGCACAGGAGTGTGCAGTTTTTCTCTTTCTTTGCTCCGTTTTAGCTGCCCACAGAGAAGGGTCAGGCCTTTGCTAGGATTTATTCATGGGCCATATTGAGGCTTTGCCTGAGAAGTAGGTCCAATTATTTTGTCCTGGTTGGAAACATTAACCAAATATTCAATAGCTCATGGAATTTAGTGAGTACTTTAATAAACATGAAAGACAAAATTGTACGAGTACATTTTCACACCATTGTAATGTCAAAAAATCCTAAATCAGACCATCACAAGTCAGGGACCATCGACAATAACCGAGCATCTCAGAAGCATCTTCTCTTGAGGGCTTATATATCTGTGTGACTAATGGAACACAGACATGATAAATTAATTAACCATGTATTTGTATCTATTAAATTTAAATAAGTGAAACAGCTCACCGATATACATATATAAGCTGTTCATCCTTTTTTTTAGTCAGGATTGCAAGTGAAAGGAAATTCTGCCAGCCAGGATAAAGTCAGAAGGCAAAACACATGCCACGAGGCTCCCATTCACTGGCTGAAAATGGACCACAAAATTGATTTTAAGCTTCCTGGTACCCAGTGCAAAATATGAATGTGTTACAGTGTTCTAGGATTTGGGAAACAAATGAGAAAGAACAATTCTCAGTGGAAGCACCAGGTGGTACTTATGTAAGAGGAGGATACAGTCCCTGGAATGCACAGAACAGCTGGGCTTCCTGTGCCATTCATCCTGGCATACCACAAATCCACGTTAACGGAGTGGAATTTGATGCATCAAGCCTGGGAGAAGCCTCTGTGGCTTTTGCTAAATAGCTGATGCCCACCACCTTAGTAAGAAGCTCAGAGCCCTCGAGTGCAGCGCACAGCTTCCGCTTGATCCAGACTGTGACTTATAGCTTGGCAAAGCCAAGAAGTAGGAGAGTTGACTTCCTAGCAGAGGCAATCCTCCTGCCACCATGTTCACTAACAACCCGTCTTCCTCTCTGTTTATTCCCACAGGGGTCTGGCTGAGAACATGGCCAATGGCATTGATGAGCTCATTGGCATCCCCTTCCCCAACCACAGCAGTGAACTCCTTTGCAGCCTCAATGAGCAGCGGCATGCCGGCCTACTGTGTGACGTGCTGCTTGTGGTCCAGGAACAGGAGTACCCCACCCACCGCTCCGTGCTGGCTGCCTGCAGCAAGTACTTTAAGAAGCTCTTCACAGCTGGCAGCCTAACCAGCCAGCCCTACGTCTATGAGATCGACTTCGTCCAGCCTGAGGCCCTGGCCGCCATCCTGGAGTTTGCCTATACCTCCACACTCACCATCACTGCCGCCAATGTCAAACACATCCTCAACGCTGCCAGGATGCTGGAGATCCAGTGCATTGTGAATGTATGCCTGGAGATCATAGAGCCTGGTGGTGATGGTGGTGAGGAGGATGACAAGGAAGATGATGATGATGACGAAGATGATGACGATGAGGAGGATGAAGAGGAGGAGGAGGAGGAAGAGGAGGAGGACGATGATACAGAGGACTTTGCTGACCAAGAAAACTTGCCTGACCCCCAGGACATCAATTGCCACCAAAGCCCCTCCAAAACAGACCATCTCACAGAGAAGGCCTATTCAGACACACCCAGAGACTTCTCCGATTCCTTCCCGGCCGACAGCCCTGGCCATCTGGGGGTGATCCGGGATTTCTCCATTGAATCTCTGCTGAGGGAAAACTTGTACCCCAAAGCTAACATCCCCGACAGACCTAGCTTATCTCCATTCACCCCGGACTTCTTCCCTCACCTCTGGCCAGGGGACTTTGGTGCCTTTGCCCAGTTGCCTGAGCAGTCCATGGACAATGGGCCACTGGATCTAGTCATCAAAAACCGGAAGATCAAGGAAGAGGAGAAGGAAGAGCTTCCCCCACCCCCACCCCCACCCTTCCCTAGTGATTTCTTCAAGGACATGTTCCCTGACCTGCCCGGGGGGCCTCTAGGCCCCATCAAGGCAGAGAACGACTATGGTGCCTATCTCAACTTCCTGAGTGCCACCCACCTGGGGAGTCTCTTTCCACCTTGGCCACTGGTGGAGGAGCGCAAGCTGAAGCCCAAGGCCTCTCAGCAGTGTCCCATCTGCCACAAGGTCATCATGGGGGCTGGGAAGCTGCCGCGGCACATGAGAACCCACACTGGGGAGAAGCCATATATGTGTAACATCTGCGAGGTCCGCTTCACCAGGTGCGCAGACGCAGCTGAGGTGGGGGCGGGGGGGGGGGTAGGGGGGCTGGGCCAGGGCCAGAGGCGTGGTGATGACAGCAGAGAGATATAGCAGTGAGCAGCTGACAGCCCCAGCAGCCCTACAATGCTGCCCTCAGGACATTGTTATTATCCCACAGAGCAGCTGGATCCCACGTTCCTCAGATCCACCTCCCCCTGAACGGTCCATAATAATGGCCCTGCCACATCATGTCCTCTTGGGCAGTGCTACCCCACTTCCTAGCTCCTTTTTTCCCCCCTGAGTTCACTTAGCTTCATGAGGCTGGGTGAGAATGCCTACTAGACAAGGCTTCACTAAAGCACAGAATGCTAGGGAGATAGATAATATGGAGCGCATGTGAGAATCAAGTTCAAGTGTAATTCATTCATCTTCAGCAGAGAGCTTGCTCCAGCCTGAGAGTGCCAGGCCCCCTAAGAATGACCCCACAGATCCAATCCAGATCTGGGCCACTGAATCCACCTGGAGAGCCCTGGCCTGCCTAGCCTGGCTTCTCCTTCCTGGTTTCTTGTGCCTGTCACTCGGTAGACGGTTGACAGTGGGAACTCCCCAGCTGGTGGCTTCGGTGGAATAAACAGCTGAGAGTAACACACAGTGATCCCACCCCTCCAGCCTCCGTGAGGTGCATGCTGGGATCGCCAACATGCAGGCCCCACCTTCACTAGGGAAGTTTTAAACTGGACCAGGCACTGCCCTCTAGACTCTGGAACATTCTCCAGAGGCCTCCTGGTTGGAGCAGCAATGCTGTTTGGTAGGGAGGACAACATTCCAGAAAAGTCCCTCCCAGTGCATTCCTTATGGCCCCTTCAGCAAGCCTCAGTATCTGTGGTCTCCCTACCCCTCTTCCGGCCACCCAGCCATCTGCCATGCCCGCCTGTGGGTTCCTCCCACTCAGTGGGGATGACAGCCATCTGGGTTCCAGGTCTGTCTCCAGCTGCAGCATCTGCCATCCAGCCCCCATCCCCACCTCCCTTCACTTGGTTCCCACTGGGCTCTGACCCTCCGGAACAAGATCAGATAAGCTTTGGGGGCTCCTCTCCAGAGGCAGAGAAAGCCCAGGGTCAGAGGGCAGGAGGAGTGGAGGAGATTTTTCTGGCCTGATTCCCATCATAGACTTCATTTCTCACTATGGGCTGTGGCTGTCAGGATGAGTGCTCCGTTCCTCCTCCCTGTTACATTCTTCAGAACCACTGGCCCTTTCTTTCCTCTCCCCCACAGGGGAGGGAAAGGTGAGCTACCCAGCAAGAGTATCCAGCGATGCTCAGCCCTGGCCTAGGGCTGAGGTTTCCCTGTCACTCTCTGTAGCCAAGTCTTCCAGCAGCCATTCCACTGGGGCCTGCTGTTTGGCTGAGTCCCCCTGCCATGATGCATTATGCTTTCCCTTTTCCCCACCTAGAGGCTCTTCAGCAGGAGTGGCTGAGTGGCTGAGATACTCTGCCCACAGATGTCCTCTAAGATACAATTCCTCCAGCTGCAGCCTGACTCCTTCCTGATTCATAGAGAAGCTCCTGTCTCTGCAGTGGTCCGTAGGCTCAGGCCCTGGGTCTTACACCTCCTGTATGTCCATTCTCAGACTGTCCATGCCTGCCTCACACAGGAAGTGGAAGCTGCAGTGAGAAGTAGCCTCACACAGGAAGTGGAAGCTGCAGTGAGAAGTAGCTGGCCCCAAAGACAACAAAGGTGCCACGGAGGACATACCCGTGGGGAAAGGATGGACAGCTTCTATTGTCTCACAACCCACCTGGTGATGAGCCATGATGCCACCAATGGGGGCAGAATCACCTGCAAACATCCCAAGAGCTACAACTTTTAGTCTAGGGCCCCACTCTCAATGTCAGCCAAATGATGATAGCCCCCTCTTCCTCATCAGATGCCCGCTTTACCCACAAGACCAAGAGCTCAGCTTTCTCTTCTTTATTTTCTTCCCAGTCTGGCCCTCCCAACAGCTCTGGGAACCTTGGCCAAGATCATGTAGCAGGAAGAGTCATTTCAGGTCATCAGGTCACAAGAAGCCTGAGTGGAAGGGGCTAGAAGACTCCCTTCCAGCCTCTCTGGGAACCACAACCCAGGCCTGGGGGTCTGCTCATTCCCCGCAGTGTGATCTCTGAGCTAGGAGAAGGACTGCAAAGCAGCCTCGTGTGCACATGGCCATGGCTGGGTCTGGAGGCCAGGAGATGGCATGAGCTGGCAGATATGGGGAGGAGATAAGGTCAAAGCAAACACATTAGTGTTAGAATTGTGGAGTTTTGAAATTGGCCCTGCTGGCCATTGGTCAATCCAAAACATGACATATGCAGCTGCTCTACATACGTTTGATGCTGTGCACCATGTAGAGGATAAAAGAACACTAGAGCCAGGTGCCTATAATCCTAGCTACTCAAGAGGCTGTAATCTGAGGATCACAGTTCCAAGCCAGTACAGGCAAGAAAAATCCATAGACTCATCCCCAATTAACCACCACCAAAAAAAGAAGAAAGGCTAGAAATGGAATGCTAGTGGAATAGCACTATCCTTGAGAAACAAAGCAAAGGAATAACACTCAAGCCCTGAGTTCAAGTCCCAATACTAGAAAAAAAATAAAGAGGACTGGTCATAGTGGCAGGTACCACCCCCCCTCCATGCCCCATGCTGGAGGAGGGCAACAGAATGCACCATGCTGAATAGCTGTCACTAAATGAATGAACACACAGAGGTTGGGTACTTTGGGAGGAGCACCAGAGTGGTCATGACACCCAGGTTCAGACCCTGCTGTGTCTCTGCCTAGCTATGTGACCTGGGTGATGTCTTCTGCCCTCTATGAGCCTCAGTATCCAGGTGGAATTTGAGTGGAGGAGAGGGAGGGATGATTCCTAAGGTGCCTGGCTCATGTAAGCACTGAGCCTGCTGCATGAGGGACAAGGGCACACACAATGGCCCTTGCCTGGGAAATGCCTCACCTGCCAGGTGAGGACCTGGAGGGTCCAAGCAGGACTGCAGACAATGCAGATGGAGAGTCCCTTAGGGACTAGGCGGGCTGGGAGAACATTGCTCACAGATATGGGAGCCCTAGGAAACAGAAGATTGGTGGGTGTGGTAGAGCTGGTCAAGTGTGTGCCAGCTTCAGGTCCTCCTCTCCCTGCCCATCCTGCTCCCCACCTTCCTGGACCCTCCAGTCCTCAGTGAACTCTCGTGGGAGGGCTGATTCCTTTCCAGTCTCCTGCCACCAACACAGTGTTCACAAGAATGCCCTTCTTTCTTCTGCCTGGCCCTGGGGACTGTTTTGGAAATGAGCGCCAGTGAGACCTCTAGTGGCCGCCGGGCCCCACAGCAGCTCCTGTATGCTGAGCATGGTTTGAATCTGGTCATTTTAGGAAGGACACACCAACTTGGGCCTCAAATTGGAGACTGCAATTATAGGCAGAGACTCCACCCAAGCCTGTGGAGATGGGACTCGGACCCCTCCCACTTCTGGTCAGTTGGGGAAAGCTAGAGAAGGATGGTGGGAGGATTCCCTGCCACCTGCCCCCTCCACCCAAGGCAGATTGAAAGGCTCTATAGACTGGATTAGTGAGCTTTCGGGCCTTAAAACAGCAAACCCAGGAAGTCATTTTCCTTTCAAGACCACCAGGAGCGACACAGACTCAGCTCATACAAGCCCAAACTCCCCATCAGCTCTGGAAAGTTCAGCCATGGGAGAGCCCTTGCAAAACCTACCTAAGATTACCCCTGCAAGCTGGTGGTGCATCTGCAGCTGGAGCAGGGGCCCCCGGACCCTCACAGGAGTCCCACCCAGTACTGTGCCTTACCTGGAAATAATACTCTTAAACCCCTAAGAGCTTCATCCTGGATTAGCTGCATTCCTGTTGCACCTGGCTCTTTTGTAAACCCTGAAATTGTCTGCAGACAAAAAGGGCTCTGGGTAAGAAACCACAGAGCTGGAGGCTTGAAGGTGTGCCCTGCCTCTAGAGCACTCAAATTAGTGCAGAGGACAAGCGGCTCCCAACAGCCAGGGACCGGGGTGAGATCAGGGGCTGTGAACAAAACACCCAGGATGAACCCAAAGGGAAGCCTGTCACCTGGAGAGAGAAAGTATGAGATGAAAGTACAGTCAGTCAGTCAGAAGTGTCTGTAGGGTCAGAGAGTGAGGAGGGTCAGAATGGTGACTTCTAGGGACATAATTCTCCAGCAAGCCTATTTCCTAGGAGGGGAGACAGACAGACCCCGGTTTACACAAGAGGGGTTCATTACTCAGAGTTTGTATGTGAAGGAAGTTTGGTGTGTGTTGGGGGAGGGGAGGGATTGTGCCTTCTGCCTCTCCCTAATTCAGCTGCGGGACCACACCTGTTTGGGGTGGGGCAGAAGTCGAGGTAGATCTTAGATGGAGATCCCCATCCAGAAGCGGGGCTCTGGGGAGCCTTCGGTTCCTGAGGAAGAGAGAAGGGAAGGTGAGAAGCGGGCTTTTCCGCGCAGAGATTGACTCTCGGCTCTCGCCTTGCAGGCAGGACAAACTCAAGATCCACATGCGGAAGCACACGGGGGAGCGGCCCTACCTGTGCATCCACTGCAACGCCAAGTTCGTGCACAACTACGACCTCAAGAACCACATGCGCATCCACACGGGCGTGCGCCCCTACCAGTGCGAGTTCTGCTACAAGAGCTTCACGCGCTCCGACCACCTGCACCGCCACATCAAGCGCCAGAGCTGTCGCATGGCCCGGCCCCGGCGTGGTCGCAAGCCCGCCGCCTGGAGAGCCACCAGCCTGCTCTTTGGGCCCGCGGAGCCCCCACCCGACAAGGCGGCCTTTGTGATGCCCCCCGCGCTGGGCGACGTGGGCGGCCACTTGGGCGGCGCAGCCATGTGCCTCCCAGGCCCCAGCCCTGCCAAGCACTTCCTGGCAGCCCCCAAGGGTGCCCTGAGCCTGCAGGAGCTGGAGCGCCAGTTCGAGGAGACGCAGATGAAGCTGTTCGGGCGCGCGCAGATGGAGGCAGAAAGGAACGCGGGTGGCCTCCTGGCCTTGGCCTTGGCCGAGAACGTGGCCGCCGCGCGGCCCTACTTTCCGCTGCCCGACCCCTGGGCCGCAGGCCTGGCCGGCCTTCCCGGGCTCGCCGGCCTGAATCACGTGGCCTCCTTGTCTGAAGCCAACAACTAGACTGGCCCTGGTAGACCCCAGTCCTTGGCCCTGCCCCCTGCTCCCTGCCCTCCCCCTCTCCCAGGCCCACTCTGCACTCCCTCCAGTGGGTTTGAACTTTGTATTTTGCAAACACAAAGGGAAATGAATATATATATATATATATATATATAGTAGCAGCAAATGACGTTTCCTAGGCCTGCCTTTTGCCAGTGTCTGAACTGGCATCTCTTCCCAAAGGGGCCTGGAGCTGGCCGGATTCTCTCCCTGCCTGGCACAATGGAGGGCCTCACACTGGGTGCCAAGTGTGCTATGAAGCCTTGTGGGGCTCTAGGACAGGGCTTGCTTGGCCAGTGGGCTGCTCAGATGGAGCAAGAGTAAGGCTGGGCCTGAGCACATACCTTGGTGGACCCCACAGTGTTGGGGGGGAGCCCCTCCCAACACAGCTTTTTAGGGGTCTTTTGCTGATCTCCAGAAACCCTGAGGTTCCTTTGGACAGTGCTCAAATGCCACATAGAAAGACATAATCTGATTGACAAGGACACCTCTTGGAGCCAGGAGCCAGACTATTTGGAGTCTGGACCCATTTTTAATTTACTCACCCTGTGATCTTGGACAGGTCAGCTCTCCGTGCCTCTGTGTCCCCCCTCCCCATTCTTTTTTTTCCCCCTCCCCATTCTGTGAAAGGAGGTGGTGGTTTAGATTTCCCTCTCCTCCCCTTCACCTCCACACATACTAACAACGTATCCCTCCAAAGAGGAGCCTTAGAGAGTAGTGACTTACGTACCTCTAAAATCTCTGGGGAAACAGCTGATCTTACTGGACTTAATTTTTTTTATCACCACCACACAAATTAGCAAAGATGAGAAATGTGCCAAACTAGACAAGGATGACAGACAGGCAGAGCTCCAAATACCACCTGTCCCCACCCCCCAAGAGCCCTAGTCAGTCTCTGCCCCATGTTCACATGCCCTCTCTGAGCTCTGTGGTCAACGTGGACTGAGGCTGCCAGTCTGAACACCTGGCAGCATCGTCCCTTCCTAGTTCTTGAAATGCAGACCTGGCCTAGTCACCCAGGGGCCTCTGGAGTCGGAGGGTTCTCCAGTTCTCAGCTTTGCTGGTGACTGCCTACTTTGCTGTGTTTGAGCAAAGCACTACCTTCCTTTATAATCCAGCACTGAGGCTAAGGTATTTGGCTCCCTTTCTTTTGACAAAGGGGCTGGGTATGGAAGGGGTGGGGTGGGGGACCTCTGTGTTTGTTGGGCTGTGAGAATTGAGATGCCACATGATTTTC
Organism: Dipodomys ordii; assembly: GCF_000151885.1. NCBI lineage: Eukaryota > Metazoa > Chordata > Mammalia > Rodentia > Heteromyidae > Dipodomys > Dipodomys ordii. Next base: position 705,531 of record NW_012267259.1, on the reverse strand, counting down.
TAGTTCTATGGTTAGTGACAGATGCTGGGCAAGAAGAGAGATTCTCTGCCTGGCTTCTCCCTGATAGCTCTTCCTTTTCATTCCCCCTTTCTTCTTCCTGCTGACTTTGCTTTGGTTTCTCAGTAGCCCAGAGAGGTGTGTACATCTGCCTGGATGGTCCAGAAATGGGAGTCCTGACCTCCCAAGCCGTGGGCCCAAGAGACTTGGTTCTTCCTATCGCCTTGGCTTTCTCCTGAGGAAAAAAAAAAGAACAAAAACAAAAAGGCCAGAGAAGACCACAGACTCTGCCCATCTCGTAACTCTCCAGAAGAGACTCCCTGCCTCTTCACGCCAGCCAGGAGACACCTGCCCTCAGCGGTCATCTGCCCGGACAACTGCCTCTCAGATCCCTGTCCCCATTTCAGACATAACTTTTGGGACCCATCAGCGAACACACTCATGTTCTCCATCAGTCAAGGGACTGGGGCCAAACCAAACATCAAATGAACAAATGAACTACGTGGAATCATGGTGTTGGGCTTTTGTTTTTATTTTGTAAAGGTAATGACTTCTTATAAACTCAATTTTTCAGATGACTGGTTAGTTCTTTTCGTTTCTTCTTGGCTGCAGTTTAGAGCTGTACATTGTAAAATATCCAAAGATATCAAGTACTGTATGATCATGAACTTGAAGCAATTGGGCCGGTGGGAGGGAGAGGGGAGGTGGTGTTTTGTTTGGTTTCAATTTTTTTTTCCTGGATGTCCTGATTTCCCTGTCGGTCTATAGGAGAACTTGGGGATTTTTTTTCTATTTATAACTTTTTATGTGATCGCTCTATGTATTATGACACTCAGCAAAGTTTGCCTTAGTGATTCAAGGGACAATCTTCCATAACTTTGGTTGCACGCTGCATCCTACTGAGAGACTCTCAGCTAATTTTCTGGCCTATTTATTAAACAGTATTAATTGACTTGAAATGAAATGATATTGAGCATTGCACTTCTGTGAGATGTCACTACTGGAAGTTCATAGGACTGTGGAAGATTTAGACTATTTGGTGTCATATACTTTAAAATAATGTCAACGGCAGGACACTTTTACCAAGCACAAAGATTTGACCCTGATTTAATCATTTAAAGGAGAGAAGGGTTGTTTTGTTTGTTCATTTGGGTTTTGTTTTTGTTTTTTTGAGACAGTGTCAGCTATGTAATCCAGACTAGCCTCAAAATTTCTGTCCGCCTGGGGCTGGGAAGGTGGCTCAGTGGTAGAGCACTTGCCTTGCATGCATGAGGCCCTGGGTTTGATTCTTCAGCACCACATAAGCAAAAAGAAAAAAGCCGAAGTGGTGCTGTGGCTCAAGTGGTAGAGCACTAGCCTTGAGCTGAAGAGCTGAGGGACAGCGCCTAAGCCCAGAGTTCAGGCCCCACGACCGGACCCAAAAATCAAACAAACAAAAAATTTTTGACCTCCTGCCTCAGCCTCCTGAGGCTGGAATTATAAGCATGTGCAATAACACCTAGAGTGAAGGATAGTGTTTTGAGTAAAAATGAGTTCCATTTGCCTGATGCCCTGCTTTAGGTTGATCTCCATATTCCTGTTATTTAACGTGTCTGATGGTCTTGTGTGATTGAGGAGACTAGAGCTCAATTCTTTCTTTCCTTTTTTTATCTTTCTCTCTCTTTTTTTTTGTATGCCAGTACTGGGGCTTGAACTCAGGGCTAATGCTCTACTACTTGAGCCACAGCGCCACTTCTAGCTTTTTGCTAAATTAATTAGAGATAAGAGTCTCATGGACTATCCTTCCCTAGGCTGGCTTCAAACCAGGATCCTTAGCTCTCAGCCTCCTAAGATTACTAGCTAGGATTACATGTGTGAACCACTGGACCCTGGCTCAGAACTCAACTCTTACTAATCTCTTACATTGTAGCTTTGTGAGGCTCGGTTTAATTCTAAGCTTTCAAAAGTCTGGGAGCCCGTGTGTGTGTGTGTGTGTGTCTGTCTGTCTGTCTGTCTGTCTGTGTCTGTCTGTGTCTGTGTCTGTCTGTCTGTCTGTGTCTGTCTATGTCTGTGTCTGTCTATGTCTGTGTCTGTCTATGTCTGTGTCTGTCTATGTCTGTGTGTCTGTGTGTGTAGAGCCTGTGATGTGTGAGAAGGGGATAGTCCTGAGTTGCTGGCTGATGCCCCATTGCCAGTTCTCCCTGGAGATCTCCAGTGGCTTCTAGATGGCCTTGCCACCATTTTGGGTGCTGGCCTGCTTCCTCCACTCCCTGATGTGGAGCTGGGCTTCTTTCCTTTTATCATTTGAGCCTCTTTCAGACTACCCCGGTTCTCAGGGTAAATTAACTCCTTGGCCTGCAATTATTTTTTGGATAGGCAGGGGTTCACCAAGAGCCCCATTTTCATTTTTAATCCCTGTCTTGCTGTGGTAGAACCTTTATATGCAGCAGCAGTTCTTAGTACAAGGAAAAGAAGAGATCTGGGGTTTGAATAGAGATTCCCCCGATCTATGTGCTCTCAGACTAGTTACTTGCCCACTCTGGTCCTCACCTTCCTGACCTCTTCAAAGAACTTCTCTCACATTTTCCACTCAAATGTGTCTGCATGTGAGGCATCTGAGCATTTGAGGGCCTGTCTAGGAGACAGCCTAGGGTCGGGAGTGGAAGGGAATAGTCAGGCAGCCTTCCTGCAGGGGAAGGCTGTGTGAAACAGTCTCTGTTCTTCTGACATTAACAGCTCCTCACTCTCTTACATCACATTTATGAAGTGTCTTAACATCAACATGTCTTGAGCCACTGGCTGGGGGAATGACTTGCCTTCTTCCCAGAATCTTCTAGTGATGTCAATCAAAATAGTCCTTGGCAACCCAGTAGCTTTGGGAAGTCCCAGCTCATGACAAGCACAGCCCGGGCGAGGAGAGAAGCCCAGGCTGCAGCATCGCACAAGCTCAGGCACTCGGGGATCCTTTGGTCCTTAGTAGCATCCTCTGGAAGGTCTAGGTGATCATGGAGAAGGGGGGAGCTATGCCCCAATCTCCAACTGCATCTGAACTCTTCAGGTAGGTTAAATCTCCTAGCCCCAGCTAGGTGAGAATTCTGTGGAGCCGCAGCAAGTGTGGTGTGCTCAGATGGGTGTCAAGTGGATTGGGGTGTTGACAACAAAGCACCTTTGGGAGGGAAGAAGGAAGACAGGAAGGAAGTCAAGGGCTCTGCCGTGTCTACAGCATTAGGTGTCAGCTACACAGAAGTTGCAAGTAGGAGAATCTCAGCATAAGGCTGGCCCCAAACACAAAACTGTAAGGCCCTTCAATAACCAATAAAAAAAAGCTGGACGTGGTGGTTTAAGCCTGTCATCCAGTAATGGAATGGTTGGGGATGCATGAAATGCTATTGGAAATATAACTAAAGCAAAAAGGGCAAGGGACATTACTTAAGTGATAGGGTGCCCAAGGCCCTGAGTTCGAATCCCAAAACAACAGGTCCTGGGGCTTCTACAAGCATGAGAGACAATGGAAGGATTTTGCCAGCTCAAACCAATAAAGAGATTCCAGCCTCCGGGAGGGGCAGTATCAGAAGAGGGCACAGAAGGGTGCTCCTTCCTTTGAGTGCCAGGTGGGCCTGGGCTCTACTGGGGTACAAGGAGCAGAGTAGGAGAGGTCACTGCCTCAAGCACCTGGGCCAGGAGCAAGGCGAGGAGCTTTGGGACATCTTAGGCCTGCAGAGACACCAATGTCCTGAGACAGATTATGAGACAGACTCAGAGATGTTGGTGACGGTGACCTCTCCCCTTCCAATTCCAAGTCCTCCCCCCATGTCCTCCTCCTTGATGCTCCTGGTATCCTCCCTACCCCTTGTGGAATGAGGCCCTGACCCTTAGGTCCTTGGTCCTTGAAGAGGCTGTGACCAGAGTAGCAGATGCAAAAGTGGCTCGCTGGCTCCCCCTGCTGACCATTTCCACCCCTGCTCCCTGCTCAGGGTGGTCAGAGACCAGAGCAGCACAATAAGGGGTGACAGCCTCCAAGAAGGGCTGGCTCCTGCAGGGAGCCGGCCTGCAAGTGCCTCATTGGGCAGCCACCAGCCCACATCTGTCCTCAGGAGGTGCCAGGAGGAGCAGGCAGCAGCCACCAACTTGTTTCCATCTTTTGGGGTTGGAAGGATGGAGATGGAGTCACAGGGTTTCCCTGCATTGATGGAAGGAGGGAGACCAGACGCCTTGCCTTTCTTTTCCTGGCCACGCTGTGGGCGGGAAGTGAGAGGACCTGGAGCTGTGGTGTCCTGCAGCTAGACCCAAAAAGGGGGTCCAGAAGGGGTCTGACAAATAAGAGCAAAACATCTCAAATGTGTCCTGGAAATGCACTTCATCTTCAGTCAGATGTACGTGAACACACACACACACACACACACACACACACACACAGAGGCATACACTGGTCAGACAAAATGCAGTGGCTGATGTTATCTCTCCCTGTAACACCAGTAGATCCTGCAAGGCCATTTTCCATTTCCAGCATCTCCCTGCTGGAATATGTATATCACACTCTCTCTCTCTCTCTTCATGGTTCCTCTATTTATGTGTGAACTCTGACCCTGGCTACTACAACAACAACAACAATAAAACTGGTAGGTTTCTGCAGTGAGGAAGGAAGATAGTGAGTCAGACCCTTTCTCTGGGTTCCTTTAAAATGAAATAGATGAAGCACCCGCCATCTGGCAGCATGGGTGGCTCCTGCGTCTCAGAAGCTGTCATCTGATTTATAACCGTAGCATTCATGTATCATTATCCCCATTCACAGCAGTTGGGGTCCCTAAACAAACACCAGCCTAGGTAGAAAAGTCATTTATAACAGCAAAGTTCATCTCTCAATGGGAAAGTCAGGTTTGCAGGACCATCAAGACCAGTTGTGCAGGGTGCATACTGCACAATATCAGCACATCTGAGAGGGAGAGCATTCACCACCTACAGATTTGTATCTTTGGTATACAATAGATCCATGCATTCTAACAATCCTCCAGCAGATGGCAGTAAAGGGTCTTGAAGGGGTGCCCTGTCTAATTTGTACCAAGACTCCAAATGGACAAAGGCAGTCCCTAGGCTGGAAACCAGGGGGCCAGGAACAATCCCAACCCCCACCATGTCTGATCTTCCCAGTGGGGAACTAACCGGTGCTGCTGCTGGGTACAGACTCCACAGCACACACAGCTCATTTACCTTTAACCACTGTTCTCCCTAGAAAATAGATCTCACACCCCACAGCTCCTCCCGTGAGTCCCTACACATGAAGCCCAGCACAGGTGTATCCAGGGGAAGAGCTGGATCCCATGCCAGCCTGGATTACACAGCAAGTTTGGTGTTCATGCCCAGGCCTTGCAAGTGTTGGAGAAGAACTGAGACTGGGACCAGGCCCAGTAGTTGCTGGGTGAGTTGTGTGTGTGAGAGGGTACATTTATGCACCAGGAAGTTGCCAGCATGTTACAGAAGAAATGGGAACCAGCCAGAAATCATCAACCACCTCTTCCCCTCACCCCCACCCTACTGAGTCTCCCTTCTAAACTTTTCTGCATTTCTAGAAGATTCCATTCTATTCCAGGCCATGTTCAGACATAAGAAGAGACCTCATTTTGAGTCATCTCAACAATTCCGCCTAGTCTAATATTTAAAGCTCTCCCATTTAGTTCCCTACAACCTGCTCCTTCTTGCAGTTCAGGCCTGCAGCAGGCCCAGGCATGAGCAGCAGAGCCAGGAGCTGGGCTGTGTCCACTCTGCGCTCAGTCCTCCAGTGCATACCAGTCACTGTTTGTGGCTGAAGGCCAGGGAGGAGGGAGCAGCAGAGAGGAGGGAGGGATGCAGAAGAGCAAGGTTACACCTACAAGTGCAATGCCCTCCGAGTGACCAGTGCCAAATGCTGACTGGTGCTCACTGGAACCTCTGACTGTGATGTCCCTACAAACCATCCAAGATCGGACAGAAATGACACCCGCGGAGATGGCCAGAGCTCCTCATCCTGCCACCACGCCACAGGGCCCTGTCTGAAGGTGCCAGCCTGGTGCTAGGCCACTCTGTGAAAGGGGAGGGTGGCAGAGAGGGCCGGTACCTCACAGGACAGGTTTCCACAGGCTCCATGGATGGTTTGCAGGACATTCAGACATTCTGACCTTTCAAATTCCTTTCCCTGGAGCGAGGCTGAAGAGTCTGGGGGAATCTAATTAGAGCCTCCACGTTTACTTTATTTGGACATCAAAGCCAAGTGTCTCTGTGATCTTTGTAGTGAGACACAGACCGCGCCGCGCTGTGTGGCATGCTGGGGCCTGTGCATGCTGTCTGCCCTCCTCCCATGCCATCGCTCCCGGTTTTGCCCAAGGAAGGGACAGCAACTCGGTGGAACTACAGCTCAGCAGGCAGCCAAGATGTCAAACCAGCCTCAGAAACCAGACCGTGATTGAAAAACATGGGGAGGGCTGGGAAGGTGGCTCAGTGGTAGAGCGCTTGCCTTGCATGCCTGAGGCCCTGAGTTCGATTCCTCAGCACCACATAAGCAAAAAGAAAAAAGCCGGAAGTGGTGCTGTGGCTCAAGTGGTAGAGCGCTAGCCTTGAGCTGAAGAGCTGAGGGACAGCGCCCAGGCCCAGAGTTCAAGCCCCATGACCGGACCAAAAAAAAAAAGAAAAACATGGGGAAGGGGGCCCTTGGCAAAACTGGCCAAAGTCACGCCCCAAAGGAGGCCTCACTGAGAAGCTGCCTTGGCCTCACTCCCAGCTGCCCCTCGGTGATTTTGGTTTCATCTGTGCCCCTCTCGGCATTCCAGCGAAGAGCATACGAGAGGCCAGTGGCAAGGGCAAGTTCCCCCATCTGTAGCTGCCATAAGATTGTTCCCCACCCTCTTAGCACCTACCACACACTAAATGATGCACTCACACAGAAGGGTGATGGCATGAAGGGAGCCACACAGGGGCAAAGGTCAAGCACACCTGCTTGAGAAAATCCTCACATGTGTTCCTATAAGAAAGAAATACCCTGATAACATCCAGCAGGCACCAGTGAGTCACCCTGTCATCCTAACTACTCAGGAGGCTGAGATGTGATGATCATGGTTTAAAGCCAGCAGGAAAGTTATAAGACTCTTAACTCCAACTAGAAAATGCCAGAAATGGAGTTGTGGCTCAAGAGGTAGAGTACCAGCTTAGAGCAGAAGAAACTAAGGGAGAGCGAGGCATTGAGAAAGAAATGCTGTTCAGTGACAACGTCTAATGGGTGGCTGGAGTTTTGTATTACAGTCCAACCTTTTTTTTTTTAACCACTATAAGGAGAGCATATGGGCTTGCTAGCAACTAGGCATCTGGTTCCAGAACCTTCTTCCACCATTGGTTCTTGGTGTCCACCTTGAGAAAGTGGCACCATCTCCCTGGACCTGTACGGTAGCATCCAGGACATGAGGAGACGGACAAGAAGATCCCCAAGAGTTCTTTCCATGCTCACACTGCAAGATTACACATGGCTGTTTAGAGGATAATTTGAAAGAGACCCAACCTCCCAATCAAAGGCCATTCTTGTTCTGTCCAGGATCGAGGCTGCCCAAGGGGCAGGATGCACATTGTTCATAGCTGTTTGACGTACATATTGTTGAGAATGACTTCACTCAGGGACCAAAATAACCTCTGGGAACGCCTTTCATGCCATTTTACCAAACAATTCACAGATTTTTTTTTCACTTTTGTCTTTCCTGTATGGTGTGTGTGTTTACTATTCTTTTCTCTCATCACACACACACACACACACACACACACACCAGGGTTATCACTGTAATTGCCCGTGTGGTAATCTGTGTAAATAGCCTTCTTGCTCATGAGTGTAGTCTTAATTGAAGATCCAGAACATTCTCTGTGTGAACAGGTCTTTGGCACACATAGACAACAAAATTAGATCTGACTGGAATGCCCAGACACCAGATTCTTGGCTTTCTCTGGGGTGAGCAGCTTCCATCTCTATCCCTAGGGGGAAGGAAGAGAAGGGGTGGGGGTGGGGGAGTAGGTGGGGGAGTAGGGGGGAGTGGACGTTTGTGGGAAGGGCCTTTGCAGTGGACATTGGAGGAGCCAGAGTAGATCTGTGTGTCTGGTTTCTAGTTTTTTCTGAAGAAAATTTACATTTCCATGATCACAGTCAATGTTTTGTCCTGATTTGGGAGGCCAGCTTCCCAGAAGCACTGCAGCTGCATTGGCACAAGGCTGCAGGGGTATGCAACAGGCAAGGGGGTGAGGGGTTTGGGACCTGTGAGTCTGGACAGTGATTACTCTTCCAAAGGTATTGCATTATTAGCAATTAACACACACACACACACACACACACACACACACGGCTGGGAAGGTGGCTCTGGTAGAGTGCTTACCTTACATGCATGAGGCCCTGGGTTCGATTCCTCAGCAACACATAAGCAGAAAAAGCTGGAAGTGGTACTGTGACTCGATGTGGCCTTGAGCTGAAGAGCTGAGGGACAGCACCCAGGCCCAGACTTCAAGCCCCATGACCAGTGGCTCACACCTGTAATCCTAGCTACTTAGGAGGCTGAGATCTGAGGATAGTGGTTCAAAGCCAGCCCAGGCACAAAAGTCCATGAGACTCTTGTCTCCAATAAACCACTAGAAAACCGGAAATGGCTCAAGTGGTAGAGTGCTTGCCTTGAGCTAAAGAGTGTAGGGGCAACGCCCAAGCCCAGAGTTCAAGCCCTACTACCAAACACACACATACACACACACACACACACACACACACACACAGGTGACTCAAGCCTGTAATTCCAGCTACTTAGAAGGCTGAGTCCTGAGGATCATGGTTCAAAATTAGCTGGTGTAGAACCACCTGTGAGATACTTTCTAGCAAAAGGCCGAAAATGGTAAAGCACTAACCTTGAGCAATGAAGCTCAGGGACTGCATCTAGCACCTGAGTTCAAGCCCCACTCCTGGTACTATATATATATATATAGAGAGAGAGAGAGAGAGAGAGAGATCATATCTATATATATCATAAACTCACAAATATAAGATTCGCCCACCGAATCAGAAAGAGTCCATTACAATGTTCTGCTTTGTTTTCTTGGTTTGTTTTGGTGGTGGTACTAGAGCATGAACTCAGGGCCTCGAGCTTTCTCGCTTGCTTGCATGCTTTCTCAGCTGGCACTCTACCGTTTAAACCATGCCTGCAGTCCACCATTTTGCTGGTTATCTGGTAGACAGCATCTCACGTTCCTCCAGGTCTCAACCTCCTGAGTAGCTGGGATTACAGATGGGAGCCACCTAAGGGTGCCAAGGACGGGTGGGGGGGCGTGAACAGGAAATCTGTTCTCCTTGCTCTTGAAACGATTCAAAAATAAAGTTCATTAGTCTTAAAGACGAAGAAAACATGACCAAGAACGTCATTTAGTCCTTCAGCCCTGGGGTGGCCACTCTGTCTGTGTCCCAATGTCGGGCGAGAGCAGGTGGGCACAGATTGGGGAGGGGGTGGGGAATCTCCCCCTGGGGAAGAGGAGCCGAGCGGTGCCGGGCGGCGGCGCAGGGGTGGGGTGGGGCGCATGCGGGCGCAGACGCGCGGGAGCGCGGGAGGCGAGCCGCGGGCCGCGGGTCTGGCTCGGCGGCCGGGCGTCAGGAAGGAGAGCCCCGACTCCACGCCGGAGCGCCGGGAGGCGGAGCGGGGGAGAAAGGAAGAGGAGGAGATCTAAGGTGGGAGGAGCGCGGGCCCCAGCGCCCCCGCGTGGCCGCCGTGCGCACTGCGCCCGCGAGAAACAAAGCCAGCGCCGCCCACGGGGTGGGGCCGGCGACCCCGGACGCGGCTCCCCCCCCCACCACCCCCGAAGGCTGCTGTGCTTCTAGCTGAGCTGCTGGGGGAAGATCTGGGCGGGGACAGGCACCCCCGACCCCCGCCCCGACCTCCGCCACGCGGCCGTGAGCACCCCGCCCCCCTCCCGCCTCCAGACGCCTGGTCTCCAGGCTCTGCTGTGTCCCCCGTCCTCCGAGGCCGCCCTGGCTCAGCGACACCTGCCTCAGGTCAGAGGAAGACGTGCCTCCTTCTCAACAAATCAAACCCAGAGCCTCCGACTTCGTTGAGGTGAGGAGGCCCTGGTTCAGACGGCCCATTTGGCTGACGCTGTTGTCTGGGCACAGGACCCCTCCTTGCGCCTGGCTGAGACCAGGCTGGAGCGCCCTCCCCAGGGCCTACTGGGGACCAAGGGTGCCCGGAGGGAACCAGATGCACACCCTGGTCGATCTAAGCCCTGCACACCGCCCGTGGAGTCAGCTTCGAGACCATTTCGGCTTTACCCACAGCAGGACCCCGTCCGCCTCCAGAGGCCAGTACCCATAAGGAAAAATCCAGAGGCCTCCTGGGAACACTTGCTCCCTCCTCCCCTGAAAAATCTGACACCAGCTGGTGGCCTTGGAGACTTCAGGAGGACAGTCACTGAGCCCAGAGAACACATACACTCTGCCAGGCTCCAGCCTGGAAGGGGGGTGAACTTTCCACTTAGTCCTAGATCAAGGGGCTCGTCGTTACCCACTGCCCTGCTCACCGTTTCCACCGAAGATGCCAGTGGTCAACCCAACATGGACAAGACCCTCAGAGTCTGCTTCACACACACACACACCAAACAGTCTGGCCAGTAGTTCCCTCCTGCCAGAAGCCAGAGTCTTCACCCCTCCTGTTAAGAGCAGTCTATGAACCTCAAGTCCCACCACCCCGCTCTTCCCCAGCTCCTGGCCTCCAACACAACCTCTTCTTCTGCTTCTTCAAAATTTCTGCCCTCTCAGGCTGGGTGGTGCAGAGGCATGGGACGACAGCTACAGCTGATCCTTTCCTTTCCTTTCCTCCTTCCTTCCTTCTTTCCTTCTCTCTGCCAGTCATTGGGCTCGAACTCAGGGCCTGGGCACTGTCCCTAAGCTTCTTTTACTCAAGGCTAGCGCTCTACCTTGAGCCACAGCGCCACTTCCTGTTTTTCTGTGTATGTGGTACTGAGGAATCGAACCCAGGGCTTCATGCTTGCTAGGCAAGCACTCTACCACTAAGCTACTTTCCCAGCCCAAATATTTCTTATAAAGGACCAGATAAGAAAGCTTTCAGGCTTTGTAAGCCATGCAGTCTCTAGTACAACTGGTCAACTCTGCTCTGTAGGGAAAGTTGTCAAAGACACTATGTAAATGAGTGGGCATGGATGTGTGCCAATAAAACTTTATTTATAAAGCCAAGCAGCCAACTCAATTCCAATAAGGATTTAGATGGCTAGGCCCTGGTTTAGGCCTAAAATATGTATCTTTCCATCGCAATAGAACAGGTAAGTAGGAAACATCTAAATGACAAGACCAAATCCAAGGCTCATAAGTGGTTGGCTCTGAGTCCTGGTTTCCTTACCACCTAAATAAAGTGGGGGCACTCATGAATCTAGCCGATGACAGAGATCACTGCACATACCGTATTCTACGGACCTCTGAAGTGAGCTGCAACTAGCCATTAGAGTTTTATGCTTATAAATTTCTCTGTGAGCCGGGCGCTGGTGGCTCACGCCTGTAATCCTAGCTACTCAGGAGGCTGAGATCTGAGGATCGAGGTTCAAAGCCAGCCCGGGCAGGAGAGGCCGTGAGACTCCTATCTCCAATAAACCACCAGAAAAACGGAAGTGGTGCTGTAGCTCAAGTGGTAGAGCACTCGCCTTGAGCTGAAGAACTGAGGGACAGCGCCCAGGCCCAAAGTTCAGGCCCCACGACCGACCAAAAAAAAAAAATTTCTCTGTGTTAGCCAGGCACCAGTAATCCTAGCTACTTAGGAGGTTGAGATCTGAGGATGGAGGTTCAAAGCCAGTCTGGGAAGGAAAGTCTAATAGATTGTTTTTTATCTCCAATTAACCACCCAAAAGTCAGGTATAGATATGTGGCTCAAATGGTAGGGTGCCACTTTGAGCAGAAAGCTCATAAGGGTCAGTGCCAGTCACAGAGTTCAAGCCCTAGTACCAGCAATAAATAAATAAATAAGTAGCTCTGTGTAAATTTGAGGATCATTTGAGGGAAGAGAACAAAATGGCCCAGTGGGATGAGCTGGGGGCTTGAGAGCATCATCACCTGGTGTCCTGCATTCTTTGAAACACCAGCCTGCAAGCTCCTCATGCCGCTATATCTTCAGGATCTACTCCTTCACTTCCAGTGGGGCCAAAGGCAGCGGTGGGCAGAGCCTCTTGCCAGAGTTGGACCTGAAGTGAGCACAGCCATATTCTTCTGATGAGACCAAACAGAAGTTCTAGACAGAGCTGCCTCCTTCCCAGCTTGAATACCACTGTGGCTCCACCCTGCCCTCCCACCCCGCTCCCAGAGTGCTAGGAGGGCGGGGCTGCCTCTCCGCCATTCCTCTTGGTGCCACAACCCAGTTCAAAACACTCCGTTGGCACCAGTGTTTGTGAGAAGCTGGCTGGCCTGGCGCCTGCTCTGTCCCAGGGGCAGGCCCCTTGAAGCTGCAGGCTTCAGGCTACTTGGGCATATGGGCATCATTCCAGGGGCTTCTGTGTCATATCCTGGTGACCTTCAAGGAGCAGAGGTTGTTAGGTGGGGCAGACTTTTAAAGACTCAGCCTTAACTGGGGACCCAATGGTGGCATTTGAAAACTGGTGTTAGCCATCTCTCCTGGAACTCTTGTTTCTGCTTCTATATTCAGAGGACCCTGAACGCTCAAAAGATTAACAGGCTCACTTCTGAGCTAACATGTTCACTGTACAGTTGAGGAAACGAAGACCTAGAGGAGGGAGTGACAGCCCTGCCAGGGAACAGCTCAGGTCCCAGGCTTGGGTCTCTCCTGACCGCCATAGCAGCCAGCTCCTTGTCAACAGGGATTACTGCCTTTGTTGATTTCCCCTCCCTCCCTCCCTGCCCTGCCCTGTCCCATTGTCTGTTTCAACAGAACAGCTGCTGGGACCCTCTGAAAGGGGGCTCAGGGCTGTCAGAGAAACCTTGGCAGTTCAGCTACAGCATGAGAGCTGAGTTCTCTGCTCTCTTCCCAGGAGTTGGAGAAGGTTAGGTGAGGAAGAGCTGCCTTCCCAGCCTGGACCTGCTCGCTCCGCCTCTCAAGTAGCCAGAGCTACCCTGGGGTACCCTCTCAAGTCGTCAGCTACCCTGGGGAGCCAGCACGGGCTGTCCCCCAGGGCCTGGACACAATGACCTCATCAGGCATTTCCAGCTTTCATGACCTGCCAAGACCATCAAGTGACGCCATCAAGGGACACAGGCTGGCTGAACTCAGCCTGTTCCCCCGGGGTGGGGGGAGGGAGTGATCTCACCCCCACTGGAATGCCACTGTCCTTCACACACTCCGGGCCAAGCCACAGCACCACAAGACCCAGGCTGGGGCACAGAACAAGGCTACGGGAGTAAAATGGCCTGAAAGCTGAGACAAAGTCAACAGGTAAGTTGATGGCAATGCAAAGGTCAAGAGGCCAGAAATTGGAACTGGGAATCAGAGGGCTCAGCCCTAGGTTGTAGATGAGCTTAGTGTGTGTTAAGCCACGTGGGACCAGTGGAATAGTGGCTGCACTAGTCTTTTTCTTAGGGTCCCTAAACTGATCCCTCCCCTAGGCTCCCCTCCCCCTTCCCCCCCACCAACTGCTCTGTGCTTGCATCTCTCAAAGATCTCAGTGTCTTCTTCCCTGTGTGCGCATCACACACACAAATGTGTGTGCATCCAGGGACATAGCTCTTACTCTGAGTTCAAATCCTACGTAGGATATTTGACAGTGGAATGATCTTGGACTGAATGCAATTCTAGAAGAAAAGAGAAAAGGAAAAAGGGGAAATAGCTATTTCCCAGTGTATTGTCTGTTGGCTACCTCATCCCAACCTGAGCAGTAGGTGCTGTTGATCCCACGCTACAGATAGGGAAATTCAGCCAAATCAAATCATCCAAGCAACAACCACAGAGGTACTTATCTGACTCTCCTACACCCATGTGCCTGCCCACACCTTCACACCTGGGGAAGATAATGAGTGAAATCCTAGTGTTTCACTCATTACCTACATCCTGTCATTCATCATTAAATAGGTTAAGGAAATACTGAAATAAACAAATGACCAGTGGCAGGAATATAGATATTGAATAAAGAGCTGAAGATCTGGGCCTAGTCTCAGCCCTGACAAAATCTTGATGGATAAATCTAGAAGAAATACCATCACCTTTCTGAGCCTCAGTTTCCCCATCTTCAAATGTCTGGGTTCCTGCTCAGTCATTTAGTCAAAGGATCACATTTTCAATACCAAGGAGGCATGGCCACGTATATGACACCCATGCATGAAGCATGACGGGGCAACCATGTGGCTAAGCTACCATTTAGTCACTCCTGCCAGACAGCTTGAAGGGAACCTCTCAGAAAAGATTAGCAATTTGAAGCAAACAACTGTGAAATCCTGAGAGAGCCAGATGCACTTAATCCAGGGCTGGTTATTAGATCACTTCTGATTCATCTTTCTTGTCTGGTCTTAATTTGCTTGTTAACAGCTTGTTCTCTTTGTCCCCCTCCCTTCCTGCTATTGTCCCATCCTTTGCTCTGTTTTGAGGAATTGAGATGACACAATGTCCTTCTTCTACTAGAGCTGGTTCAGTATAGTGTCTTCTTGGTCCTTACCTCCCCAGGCTTGGCTAGGTCCCCTAGTCCCCCACACTCTCCCTGCTTCCACCAAGACACATGGCTCGTTGAAAGTGTAGCCGAATGGAGCAGCTGTGGTTTTTATTTCCTTAGAAGACAAGGATTGAAGTATTTAGTGGAACTTTGAAGTTTAAGGGGGTTGGTAACTTCATTGATCATGTCCTCTGTGTGGAAGCTAATTCATTTCTCATGACATGACTCTTTTATTGTCATGCAAAAAAATAAAAGCAAAAACAAATGAACAAACATTGGAGTTTTCTGAAAACAAGTAAAACCCAGCATTGATAAGAGTGGTGAATGGGAACTTGTAAATGCTCTTGGAATAAACTGTGATGGTCTTTCTGGTCTGGGCAGCACCTTGGCACTAACGAATCACAAACTCAAAAACATGTGCACTTTGGGGCGAACTGGTATTTCCAAGAAAAAAAACTGGATTCCAAGAAATAATCATGGAATGGCAACATTTAGATAGAAGGCAGTTCAGCAACAGTGTATTGTAATTGAAAAAAAAATGTTGGACACAAAACAGATTTTCTAAGAACAGGAGATTCCATAAATAAATGATAATGCATTTAATAGGGAAAGAAGCTTCAGTCATTAAAAATCCTGTTGTAAAACCTTTAAGGGCATGACACAATGCTCATGATACTGTTATGTGCAAGAATCAGGTTACAAGGACTGGGCTGGGGGTGGAACTCAAGGGGTATAGCCCTTGCCTAGTACATATGAGGCAATGAGTTCAATCCCCAATGGTGTCCAAAACAAACCTTTAATTAATTAAAGAGTATTTGCACTGAGCACCAGTGACTCACACCTGTAATCCTAGCTACTCAGGAGGCTGAGTTCTAAGGATCACAGTTCAAAGCCAGCCCAGGCGGGAAAGTCCGAGAGACTCTAATCTCCAATTAACCCCCAGAAAACCAGAAGTGGTGCTATGGCTCAAAATGGTAGAGTGCTAGCCTTGAGTGAAAAGCTCAAGGACAGCATGCAGGCCCTGAGTTCAAGCCCTAAGACCACCACCAACAACAACAAAAAGTACTTGCTTAGTAGGTGCAGGGCCCTGAGTTCAATCCCCAATACCACACCAAGAACTGGGTTGCAAAGATGTGTATGTAGGAGAACCCACGAAACCTATATGAATGTATATTATTATTTTTTAAAAACCTTGAATATACACCAAAATTTTAAGAGTGGAAAAGTTTCTTTTTCACACTTTAAAATTTTAATTTTAACATTTCAACTTTATTAATCAGGAAAAAAGATTTACCTATAAATATATAATTTTAAAATAAACAGAACATATATTATAGTTCTTTATGTCCCATGTAAACAGTCTAAAAGAAAGAATACTTACACAAAGGACAGAGTCCTTCTGTTACCTACCCCTGTATTTTCTTCTCCTTGTTCATCTAGAAGATCTCAAGAATTCTGCATGGTGGTGGGTGGCAAGATTAGTCATTCTGGCAATCACCCCGGGCTGCAAGTCTGTTCTCCACCAGTAAACCTTCCCTCCCCTGTTGTGCTAAAACAGCTAACTGTGCACATCTTTTCTCAGTGTCCAGTGGAAGCATGCTGTTGCTTTTAATTGGCTGTAATGGAAGTGTTTATACAGTAGAAATTGGCAAAAGCTACAAAAAACTACCATCAGGGCTTCTACTACCCAAGGGCCAGTTACTAAACAATTAACAGTACTCAGTTGTTTCAACCTCTGACACTTCCTATTACCTTATGACTTTTGACCCCTCCCCAGCTTCCTGTTACCTGGTAACCTTTGATAGCTCTCCAGTTTTTTACCTTGTCACCTTTGACCCTTCCCAGCTTCCTGTTACCTGTGACCTTTGATACCTCCCCACTTTTTGTCACCTTATAACTTTGACACCTCCCTGGCAGTCCTGTTACTTTGTAACCCTTGACACCCCCCCATCTTCCTGTTATGACCTTTAATACCTCTCCAGCCATTGTTGGCCTAGTTCCTGAAAGACCTATGCTTCCTGCTTACCTCCTTCTCTCCCTCACCCTGAGAATTACCATGTTCTAAATGTATGGTCTCTATACCTACAGAACTACCATCCCCAGACCAGCCATGCTAGGTAGGCTCACACTCCTGTAATTCAGCAAACTCTGCAAGTGAGTATGACATTCAAATGTGCACAGCTGGGCTGGGATGTAGCTCAGTGGCAAAGCGCTTGCTAGCGTACTGGGTTTGATCCCCAGTACCAAAAAAAAAGAAAAAAAGAAAAGTCAAATGTGCACAGCTAAGGACAACTCTGGCCCCAGGAGGACAATTTCAAGTCCACAAGGAGGTGAGCAATGGTCTGGGCCCACCAGAATCTGTTTCTCTCTAGGCTTTGCCAAACAACTCCCAGACTTCCCTCTGCCACCCAGAGAGTAAAAAGCTCATACAAATCGCAAATACCCCATCCCATTTCTACTCCGCCTTACCCTGTGAGAGCACCTATATCCTGGAAAATTATGCTCTGCATACCACTCTACCATACATCTAAATTAAAGTGATACAGAGAGTTGAGGAGCTGAGGGCGTGGCCTAGTGGTAGATAGCTTGTCCAGAGATAGGTCAGGTTCAATCCCAAATACTTTCTCTCTTTCTCTTTCTCTCTCTCTCTCTCTCTCTCTCTAACTCTTGTTGGAAAATGCTTGGCAAATGCTTTGTCTGGCTATTGGATATTCAGCCCAACATGGCCTGCTGCCAAATGTGGCACATATTTTCATTCAAGGCCTCCTGAGCAAGCCTTGGCAGCTCAGGTTCCCTAGACACGTCCTTTGTCTATATGCCAAAGAGGTGGTAAGGACAAAGGGTGCATTTTGACACCAATCACTTGCCTCGGGCAGCTGCAATACAGGGACAGATCATTCTGGTCTTGATCTGACGTGCCACAGGATAGATGTGACCTTGAGCTCCGTTTGACCAATGATCCGATGAGAGGCTGCCACAAGCAAGTCCATGTTCTTGCCCATGCAAACACAGGCGTTTGATTCCTCTTCCTTCCCTCCAAAACTTAGGCACAGCTGGATGGCTTAGGATCTGTTAGTCTTTCTGCAGTACCTAGATCCTGCGTTGAAACCTTTGCTGACTATGAGAAACCTTACCCTTTGATTTCTTTTTCTTTTTTTTTCTTTCCTTTTTTTGCAGGGGGAGGGGTGGGAGGGAGTGGAGGAGGGGGAAGAGGTGGCTCTGCGGTTTGAACTCAGGGCCTGGGAGCTGTCCCTGAGCTTTTGTGCTCAAAGCTAGCACTCTACCACATAAGCCACAGTTCCATTTCTGGCTTTTTGGTTGTTAATTGGAGATAGGAGCCTCTTAGACATTTCCTACCCAGGCTGACTTTGAACAGCAATCCTCAGATCTCATTTTTCTGAGTAGCTATGATTATAGGCATGAGCCGCCAGCCCTGGCTCTTACCTCTGGTTTCAAAGGCAGGCCTCTGTCGATCAGCCCCAATAGAAGAGAGCAATCACACAAATAACTTGCATAAAAATAAAATCATAGTTGGCTCTCTCACACACAGCATGTTCCAGGAGCGGCAGATTTGTTCTTCTAATTGCTTTGGCTGCAATTAATATTACAAAGGAGGTGGCAGGAAGTAGGGACAGAACCTGGCTTCAGTGATTTGTCATAAGCAGAAAACAGAGAGTAGTCAGCAACTGGAACTGGGCCCTATAACTGCAAATGGCTGACATTAATGTCCTCCTGGGGATGACCGTCCACTCTCCCAAACCAAACAGGGTGTTACAGCCAAGCTAAATCTCAGTGCAATCCTCACTTCCTGTTTCCCTGAGTGCAGAGGGCAGGTCATAGGTGGAAAAGCAGAAACATGCCAGCCCCAGTGGCACTGGCTTCCTCCTCTGATGGGGAGGTGGGGGGCTGGGGCTTGTGTATTTGGGGCCCCTTGATGCGACTCTCCACGGCTCAAGAAAATATATCAGCCCAAAAGTTAGGGGAAAATACATTATTTTAAGATAAGTTGCTATAATTTTATTATCTTTTTTTTGGGGGGGGGGTCCAGTCATGGGGCCTGAACTCTGGGCCTGGGCGCTGTCCCTCAGCTCTTCAGCTCAAGGCTAGCGCTCTACCACTTGAGCCACAGCACCACTTCCGGCTTTTTTTTCTTTTTGCTTATGTGGTGCTGAGGAATCGAACCCAGGGCCTCATGCATGCAAGGCAAGCGCTCTACCACTGAGCCACCTTCCCACCCCTAATTTTATTATCTTTAAGCAATAAACAGAGGGGTTTTAATTCAACAAGTCAAATTATGAGTACAGTACATGCAATATTGTGTGTGTGTGTGTGTGTGTGTGTGTGTGTGTGTGTGTGTGGTGTCCCAGTCCTGGGACTTGAACTCAGGGCCTGGATGCTATCTTTTAGGTTTTCAAGAATGGTACTCTTCCACTTGAGCAACAGTTTCACTTCTGGCTTTGTGCTAGTTAATTGAAGATACGAGTCTTATGGACTTTCTGCCTGGGCTGGCTTCAAACCATGATCCTCAGATCTCAGCCTCCCAAGTAGCTAGGATTGCAGGTGTGAGCCACCAGCACCCAGCCAGCATTACTTTGTGAATTGTGCTGATAATGTGGTTTGAATTAGAAGTGTACCCTCAGAAAGCTTATGTGGTTGGTCCCCGGCTGGTGGGTGCAATCATTGAGAGGGGAGTGGGTTATAAGGGTGCTGCTCTAGTGTATGGATTTACCATTGATGGATTCATAACTTGATAGTATTACTTGGAGGTGGTGGGAACTACGAGTGGAAGTTGGAGAAAGTAGGTGACTGAAGAGCATGGCTTCCTCTTCCTCTCTTCTTTCTTCCTGGCTGTCATGGAGAATAGCCTTTGAAATATTAAATGAAAGATTAATTAGGCTTAGCCAGAGAACCACGCAGGTGCCAGAGAACCACACAGGTACAGAGAACCACGCAGGTACAGAGAACAAAGAAAGGAAAGGGGCCAGCAAGACTCCTTCTCACAGGAGAGAAGCGAGAAGAAGCGCTGGCTATTGTCTAAGGTCACCTATATAACCTAGGGGGTTTAGGAGGGGCTAGGAGAGGCTAGGAGGTGGATGTGAGGGCCAGGGGCTTCATCATGGTGGACTATGGCTCCTGTCCAAATAGTAGATAAAGATCCTACAGCTGCCCAGACCTGAAGGTCACTGTAAGGGGCTCTTGTTGCCTTATATAGTGGTAGCTGCCCCAGAGAAGTGCCATCCCAAGGTAAAGGGGGTTGGAAGTTCATTATTTACTGCCTTTACTATATGGGCCTCGTGTTGCTTAGGAAGGGAGCATGCTGAGCTGTAGAGAGGGGAAGGAGGGGACTAAGCTATGGGAAGGGAGCTCATTTCCCTAACAGCTTTCCTCCCATAGCCTTCTACTATGATGATTTTGCCTCACCATGTACCTTTAAGCAATGGAGCCAGCTGACCGTGGGTCGACAACTTTGAAATCATGTGTCAAAATAAGTTCATTCATAAATTTGCCACAGCCAAGGAAAGTCTAACACCCCAGGCCAACAACACATTTCAAAGACTCCTCCAGGGGCCCGGGCCCAAGGGTGATGACCGAGGCTAGGCTAGTGGTCATATAGAAGACAGAGACAGGAAAGAAGGAAAAGACACACGGGCTCATTCCTTAATTCAGGAGAAATGAGTCCTTCCTATGGGACCAGGGATGTAGCTGAGCGGCAGAGCACTTGTCGAGAATGTGTGAAGCCCTGGGTCCCTCCCCAGCACAGCACAAATAAAAGGAGTCCTTCCCAGGGAAGACCAACAGCACAAGTGAGTATAGCCATAGCTTCCAGAGGCTGAGGAGCCAGGGTGGGAGTGGCCAGAGAAGGCTGCTGGGAAGAGGGGCACTTGCATACCTTTAAGTGCCTTGGGGCCAAGACCCGAATAGACAGAAGAACAAGACTTGGGATGTGCAGCTGAAAGCAACCAAGTGTCCCCTTACGCTGGGGAGGAAACGGTTCTGCCTCAGGTCAGATGCTAGAGTCAGATGCCTGCTCAGACATCCCTGTGAAGGTCACCAAGAGCCCTCCAAAGGCCTCTCTCCATGGATGGTGGGCCTATCCTGGCTAGTGAATGTTAACCTGCTGTGAAGCATTCACCCAAATTCCTTTCAACCCTGGGGAATTCGACAAAGGGGTTTTAATTTTCCACCAGATGCCAGCATTTCAAAGTCAGGGAAGAAGAAGAAGAAAGGGAGTCTCCTTCAAAGTCAGGGAAGAAGAAGAAGAAAGGGAGTCTCCTTGACAAATGGATCCACGGGCAGGAGGGACAAGGGGAGTTGGTCCAATGCCTATTCTCCACCGGGGAGGAGTCGCCCTCCACTGACTACTCAGGGACACATGCAAACTTCTTCCTGAGCCAAGTAAAGACCCTAGGCCTGGTTACTTGAGTCATGCACCCAAGCTCGTAGGTTTACAAAAGCCAAAGATTTTCTTTAGCAAGCACTGGAACTTTAACTCATCCCATGACTGGGCTTCATGAATAATTGAGCACTTACTATAGAGCAAGCTCTGGGCTGGATGCTGACAGACAGGCCTTTGTTCAGGGCCCATTAAGACAAGCTAGAGTATTTCTTTTCCTGAATGCTTAGAATATCCCTAAAAGGCTGGTGTTAAAAAAAAAACCCACTGTAGCCAGGTGCCATGCCTGTAAACCTAGCTACTCAGGAGCTTTGATCTGAGGATCAAAGTTGGAAGCCAACCTAGGCAGGAAAGTTCTGGTATTCTTTTTTTTTTTTTTTTGGTTGGTCATAGGGCTTGAACTCTGGGCCTGGGTGCTGTCCCTCAGCTCTTCAGCTCAAGACTAGTGCTCTACCACTTGAACCACAGCGCCACTTCTGGTTTTCTGGTAGTTTATTGGAGATAAGTGTCTCATGGACTTTCCTGCTTGGGCTGCCTTTGAACCACAATCCTCAGATCTCAACTTCCTGAGAAGCTAGGATTACAGGCATGAGCCACTGGCACCCAGCCTGGTATTCTTATGTCCAACTAAACACCAAAAATCCAGGAGTGGAGCTGTGGCTCAAATAGTAGAATACTAGCCTTGAGCAAAAAACTCAAGATGGTGCCCTGGCCCTTAGTTCAAGCTCCAGGATTGGAAAACACACATATATGTACACGTATGTGCACATGCACACATACACACCAAAAAAACAAAAACAAACAAAAATGTTGTGAGCCAGGCATAATAGCACACACCTGTAATCCCAGCATTTGTGGGGCTCAGGAAGGAAGATCGTGAGTTTGAAGCCAGCCTAGGCTATACAGTGATGTCAAGTCCAGCCTGAGCTATAGAGAAAGATGGTGTCTCAAAAAGCAAAAACAAAAGCAAGCAGCATAAATAACAGAATCATTGTATAGGTAAGAAAGAAATAAAGCTCTTAGCTTTTGCTCCCTCAAGGTGGCACTCTGCCACTTGAGCCACACTTCTACTTCCAGCTTTTTGTTGGTTAATTCGAGATGAGAGTCTCCAGATTTATCTGCCCAGGAGTGCCTTGAATTGCAATCCTCAGATCTCAGCTTCCTGTGTAACTAGGATTACAGGTGTGGACCACAAGTGCTCAGAATAAGGAGCTCACTAAAATGATGACAGTGGTGTAGAAACCAGTTAACACATTTATTATCATTATTAAGTGTTCTCCCTTTCACGACTATGCATGCTGTATTCTCCTGTGACCTGCAGTGCAGTGGCTTCCTTGACTCACCTTGACTACTACACGTGAGTATGCTTGTTCTGCAACATTGTCTCACGGTGACAAGCATTGCTCAGCCCCATAGATGGCTATGGATTCTGTCCTTGAGCAAAACATCATTATTATGTGGCTCTTGACTATGCATCACACAGATACAAGTTGGCATTAAGACTGATATGCAACTGGGAAGGGGGCAGTGGTGTCCACTACTCAGGAGGCTGTGGCATGAGGATTGTTTGAGCCCAGAATTTCAAGACCAGCCTGGGCAACGAAGTGAGACTTTGACAAGAAAGAAAAGAAGGAAGAAGGGAAGGAAGGAGGGAAAAAAGGGAGGAAGGAAGGAAGGAAGAAAGGAAAGAAAAAAGGAAGGAAGGAAAGAAGGAAGGAAGGAAAGAAGGAAGGAAGCAAGGAAGGAAGAAAAAGAAAGGAAAAAGAAAGAAAGAAAATTGATGTGGCATTGTAGTAGCATTATTTCAAGTTGAATTTTATTATCTTTTTTTGGATCCCACTAAAACTCACGCAATTGCTTCTGACACACTGTGTGTGTGTGTGTGTGTGTGTGTGTGTGTGTGTGTGTTTGCAGATGCTGAAAATTGAACTCAGGGTCTCAAACTCTTGCTTGGTTTTTTACACTTAAGGCTGGTGCTCTACCACTTGATTCATACTGCCACATACACCATAAAACTTCAAAGGAAGAGAAAGACCCATCAGGGTGACTGCTCATGCCTAGCAATATGTCCAAGACTACCCCAGTCACCACCAGCAACCACATCTTTCATATGCTTCCAGACTGCCCAGCCCCCATCTCTCTGCCGTGCATATCGGTCTATCTCCTCTTCCGTGCGTGCCTCCTCCCGCCTCCTGATTTTCACCCTTCAGTGGTCCTGTTAATCCCATCACAGCTTTTCCCCAATCATCATCAGGCATCCTTAAACAGCTTTTACTCTGCTTCTATTTTCATTCTCCTCAGAACACATCTGCCTGTGCGTTATTGTTCTGCTCTCCCTTCTTTTCTCCCTCTCTTCCTCCTCTGCTTCTTCCCTTCCCCTTCTCACTATCTTTGTGCATTGTATGTGTAACCTCCAAAGAGCATTAGGTCAAAGTTGATAAAGTTAAGTGCTGAACTAATAATATTCTTCCTCTGGGGAAAGGCATGCCTGAAGTTTTGAAAAGAGATTAGACAAGATAAAAACCCAGAGCCATTAGTCACTAAAGCCACAGACAGAGCCTGAATCTGCCTTTGACATAGGCAACATGCTGCATCCTCTTCCATTTGAAGTTCCGCCTGCTTGTCCTCTGTCTCCTCTTCCGGCTATAGGTCCTAGACTGTAAGAATGTGCAACTCTTTGCTTCTCTAACTAGGAAGAAGAAGTAGTAGGAAGCTGCTCTTCTCAAATATGCCCAGACATACTTCTGTGACTGAAGAGTCCAAGCCATTTCCCATCAATGAGTTGGGTAATTATATTTTAAAATACATTTTCCCCCAGGAGATTCAATCAAGTTGTTTTCATTGTGGATGAAAATATGCAGCCCATCAGCATTCTTGTTGTTCTTGAATTGGCCTTCGTGAAAAAAAAAAGAAACAAGAAAAAAATGTGTGCACACTAGTATTTGGTGTCACATAGACTTCAATTTAACTCTTGCCTCTGCAGGTTACTAAGGATGCAACCTTAGGACGGGATTTAAACACTTTGTTCAGAAGGCCATGTGAAAAGGAAATAGGAACAGTTACACCCACTGTGATGTGTGAGTGTGTGTGCACGCGTGTGCTAACTTGGCTGGACCCAGAGGTCTAGGTAATAATCATTCTGGGTGTTTCTATGAAGGTGATTTTGGATGAGGTTATCATTCCAAATGGTGGACTTCAATAAAGTATATTGCCTTCCTCAATATGAATGGGCCACATCCAATTAGTTGAAGGCCTGAATAGAACAAAAAGCCAGCCTTTCTCAGCAAGAGAGGTTTTTTCCCTCCAGATGTCCTTTGAACTTTATGTGCGACATCAGCTCTTCCAAATATCTATCTCTTTCATGGAAATCTAGAGGGTAAGCCCAATGAAGGGAGACATTGGGAGGTACTGACAAGGATAGGTGCAATCCAGTAAAACCCGAAAGGAGTAAGGTACTGTGACTGAAAGAAAAATTGAAGCCAAGTGTCAAAGTCATCTTCTGAGAGGTGTCTTCAGAGTCTTGACTGGAGCCAGGGCTCGTGGGAGTTAGCTAAATGGAGGTGCTGGGGGAAGAGAGAAGGCATGGCTAGAGTAAGAAGGGCTTCAAAGCTGGCTGAGGATTACAGCCTCAGGCCAAGGGCAATACTTAGACACTAATGTCCCACAATGAGTGACATGCAATGGTGCTCCACAAAACGTGTGGAAACCATGTTCAAGGAAAAGAAGCACACTTCCTGTGGCTTCTGCATGGTTACTTCCCAGGAGAGGAGAACAGTACCTGCAAAGGACAGGCCCTGCTTCTGGGAAGATAGACCAGACTCCCCTCCACAGCCCACATCTCCAGGAGAAACCTGATGGCATCTTTCAGAAGCAACTCCATGCTCTCAGTCCTCAGAGGAGATCTGGACTAATCTGTTTATCCTCCCAAGGGTCAGTTTATAGGAAGCTATTTTCCTTCTTCTACCTCAGACTGTGGCACCAACTTCTCAGCACTGAGCCAATCTCTCCTTCCTTGACCTGCCGCGCACTGTGTCTCTCTGGACCATGACACTTTAGCCATCTTGCAGTCCCCTTTCCACTCTCCACCACTCCAGGCCTGGCAGAGCTCTGCTGCAGCCCCACCCCTAGGAAGCCCAATGGCAGCCCCAGTGTACTCTGACCTTCTGAACTTCCATAGTGCTGTGGCAAGTGCAGTGCTCACCCCTGGATCGCCTCAGGAGATGTGGTATGTGAAACTATCTCATCAACACAGCGGCACAAGCCAGGACCTGTGTCAGCTCACACTCTCTCCTCTCAGACCATCAATGACTCCATGGAAAATACTCAACATTCAAGTAGAAAAAGGTGAGTCTTGGCCACAAAGATGTGAATTCTTTGACACCAGCTGGAGCTAGGGACCATCACAGTGACAAGGCCACTTAGAAACCAATTGGTAACTATGGGAATGATTCGCCTCGCTTTTGAATGTGCTTCATCCCCAGAACTATTAGCGGTGCTGGTGAGGCTAGATGCTCTTGCCTATAATCCTGGCTATGAAGAAGGCTGAGAGCTAGAGGATTATCCTTTAAAGCCAACCTGGGCAGAAAAGTCTGTAAGATTCCATTTCCAAAGTAGCTAGCAGAATGTCTGGCTGGAGGTGTGGCTCAAATGGTAGAGCACCATCCAAACAAGTAAGAGGCCTTGAGTTCAAACCCTGGTGCTAAAGAACCTGCAGCCAGCCCACTTGGAGTTGTTCACATCAGCACGTGAGTAGGCGTGGTTCCTGGGCTTTTTAGAAGTAAAGCCTGAAGCAAAGATTGAGCATGTGTGAGGGACTGAGGAGTGTGCTCAAGGACAGAAAAGAACTCAGCAAGGATGCATCTCTACTGAAGTCTGGTTGTGTGGGGAACAGGAGAGGAATCCCTAGTGATATTTATGCCTCAGAAGATCTCTCCCCCAACCCCCAGCATCTCAGGCCCCTCTGCCTAACCTAGAGGCAGCGCTGCGCTGGGCGGCCCAGCTCCTGCCACAGCCAGGCATGCAGAGGTGGCCTGGCCTTCAGGCAGAGAACACCTAATTGGCTTCCTACAGACCCCGTTGGCTTCCTGCTTGTTTGCAACTCAATTAAATTAACAAACTGGTTTCCCTGCCCAGACTCTTTCTGCTGCCTGTATTTTAGCATATGTCAGTCAGGGTGGCCCGGCGTCTCCAGATGGCTGTGAGCGCACTGCACAAACCCAATGCCAGCGCATGGCTGGTGATGCGTGCGCATGCGTGTGCGCATGCGCGTGTGTGGAGGAAGCCAGCCACACAGATGAAAAGCCACAGCATGGAGACCAGGCGAAGGGGATGGGCAGTAGAGAAGAGAGGGTGGGAGAGGACGAGGAAGAGGAAAGGGACAGGAGGTAGGCAAGCCAAGGGTATTCCCCTCACCCAGAGGGGCCAGCAGATCCTCTGCCAGAAGGTTGGTGGGGGGGTGACTGAAAAAGACTGCTTCAAGTTTCTCTCTGGAAGCCTGAGACTGGAAGCACATTCCCAGTCACCACCAGCAGCAAGACTTTAGAGTTTGTTAGAAAGGAATACTCAGTCCCGTCCTAGCCCTGCAGCAACAGAGGCTTCAGGGATGGGTGCAAGAAACTACTGGGGTTTAAACTCTACCACTTGAGTCACACCTTTTTGCTTTGCTTTGTTTTTGTCGGTCATGGGGCTTGAACTCCGGGCCTGGGCTCTGTCCCTAAGCTCTTCAGCTCAAGGCGAGCCTCTACCACTTGAGCCACAGCACCATTTCCGGATTTCTGGTGGTTTATTGGACATAAGAGTCTCACGGACTATTCCTGCCCAGGCTGAATTTGAACTGAGATCCTCAGATCTCAGCCTCCTGAGTAGCTAGGATTATAGGCGTGAGCCGCCGAGCCTGGCAGAAATCAAGAGTTTTAACAATCTCCATGCAGATATTAGGCCCACTCAAATGTGCAAAGCCTGCTCCAGCAGTTTGGTACATTTCAGCAATGTTTGCTTGCTGTTGCTAAAAGTTGGAAAGGAAGAAATCATATTTGGAAAAAAGTTCCCCCCTGGAGTACAGTCATTCATTTACAAAAGACAAAATAAAATTACACTTTGCTCAGTCCATGAGAGCTACAAAGCCCTACGCAAGATGCAGACAGGGGCTCCTGGCAGATGAGTGACAAGGAATTTGAGTTTTTGAATCTGCTTTGTTGAAGGCAAAAATAAATGGAGCCTGTCTTAGGGAAAGAAGTTAACTCTCTGGTGGTATCTCCCCAATTTCTGTTCCCCCTTCCCACTCCCACTCTGTCACTAGGATAGACATTGACTTTCCCCAGTTCCTTTCAAGAGTGGAACTTGGAGAACATCTGAAAGTGATGTGAGGGTGCTGGTGGGGGGGGACATGGGGAAGGGGAGTGGTACCACAGAAGGCACAAGGTTTGGAAGATGGAGGTAGAAGGTTGCCATATGACCTGTAATAAAGATTTGTAGAGGCAAGAGGGAGAGAAGGCAGGAGGTGGGAAGAGAAAAGGAGGAGGGAAGAGGGACGGGTGATTCAAAGGGATAAAACTGTAGGATTGGGCCAGGCACCTGTAATCCAGCTACTCAGGAGGCTGAGATCTGAGGAACACGGTTTGAAGCCAACCCAGGCAGAAAAGTCCAATTAACCACTCAAAACCCAGAAGTGGTGCTATGGCTCAGGGGTAGAGCGTTAGCCTAGAGCACAAAGAGGCTCAGGGACAGCACCTAGGCACTGAGTTCAAGCCCCACAACCAACAACAACCACAAAAGAACTGTAGGATTAGGGCTGGGGTTGGACACAGAGTGAAGGGCCAAAAGCAAGCTCCACTTGGTTTCTCCAGTGTTTTCCTGGCTTGGGTAATATGAGATAATTGGCAGAGAATCAGAAACTAACCAGTCTCAGCCTGTCACTGGTGGTTCACACCTGTAATCCTATTTACTCACGAAGCTGAGATCTGTGGATCATGGCTTGAAGCCAGCCTGGGCAGGAAAGCCTTATCTCCAATTAACCACCAGAAAATTGGAAGTGGTGTTGTGACTCAAAGTGGTAGAGCACTAGCCTTGAGCGAAAGAACTCAGGGACAGCGCCCAGGTTCAAGCCCCATGACTAAACAAAAAAGAAAAGAAAAGAAACCAACCAGTCTGGCCACATATTGGAGGCTGGCCTCATGGGAGAGAACTGGTCAGGCATCTGCACTGGGACAATGCCTAGGCCAAACTCTTCTAGAAGATGAGAGGTGCAGGAGAGAAGTATAGCTTTAGAAGTGTAACATTAGAAAGCACAAAATCTCCACAAACACTCCAATACATTTGGTTTGAGACACAGAATTCAAGGTGGTAAAGAAGAAAACTAGGACTAAAGGAGATTCAGAAGTGGGCAAGAGAATCCAGGTACAGTGGTCCCCAGAGGTTAGGGCTGCCAGAGAAGATACAGGGACCTACTGGTTTTTGTTGTTGTTGTTCTTGTTGTTGTTGTTGTTGTTGTTTGGGTCCAGTTGTGAGGCCTGAACTGTGGGCCTGGGTGCTGTCCTCAGCTCTTTAGCTCAAGGCTAGTGCTCTACCACTTGAGCCACAGCGTCCCTTCCAGCTTTTTTCTTTTTGCTTATGTGGTGCTGAGGAATCGAACCCAGGGCCTCGAGCATGCAAGGCAAGCACTCTACCACTGAGCCACCTTCCCAGCCCCGGACCTACTGGGTTTGAACGACAGATAATAACTATCGCCTTAGTACACACACACATATACACACACACACACACACACAGAGTCTTTGCTTTGCTAAATCTGGCAACTTTAGCTGAAGGAAAATTACAGGTGATTGTTGTCTATATTTGTGGTCATATCTCATGAACAGATATTATTTATGTATCATAGGAAGAGTAATCCTAATCCTATATGCCCTAATTCCTAAGCAAACATCAGTGTTTGTTGGGTTGAGTTTTGAGATAATCTGGACCCAGGGAGGGGCCCGTGAGCCACAGGATTTTGCTCAGCTTCATTCCAGGCTTGAGACTCCAGACTAGGCAGTGCCCAGCCTTATACCTTCACCATCACAAGTCAATTCTTGTCACATTCAATCTTCTCTTAGAACGAAAGCGTGTCCCCGCCCCGCCAGAAATCCATTAACTGCCTCTGTATCTCAAGGCCTCGCCTTATAGATCTTTCCTGTCCATCAGAGCTGTCCGGGAGAAAAGGGCCTCAGCTCCATTGTCTGCTGATCTTACAGATTAAGCACTCACGTGTCTTTCCTGTCCCACATGGGGAATTCTTGGAGTGGTTTTACCAAGGGTGACATACACAGTCTATTCCTTGGTAGAGAGGGGGATGGGATCTAGAACTCCAATAGATACTAGAATACATGGCTTTTATAGAAAGGCTTCAAGTGCCTTATAGAAAATGGTGTCACATGTGGAAATTGCCAATGTACACCTTTCCATATACTTTAAGTCATCTCTGTATCACTTAGAATGCTTGACATACTCTAAGAACTATGTTAAATAGCTGATGGACAATACTTTTATTTACACTCATTTTTATTACTTTATTGCTACTTTATATTGGTCTTTTTTTTTTTACAATATTTTCCACCCAAGTTTGGTTAAATCAACAGATGTAGAACCTGCAGATACAGAAAGTCAATTTTTAAAAATCACACAAACACCAAAATTAGTCATAATAGTCCAATACTAAATCCTTGATCATTTGTAGCCTGTTTCAGATCTCAATGAAATTTGATTTTAAAAACTACAAGCTGTGACTGGGAAGGTGGCTCAGCGGTAGAGTGCTTGCCTAGCATGCATGAAACCCTGGGTTTTATTCCTTAGTACCACATAAACAAAGCCAGAAATGCTGCTGTGACTCAAGTGGTAGAGCAATAGCTCTGAGCCCAGAAAGGCTCAGGGACACAGCCCACACCCTGAGTTCAAGCCCCAAGACTGGCAAAAAATTAAAAAATATATATCTATATATATATGCTGTGGCAGGCACCAGTGCCTCACACTTGTAATCCTAGCTACTCAGGAGACTGGGATATATGGATTGTAGTTTGAAGCCAGGTCAGGGAGGAAAGTGTGAGGCTCTTATTTCCAATGAATCGTCAGAAAGCCAGAAGTAGAGCTGTGGCTCAAGTGATAGAGTGCCAGCTTTGAGCAAAAATACTCAGGGATAGTACCCAGGCCTTGAGTTCAACCTATTCAACCTAGAACCAGCATGCACATACACACACACACACACACACACACACACACACACACACACGCACACACGCACACGCACACACGGTGCTAGCTGAGCATGATGGCTCACACTTGTAATCCTAGATACTCAGGGGGCTGAGATCTGAGGATCATGGTTCAGAGCCATCCTGGGAAGGACAGTCTATAAAACTGTAATTTCAGACTAGCCACCAAAAAGCCAGAAGTGGACCTGTGGTTTAAGTGGTAGAGAGCTAGCCTTGATCAAAAAGGCTCAGTGACAATCCTAAAGACCTGCACCAAAACAACAATGAGATTAAAAAAAAGTGCTACTGGGCTCTTGTGGCTTGTTCTTGTAATTCTAGTTACTCATGAGTCTGAAATCTGAGGATCATGGTTCAAAGTCAGCCTAGATTTTTAAAAAAAAGTCCCTGAGATTCTTATCTCCAACTAACTATCAAAAAGCTGGAAGTGGAGGTATGGCTCAAATAGCAGAGAACCAGCCTTGAGTGGAAAATCCAAGTAAAAATGCAAGGCCCTAAGTTCAAGCCCAGTACTGGTTTGCACAAACACAAACCCACATGCTTCTTGGTCTTTTGACTAATAACATATGTAAAAATCTGTCTGTCTGTCTGTCTGTCTATCTACCTATCTGCATCTTAAATATTTAAACTCTAGACTATTATCAGTCTATTTATCAGAATGCTACAATTTAGCACTAATTTTAAGTAACAGTCTGGCCCTAGTCTTTAATAACTTTATAAATGCTAGGTTTGTCTTTTTAATTAGAGTGAACTGTCTTACACTTCTAATGCTTCTCAGAGCACCTACCATAGAGTGGGCACAGGTTTAATGGTAGGTCTGATTTCAAATAGGATGTGGGTCTTCACATTTATTCTTCTTCTTCCCCTAACATAGTTCCTTTCCTCCCAGTCCAGTCCCTCACCATCAAGAATCATCATTTTTCTAGGTGCAGTAGCTCATACCCATAGCCCTAGATATTCAGGAGGCTGATATTGGGAGGACCAAAGTTCCAGGCTGGCTCATGCAAAGAAAAAAAAAGTTTCTGAGACTTCATCTCAGTGGGAAAAAGGTAGGTATGGTGGTGCATACTTGTCATTCCAGCTATGGTAGATGCATAAGTAGGAGGATCATGGTCCAGGGCCATCCAGGGAGACCCTATCTAAAAATAAACAACCAGAGCAAAAAAAGGATGGAGATGTGGGTCAGTGGTAGAGCATCTGCCTAGCTAATACAAGGTCCTGAGTTCAAACCGCAGTATCACAGAGAGACAGAAAGAGAGAGAGAAAGAGAGAGAGAGAAACAAAACAGAAACTAAACTTAAATTATTTCCTACTACAATTATTTCATATATATTTTCAGTATCTTTCCAGTATTTTTCTGTATATAGGTGTATGTTTATGTATGGATGTATGGATGTATATTTCTGCTACAAATAATTTCAATATCTGAGTAAAATGGTGCCCATATGTGATCATGGCATTCAAGATGCCAAGCCAAGAAGAGCAAGAGTTTGAAGCTAGCCTGAACTACATAGAAAGGCTCTCAGTAAAACAAAAAATAAATCCAACAAACAAAAAAGGCTTTTACTAACATTCTTGTTCTCTTACCTCTGCTATCAGGGAAAATGTTCTAGGACAGAAAGTAATTGGTAGTGCAGATTCATAAGACTTTAAATATTAACTAACCATCTTCCTGAGAAGATTTACTGTTTGCCCTCAGTCCTGAGGAACCCTAACCAAGGAGGAGAAGGAGCAGGGTTTTGCTCTTCTCTCCAGTCCTCTATCTGGGGAGGCGATAACAGCTTCTTCTACAGGCCCCAAGTGCTTCAATATTTCTACCCAACAAACTCTATCTAGCCTTTCTTTTGAGTACATTCATTTATTCATTCATTGAACAAAAAAAAATGGGGTGGGGGCACTTAACTATGTGCCAGGCACCGCACTATTTGTTAAACCAAGGGTCTGTAGCCACTGTTTCCCTCCTCAGTCATTTACCATTATTCTTACTTGGAATTTCCACTGATCATGACCCATATGTCCAGTTAAGGGCTGTGGAGAGCAGGAGGAAGTGGATGGGCATCTGCCCTTGGGAACTTTCCATCCATTCCAAGGAGGCTAGCTTAAACTGCATATGCACAAGCACCCACCACACCAAACCAAAACAGAAACAGAGCTAATTTCTTGGCAGAGCATGTGCCAAGTGTTAAATGGTCAAGTCGGAAAGGAGCTATATTTATTGGTTACTTTCCAGATACATGAAGGAGCCCCAGGGGCATGCTCTAGTTCAGACCCTTCATTTTCTGGCTTCAGAAGCTGAAGTGCAAAAAGGAAAGGGAATGAATAAGATATATACACCTTTGTCAAAGGTTAGGGATGCCTCTAGGACCAAATGTAAGAGGAGAGAAAGACAAACTAGGAAAATGAGCATGAAGAGCAATCTCAGAAATCTATAAAGCAACAGTATGGGGACTCCTGAGCCTCAGGGTTGAGTCCCTGTTGCAACTCCCTCTGGACCACACATTGGGTGTGGGGTGGAGAGAACAGACGTTCCTACCACATCCCCTAGAGGGGAAAGCCCTAAGAAGTGCCAGTGGTTGGTTTTGGAAGGTCAACACACATGTTGGCTTTAGTGCATTCAAGTGATACAAACCAATGACAACAAGAACAGAGCCAACCAAGCGGGCTGAGTGTTTGCAGTGTTCTCTTCCACCTGGTATGAAAGGAGAAGAATGCTTATGTGATACTTTTAAAACTAGTTAAATGTTTCTATTTTTGTGCAAGCCACACATGCACATTTTAGCTGTTCAAAAAAAAACACAAATGTTTCTAATTCTGGTATAGCAAAAAAGAAGCTCATTGTTCACCATACCAAATGTCTCCCTCCCCAGAAGTCACCCCTTTAGGCTCTTAGCGGCTTCCTTGTGTATTGACATTTACCTCTCCAGATAATAGTCCTGTACTGTGTTCTTGCTGCTTCCATGAGTATCTGAGAGGTTCCTACTGTGGAAGACAGAACTCAGCAATCTTTCCTCCACACTGTCCCAATCCTCTTTTCCAGTCCATCAACACTGCATTTAGGTCTGGCCCATAGTCCCTCTTCCCATTATTATGTTCAAAGTTCTCTACAGCCAAATCCATGTACTTGATTGCAATTACTTTAAACTTCCCTCTGCTTCTTGTTTTTACTAGGATAGTTATCTTGTTTGCTTTACTATACTATTGTACATATAGCCATATAAATAAATTTCATATAGCCATATTTATATAAATGATATGTTTGATGGTGTGCTGTTTCTTGTTCTGACTAACAGAGGCTCTAAGCAGTTCTATTTTCTGGTTGTTTTAGTTTCTACTGTTCCATTTTTTTTTAGATGTCTGATGATCCTTTGTCTATATATTTGTAGCAAAAACTTACATAGGTTCTCCTATGTGCTAGGTGTTGTTTTAACCACTCCACAAGTACTGTTTCATTTAGTTCTGTGTATATCCCGTAGAGATGTTGGTATTCCTGTTTTAGGGGGAGGCGCTGTTCATGTTTAAGTCCTGGAAACAAAAAATCCTATCACAAGCTCTAAGGTGTAGGGGATTTTTCAACTGCCATTAACTACCTTAATGTGTCACAGTCTTTTCCCTGTGGAGCTCTCCCATGAGAGTCCTTAGGTCTTTCCTTTGGGAGCTTTCAGGTTGTGGAAGGGGACTGTACTGAGCTCCTGCCTAAAGGGTGAAGGTCTGAGTGTCACATTGCTGGCTGTGGAGGAAACAGTGCCAGGGGATTCCAGTATCCTCTATCCTCTGCAGTCTCAGCCTTTGCCAGGCCAGAGGCCCTTGGTGTTGCCCTTTACCATCTTTTCCCAGAATAGTGGAGAGAGAATCACTCCACTGCACAGACTTGAGAAGAAATACAGGGATGTGAGTGCTTCATAAACTCTGTTAATTTTAGTTCCCCTCATCCTCACCTCCACTTCTAGAAGCTCTAGTACTGCCAATTTATGAGCCTTCTGGGGATTTTCTGGCTTACACATCAGGTTAGTTTCCCACATTCTGCACTGTTGGCTGAGGATTCAATTTTCTCTCCATTTTCTTGGGTCTGCTAAGTAAATTACCCCTTATCTAGTTGCTTTGCAGGTTTCCAATTTTATTGCTACTTTCAAATCTCCAATTTTCCCCATACATGTGGGTTTGCACCTTAAGAAATCCCTTTACTGGCATTCTAATGGGGTTTCAGTAAGGAATAATATCAAATCTTTTCATCCTTACAGAAAACTCTCTGCTCTTCAGATTCTCCCTTTCTTTTTTCATCTATTTATTCTTCTACCTAGAAATCACCATAGCAGAGAGAGAGAAGAGAGATGACAATCAGACCTGCAGGTATGCTGGGAAGCACAATGTTCAGAAAAGGAGCAGGAGGAATGGAGAAGGGCATAGACTATATGGGGTGTGCATATTGAACATTGTAGATGATCTGAATCTCCACACATATACAATAAATCGGGTCAAATAAAGTCATTGTTTATGAAATCTCACACTCAAAAAAACCCATTTCTCTCTTTCCTTCCCTCCCTCTTCTCTCTTCCCAATTCTGGGGCTTGAACTCAGGACCTGGGCACTGTCCCTGAGCTTCTATTGATCAAGGTTAGCACTCTACCACTTGAGCCACAGTCCTGGTCTTTTCTGTTTATGTGGTACTGAAGAATCGAACCCAGGGCTTCATGCATGCTAAACATTCTACCAGTAAGCCATATTCCCAGATCCACATTGCTCTCTTTAATGGGGATTATAACCCACTGAATGTTTATTTTAGAATTTCTATGAAAAGATGAGATATTTAAGTGTGACAAAAAAGAATCATGAGTTTAAAGGAGAGAGTACTCTATGAAAAAAAGTTTCCTGAGTAAATAAAGTAGCTATAGGTACACATTGGACTTCTGTTGTCACATACTCACACTAGATGATTTTAGTACAGGCCACTGGCTCTCAAGTTTTAGAGAGTGCAGGCCTGTAGCCAGGTGTCTGGCAGGTATGCTTGGCTTTCTTGGAGGCCTTCTAGAAATTTTCATTTCTATTTTTTTCCTTTTTTATAATGTGGATTAATGTCAGATCCTTCAGACTTGGCTGTAGCTCCTAGGTGCAACACTTGCCTAGCATGTACTAGGCCCTGGGTTCAAAACTCAGCATTGTGAACAAAACAAAACAAAAACAAAACAATTAGCTCCTTTAAAACAATGACTGTCACCTCTGTTTCCAATAGAACCTTAATAAATAAGCACTTGTTTTGCACTGGTGGCTCACAACTGTGATTCTAGCTACTTAGGAGGCTGAGATCTGAGGATCGTGGTTCAAAGCTAGCCTGGGCAAGAAAGTCCATAAGACTATATCCAATTAATCACAAAAAATGAAAAAAAGCAGGAAATGGAGCTGTGGCTCAAGTGGTAGAACCCTAACCAGAAGAACAAAAACTCAGGGGCAGGACCTGAGTTCGAGTCCAGGGCCAATGTGCTCTCTCTCCTCTCTCTCTCTCTCTCTCTCTTTGACCCTCCTAAATCAGACTTCCTGAGTGTGGGCTTGAGATCACACTCTGGAGAGCAGCTAGGGATGGGATTCAGAGTGGATAACTTGGAAACTATAGGAAGACTGTTGAATTCGATTTCTTTCTTTTCCTTTCCCACCTTTCCTCTCTTCTTCCTTTCCTCCCTCCTTCCTTTCCTTTCTTCTTTTCTTCTTCCCTCCTTCCCCACCTTCTCCTCTCTTTCTGCTTTTCTTCTTCTTTCTCCTCTGAGAAGAGGAGTTGTATGCACAGGTCAATAAAAGGGCTAATCCTGACCCTACTCATTTGCAAACTCTGTCCACACCTTAGTTCAAACTGCTCCACTGGTGGAGTATTTTTCAACCAACAGTTCTGACTTCTGGGAAGGTATCTTACCCTGACTCTGTGGTCTTATCAAATTACAAAAGGGGACCCGCTATCTCTTAAACAAACACATGCATAGCTCTTGCCCAGCCCTGGCACCATCCACCACTTTACAACTTTGTCCCCAGACACACTTCCTCCTGCTTCCGGGCTTGCTAGAATGATGTCAGGCCAGCCTTGTGTGGGGAGGGAAGTGAGGACAGCAGGGAAGGAAAATCACGCCACAAGCACTGTTTGATGGAGCTTACAGGATATGAAGTCCATCATCTGGGAATGTTATTCTTAGAGACACACTTGGAGGGGGTGGAGGTGACATAAACCAGATCAATTCCGTTTTCCTTTTTTCCCAGCTTCCTCTGCTTGATATGGCCATTAATCCTTTGATTACACTGTTAATGAGCTCTCAGTGACACTCCTTCCTCTCAGGCATCAGTCCTGGGAACCTGTGAGGCTCCAGGACTGGGGATGAAGTCACTGGTGGCAGAACCTAGGCAGTGTATAAGGAATTGGGTGGGGAGGATGTGAAGGTTCCCTAAGCCAAGCCAGCACATAGCACAGTGGGCTTGCTAAATGGAACTGACTGATGGTCACAGTGAGACGATGGGAAGAGGAGGGAATTGTTTCTACCAAAGAGGAGAGCTGGAGTCTTGTGCCTTCAGGCAGGGATAACTCCCCCTCTCTGTCCCAAGACTTTTGAGGCAATTGATTGTGTCATAAAGAAATCTAAAATTCCTACCAGGTATATGTTCCCTTTGTCATCTGCTCCCTTTAAGTAGGTTGTTCAGTACAAGGCAACCAGGAAGGGATCTTATAAATGTAAAGTTGACTTCTAGTGAAGAAAAGGGAGTCCTCCTGGGTGGGGCTGATCTCATTAGGGGAGACCTTCCAAAAAAAGGTGTGAGAGTCAGAGATCCGAGTCTCCAGAGAGATTTAGAGCAGCAGGACTGATCACTGGAAGCCTTAACACAATGAGAATCTTTGACACCTGCCAGGTTGTTGGGAGGGTCCAAGATAGCTGTAAAGTGTTGGTAGAAGTGAAGGCTCAGGACAAAGGACACAGATACAAAGAACAAAACTACTCAGGGCCTGGACATTGCTTCCACTGTTGGACAATTGAGAATTGACTGTGTTTGTGCTGGTACTGAGAGTTGATTGCACATCCAACTGAACTCAAGTATTTCATAACATTGTGGTTAAAGGGACAGTTCCGGTGCGGGGAATCATGGGGCCTGAATTAGTAGAAAAACTCTTGGTGAGAAGTACATTATTCAAAAGAATGTTCTTGAGGTAGTGTCTGACCTGATGGTTTAGATTATAATGAGAAGACAATCACAGACAGCTCAAGAAACCAGAAAGTAAAGCATAACACAATAGACTTTTTTTGGCAATACTGGGATTTGAACTCAGGGCCTCATGATTGTTAGGCCGATACCCTATCATGTGAGCTACATTCCCAGTTCCATTATACTCCTAGTCCTAACAGCATATCTCATATACCCATATTCCTTTCTAACCCTCAATGCCCTTGGCTTTTCTGCCATGTTTGTGACCCAACAGTTACTATGTGCTAGTCAGCATTCTAGCTGCCAGACAGAAATGAAGGCATTTTTTCCTACATATCAGGTGCTGTTGTCAATATCCCTGGAGGAATCAAAGCAAGAGCACCAACTTGTTCTTGCTCACCCAGTAGGCAAGCAGTTCTTGGTTCTAAACCCCAGCAGTTTAGCTTAAGTCCGGTACATAGATTGTCTCACTCCACTTAGGAGGCCCAACTCACTGAAATAGGACAGTCACATTGCAACCATTTGGAATCCAGGATGCTCTAGACAGCCTGCCAGGTTACTTATTTATCCTAACCAGGCTGCTCCCCTTGAGTGATAAGGATACTAGGAGCCCTCCCAACACAAGGACTGAGATAATGACCATTAGAAGGCCACCATGGTGACTGGGGACTGTTTAACTATGCATACCTCCCCTCCCCTCCCCCAGTGCTGCCTAATCTACTTAAGGCAAATGTCTGTTTGGGAAAGAGGGTAGAAAGATTAATTAAAATACTGCCTTTCCTCTTTTCCTGGCTGCCAAGTCCATGACATAAATCACTTTTTTGCCCTTTTCCATTTTTCTTTATTTAGTGTCTAGGAGTGTATGGCTGGACCTGACAGGTGGA
Organism: Dipodomys ordii; assembly: GCF_000151885.1. Lineage (NCBI taxonomy): Eukaryota > Metazoa > Chordata > Mammalia > Rodentia > Heteromyidae > Dipodomys > Dipodomys ordii. The sequence continues at coordinate 667,240 of NW_012267259.1, read as the reverse complement.
TGCCCAGGAGTTTGGGCTTGAGACTTAAAACTCTGTTTTCATTAGGATTGATGGTTTCTCAAGTATTAACCCTTTCAAGCCATCAGTCAAGCTGGGTAGCTGCAGAATGAGGAGTGTCCCTGGTCAGGAACAAATTCATTAGAAAGCAGCAATTTTGCTGTTGTTGTTTTTGTTTGTTTGTTGCAAAGAAAAGAGGAACACAAATGTTTGGTTTAGAGAGGTTTTAAAAGTTGGGAAACCTATCTTCCCACCCCATGTTGTCTTTTCCCCAGTGGATAGGTGACTCAGCCTTTCTGGATATTTCCTTCCTCATTTGTAAACTGAGAAGGCTGACTTCTAGAGAGATAGCAGCTCCATGCTTTCTGAGATCCACCAGAATGAAGAAAAGAATAAAATGAAAGATCCTGACAAAAGGTTCCTAGACAGTAACCACAATTTCATACAATATACATGTTGTTTACCATAATCCAAGCATTCAGGAGGCTGAGGTAGGAAGATTATTAGTTTGAGGATAGTCTGTGTCATATAGTAAGACCTTGTTACAGAACAAAAACTTCAACAACCATCTAAGCATTCAATAAACACACTGTGTGCCTTGGAGATTCCAGCACTGTTCTAGTCACTAGGAGCTCTAGCTGCAGATAGAAAGAAAACTAAGCTAATAAAAGGATAACACAAAGTGCAATATCATTTTCCTTTTGTTTATATGCGGCGCCGATTTGGAGGTGTAAATTGATGTTCATGGGGGCCAGTAGTGAAGAATTGAACTTTGCCTCAGGAAGGTCTGGTCTTTGCCACACTTCTGAGAATAACCTCCAAAGCTGTTGGAATGGCATGCCTGATAGGAATGTTTTTGTTTGGCTGGAAACCTTGGGCCACCGGATAGTAAGGAGGGAGCTTTCAATCCTCTGGACATCAGCTTCATTATTAGGATCATTTGCAGGAGCAGTCAGCTATGCTAGCGACTAAGCCCTAGTCCAAGCTTTGCCCACTGAGGCTTGGATGGACTTTCCTGGCTGACAGTACTTTGTGTGGGTCCTCAAGAAAAAGCAGCAGTGCTCCTAACCTCACTGGGAAAGGCCAACTAGAACTCTGTGCTTTGAACTTTGCTGTACTCAGCCCCCTGTGCCACCTGCTTGTGGCTGATTTTTTTATCTGTCTTTTCGCTGCAATAAACAGCAACAGTGAGGAAAACAGCGAGTTCTAAGTATCTCTAGTAAATGATTGAACTGACGAGGGGTCCTGGGGTCTTGAAGTCCTGTGAACTATGGGTTTTATTTGAAATGCAATGAGGAAAGCCACTGGAATGTTTTAGGCCAGGGAATGACACCATCTGATGCATGTTTTAAAACATAACTCAGGTGCTAGATGGATGGTGTTAGACAGTGTTCCAGATGTTCCTTGGTTCTTTGGGTACAATGTCTATAATCAAGGTACTTTCCTAGCAACAGGGATAAAGAAGAATAAGCTGCCAAGTACAACAGAGAAGATATTTTTGTTGAGAAAAGAGAAAGTTTTTTTGTTTGCTTTTTTAATCAGAGGTAACAGGATGCCCCAGAAGAGAGATGTGGGGCAGGCAGCGTAGAGAGACAACGCCTCAACTGCAAAGCATTACTCAGGGGTTAGGCAAGCATTCTGGGTAAGGACTGACTTCCCTGGACCGGCTAGGCCTGAGGTCTTTTCATCCACAGGACAGGGGCACGAGGAGGTGTGGAACTCCTGGTGGCTACCTGGAAAACAGCTGCACTTCTGAGAAGATGAGGGCATGCACTTCTGATGTCCTGTTAGAAGGTTGTAGAGTATATAATGGTCATCCCCTCAAGGTACATGTGTGACCCTGATCTGGAGAGTGGGCTCCATAGGGAGGAGATAGGGCTGTCCTCCTAATTGTTGGTCCAGTGTGTGAGCAATCTGGTTTTATGAATCTCCTTAAAGGAGAATAGAATATTGTAATCTGAGGCATTTCCTTGTTTCTGGTCATGTCTACCTTTCTTCTCACACTAACACAACTTGCAATTGTTGTCAGAGTAAGGCAGTATTGTGTGGCTGTGAAAGGATGGTGAGCAGGTGTCCATTGCTTGGGGTCCATTTTCATGACAAAGTAAGGTCAGGAACAGAAGGGAACACTACTGCATTGTTGGTGGGAGTGTAAACTTGTTCAACCACTTTGGAAAGTAGTATGGAAGTTCCTCAAAAGACTCCACATAGAGCTCCCCTATGACCCAACAATCCCACTTTTGGGCATTTACCCAAATGTTTACAAACAAGACCATACTAAAGCTACCAGCACAACTATGTTTATTGCAGCATTATTTACCATAGCTAAGATATGGAACCAACCCAGATGCCCCTCAGTATATGGATGGATCAAGAAAATGTGGTATATATACACAATGGAATTCTATGCCTCCATCAGAAAGAATGACATTGCCCCATTTGTTAGGAAATGGAAAGGCTTGGAAAAAATTATATTAAGTGAAGTAAGCCAGGTCCAAAGAAACATAGGTCCCATGGTTTCCCTTATTTGCAATAACTAGTATATGTCTGAGACAAGCAGAAAAGTTCAGATAAGATGAACCCCAAGATAAGGACACAAGTGGTTTTTTTTCTTTCTTGCTATTGTACCATGTGATTTTTTTTGTTGCTTTGTATGTCCCTCCCCTGTTTTCACTGTATTTGATGTTAGTATAATTTGGGGAGTGAAAGGGGAAAAACAAATTGTTTAAATAGGGATACAGGTGGACCCATTGCAACAATGAAATATATAACACGCTATGTTGAAAAACGAACTTTACAATTTGGTGGGGGGAATGTAGTTGTGGAAATAGGAGGGAAGGGATAGTGGGGGAGAAACAAAGGAAGAGGCAACAATGCTTGATAAGAAATGTACTCATTACCTCTTTGTTACCTGTGATGATGGTAAACAACCTTCTTAAGCCCACTAACTAGTGATGGATCTGCACTTCAACCCCATATGGTCAGTCTATGTCTATGTATCCTACCTGAGATGTTTGAAGAATATAAGTTCTAATAAGAAGTAGCCAAACTGGCTACTTTATCTGAACACACTAAAATAATACAAGTAGCAATTATTGGAGAATGATGTCTCATTCCTCCATCCTCCTAAATTAAAAACATATGAAAGAAATGGACAAGTTTCCATAATTATTTTCAGCAATTTACAATGCATTGGTGGCTCAGTTTGTAATCCTAGCTACTCCAGAGGCTGAGATGTAGAGGATTGTGGTTCCAAGCCAGCCCAGGCAAAAAGCCCGAGAGACAGCATCTCTAATTAGCCAACAAAAAGCCACGCTGGAGTATGGCTCAAGTGGTAGAGCATCAACCATGAACAAGTTAGCCAGACAAGCATGAAACACTGAGTTCATCCTTGTGGACAATATAATATCAGAATTTAGGTAGGTTTAGACCATGTAATCCTAAGAGTTCTGAACAGGAATTTGGTCTTTATTTGAAATGTTGTAGGGAAAGCCACCACAGTGCTTTAGGTTAGGTAATGAGACAGTCTAATGAATGTTTTAAAAGATAATCCAGGTGCAGGGTGGATGGTGAACTGTTCAGAAACAGTAGTAAAATAATTCCTGCACTGAGGCAGGAGTTAAGTGTTGTTGGAGCACTGTTGAATACTGTTATGGATGAAGTCTTTAGTGTAAGCACCTTTTTGAAAGTTTTTCTTTTAATGTGCCGGGTAGGATTAGACTCCCTTATTGACATCTAGTAGACCCTTCCCAGGCCCACACTACCTTGAGTAAAGGACTACCAGCCAGGTAGGCAGGCAGCCTGCCCTCATGCTAGTGCTGGCTACTTTGAACTCAATGCATAGCTTTGGTTCCTGAGGGTACTGCCCCCAGCAAACCGTTTACACTGGATTTTTTTTTCCACCATGAGCTTTGAGAAACTCTAAGTGACCTTACCCAGGCCAGAGGGGGAGTTCTTCCTGGTGATCTATCAGAAGGACTGTGACTGGTACAAGCACTCCTTCATTTGCATAAGGATGAAGACTATGGCATGATTGGTGCAGACAACCATGTAACACCCTCTTTCTGGGTATGTAAACAGACATTGCTTGGCTCATTTGGTGAGCAGTTAGGAGATTCCCTCCCATCCTGTCCCCTGATGTTTTGACAGCAAGTTCATTAAGGGTTCTTCAGAGTGACCTGCCTTGCTTACTTTTGATTCTTGCTATTAGTAGAGCAGTGGCTGAGCTGAAACTACAAAGAAATAAGAGTAATGGTGGCAGAGGAGAATGAGAGTATGGCAAATGGGCCACCAGTGGGTTTCTGTGTTAGTGGGAGCTGTGGCAGGAGTGCATAGGAAGAGGAGTGGCAAGGTGTAGATGGTTAGCAGAATTACAGCTTGCTTCTAATTGGCATCACAGTGGCAGAGGTGAAAGTAACAGTGGAGTGACTAAAGTGACAGGAGATGAAATGCACAGATTGAAGATCAGGACAAGAGTGAAAATAAAACAGAAAATGGCCAATTTTGGCCTGTGGCAAGGAGAGTAAACCTAACATCAGGCAGCAGTATGTAAGTAAAACTGTCCCAACTAGAGGCACAAATGAAGTAAAGCACTTCAGGCCTCAGGCACCATCCTGAGCCAAGGAACCTCATGTCCTTCCCTAGCTGCCAAAGGCCCAGGACCAACTGCTGCTGCCCACTGTTATCTACTCCTGTTGCCTGCAAACATTGGCACTGGGTGAGCGTCTCCTCACTTGCCTACAATTTTTACCTGAGTAGATCAGAAGGACCTGTGCCAGATAGTGTTTAGGGAGCATACAAATAGGGTGAGAAATCAAAGTGGCTTAGCTTATTGTCTGCTAGCTGTACTGTTAATACCTCACATAATGACAGTTCAGCAATCAAGCTCATAGGGTTAATATTGGTGTCGTCTTTCATTAAATTGTAGACTACATTCAAGATTCATCAGTTTTTGCACTAATGTCTTTTTTCTGATCCAGCAAACTACCCAAGTTACGCCTTTTACATTTCCAATCTGTGCTAGTTCCTCAGTCTTCTTGTCTTGGATCCAGAGGTTTTGACCCCAGCATCTGGGTAGTGCCATTTACTCTTATGGAAGGACTAGACCAGGGCGAAGGAAATGGAGAGCCCTCAGAGAACAAGACCATTGCTGTATTCCCCATTGGATGTGTCCCCCTCAAAGCATGTGTAAGGAAACAATCGCCAATGAACAAAACTGAGAGGTGGGGCCTAATCGGAAAAGTTTAGGTCTTGAGGGCTCCTTCTTCATGAATAGATTGCTGCTGATTAGAATAGGGCTTGAGGCTTCCAGTTTAGTCTTGTGCCCTCTTATCCATGGAATGTCTTCTGCTCCATTTTCTTTTCTTTTTGTTTTTTGTGCTGGTACTCCGGGCTTAGGTGCTGTCCCTGAGATTCTTTTGCTCAAGATTAGCATTCTACCACTTGAGCCACAGCACCACGTCTGGCTATTTCTGAGTAGTTTTATTGGAGGTAAGAGTCTCATGGACTTTCCTGTCTGGGCTGTGAACCACGATCCTCAGCTCTCAGCCTCCTGAGTTGCTAGGATTACAGGTGTGAGCCATCAGTGCCTGGTTGCTGTTGATACTTTTTGACTTCTCTACAAAATATTTTTGACTTCTGCTCATATTACATATCAAAACAACAAAAAAAACAAACTTTGTTAACGAAGTTACGTATTTGGAGGTCACAGGAAGGAAAATGACTATATTTAAATTGTTTTTAAATACTATTCAGCTTTTCCCATTTGTGATTAATCCTACAGATTAGATAAATTTGATTTTGAGCCTCCTACAAGTGGAATATGAAGATGAAAGGGGGTCACAACTGTTGTCACAAATGTTCTTTTCTTGACTTGTATTTTCTCTAATGTTTTAACAGACTTTAGAGAAAGGTGAACAGTGCTGGTGTTATCCTCATCCTCCTTGTTATTAGTGGTGACCAGGGGCAAAAATCTCCATTCCTCTGGTTCTCTTGGAGGATTAAGGAGCTCACAAGTTCATTGTCATTCAAGTGTGGAAAACCCACTGCAAAGCAACAAAAACCCAAGGAAGAATGGCCTAAGGGAATCAGAGAGAGTACATCAAGGAAACCACAGCAGAGGTAGGTGAAGCCTCGAGAGAATTACCATATCCTGTTTTCAGTGGGAGCTATGCCAGGCTCTTCACCAGGTTCCAGTGAATCACAGAATCGCTTCAGTGCAGCTTACTGCACAGATGGCGCTGGGGCCCGGAGAGCTCACTGGGCAGTAAATCTGTACGGCACTAATCCCACTAAGCATATGCTTCATTAGGCAAGGGTGAGTTGGACTTATACACATAGATAATTGAAATCAGTTCAGGAGGTGGATAGTTTTCTTTAAAAACAATGACTATACATGTTGGGGTAAGTTATGAAATTCAGGAGACCTAACTTTACTAACCTTTGAATTTCTTATAGTACACTTCACTATAGAATGTAGTTTTAATGAAATACCTTACAGTATCTTCTGATTTTGTTCAGTAAAATAATCTAGACTAATAAAAACTTTAAAATTATATATATATATATATATATATATATATATATACATATATATATATATCCAGTCCTGGGGCTTGAACTCTGGGCCCGGGAACTGTCCCTGAGCTAATTTTGCTCAAGGCTAGTAGTCTACCACTTGAATAATAATACCACTTCTGGCTTTTTTCTGTGATTAACTGGAAATAAAGAGTCTCACAGTCGAAGCCTGGCTTCAAATCTCAATCCTCAGATCTCAGCCTCCTGAGTAGCTAGGATTACAGGCATGAGCCATTGGCATATTATATTTTTATGTCAAAAGTAATGCATATTTTTATTTTAAAAGTAATCTCATGTTTCTTATAGGAAATATTTGGAAAAATATAGGAAACTCACAATATTCTGAACATTTTATATATATATATAACTATAACTCCAGCACTCAATAGGCTGGGGCAGCAGGATAATTAATTCCAGACTACCCTGAGCCACATATTGAGACCCTGTTTCAAAAACAAAATGAAAAAATTCACAAACAAAACAAAAAAATTTAACAACAAAGCTACATGAAAGAAAGAAAAAAATGGCAGCATTCATGTCAACAAGGTGCACATTATGCAAATCATACTTATCTGTATGGGGAAAATGTAATGTCACTGTGGCTTCATGTTGAACTGATTAACGGCTGATAACCCATCAGTTTCTTGATGATTTCTCATGCGCATCTCCTCACTAGACAGTGACTAGTATTTCCATTTCTTCTGGTTTAAGCATGTTCTAACATACAAATTCAGACACAAAGTCTGGGTCTCAACCTGTCACAACTAGAAGGCATCAGGCCTCTTGGGTTTCGATACTGGGTCCCACTGGTCTCCGCTGGCTTCCTTTCCTTCTCAACACTGTTGCTTTTGCATATGACATTTGTCTTTGTGTGGGTCTTTGTTAATCAGGATGCAGAAAGCATCTGTGCACCACCACAAAGGTGTGGTCCATCAAATTGCCCAGATCCTGCTAAATTCCCAAGCTAAGTAGCTGATAATCAGGTTTCTCCAGGAGATAGGCTCCCTCATACTTACCTTGTTTAAGGTTCTGTCTGGTTATATTGTGGGATTTATAAAACAGGAATCCTGACAACTAACCTTATACTTCAGTCTTTCTTCTGTGTCCCTCCCACCTAAGCAGAAGTCTGACTATGTACTCTTCACTCTGTACAAGGTCCAATTAATCCTCAGGTTGGCAAATCTTACAGTTTAGCTACCATAGGCAAAAGGGCAAGTTCTTCCATAGTAGAAAAACCTGTATGCTTTGAATTGTCCTGTTGTGGGTTAAAGATGAGTTTCAGATAGTCTGGGCAAGGTGGTTCATACCATCATCCCATTTACTGTGGAAGTAGAGATCAGAAGGATCAAGGTTCCGGCCCAGACAGGACAAAAAGTTCTTGAGAAACCAACCCATGAAAACTGAGAATATTGGCATATGCCTGTCATCCCAGACAAGACTGTTTAATACTTTATCTCTATTTTTTAACACATTTGGTTAATTGCTAAAAATTTTATGATTGTATTTCCCCTTTAATATATGAAGTTTTTGTATGTACAATGTGTGTGTGTGTGTGTGTGTGTGTATGTGTGTGCTGATCCTGGGATTTAAACTCAAAAACCTGGGAACTGTCCTTGAGCTTTTTTGCTCAAGGCTAGTGCTCTACCACTTGAGGCTCCACTCCAGGCTTTTTTGGAAGGCATGAGGGAGGATAGTAAATTGGAGATAAAAGTCTCAAAAGTCTCCTGCACTTTTCTGCCCTGAACTGTGATCCTCAGATCTCAGCATCCTAAGTAGTTGGAATTACAGGCATGAGCCACTGGCATCTAACAATGCGAAATTCCTTTTAGGATACAGTAGAAGGTAAAAGTCCAACTTGATTTGAAAAATTGAAAAATACTTGGAAAATTACAGTTTACCCAGAACCATTTAATAACTTCTAAAATATAAATACTTATATCACTGTTATCAGGTGCAGATGAATTAGTTTGTTTTTTGCCTCCTAAGATTTATTTTGATTTTTTGATTTTTTTTTGAGTAGCAAGTGCTTTCATATATCCAAAGATGTAGAAGATATAAAGAGAGTGGTTTCCTTTTGGAATAATCTCTTTAGAAGGCTACAGAATAATTCTAAGTTTACTTTCATTACTGATTTCCTTTGGAAATTGTTTTTGGAAGACGTTTTGATTCACATAGAAAACCAGTCTTACAACTTAAAAAGCCTTTTTGGATCCCAAATTACATCCTGTAGGTTGACCACACTTGACTTGTCCAGGTAATATGGCTCAAATGAATCCTTCCTGTTTCCTTTGAAACTTGTTGAAGATGGAGACTTCAGTTCTGAGCTGGATCTCAGTTCTGCTTATGTTTAAGAATCAGTCTTAGGACTCTAGTTGTGTGTGTTTACATTTTCCTCTTTCTAAAAATTTTTACTGTAAAAATGATGTACAAAGGGGTTATAGTTATCTAAGTCAGGTATTAAATACATTTCTTTTTGAACTTCTTTTGAACCCTCTCCCTCATTTTCTCTCAGTATTTTCCTCCTGTAGTTGTGTTTGATGAATGGTGTGTGCACAGAGACACCTGAGGTTCAATCTTCCTGAGTTGTATGTAGGGATATAACTACAAGCTGAAGTCCAACCCACCAAATAGAAGCTTTGGGAAGGAATTGGTCTTTGCAAGATACTGGCCTCTAAACAAACTCAGTGGGCAAGAGACTCCTCCCCGCTGCCTTTAGGAAGAGGCTCACTGGCTCCTGGTGCTAGGAGAGTTAGATCTACCGGCTGGGACAATTAGTGATTCTTGGAACAGGATGAGCTCTGCATGTTAGTAACAAAGTCCAAGGTTCTGTTTAATTTTTTCCCAAGGCCCTATATATTTCCAACAACAACATTGACTAAATGAAAGAAATGTCAAAATGGATATCCCTCTGAATTTTACACATTTCTCAATTTTCTAATTGCTACAGCTACTGCCAACAAGGCACATTGAAAGAGTACCTCATGAGGAGAGGTCTCAGAACACACCACAGGACAGGCCTGCAAATTTCAGTGATTACAAACAATTAAAGTGGGCAGCCAACATGTAATTTTCTTTTTAGGCATGGACATAGAAGAAGAAAGGACGTACTGGGTTGGAATAGATAGGAACAGAGCTGTTTCTCTTTGTGTAAAAATCATACTTGATCAAGTTGAGATTAAAGCTAATGTGCTCTCTCCTATTTGCTTTTAAAATGGAAGGATATGGAGATTAGTGAAATTAAGTTCACAGCTGCATTAGTTGCAAATTACAAAGAACTTCTATTTAATCTTACATAAGCAAAATTTAAAGAAAAGAGGACTGTTTTGGCTTGTGGAAGGAAAAAAAGAACTGAACATTGGAACAATAGGAGTGACAGAGATAAAGGTGACTTACTGCTACCAACACAGCCAGAACCATCTGAATCATCTTCGTCTGCATTTTGGCTTCTTTCTACCTGCAAAAAGTCTTTTTTTACATCAGAAAAGGCTGAGTGGATGTCTGTCCTAAATTGTAATGGCGAGATACTGCCTACCCCATTGTTTCTAATCTCAGCATCAAAAAACCTGCTGTTGTCTGGCACTTTGACCAATCGCAATCACTTAGGAGGTAGAGATATGAAAAGATCATGATTCAATGTCAGTCTAGGCACAAAATTAATGTTACCCATATCTCAACAACAACAACAATAACAACAACAAGAAAAAGCCAGGTATAATGGCTCATACATATCATCCCAGTTACATAGGAGTCATAAGTAAAAAGTATAGATCTGTGTGGGGGTGTGTGTGTGTGTTTGTGTGTGTGTGTGTGGGTGTGTGTATGCTGGTCTTGGGATTTAAACTCAGGGGCTAGGAGCTGTCCCTTAGCTTTATTTGCTCAAAGCTGTCACTCTACCACTTGAGCCAAAGTTCCATTTCTGGCTTTTTGGTGTTTACTTGGAGGAAGAGTCTCATAGATGTTCCTGTTCCAGCTGGCTTTGAATGGAGATCCTCAAATCTCAGCTTCATGAGTAACTAGGATTACAGGTATGAGCCATCAATCCCTGGCTAGACTCTAACTTTTAGTGTGTGAATTTAATCCTTTCCTTATCTTAAATTTACTGAACTATTTGAATTTTTCCCAACTTACTTTGTGTTTTCTTTTTTATCTTTCTGTTTTTCCTGTGGTACTGGTGCTTTAACATGGAGGGCAAGTGCTCTACCACTGGGCTACATCTTCAGCCTTTGTTTGTTTTTGAGATATGATCTTGGTATATAATTCAGGCTGGCCTTGAACTCTCAATCCTTCTACACATCCTCCTAAATGCTGGGATTATAGGTATGTGACACCTCATCTGCTACTATGTTTCCTTTTTACCATAAGTTTGATTCTTTCTCTATTCTAGATTTCCACATAAAGTTTTCTATCATTCCCAACTTCTACATCCCATTTTTGAGAAGCTATACATAATATTTTTTTATTTACACTAAATGTAAGTTTTTATATTATGAATTTTATTTAAATTTTTTTATTTTATTGTAAAGATGCTATGCAGAGGGGTTACAGTTACATAGTATTCATTTTAAATCTTATAAAACTTAATTGTTCACACCAGAAAACTGGAAGTGGAGCTGTGGCTCCAAGAAGTAGAGTACTGAGCCTTGAGCAGAAAAGCTCAGGGACAGTGCCCAGGCCCTGAGTTCAAGCTCCGTGACCAAAAAACCCAAAATTATTTGTTCACTATTTCATGGGGGTGTGGCTTAAGTGGTAGGTCTCAAGCCTTGTATGAAAAAGCCATGTGTGAGCATGAAGCCCTGAATCTTTTAAGGCCCCAGCACTGGCACACATGCATACACACACACACACACACACACACGCACATACACACACAAACACATACAAGCACACATATACACACAAATATTGAATATTTCTACCTTTCAAAAGTGGTAAGAACAAAATGAACTAATCAACTCAATGGCAGTGATGGGAGGGAGGGAACAAGTGGGAAAGAGGGAACAGCTGATGCTATACAAAAGAAATGTACATATCCCCAATGTGGAAGAAATAACTGTATTGCAAAGCTTATAGAACTCATAAGTGTTATAGAGCATGATAGACAATTTGTCCTATGAAAGTTAGAATGTGTTTGTGACTTTAACTAAGCTTCACTATCCCATAATACTGTAAAATTTGGAAAATTATGTAACTACTTAATCACAATAAAAAATTTGAAAAAAAAGTGGTAAGAATATATTTTCTCTAAGACACTGTACCCTCAATTGATTTCTCCTTGTTAATATTTACTCTTCTTAAAAATGTGTCATTTGCTGTGATTTTTGTTAGTATTAAACTAGAAGTTTTCTTGTTCCCTACTCATTTGTTAATTCCATGCTTTTGCTTATCTTTCTTTTTCTTCTCTTCTTTCTCTCCTTCCATATTATTTTCTGAATTAAAAGGTTTGAACATTCTTTTGACTAAGGGTTTATGGATGCTAAAGCTAGATTATTTGTATGTCTCCTCTATCTTGTTTCTCTTGAATAACAGTAGAAATGAGAATAAACTTCTGGCTTGCAAATATGTTTGACTGCATATTGAAGATATTATTATATTTCTTTTAGTTTATACAGTCAACAATAAGGCTGTCACTTTTCTAATTGTCATTCATTTTAGGTAAACTTTTTTAGGTAAAATTTCTTAAAGATTTCTCATGTATTTTGCTCTTCTGCAGTTTTATTTTAAAGTGTGGATTTAGTTCTACTTATACATGCATGGTACTAAGAAAACACTTTTAAAACTATGACTTTTATCATTATTTAACTCCAGCAAACTTATTTTTCTTTCATTATTTACTATGATTTTCTTTCAGAACTTTTTTTTTAAGTTCTTGGATTTGAATTCACAGCCTTATGTTTGCTAGATAGTTACTCTAAGCTAAGCCATGTCTCTAGCCCATGTTTTTTTGCTGGTTATTTTTAAGATAGGTTCTTGCACCCTTTTTAGGCATGTGCCTGGATCATCATCTGTCTATTATAGGCTACCTTTGGTTTTTGAAATGAGAGGCTAGGATCCCTCCATGAAGTCTTCTGGACTTTTCTACCAGGGAAGCAGCAAAACTCCCCATCTCAGCCTCCCATGTAGTTTAAGATTACAGATACACAGTAGTGCACCCAGCTACATATGAAAGGACTCCAATAAACTGCTCTGTCAGAGCTGGACTCAAATCATGATCCTCCTTTCCAAAGCCTCCCAATTAGCTAGGATTACAGGTATGAGTCATCAGCACCTACCCAAATTTTATGTTTTTATTTTAAAAGGTCTGATCAATTTTTGTCGTATAGCTGTTATTTCTACATCTTCTTTTTAGTTTTAGTAGATTTTTAGCATGCTAAGCATATTTATGTTTTAGTATTTTTTGGAAAAATTTCTAAAACTTATTTGTAATAAAGCACATAATATTGTTACTATTATTGTGCAGTGCTGGGGAACAAATCCAAGGTCTTGTATGTGTTAAGCAAGCACTGTCCAACTGAGCTACATACTCAAGCCCAGCAAATTATTTCTAATTATTGATACTACGGTCTTTTTTTAGCATTAGCATTGCTTCCTTCAAGTGCTTTCTAATGGTTTTAGTTTGTGAGCCCATTTTTAGGAGTTTTTCTTTTTCTCTTGGTTCCTAGGTTTGTGAAAGCGTCTTTAGAGTTCCTCCCATTCCTTCTCCTCTTTCCCCCTCCCCCCAACTGCTCCCTGGCCCCCAAATATCTAACTGGGAAGCATGAATCAGGTCAGTGATCCAACTGATATTTTGGGTACTACAGATCCAGATGCTGGGCCAGCAGGAAGTCATTCAGTTCTTGGTGATGTTCTGTTTTCTTTTTTACTTCCTTTAATGTTCAGGTAAATAGTCCTGGCTTGAATTCCCCACCTAATGGGAGTCTATTTGCTCTGCATTATTCTGCAGGACCTTATCTAGCTATGGCTGCTGCCTGCAGACTAGAAGCCCAGGAAGCCATGGCTGAAGCCCTACTTACTTCTTGATGTTTCCATATTGTTCCTGGGTCCTAAAGTTTTTATCTTGTTTCTTAATCCACTTGTGTTATTTTAGTTTTTTTTGTTGTTGTCACCTATTACAGCCATTCTTTGGAATAAAGGGGATGCTTGAGAAATTACTATCCATTGGAAATGTTAACTTTATAATTTTACAGTGAAGGTCACCCAGAGACAAGAAGGGATATTTCTCAAATTGAATACCAGTGTGTAGACTTACTTATTTTTACTCTGCTTTATCCCATAAATGATTAGAGATTTTATAAAACAGAGGACAAAATAGTAAACATAAGTATTAAACAGAAAAATGTAAATAAACAATTAAACTACTAAGTAGCATAAAGTGAATAGATATAATCCATTACTTAGTTCTCACTTTCCATTATCTTTCTCAATAGGTTATGTTGAGAGGTAAGGTAGTTGATGCTTCACCAACATTACTATAACCTAAGTTAGCAAGGCGGACTGGTAGAGGATCTCCTACTGAAACCTCCAGGAATGATGCCTATTTAGATTGCAAAGGGCACAGTTATGACAAACTAGGGAATGCGTTTAGCTAGATGTTCTTTAGACTTCATGGTGCAATCTCTCTTCAAGGCTCCTATCTGAGCCTTGTATTAGATCATTTTGACCAGCATAAGGCAAAAGATACATTTCCTTATTAGCCATTTAAAGTGTTTGTTGTTGTTGCAAATGACAGGAATGCAATTCAAACCAGCTAAAACAGAGCAAGATTGAAACTTTCCTAAGTTATTGTGAAACAAAACAGAAACACTGCAGCTAAAGGGAAGATAGAGATGTTGATAGAGTTGACTTGTAGGGACTTCAGCACTGCCAGGATCCTCTCTCAACCTCTTCTCTGTATTTGTCTTTAGGTTGCTCCCAACTACTTTCTTCTCTTTGTGGGAGAACACAGGTGGCCATCAGCAACTTCAACTTCACACCTGCAGCCAAAGAGAAAGGAGGGCATTTCCTGAGTTGAGTTTTAACAATCCTTGGAAGGGATTACTCACTCTTCTAGAGGTGGTTTTCCGCTTGGCCTTGGCTTTTATTTTATTTTTTTGTTGGTCGTGGGGCTTGAACTCTGGGCCTTGACTCTGTCCCTAAGCTCTTAAGCTCAAGGCAGGTGCTCTACCACTTGAGTCACAGTGCCACTTCTGGTTTTCTGGTGGTTAATTGGAAATACGAGTCTCACAGACTTTCCTGTCAAGGCTAGCTTCAAACCACTATCCTCAGATCTCAGCCTCCTGAGTAGCTAGGATTGCAGGCGTGAGCCACCAGCACGCGGCTGCCTTGGCTTCTTAAGTCTCTTGATCCCTCACCTGTAACGATGTTACTCCCACCTTATTGTGTCACATATTCCATGGTCATCCCCTAAATGGTGGCTCCAGTAATAACTGCAAAATGGCAGTGTCATATCTCATTCCACATAAAAAAAAAATCTCCCAGGGTCCTCTGATCCACTGATTCTATCACTTTTAACTGACCAACTTGCCATAACCTTCATTCTCCTTTTAGGTCTCATCTGTCATAAAAACTGTGGATTATCATTGTTTCAATTTGATTTTTTCAGAAGCTGGCTCCAAGAGGAAGTGAGAAAAGAGTTTCCATGTGTTTCTGACATCTAAACACACATCTAAACACCTACTAGTACCTACACATGTACTCTCTGATTTCTCTCAATTACATCAGTGGTTTTTCACCTTTCTCTTTTGTCATTGTTCCTTAAAGAATTTCTTGAGTTCTCATGCCTCTAACTTCTCTCCCATGAAAATATAGTATCACATATATACCCTGTATCTGTTCATGGATTGCATGTACATCTGTTACTTATTGAGAAAAGTACAGAATAGACCCTCCACTTTGCATTGGGTCCTATCCTCTCTTGCTCATTCTAGAACATCAATGCATATCATTTGCTTTCTCCTGTACCATCATTTCTTCTTCCTACTATGCATTCCCTTTCATCTACAAAAATGTTGTATGTTCCAGCTTATAAAAATCCTCACATAGATCTGCATCTCCCTTTGCATCTCTATTTCCATACTCCTTAAGGAACAAAAACAAAACATCAAAACAAACAAAAACCATAAAAAATGACAGTGTGTAGATATGATGGCTGGCAGTCAGCATCACTCAGCAAGCATATGAATGAAGATGCTTCCCCATGATGCCAGTGACTTCCAGGTCTTAGAAGGGCTTTTCATCACTTTTCCTAAATCTAGAGTAGATATGCAAAAATGACCCTGGAAGTGAAAAGAATCCAACCCTTCCTCCCTCTGCTGAAGTAGGGGGTGGTTGCCAGTACCAGTTGTCCATGTGTTCACACCTGCTGTGTATGTCTTTTTTCCCATTTTCATTAGAGATCTTTGTTGTATTGAAACTACTAGAAGAAAATATAGGGAAAATCTTTGAGGTGTATGCATAGGAAAAGCTCTTCCGAATAGGACTCAAGTTACTCAAGAAATAAAAGCAAGAATTGAAAAGTGAGATTGCATCAAATGAAAAAGCTTCTGAACAAAGAAAGCAATTACTAAAATTGAGATACCTCACATAATGTGAGAAAACCTTTGCCAACAACTCATTGTTTAAAGGATTAATATCCAGAATATATAAGAAGCTCAAAAACATTAAACACTAGGAAAAAACAATCCAATTAATAAATGGGAAAACGAACTAAAGAGATACTTCTCAAAAGAAGTACAAATAGTCAATCAATACATGAAGAAATGCTCAATATCTTTAACCATAAGAAATGCAAATCAAAACTATACTGAGATGCCCCTCACATCAGTCTGAATGGCAATCACCAAGAAAACAAACAAATATTGGCAAGGATATGGGGGAAGGAAAAAGAGGAAGCCTTATTATATACAGTTTGTGGAAATATAGATAGGGCAGCCACTTTGAAAATCAGTATTGAAATTTCTAAAGAAACTAAAACCAGAAATACCACGATTCTTGGGCATATATTTAAACATATGTCTCTGTATAAGAGAGACATCCATCCATCATGTTTATAGAAATGCTATTTACAATAGGCAACATATAGAATCAGGTTAGGTGTCATCAATCAATAAAAGGATAAAGAAAATGTGATCTATATGTATACAATGGAGTGAGAGCCTTAGTTTATTCAGCCAGAAGAAAGTATACATTTTCAGAAAAATAGATGGAACTAGAAATCATTTTAAGTGAAATAAGCCAGACTGAGAAAGACAAATACTGCATATTCTCTCTCACATATGGAATCTTGACCTAAAAGGAAAAATAAAAGACACAAATGTAAAATGGGGAGATCTTCCTACCTTCTCCTATTAAGTAGCTGGTTCGGCAGATATGAACTAGCCTTATTGGCAACTTTTCACTGAAGTCACAAAATGCTATATGAAAAACAAATGTTTCACTCATTAATCAGTGAAATATATCACATAGTAATAACAATTACAATAGCAGTAAGGTTATATATTTGCCAGTAAAGCTTAGGATGTCAATATCCACTAATAACCCTTATAAAAACTTTAGCAGAGCCTTGTGAACTGTTAGGAAGAAAACTTAAGAGACAGAACACAGGAGAACACAGCAGAGAAGGTTGAGGGAATTTTATTAAAAATTATAACTAAAAAAAAGTAGAGGTCTGAGAACATACCTCAGAAATACTTGCGTAGTATGTGATAAATTTTGGGCTTGATCCCTAGCACTGCAAAAAAAATAAAAGCAGTAGGGAAAAACACATGGCATTTTTCATAAAAAGCAAAAAAAGAGAACCCTAACAAAACAAAAAATGTAGCAGATTCACATCATCAAATACCAACCATAAAAATCCATGAAATATTGACACATTCTACCAGATGGATGGACTTTGAAGATACTATGCTAACTAGCCAATGATAATAAATGGGTGCTCACAGAGCTATCTTCCAATTGGTGTTAAAGTTAGTAAACTGTATTAGAATTCAAAATACACATTAGCCAAGTGGGCAGAGTATCAGACTATCCAGTAAGTATTTCTCCCAGGGGTGAGGAGCCAGCTACAGGATGCTACGGTTGCCAATAAAGCTAATGCCATGTGAACTTGGAGAAAACTTCAATGAAGTTGGTGAAGATGTGATCTGAAGAACAGAGTGCAATTAGGAAGAAAACAGAACAATTACGTTTACAGTATGAAATGTTAAATGTAGACCTGGAAACCAATTGTAATTGTGCTTGGTATAGACTTCTCTCTGGCATGCTGTCACATGTTGAAAACCTTTGTTTCCAACATCAGAATAGTTGAGTTTGTTAGGAGTTTGATCTGGGGCTTTGGATACCCAGGTTCCAGTTCTGGCTTTATCTTGTTCACCATTCAACAATTATTGGAAGTCTACTGTATGCCAGACACCTAGTCTAAGTGATCCAAATTCCAAAAAAAAGTTAATGCTAGGGCAGGGAGGATAGGAATACTTCCATCTTAAAGAATGAGGAAAGAAGAGTAGGAGGGAAGGAAGCACTTATACAATATGAAGTTGTATCTTTTCCTTGCTCTTTGCTGTCCCATGTGTCAGTAACTTGAAGAGGAGCTCCCCTTTAAAAATCATTATTCATGCTGGGTGCTGGTGGCTCATGCCTGTAATCCTAGCTACTCAGGAGGCTGAGACCTGAGCATCATGGTTCAGAGCCAGCCAGGGCAGGAAAGTCTGTGAGATTCCAATTAACCACCAGAGAACTGGAAGTGGCACGGTGGCTCAATGTGGTAGAGTGCTAGCCCTGAGCAAAAAATGCAAAGGGACAGCACCAGGCCCTGAGTTCAGGCCCCATGACAACCCCCTCCACCCCCCCAATTTTATTCATTAAAAAAGCAGCTTTATTGAGATGTAATTCATCAATCACACCATTCATTTAAAATATTCAATTCAGTGGCTTCTAATATACTTATTTTCCCAGAATGAAATCCTGTACCCATGCCTGCATATTCTCCTTGCTTACCACCAGTCTACTGCCTATTTTAAGTGTTTCATATAAATTGAAGCATAATGTATGGGGCCTTTGTAAGTGGCTTCTTTCACTAAGCATTAAGTTTCAGGATTCATGAGTATGGTAACATGTCTCAATACTTCATCCCTTTTCAATAAAAATGACATTCTATTATATGGATGTATCACTTTTGTTTTTCTAGTAGGTACTGGCATTAACACAGTGAGTAAAGCAAACCTGGTATCACCTTTGCTGTGCTAAGTTATTCTGTATTGGCTTACTTTATGTGACTTGTCCAGTTTTCTCTACTCGACTTGTTGCTCTGTCTCAAATACAACATGAGACTTAGTTAAGTCCATTGTGGATTGATTGCCATTGTCATCTAGCCCTAGACCCACAGCTTCCTCCAATTACTTCTGGATCTGAAGGGATAGGGCCTGGCTTTTGGAGTGGCTATCAAGAAACACAGATAACTAGATTTGAAGGAACATTAACTCTTTGTGAGATAAACTTTGACCATAAGGTGCAGGTGCCTGAACTCAGAGCCTCATGTTTTGTTTATCTCTGGGACTTGGTAGTCCCTACTGGCTTTATAGCAGGATCTTCAGATATTAATTTCCTGAGTAGTTAGGCATATAGGCATGAGGCACTAATGTTTTCCATACTACCTGTCTGGAGACATTCTGTGATGGTACTTGCTGAGAGCCAAGCTGTATTTCTTTAAGCTTGTCCTGGTGCCAGGTTAGTGTGTAGTATATACCATTGTTTCCTTTTCTTCCTAGTCTCTTCCCTCACTATTGCAGCACTGGTATTACACCTTCCAAAAAAAGCATCAGGACTTAATACTTGCCTCAGGCTTGACTCCAATGGGCTAAGCAGAAAGACCAGGAAATGTCAGTTCAATATTGACATGCTTAGTTTAAGTGAACTTGAGAAAAAAAGTAGGGATCCATTTAAAGTATTTGAGTTTCACCATGTATGCTTAATTGAAGGATATTACTGAGAACCAACAAGACATGTATGAGTTAGAAATATTTTGGTGAACTGAACAGACATGTTTCCTGCCCTTGGAGAACTGACATTCAGTGGAGAGGGGCAAGGATAAATCAGTACATAAATAAATGATTTCAGATAGTGAGTGGCAAAGAGTTTTGAAAAAAAAGCTCATGTGACATGATTGAATAGGTGTGTGTGTGTGTGTGTGTGTGTGTGTGTGTGTGTGATGCTAATCTAGCCTGAATTGTGAAGGTAGCAGAGAGCAGATAGAAGAAAAAGGAGGAGCAAGACTTCCACAAAAGTGGCTAGAAGGAAGAATCTGATAACAGATACATTTGTCATTAGAGTTTGGGAATGGATAGGAAATGTGTCTCTATTTTTATTGTGAACTGGGTGTTGAGGACATACGCATAGAATGTAATGTGAACTGGGGGATTGAAGACACACAAGGGTTCAGAATAGTTTGGCAGCAAGGGTGTGGGAGTGTGGATGAGGAATAGGAAGGAGAGTTAATGAATAATACTAGAGCATAAAATGAAAATATTGCTAATGATCCTTTGCCATTAGGTAGTAGGATTTGAGGAAGCTTCCACCTCAATTTCCTTAGCTGAAAAATAAAAGCATCTGTTATTATATGAGCTGATAATGAAACTCAGTGTAGTAATGTAATTTAGCCTTAAAACCTACCAGAAACTCTTTAGGACCCAGTTATTGCTTCTTCTCTACCATTAATTACATTCTGACCACTCATCAGCTAACACAATTGTCAGACTCCTTCAGCAATTGTCTTTTACATAGCTAAGGACTGTTTACAGTAAGGACAAACAATTGGAGCTCATTAATTCAATCATTAGGACACTGATTATGCATCTATTGTCTACTGCAGTCAGTTATGTTAAATAAGCTCTTCAGTCTTCATCAAAGCAATTATGCTAATATACTTGAAATTTCCGAAGAGTATTATACCTTCATATACTTGTCCTGCCTAGCAGCAGCTTGGTTCAGTCAATATTGTCACACACAGACAATTACAATTAAAGCATAAGGCCTTATTGTTGACCCATGACTACCATATTATTCTCCTTCACAATAGCATTTTTTGTTTGTTTGTTTTGCTGGTTCTGGAGCTTGAACTCAGGGCCTAGGCACTGTCCCTGAGCCTCTCTGTGCTCAAGGCTAGAGCTCTACCACTTGAGCCACAGCACCACTTCTGACTTTTTCTGCTTATGTGGTATTGAGGAATTGAACCCAGGGCTTCATGCATGCTAGGCAAGCACTCTACTACTAAGCCACATTCCTGGCTCTCACAATAGAATTTTAAACAATATATTTATTCTTTGGGGCTTTAGACACTGGTCATATACATATATACACATACATACACATATATATATTTCAAATAATATTTAAAAAATCTTATGGGGTGCTCATTGCATTAGAATTATATTGTAATTTTCCATGTGATTTTGGAACAATTTTTGATTATTCAATGATGAGATAATCCAGTGGTTCCTTATGCCTTTAAAAATACTGACAATATAATGTAATAGATTACTAAAGAACAGTGAGAAATATAGCTTGTAAAAAAAATCCTAAAAAAAGGGAACCCTACTGCATTGTTGGTTAAACTTGTTTAACCACTTTGGCAAGCAATATGGAGATTCCTCAAGACTCCACAGAGAGCTCCCTATGATCCAGCAATCCCACTTTTAGGCATTTACAAAAACGATCACAAACAAGGCCATACTAAAGCTACCAGCACAACTATGTTTATTGCATCATTATTTACCGTAGCTAAGATATGGAACCAACCCAGATGCCCCTCAGTAGATGAATGGATCAAGAAAATGTGGTATATATATATATATATATGTATACATATACATATATATATATATATGTGATGGAAATCTATGCCTCCATGAGAAAGAACAACATCATCCCATTTGTTAGGAAATAGAAAGACTTGGAAAAAATTATATTAAGTGAAGTAAGCCAGGCACAAAGAAACATAGGTCCCATGGTTTCCCTTATCTGCAATAACTATTGTATGTCTAGGACAAGCAGAAGAGGTCAAAAGCTATGTACATATGACCATATAAGCTGATGCTAAGTGAAATGAACCCCAAGATAGGGACATAAGAGATTTTAATCTTTCTTGCTGTTCTTTTTAATGTACGTATAATGTACTATATGATTTTTCTTTGTTTCTTTGTATGTTCTCTCATGGTATAACTCCTGTTGTCACTGTATCTGATTCCGGTGTTCTGAATCTTGTATATTCATTTTTTCTAATTTGGGGAGGGGAAGGAAAATAACAAAATGCTGAAATAAGGATATAGGATGACCCATTTTAACAACGAGATGTACAAGACACTATGTTGAAAAAGAACTTTACAATTTTGGTGGTGGGGGCTAGGGAGGAGGGGGGGAAGAAAGGGAAGGTAGGGGAAAAACAAAGAAGGGGGTAACAATGCTCGACAGGAAATGGACTCATTACCTTGCTCATGTAACTGTAACCCCTCTGTACAGTATCTTTACAATAAAAAATATTAAAAAGTCCTACAAAAAACCCTTCTTGGATGTCAAATTTTCTTGAGTAAATTTGGCCATACAATGACCTTTTCTACCAGGATCAGCCAATATTTTTAAGGTAGGCACATAATATGCCTTACAGACATCTATTACATTTTATGTCTGTTCTTGTTCTTGTCTTTGGCATTTCCTATCAGACAATGAATAGTTTCTATTTTTTAGCAAACTAACAAGTGAATGAGGGCTTTGTATACTTGTATGTATATATACATTTACCATATGATATGCAAATCCAGTTGGATTTCTTAACTGTAATTTGAATAAAAGTTAACTTAGGTTATCTGAACTAACCAGTGTCTTTTCACTTGTCAGTAATTAGATCTTTCCTTATGATATAATAATGTTCATTGCAACTTAGTCCCATTAAGATGAGCAAATAGACCACAGATGTTGAGAAGAGATCTAACTGTTATATTGAGGACAACTACAAACATTCCCTTTGAAGGATAGGATAAAAGTGAAAGAACGATTGATACACACTTTCCTGTTATGAAAATGCTATATATACACACACTTATTATTATTATTATTAGTGCCAGTCGTGGGGCTTGAATTAAGGGCTAGTGAACTACCACTTGTGCCACAGTGCCACTATGGCTTTATCTGAGTAGTCTGTTGGAGATAACGTTGTCTTGTCGAAAACGAACTTTACAACTTTGCGGGGGGGGGGGGGGGGGAGGGAGGGGAGATTGGCAGGGAGGGGAGGCTGGGAAGGGATGGGAAGGGGAAACAAAGGAGGAGGCTACAATACTTGATAAGAAATGTACTCATTATTTTGCCCATGTAATTGTAACCCCTCTGTACAGTATTTTCACAATAAAGAATAAGTTAAAAAATATATGGTAAAAAAAAAAAGACTTTGAGTGGCAATTTTCAGATCTCTGCTTCCTGAGTGGCTAGGATTACAGCAATGAGCCACCAAGACCTGGTGAAATGCTGTATTTTTCCTTTCTTTCATAACTTAGTCTTTTGATAAGGGAATGAAAAAGCAATTAAAAATAATTTGTTCTTTGCCTTCAGTAATTTTGTAGCTGCAGAGACAAAGTATACATGTATGAGAAGTTATGAAACTGATCAAGACTACTCAAATGAAACAAAACTTTAACTAAAGCTTTGGTGTAAGTATCATTCAAACTCTAAGAAAAAATTCATTTGCATGATACATCAATGAATCACTTTGGGCTGGTGTAGCCAAGAAGTCTGATAAAGACAGAAGATGGAATGAGAGGTATCTTTTGAAAAACCAAAATATATTTAAAGAATCAAATTACAGAAGTTAGAAGGAAACAACTTTTCCATTCATGACCATAATTAGGCTCCTTATACAAACAACCACCATTATCATTTTTCTCATGTCTTTTGGATGTACTTAACTACCTTTAAATGCATTCTGAATTGATTTAGGCTTAATTGATTTTTCAGTGGCATTAGTTACAAAGGGTTAAACTTGGTATCTATATAAAAATCAGACTCATTCAATATGATTCATCCAATAGGAACCTACAGATAGATCTTCAGGTACCCTAGTGGATTTCCAAGCTGATTGTTTCCATGGCAACATAGAGCAATCCTTGCTCTATGTGCCTTCAGTTTGTCTTGACCCACTTTGGTTTAGATGCATTTCTAAGTGGAGGGGGCAGTAGGCATGTTCCCATTTCTATACTCCTTGGGGACTGCATTAGTGGCCAGATGTCCCTCTTCTTTCTTCAATTCTCTAGTCTTACAAAGCTATCTCTAAACAGAAGTTAGGAACTAAAAGTCCAATAATTAAGAGAAATAATTTAAGATATATTACCCACTGAGTTAATGTGTCTCAAACTTATTAACTCCCATACTAGGAGCAGATTCCTCTAGAATCCAATCCTGTTCTGCTTGTTACCACTCTTGCTATACACTTGGATACTCTAATTTACACATTGTTTATACAGGGAAAATTTATATGACTAAAGGTAGTTTTAATAGTCTGTTTCATATTAAAGCTATTTGTCAGGTGGACAAATCTGCCATGTATAAATGACTCCTATTGTAAAAAGACTTTACCTGACCAGTAGTGAGACAACACACTTGTCAGACCACTTGAACACCTCTGACCACCAAATATGATT
This sequence comes from Dipodomys ordii, assembly GCF_000151885.1. Classification (NCBI taxonomy): domain Eukaryota; kingdom Metazoa; phylum Chordata; class Mammalia; order Rodentia; family Heteromyidae; genus Dipodomys; species Dipodomys ordii. Next base: position 642,992 of record NW_012267259.1, on the reverse strand, counting down.
TTCACCAGAACTGTTTAAGTATGCAAACCTCTTACTGTTACCTCAATTCTGCCTAAGGCAAACATCTGTTACTGGAAGATGGCTCAAGATAGCCCCAAGTGCTATCTTGTGCTACACCGAACACCTTTCACTGTCCTTAACTATGAGTCTCTTGATTTGGTGGGTGGGGGCCAAAAGCCTAACTTGACATGTGGAACTCCTGGAGTTTTGGGCCTAGGGGCTAAAACACTGGGTTTGGTGCTAGGTAGCACCAAACATGCTACATAAATATTCTGCCACTAAAGTATATCCCTACTAGCTCACAACTTCTTCTAAAAAGGCATGCCTTTACAAAACAGAAGAGGAAAGTTAATGGCCAATGAACTTCCCGTAATTTCTAAGCCCTTTGCTATTTACTGACATTTATTATTTTACTTCATCACAAATTACATTTAAGTAGGTATTATTGCAAGTAAGCTCCATGTTGCCAGAGGTCATACATTTGGAACAAAGCTGTTCTCTAAACTACAACTGGCCTATGCCTATGTTCAAGGTTCACTCTCATCATCAGAACTTTCCCGTGAGATCAGTATTGCTACATTTGAGGAGAGGTAGTGGTAATGAAGATTTTTAAAGTACATCTAGAAAACCTGTAAGACTTAGAGAATGGCCAAATATCTCTCATGGTCTATATAAAGGTACCCTCCTCTGGGATGGCCACACTCTCAGAGTGTATTTATTTAAAAAACTCTTGGTGTTGGAAATAATCATTTGGCACTTCCTGATTGCTAGTGATCATTTCCCTGAATCTCCTACTAAATCTATGAGAATTACACAAGTATGAGTTTTGGAAAACTGTGTTCTAGACTTGTTTCTGCCGCAGCCTCTGTGGAACCTAAGTTTCTTTTTAACCGTATTTTCTCGGTTCTCCCTGCGTAACATAGTGGTGGTTAGTACTGGATGTGATTATTTGGGATCAATATTTCATCCATGTTAAGTAAAAAACAAAAACAAGGTTACCACGGAACGCAGTAGTTACACACCCTTGGATAGCTTCGCTGCTTCCAGTAGAGCAAACTTGCCAAGTTAGGATCATGAAACAAACTGAACAGTGGAGAAAAAAAAAAGCGTTAGGAAAGATAAAACCAGCAGTTAAGGAGCTCACTGCCAAGCGCTCACCTTTTACAAAGCACGACGAGCAAGATCAGTATGCTTTTTACTTTAGATGAAGCAAGATTCAGTTGGAAGAAAAACACTTCACAACTCCCTCACCCTAAACGATTACATAGGATACAGAGAGAGAGGGGGGGGAAGAGAGGGGGGGAGAGAGAGAGAGAGGAGAGAGAGAGAGAGAGAGAGAGAGAGAGAGAGAGAGAGAGAGGGGTGTGTGTGTGTGTGTGAATACCACCTGGTCCCGCCCCCCCAGCCCTCCAGCACAAAGCCCCGCCCACTCATTTGCATAAGGGCGCGCCCATCTTCGGCCCACCACTCGAGCTTCTTCCAAGCCCTTTCGGCTCCAGTCGTGTCCGGTCCTCGGCGCCGCCCCGAGGCTCTGTCCCAGGGGACACAAGCACGTGTCCATTCTCGGCCTCCTGACAAAAGGCGGACCAGGCGGCAGTTTTCCCTTGAGAGGTGCTGACTGGGGACCGGGAGGGGGGAAAAAGAGTCTGTGGATGGGACGTGGTATGTTTAGCGCGGTAGGCCGCAGGCCTCTTTCGCCTCTCCGCGAGCCCCGTGGGAACGTGCCGAAGACAAACTCAAGCGAAACCCCCGGCATCCTACCCCGCCCGGCCGCGCCTCGCCTCACGCTGGACGGGGGAGGCGGGACCAATCAGCGAGCGACGTCTCCCTTCCGATTCCAGGGCCCCGACGCGCGGCTCACACCCCGAGCTCCCCGAGCGCTCATTGGCTGCGAGTGCTGCCGGTCCGGCCGGAGGTGGGGCGGGCTGAAGGTACTGCGAGGTGGGGTGGCCGTAGCCCGCGCCTCCCAGGGCTCCGCTCCGCGGCTGGCCCTTCCCGCGGTGCTCAGCCTCCTTCCTTCCCTCCTCCACTCGCTCCGTCTTCCGTGCGCACCCCGCGCGGCGTTCGGCCGGCGTGCCTCGCGCCCTAACGGGCGGCTGGGGGCGCCAATCAGCGTGAGGCAGGGTGCCAGCCCCGGGGCTGCGCCGGCGAATCGGCGG
>NW_012267259.1:528991-640683 GCF_000151885.1 Dipodomys ordii | reverse complement strand
CCCCTCCCCTCCTCCGTGAGCTCCGCTGGGCTCGGCTCCGAGCTGCGGGGTGGCTGCCAGGCACGGGGCTGGGGGCGGGGCGGGGCGGGGGCTCGGCGGCCCGGAGTGTTTTCAGTTCCGCCTGGGAGCGCCCATTCCCCTCCTCTTCTCCCAGCCCCCTCCATCCATTTGGCAGGGGAAGGAACAAAAGGTCCCGGTCCCCCGGATCTGTCGGGGCCGGACCTGGCGCCTCGGTGCAGGTAAAGCCTGGGCGCCCGCGGGCCTCGGGCAGGGGTGTGTTTGTGCGGCCGGGCCGGCGTGTCACATGGCCACGGCGGGTGGGGGCTGGGGTGTGGCGGGGCCGTGGGCGCGCGGGCCGGGGTGGGCGTCGGAGAGCGGGGCTGCGGTCCCCGAGTCCCCGGCCCAGCCCGGCCCGCCTCCCTTCCCCGGCGCTCGCTAGCACCCTCAGTGTAGTTCGGAGAACTGATTTCCGAAGCCGAAGGACAGTTTCTCTTGTTCGTGGAGTTGTTGGGCATCAGAGTTCGGAGCGTGAGATACTTTGCTTCCACTTTTCTGCTTGTGTTGTTGTTTATTTTGGTCCGTACCCTTTGTTAACTGCCACGGTCGCGGGATCTGAATTGTCTGGGCGTCTTCATTGGAGCACGCTCACGACTGATGCTCTGCTGGGATCGTCCTCCACACACTTGGGAAAGTTCTGCTGTAGGTGCAGCCTGCTAGCTTTGGTCATACCCCTTTAGGGCGCATGCTAATTCTAATTGATTTCAGATATCCCCAACTTGGGCTTCAAAATTGTTCCAAGATTGAGGAGTTCTTTCAGGGAAACTCTCTTTGGGCCAGGTACTTTTGTCTTTGACTTACCCTTGTTTGAGTATGGCTTCTTTCTGATCCTCAACAAAAGAAAACAGTAGGTAGATTATAGTGATTATGTTGTTATTTCTTCGGTTTGTCCTGAAAGGTAAACGCTACCTGTTAGTTGTCAGACTTCTATTAAACAAAAACAAAAAACTCCAGGTAAGACGGATTTGGAAGTAGCATTTTCCATTAAAGTCAGGTCTTGTAACATTTTAGAATATACTAATTCGAGGTTGCTTTAAACTTAAAACGACACACATAAAACTACTACAGGCGCACATAGCCTAGTTTTATCTTTCCAAATTGGTCTCCTGAAATGTGAATGAATTTCCAAAGTTCCTTTTTATTTTCTCTGACTTCAGGTGAACTGAACCGCCATCATTTAAGTATGCTTTCCTTGAGCCTTATCTGAGAATGCATTTACATTTACTGTTATGCTGAAAATACATTTACTGAAAAGTTTCCCTCTTACAGAGAAATGATAATTCAAAGTTACATGAAAGTTGAAGTTTTAACGCATAAGTTAGTAGAGCAAATGTAACAGAGTTGGAAAAATGTAGAATGGTCTTCATAAAATGTTATAATTTGATTTTAACTAGGAAAACTTTCTTATTTAACTTCTTCCTCTGCAAGAAGATCTTTTAGCAAATGTTAAATTCAACATAACAATAATTTTTAAAATAACTTAGTTTTAGCTTTCACTGTCTTAGCAGTAATTATAGTACAGTCTTTGTGCATTTCTAAAGTGAATGCCTAAGTGTTTGTTAAAATCTAGTGGAGGTAAATTTAAGGAAGCTTATTGGCCAAGTTTAATTACTCTGATGCCATTGGAAACATCCACTTCTGTTCTTTTGTTAGAAAAGGTTCTTTAGATTTTATAGCTACACCTTAAGTTATTTCACTTTGTAAGGTGTTCAACAAAATTTGATTTCTAAATCTCTACTCAGTCTGCATGGTTCCAGAAATAAAGTTTTGTAAGAAACTGTGCATGACAATTTCCTGTTGCCTTGTAGCCTATCAGGCTTGTATGTGTTTTAACTCTTTGTAGGAATACTGGGGATGATTTGAGTATACAATACTTTTCTTTTATAATGTTTAATTGTTTCTGCTTCCTGAGAATAGGAGGTCCACTTTTCATTTTCATGTTATAAATATTAAGAAAATGTTGCCATAATTTCACTACACCTTTGGGGGCAAAATATGTGAATGTAAAAAAAAATAGCTGCTAAATTGCTTGCCAGGTACCTTTTGGGTTTTGCATGTTGTCAGTATTGTCAATTTTTACTTTTAGGTCTAAAATGTTTTCTTATTTTGATTTTGATTCAGCTGGTTTAGTGCTCGCTTGGAACAACTTTCTTGTATAGGTAGGGTGCTTTTCTAAAGCATATGCAAGCTGTATATAGGAAACTGTCAGATTGGAGATTTACTCATGTTCTTGAGGCAAGCATCTTTTAGAAGGTGAAGAAGGGCATAACTTTTTAGATTTATTATTTATTTAGTACTGGGGTTTGAACTTGGAACCTTGTGCTTCTGCTGAGCCACATCTCTATCCCTTTTTTGCACTCATTATTTTTGATAGTCTTGTTTCCTCCCTTGGTGTGTGCCTAGACCATGATTCTTTTATTTTTTCCACTTTTCACTGTAGCTGGAATGACAGGTTTGCAGTACCATACTCAACTTCTTCCACCCTGCTTCTTATGTTGAGCATAGCCTACATCTTACCACTTTTCTGCCTGGCTGGCCTGGAACTCTGGACCCTATCTCAGACTCCTACAAATCTAGGATGACAGGCATGTACCACTGCAACTAGCTGTTGGTTGAGAGTCTCTTGAATTTTTCTGTCAGGTTGGCTTTCAATTTTCAACCTTCCTGTTACCAGCCTCCCAAGTAGCTAGAATTACAGACTTGAGCCAGCCTGGCTGGTGTGGAACTATAGTCCCAGCTTCCCCACATAGCTAGAATGACAGGTATGTGCCACTGTGCCTAACTATTGGTGTGTGTGTAGGTGTTCCTTGAACTTTTCTTTCTGGCCTCACTCAGTCTTCTTGCTAGCAGCCTCCCAACTAGGAATGCAGGCATGAGCCACTGGTACTTAGATTCTTTGTCTTTTGATATGAGTACAAGAGCCATTTTAGGACCTTAATTTCTGTAACAAGGAAGATGTTTTCTAGTAAGTCCTGCAAAGTTATGTCAGAAAATGTGAAATGTAAATAACTCAAAAGTAGTTCAGGAGAAGTTGTAAATTTATTCATCACATAACTTGTATTTTTTGAACAGTTGTATATATTTATTCAACAAACAACAGCTTTTACTGTGTATCAGCCCTAGTACTAGGCAATAAAGGTAATAGTGAGCAAGTACAGCCATTTTTTTTTTTTTATGGAATTAGGCATGCGGCAACTTTATTTCTCTAGTACTTAGAATAAGAAAATTAGTTATGACGATGTAGAAATGAGGGAGCATAAACATAATAAATTCATTACTGAGTCAGTTCCTGCAGTATACTTGCATTACTTTGTATCAGTGTATATAGGACAGCACTGAAGAAGGTATGATAGAGTCATTGGGAACAGTCAGTGCTTTCTCTGTGGAGCAGAAAGGGTTGTGGATCTGTCACCGGTTTTTGCAGTCTATACAAATGGAAGATAATGGACAGTGTTCCAGAAACATGTTATTGAACAGATGTACACTTGAAGAGTTAAGCTTTTTTTGGCTTCAATTTCATTAACCATTGCCCTTTAGTTGCAAAAAGAAGTAAGAAGAAGAAAGCAAACTTGAATTAGGTTTCAGTGAAAGGATCAGAATGACATGTAAAAATGTTAAACCAATAAATATAGATTGGGTAGCAATTCCATGTAGTAGAAAATAGAAAAGCTTTGGAGTTTGGAAACAGAGAGTCCTATGCTAATATTTGGCTTCTCAGTTATACTTTTGGGTAAATTACTTCAGAAGCTTTTTAAAAAAAAATTTAACTGAAAATGTAAAAAATAATCTTTAACTTTTGAGGGTATTATAAGGATTAAGTGGTCTTGATTAAAATACTTACAACTTCATTGAGGCACTTAAGGGTCTTCCCAAATAATCTTTTTTTCTTGCTGTTTTCTAGTTTTAGATATTAATTATTTGGGCTTTCCCTAATCTAAATGATTTGTTTGCACTACTATCCTTGACTTGTTACAAAATGTATTTGAGAAAAAGATACTTAAGCAGCATAAGTCTAGGGAAGCCAATTGTTCTGGCCTATAATTTTTTTTTTTTTTTTGGGTCCGGTCGTGGGGTTTGAACTCTGGGCCTGCGCGCTGTCCCTCAGCTCTTCAGCTCAAGGCTAGCACTCTACCACTTGAGCCACAGCGCCACTTCTGGCTTTTTTTCTTTTTGCTTATGTGGTGCTCAGGAATCAAACCCAGGGCTTCATGCATGCAAGGCAAGTGCTCTATCACTGAGCCACCTTCCCAGCCCCCAGCCTATATCTTAAAGCATGAGAGCCTTTGAGATTCTCAGAACCTGTTGGCATTTATTCAAAATGTGTTTAACCAGCTAAATTATCTGGCTTCTAACCCCTAGTAGATAAGAAAACTGTAGATTGAGTAGTGTGGGAGGTTTACAAGGATGTGGTAGGGACTAGTTTGGAGAATGGGGAACTGTTAGTCTACTGTCTATTGTAAGAAAAAGTAGATAACAGTCTGGCAAGGATAATAGAAATAATATACAAGACACAAAAACAAATATTCATGTAGCATGTCTGGGGCCATTCTGTGCAGGACCAGACCTGAAAGCCTAGTAATGAATACTCATCAATTAGCTTAAATCATGTTTGGGAAAACCTTTTTAAGAGTGAAGTAATCTATATAATATACTTTAGATGGTTATTCAGGATGATTAGCAAATGTTCTTAAAGGGGTAGAACATTGTGCTTTACCAAAGGACTTCATGAACGATCTATCACCTACTATGACCAAGATATTTCACACTTTTTTTTTCCCTCTCTGAGACCCCTGATTTCAGACTAACGTTCAGTAATCAAGAAAGGTTATTTTAGAGGTATACCACCCTGTGCCATGCTTCCCCCCTCTCCCCCAGAGTAAACTCGCCCTAACTCCCAATTTACAGGAGTGTCACAGAAAACTTTTCAGTCAGGCTTTAACACATAGTATCCTAAAAATTTACACATGGAGTAGTTGTGTATAGTTGGCCAGCCTCTGTGGTAAGGATTTCGTTCCTCTTTAAGTGTGAGGTCTGCCTTGGTACTACTTTATACACGCACACACACATGTACACACAAACACTCACACTGACATTCATACACGATTCCCTTATTTCAACTGTGTAGTACTTTCTATCTAAATCCATAAAATAACTGTTGTTGATCTTGTAATAAGAAGCCTTGGCTATTTAAAAAAAAGTGTTTTATTGTTAAAAGTTGTACAAAAGTAACTCAGCTTTTTTCGTTTAAAAAATGTCCAGAGACTTACTGCTTGTCACTAATCAGTTTTGAGTATTTCTCCAGAATGATGTAATTGTGTTGTATTCAGTTAGGACGTATTCAGTACTGAATTAAGCTCTTGGCTTAATTTCAGCAATTCTGATGTATAGAGAATATAACTTGGCCAGTGTAGGTTTAGACTGCTTCTAGTTTGGCCAGATAGCTAAAAATATTAGGCTGATTCCATCACTTTCCTACTTGCCTTATGTCCTCCAGTCTAGGACCTAGAGTGTGAGTGATTTGTAGCTCAGTTTTGCTTGGTTGTAACTGAGCCACATTGTTAGGCAGGTATTTGGTAATTTAGATGATCTTTATGTTTGTACTTGTAAGAAACTAGTTGTAAGGTTATTCATTCTCATTAAAAGTTGTGAAGTTGTGAAATTGTTGGTAATTCTTCTAGATGAATAATATTTCAAAACTGAGAATATGTTGGCCTTAAGGATATAGAGGAATGTATAGCGAATATGAATTTTTGTCTAGTTTAAATTTGAAGATTTTTTTCATGTCTGAATCTGTAGTACCCAATCTTATGTTGAGGGGGGTAGTTTCAGGTTTAATGTGTTGATTTAGTAAGGAAGAATAATCCTAGCTGAACCACTGAAAGTCTATATGCTGATTATTGGAGTCTCTTAAGTCAAAGACTATTTTTGTTTTCAGTTGTTTTTGTTTCTGTTTTTTTTTTATTTTGGAGGGTGCAGGTCTTAGCGCTTGAACTCTGGGCCAGGGTACTGCCCCTGAGCTTTTGTGCTCAAGGCTAGCACTCTACCACTGGAGTGGAGGCATAACTCATGTAGAGCACTGGTCACCAGCAAGAAAACTGAGCAAGAAGAGCAAGACTGCAAGACCACTGCTCCACTTTCAGCCTTTTGCTGGTTAACAAGATAAGATCTTCACTGACTTGCCTGCTCAGGCTGGCTTCCAAGAGTGATCCTCAGATCTCTGCCTCCTGAGTAGATTACAGGCAGGAGCCACCAGTGTCTGGTTTCCAGTTCTCTCTCTTTTTTTTTTTTGTCGGTCGTGGGGCTTGAACTCTGGGCTTGGGTTCTGTCCCTACACTCTTCAGCTCAAGGCGAGCACTCTACCGCTTGAGTCACAACGCCACTTCTGGTTTTCTAGTGGTTTATTAGAGATAAGAGTCTCACAGACTTTCCTGCCCTGGCTGGCTTTTGAACCGCAATCCTCAGATCTCAGCCTCCTGAGTAGCTAGGATTACAAGCACGAGCCACCGGTGCCTGGCGTGTTCTTTGTGTTTTAAATAGTCTCATTGTATAGCCTAGGCTGGCCCAAATTCCTGATCTTCCTGCTCTACCTCTCAGTGTACACCACTGCACCAAGAACAAAGACTTAATCTGAGAGAGTAGCACAGTGAGTCTGTGATTTCATAATTTATCTGTTTAAAAGTGTATTGCATTTCATATGCTGTGTCAGTGCTTTCCAAGAGCTCTAAAAAGTACTAAGAAAGCATTCCATCTTAATCACATCTTTTATTCTAAGACATGGACTGGAAAGTCTGATGTACATACACTCCTTATAAATTATGGTATAGAGGAGCTATGTCTGAACCTTCTTCCTTAACTTGAATGAGCTAGTGAAATTTTTGTGTTGATGACATATATGTTATTAGTGGCTATAAATGCATATTTTCTACATTTAGACAAACTTCTTAAGTACTGTGCAGATAGGTAGTTAGGTTGTACAATTCACATTGGCTAGTCAGTTAAGCTTTTTTTTAGAATATGTTTTAGTTACCAGGAGGATCCAGCTTTTGCTTGAGATTTGTGCCTTGTCCATTTCTGCTGTAAGTAGTTTCCCACTTGGACACACACACACACACACACACACACACACTAATTGCAAAATGTAAAAAGATAAAAAACAATGCTGTTTTTGTGGAGGGGGAATGGGCTGTTGAGGAAGTCCTGGCTGACCAGTTTTCTTCATTCTAACTCCCAGCACTGGGGAGCATTAGGTCTTACAAAAGTCTGTTTTGTATTTCTTTATTAGGTAGCTGCCAGCCACATGCAACTATTTAGCTCTTGAAATTCAGCTATTGTAACTAAGGAACTGTTTTTTTCCCCCCTGATTCTGGGGCTTGAACTCAGAGCCTTGCAGTCTTGCTCCTCTTGCTCAGTTTTCTTGCTGGTGACCAGTGCTCTACATGAGTTAAGCCTCCATTCCAGTTTTTGGTAGTTAATTGGAGATGAAACCTCCGGGACTTCTTTTTTTTTTCCTTTTTTCTTTGTTGGTTGTGGAGCTTGAACTCAGGGCCTGGGCATTGAGCTTTTTCATTCAAGGTTAGTGATTTTTAGCCACAGCACCCCTGGTTTACTGGTGGTTAATTGGCGATAAGAGTCTCAGGGACTTTCCTGCCCAGCTGGCTTTGAACTGCAGTCCTCAGATCTCAGCCCCCTAAGTAGCTAGGATTACAGGCATGCCTGGCTTTCAAGGACTTTTCTCTTCAGTCTGGCTTCAAATTATGATCCTCAATCAAAACTACTTGGGATTATAGGCACTTGCTACTGGTACTTGGCTTAGAATATTACATTTATTTAATTTTAATTAAATTTTAATCTAAATTTAGATAGCCATATGTAACTATTGTACAACTAGGTAAATGACCTTTTTATCATCGTAGAAAATTCTTTTGGACAGGGCTACTTTAGACTTAGGTAATTGAATGTGTATGCCTGAGGACTGATTGAGTTGAATGCTAGGTAGTGTGCTTCAGGAAAGAGGCAAACTGACTTGGGAGAGTCAAAGGGCCAGTAGAGTACTTGATACTCCTGCTGAGTTGAGTGTGGGCCTGTATAGTCTTGTGATGGTGTTTAATTATCATCTTTGAATGATAAACCAGTGTGTAAGTTGTATGTTTACAAGCTGATTATAGAGCATTGGGTTCTACACAGCTCATTAAAGGTGAAAGTAGTATATATAACTTGGTTGTAGAACAGGTAGTCGCTACAGAATTTTCTAGAGGAAGTAGACTTTCAATCAACTAACAACTTGTTTCTATGGCTAAATCTAGTCTCACATTAGGCTTTGACAGTACATAAAATTGCCCATATGTGTGTTTTCTTTTTGTTTTGGGGGCCAGCTTGTTTTATAGTTGCCACTGCCTTTCCTTCCTAGATTTTTAGGGTGAGCAGTTACAGTGGAAATTGACTATTCTGCTTTTTACACATTTTATGTGTGCGTACATGCATGCCCCTGGTCACTGTCCCCTTTCTTCACACACTTTGATATCCTTCTCCCTTCCTTTCCCCTCTCCCGCCAAGGCTCTACTACTGCTGGCTTTTTGCTGGTTAATTGGAGACTCACATGCTTTCCTGCCCTTGCTGGCTTCAAACCTTGATTCTCAGATCTCAATCTCTGGATTAGTTAGGATTACAGGCATGAGCCACCAGCATGTGGTGATGCCTAGCTTTTTAAAACAATTTTTATGTGTTTTGTTTTAAACTCTTTTCTCGTTACTTATGATTTCTTTGACCAATACATTTGGCACAATTACAGATTATCATTGATGCTACATTTTTGTACTTTGTGTGATTTGAACATAGATGCCAATAACCTAACACAGTTATTTTAAAATTGATACTATAGGTGTCCTCTGAAGTTGTAGCCATCATATTTGAAGTATTTGATGTTGAAATATTGAACTCCAAATTTCTTTTGAAATAAAAATCATATATGTATTGAAGAGTACTTTGTTTTTGTCTGCAACTTAAACATAATTGAAATTTCTTTTCCCTCCATACCCCTTAAAAGAGCAACCTCTTTGCTTTCTGTATTCAGTTACTTCCTCTGTTATAGACTTCAACTTGTGTTTATTTATATTTAGCCAGTCCTGGCCTCTACCCCATTCAGTGGTATTGTTTGAACTCAAGACCTCACACTTATTAGGCAGGCACTTGCCACTCTTTTAACATATTCCTTTTCCTGTTGCTCTTCAGATGTACTGCCATATTTAGTGGTCTTTCCTCAGTGATGATCCTACTTTCATTAGTGTTTGCCATTATTGACTACTTTCTTTTCCTTTATGTCTTATGTTTGTCTGCCCCTTTTTCTCTCTCCCCTCCCCCTTTTATTTTCTTTTCTTTTGAGGGGATAAGGAGAAAGCCTATGCTGACCTGCAACTCGGGTACTAACTGTCCTCTGCTTCTCAAGTGCCAGATTATAGGTATGCACCACAATAACTAGCTTAAATTTCTTAAAGTGATACAGACAGCATGCTAGAACAGACAGAGATTAAGCCCATTCATCCTACTTCAAACACATGGAAGTGGGCTGGGATGTAGCTCAGTGGCAAAGCGCTTGCCTAGCAAGCGCAACGTCCTGGGTTTGATCCCCAGTACCAAAAAAGAAAAGACAAAAAAAAATACAGTTAAAAAAAAAAACCCAAACAAACACATGGAAGTGTTGGAGGAAATAGTTGACAAGTTTTCTTTTATGTATGTATAAGAGACAGACACCAAACACAAGCACCCAAGTAGTAAAAAAGTGGTTTTGGGAACGATTATACCAGAGAGTACCCAGTAGCTGGACATGGCGGTAATTGCATAGAAGTCAGTATCACAGACTAAAAATAACCTAGACATCTGCCAATCGAGTTATGGTGAAATACAAAGAGTACTAGAAAAAACTCATTTTGTATTGACATGGAACAGTCTACAAAATGTATTTTCCTAAAAGGTAATAAATATATGCAAAGTTGCTTATATATGGACAATACACAAAAACTAGTTAACAGTACCTGATTTTAGAAAGGCAACTGGGTGGCATGGGATGGCTGACAAGATATTTCATTGTATATCATCTAAATTACAAATTAGAGTAACTTATTATTCCCACCATTCTACATCTAACATCTAACCTGGATAAGTATTTCTAAATTTATTCTGCTTCACTTCCTTGTGATGTTTAAGTCCATTTAAAACTAAAGTTTTTCTAGTTCCTTTGTAGAGATGTTTGAGGGGGGGGGTCTTTCTCCTGGAAGTGGATGCTTTAGTGATATCAGAAAATATTTTATTTTGTGTATATAGTTCACAGAATTCTGTAGTGTCTTTTACCATTAAATCAGAAGAGTAATCCTGTTCATACAAATTTCTAGAACAGGTAAGCTAAAACTTGGTTTTAGAGATTAAAAGAGGTGCATGGGACAGAAGAGGTGAATTGACTGAGAATTGACTGCTCTTGATGAAATTGGCTGTCTTGGAATGGTGGTTATATAATACAAATGCTTGTTAGAATTCATCATACTGCATACTTAACATCTGTGCATTTTATTGTATGTAAGTTATGCCTCAATAAAGTTACTTTAAGGGTTGATGTATGAAAGTCAATGTATTTGTATGTCAGCATCACACAAAGTTTAAATTTAAAACGTGGCATTTAAAATGGAATCACAAAGTACAAAATACCTAGGAGAAAACAAAAACATGTTTGGGACTTAATGGGGAAGATTTTAAGACTCATATAATTCAAATTGTAAGAAGAAAATCTTGTGTTTATGTGTATATACAATATCATAAAGATGCCTGTTTTCCTCCATTTATTTATAAATTCAGTCTCATTCCAATTAAAATCCCAGCAGGTGAAAGGGAATTTACTTTGTCAGATATCAAGACAGTATATTACTTTACTGGTTAAGACACAATCGGTATTTGCTTTAGATATAGATTAATGGAAGGAAACAGAAGAACACAGGAAGGCAAGTAGCATTATAAATTGTCAGGGAGGAGTTTCAGTGAGCAATGCTGATATACTTAGATATCTACATTGAGGTGAGGGAGATCCATAACTCACATTATACATGAAGTAAGTTTCAAGTAAGCTAGGCATGGTGGTTCATAACTAATCTCATCTTCTCAGGAGGCTCACATCAGAAACTTGAAGTTCCCAGGCCAATTCAGGCAATAAAGTTCCCAAGGCTGGGTGTAATGGTGCCCACATGTCATCCTGGCTACAGTGGGAAGTTTTTAAAGTAGGTGGATTGCAGCTCAGGCATGGGCCTGGGTAAAAAGCACCTTATCTCAATAATGAATGCAAAAGGGGACTGGAGGAATATATTTGAGATGGAGCCTCTACCTTAACTATGAGGCCCTTAGTTCAAACTTCAGTACTGCCCCCCAAACTAAAAACAAATGTTCTCAATAGATTAGAAAACTGAAAATGAAAACTAAAATGTTAGGTTTGAATTTTAAATCACAGCATGTGGATTTTTAAGATGATACAAGTTTGTATATAAAATAATACTTAATGTAGTTGGCAAATCTGATCACATTAAGTGAAATACTAAGCTGGGCGCTGGTGGTTTATATCTGTAATCCTAGTTACTTAAGAGCGGCTTAGATTTGAGGATCATGGTTTGAAGCCAGGCCGGGCAGGAAAGTCCATTAGATTCATCTCCAACTAACCACCAGAGAACCAGATGTAGAGCTGTGGATCAAAATGGTAGAACACTAGCCATGAGTGAAAAAGCTCAGGGGTAACACCCTGGCCCTGAGTTCAAGCCCCACAACTAGCACCCCCCCCCCAAAAGAAATATTGAGGTATTTAAAGAGGCCATAAAAAGTCACTGTCTGACTGAAGATACACACAGCATGTATATTTGACAGTGTTTAGTATCCAGGACTGGTGGAGTAACTGCAAGCACGAGGTTCGGAGTTCAGACCCCAATACTAAAGAAAAAAGGATAATTCCAGACTGAATAAATCGTTGCTATGAGTTAAGGAAAAGGATGGTGAATGTGAGCAGTGGTTGTTGGGAATAGAATCCTGAAAAGTTGCTAATAGTGAAAATACTCTTTTTTTCCTTAGTACAGGATTATAAATATCACAACATCTTATATTGTACCCATCCTATTTGCCAAAATTAGAGGAACTAGGTCATGTGAGGTGTTGATATGTGGATAAAATAGGAGCTTATAGTTCTCTAGGGAGACTAACAGACAATTGGTACTGTCAGTAAAGTTGTATATGAGCTTCTAGTCTGTACTATTTCTGTCCTTTAGTATAGTATATGTGGTAAAGTTGTGGCTTCCTTAACAATGTTTTTTGATGATCCATAGTGGAAAATAGTGACAAAAGCAGAATTAAAGTCTGTTTTTTATTATCTTCATTGATATATCCCAGGATCCACTACATTGACTTCATCCTTACTAATAGTTCTTTCATTTAGAGAAATAGAGTATAACATATGGAGAAATGTCTCTGTGTGTGTACATTCAGTTGCAGTGTAAAATGTCTTTCTCACTATAGGGTTCTTTTGGTTAAGAAGTTTGAAAGTTTCTGCACCAGAACAGCTTTCATGGTGTTAAAAAAGAAAAAAAAAACCCAACATACCAGACTATTCATGACTATTCATGTAAGAATGGTAAACTGGTAATCTTAAGTAGTTATCAAGAGGAGAATGGACAGTGAGCTGTAATAAAGCCATACCTGGTATGCTATATGTCAACTGAAAGAGTGAAGTAAGAGTTCAGATTATATATATATTGGTATTAGTAGTTACAATGCTGAGGGATGAAAGCAATTGAAATGAATGGTATTAAATGCTCATATATTTGTAAAGTGTACAAAACTATTATTTGGTATACTAGGAAGCAAAACTTAAGTGATCATAGTAAAAATCAGAAGCAAGCAGGTATGAAATAGGATTAGAAAGGTATGCACAGAACAATTACACTTACCATACTGTGTTTCTTATATTTACTAAACACTTAAATGTTACCACTTGACAGCTGGATGGGAGGACAAAGATGTTCTCTTTAATTAGTGACTTCAGTTATATTTAATCACACATTTTAATCAATCTCCCTTCCCCTACCCTCCATCCCCAAACAATTTCAACAGGTTTCGTTGTTCTGTTTTCATACATTCAATTTACTTCAACTCTACTGGTCCCCATTTACTTACTAGCCTGAGACCCTCCTACTAATACCCTCAGCTGAGCCTATTTCTCTTTCCTCACTCTCACCTCTTCTGTGGTTTTTATATATTTGGCGATGTTTTTCAAAATAATCCATCCTCTTTTTTCTTTTTCTCTTCTTTTTTCCTTCTCCTAATCACTTAGACTCATGTTCTGTGCTTATCCATATATATACTTATATAATTAAACAGGTAAATATAAATATATCTGTAATCAACATCCTTAGCCATGAATGTAATAAAAAAAACTGCGCTATGTATCTATCTTACCCCAGTCAGAAATATATACATGTCCATGAAAAAATATTTTTTGAGATCTAGGTTCTACATATGAATGAAAACATACAATATCTGGTGAAGCTTGTCTTGCTCAGGTTCAATGAAAGGAGACCATTACGTGGTTTAGGCAGAAAAGAGTTTATTGTGGAGAGAGTATACCACCAGCCTGCACAAGATGTTGGGTGAGGGAGTGCAAGAGATGCAGTGGAAGGGAAAGAGGGAGAGGAGGGGCAAAGGAAGGAAAGGGAATGGCTACCAGGGCTGAACTAATGATGGAGATTGACTATATGGGGAGAGGGCAGCAAGGAGGTATAGCTACAACAATAAGCAGGAAGAAAGTGCCTGCAGCAGTGACCTCAGAGGCTGGAGCACCTCCCACTGCCCCCTGGTGGGCCTGTTACCTAGGTCAGGGCGGGAGCTTAAAGGGAAGGGGTCATTGTTCCCTGGTTGGGCCTAACAAATTGGATGTCCTATCTTTGTACAAATAACGTTTTATTTCTGGCTGTATAATATTCCACAGTAAGTGTATGCTACATCATTTTTATTCATCTGCTAGGTACTTTGGCTGATAATAAAAATAAACAGGTATGAATTGCCTTTCTGGAATATCAGTTTTCCTCTTAAGTATGTTCTCAGTAGAAGTATGGCAAGATTATAAGGAAGGTCTGTTTTTAGTTTTTCAGAGAACCTCCATACTGCTTTCCATAGCTGTTGGGCTAGTTTACATTCTCCTTCTCCCCTCTTCTACTCTCCCCAGAATCTCTGTCAGCATTTGTTAATTTTTGATGGATGCCATTCCAGCTGAGATGAGATAGAGTCTTGGTGTGGTTTTGATTTTTATGGCTAAAGGTGTTGAACATTTCTTCATGTTTCTATTAGCTATTTATATTCTGAGAACTGTGCAGTTTGCAATATTGATTAGTTGGATTATTACTGTTTAATTTTTTGAACTCTTACCTTTTGAATGGCGTGAAGATTTTCCTCCCATTCTACAGGTTGTCTCTTGGTTCTGATGATACTCCTTTTTTTTGATAGTCCTTTTTTTTGTGCTGGTCCTGGGCCTTGAACTCAGGGCCTGGGTACTCTCCATAAGAATTTCACTGATTCCCTGCTAGCATTGGCTTTAAACTTCCATTCTCAGATCTCAGTTTCCTGAATTGAATAGCTAGGATTTCTGGCGTTAGCCACTGGCACCTGGCACTATTGATTTATTGATGCATGCTAAATACACACTCTACCCTTAAAACTATAAATACTGCCAACCTCCCTCCCCTCCTGCCCCTCCCATCTTCCACCTCTCTCTTCCCTCCTCCTCCTCCCCTTTTATTCTTCCCCCTTCCTCCTCTTCTCTTCCCCTTCCTCCTTCTTTTCTCTATTTATTGATCCTTATTGGGACTTGAACTAAGTACCTCATGCTCTCACTTAACTTTTTCATTCAGTGCCATTTGAACTATGCCTCAAGTCCAGCCTTTTTCCTGTTCACTTGGAGTTAAGAGTCTCCTGGATTTATCTGCCCTGGTTGTCTTCACATATCAGCCTCCTGAGTAGCTAGGATCATAGGCATGAGCCACCAGTGCCTGGCAATTTTTGTTTTTGAAAATAGCATTCCATTTTCAACAAAAACCAAGATGCCTGGAGGAATAAGTTAATCAGCAAGATTGTGTGAGCTGTACAAGTTTTATTTATTTTGAGTCCATAATAAATGAAACGTCACATGTTCCTAATGAGGACATTGGTTCTCACAAATGTTAGTTCTTCACAAATTAATATAAATTCATTGCACATTCAGTCAAACTCCTGTAGGGTTGTGTATGTGTAATTTAACAAAAGTAAATACTAGGAGAGGTGCTCAGCTTGGGAAATATCAAGAGAACATTCATAATTAAAACTGTGATATTGTTGTTAAGTACAAACATATATGAATGTGAACAGGATAGAAAGCTCACACACTAATATCTTTGCTTAATAGGGATTCAATAT
Source organism: Dipodomys ordii (assembly GCF_000151885.1). Classification (NCBI taxonomy): domain Eukaryota; kingdom Metazoa; phylum Chordata; class Mammalia; order Rodentia; family Heteromyidae; genus Dipodomys; species Dipodomys ordii. The sequence goes on along the minus strand of NW_012267259.1, from coordinate 625,164 downwards.
ATGACAGAAGTAGCATTAAGGATTATTAAAACAAACTTTAATAAACTGCTGATAAAATAAGCTAAATCACCATCTTATCCTGTAAAAACAACTTTCTGATATATTAGAAATCTACATATAAAAAATAAGAATAGATGGAATTCTCTTTGGTTTGTCAATCTAATACTTGCTCCATATCGTTTTGAGGGTCCTGTAATCAAGTACACTAAATGTTCTAGGTTAGGAGGCAGAATGAGATGCCTTTAAAAAGAAGCAGTTTTGTCACAAAATATTTTAAATTGAAATATGTTTGTACATTCTAGAAGACAACATTACAAAATGAAACAACCATTTGGAGAGGTTTTTTGTAATACACATACAGTCCTTGCATTTATGTCAGAGTAAGAATAAGAGGGACGTACAGCACAATTGAAGACTGTACAGAATATAAGCTCTAGTTGTATACAGCATCAAAGAACACTATTTGTCTGATTGTTATAGAATTATTAATAACTTGAAGACTGTGTTTACTAGAAATCCAGGATAATCCAACTTAATTGAAACTTTCCAATGAGTAATCTTAGAATCCCAATTTTAGTAAGATACCATTTCGCAAGTTTTCTTACTTAGCTATAAAAGTAAAGACTTTGTGCTTTTAAAACCTGCATCCAATAAATACCATTTAATTGCTGGAGTTAGAACTAATTGGCATCTAAACTTAGTTTCCAGTACTTTCAAATGTTGAAAAAAAGCTATCTAAAGAGTTTGCTGTCAGACTATTGAAGGAAACATGTATGTTCCCCAAATGACTCATTTGTATTTTGATAACAAATTGTTTATAAATCTAGGATTTTTAATTCCATTTAATTAGGAACCTGTTGCCATCTCTTTTTTTTTTTTTGTCAATCTATACTCAGTTTTCATTTCAGATTCTGACTAAATGTAATACTTGTTATTTAAAATAAAGTAAATGTTCAACTATCTGAAATGCATTATCAGCATTACTGACAAATACTATTTTGTGAAATTTAAAAATTGTCCAGATAATTAGATATTAGGTGACCATGATTCTTCAGATAGGAAAGGTTAAGGGTGGTAACTGTTAACCCAGTTCCACATTGATCATTACTGATGTGGTAAGACATGGGACACTGAAATCACATGGCTGTACCAGGTCATGTGGTCATTCAGAGGACCTAAAATGGGTGATGTTTTTATTTCTGTTAAAAAGATTTTATAGAATTTTTAGATCTCGAAGAATGTATCTGGGCTCCTGAGAAACATTTCTTTTAAGAAAAGTGTAACAGATAAGCTACTCACAATTCTTCCTGGTACTGACCATCTCTTGTTTTTGCTCATTGTACAGAAGTTTAAATTTTATCCATGTTTAGGCTAAAATTTTGTGAATGGAATAATTCAGTAAAAAATAGTTACTTTTAAATGGATACTTAGAAAGATTTTCACACAAGGATATATATGTATATATATGTATATATGTATGTGTATATATTACACACACACACACACACAAACACACACACACACACACACACACACACACACACCACCCCCAGACTGGGACAGTTCTCAGGAAGCAAGCTTGGAGGTTGTCTCCTGTGCTTGTTCTCAGGATATGTTTGTTTCTGTCTAGCTTGATAAATACTCTGCTGAATCTACTGTATTTCATTTCAGCCTCTTGACTGTGTCCATTCCATAGTCAAGATACTTATGTAACAGTATGTATAACTCAACATACTTACATAACAGTATGTATAAAACTGACACTGTAGTCTTTATCTTTCAAGTCCACTATTCCATGTTCCACATAGTGGTCAGTGTACCGCAGGTAGCTGCATTGGATACTTTAGGAAGTTTCCTTTTTCCTAAGATACCCACATCTAATTAGTCAATAACATGTGAACTGTCTCTGAAAAAGCTGAATTACCCTGTCATGATCATTAACTCTGTCTTCAGGTTTGTAATCAGAACTGGGCTAAATGTCCCCTTCTTTTCAACCACTATGTTTCCCATATTACATATTCTGGTGGTAAGCTAAGTATTTTTGTAGCTGCTTGAAAATTTCCTGTCTTTAGAAAATAGGCTGAACTTTGCCTGTATGCTGTCTCTCCATTTTGACTTCAGTCCTGCTGTGATTTATTTCTGTGTTACCTCTCCCTTCCAAAGGTTAAATTAATCATGTTCTCTACTAGGATAAGACTGTCACATGGCATTATATAGCTGGCTTCTTTAGCACATTCTTGGTGGTACAGAGTAGAAATTTAGCAGAGGCCAAAGGTATCCAGTATAATTTTGCTGCCTGTTAGTCCCTAGCTTCTAGTTGGCAGATTATAATGTGTTCGATGGTGTTTTGTGTATTTATTTTGCTAAGTTGAAGCTTTATATACTATCATGCTTATTTAGGTGTTTTATTTCAGAGGCCACCATTGAAGACAGTTTAATGGGGCTCCTGACAGGTTCTAGTTGTTCCTATTAATCGCCTTACAATTCTCTTAACTGAGCAAATGTCACTTTCCCATCATTTGTGCTGCATTACTAAAAAAAGTTGCATAACCCTGTCCATTCATTTTACATTTTTGGTGTCTAAACTTGCCGGGCTCTCATGTTGACAGGGATATATTTGAGAAGGACTTCATATGTCACTTAATGGGGTCTGTGGTCAAATTCTGAAACTTGGTATACTGTGGTATTGCTTCTCTTAGGAGACTTTTGGGGGGGTCTCCTGAATTGAGCTTCAGAACACAGTGTTTTTGTTTTTGTTTCTGTTTTTGCACCCCTTTCTTAAAGAAGTGACTGTGATTATTATTTAGATCGTGATCATTATGCTAAAGCCTTAGTATATTCAATTGGAATACCAATTTTAAGAATGATCTTTTTAGGGCTGGGAAGGTAGCTCAGTGGTAGAGTGCTTGCCTTGTATGCATGAGGCCCTAGGTTCAATTCCTCAACACCACATAAGCAGAAAAAGCCGGAAATGGCGCTGTGGCTCAAGTGGTCGAACACTAGCCTTGAGCTGAAGAGCTGAGGGATAGTGCCCAGGCTGAGAGGTCTGGCCCCATGACTGACCAAGAAAAAAAAATGATCTTTTTAGGATCCAAAGACTTTTGTATTAAGATTATGCTTAATATTTCGTTTTTAGTAAGTTTATGGCGCTAGTAAAGCAACCATACTGTTATTGCCTCAAATAAGTATCAGATTCCATTTGTGCTGTCAGGTTTTGTCCTGAAAACAATACTCAGTTTTTTGTTAACTAGAAAAGGCCCAGTTATAGCAATTTTATAAAAGAGGACAAAGGAATACACTAAGAGATCATTAGTATCAGTTGATTTGCAGGAGTTCTTTGTGTATTTTAGTCAGTAGTCCTTTGTCAGATGTATGCATTATATTTTTTCCCCAGTCTGTTCTTTGCCTTACCATTTTTCAGTCGTGTTTTTTAATAAACATTTTTCATTTTGATGATTTATGTAGATTTGCTTCATGGCTAGAGCTTTATGTTTTAAATTCATGGAAATATTCTGTATATCTCTCCAACAGCTTAAGATTTCTATTTTCCCATTCAGAATCATATGAGATAGTAATAATGGTATGAGGTTTATTATTTATTTTCCATATTATTGGAAAGTAGACTGACTTGATGCCTTAGTGGAAAATGAGATGACTGGGTCTATGTGGTTCTATTTCTAGACTTACTTTTCTTTTCATAGATACAGTCAAGACACTCGCAAGAACCTTAATCTTCTCCTCAGCTCCTCTGCTGAAGAATTTGTCCTTAGTATGAGGGGCTTGTTAGGAATCTTTCCTTTCCCCAGACTTGATAGTAGCCCTACAAGGATTTACAATCCACCTAGGAAAACACAGTCTCCCTAATAGTCATGAGGAAAGAAGCCTGACAACCACATCTCTCAAGGATCCAGGTGGGGCACATTTCTTACATAGGTACTAATGGTGGCACTCTTGCCCCTGTCAGTGAATCAAGGCCAACATTCTGTCCTAGACTCTAGCACAAGGGATAAGTACTGTGTTTCAGATGTGACAGTAGGTTCTGTTCTTATAAGTATTTTTTTCTTATGTCTCTTTTGTACTCTTAGTTGTGAACCTACTTATTTCTTTCATAATTTTCTTTAGAGACAGTCTTGTTCTGTGACCCAGGCTGTTTTCTGGAACTTGAAATTCTGCTTCATGTCCTGAATCCTGAGTTTATAGGTGTATGCCATTACACCTTGCTATTAGTAAGTCTTCGTATTATAAGGTTATGTAGGTCTTCTAATTTCCTTCTATTTTTCAAGATTGACTTAATTATTCTAGACTTTTTTGTGTCTGAATTTTAGCATTGTCTTACTGATTTCTTTTCTTTTGGTTAAGACAGGATTTCTTTATGAACTCATACTTCTTCTTTTTCAGGACCCCCCCTTCCACTGAACCAGAATTACCATACCTTGCTCAGTTTCACAAATACAGTGCATTTGTTAGAATTTTGATAAGCACAAATAGAGAAGAATATACTCTTAAATGGGCCCAATTGATATTTAATCCTGGGTATTCTGAATTTTTCCCACAGAATTTGTGCTTCCATTTGGGTACTTTAGTTTGGTGTTCAAGTTCACTGCCTATTTCTGTGTTACTAAAACTAATGACATCTATATAGTACTGTATTTTTCATTTCTAACATTTCCTTGTGATATTTTTATGGCTTTAATGTTTATTATGAAATTCTCTTAATTCATTATGCATGCTATCTGTCTCTGCCATCTTGTCCTTTAGTATTTTTAGTATAGTTATTTAAAAGTCTGATTAATCCAACATCTAGTCCCTCTTTGATTAGAATTATCTTTGATCTTTGACTATTTACTACTAGTGATATCTTCTGATTTTTTAATTGAATGCTTACATTTGTATAAACGGTAGAGCTTGAAGTGAATACTTTTAGAAAGTAGCCCATTTTTTATATTAATTTGATAGAATGTGGGGCTAAGTAACAGTGTAGTTGACCTAATTCTGGACTTTCTTGGAACATTTATTTGATTTAGTTAAAGTGTCTTGAGAATCAGAGCAAAACTTGTCCTTTCTCCTGCTCCTGTACCCCCCTCTTTTGGGTCACCAGCTTTCTGAACCATGGGAGATTTTTCTGTAGCCCAGCTATCTGTACTAGGTCATTGCCAAGTCATTTTGCTCTCTAATCCTGCCTAAGGTTTTTGTGATAAATGAGGTATCTTTCTGATACTGATACTTGCCCAAGGTTTCTGCAGTTCTGCTCTTCCCCAGTCTTGACAGTTTAACATACAGGATATCTGAGTGGAAGTTTTTCTTTTATTTCTACTATCCAACCTCTCAGCATTTTTCAACTGAAATGTCTAGTCTCTTGGGTTGATTTCCCTAGCCTATACCCCATTTCTTCTCTTCAAACTGCAGATTCTGCTGTGTGTTGGTGGCTCACACCTGTAATTCTAGCTACTTATGAGGTTGAGGTCTGAGGATCATCGTTCAAAGCCTGTTCAGGAAAGTCCGTGAGATTATGATCTCCAATTAAAAAGCCAGAAGTGGAGCTATGTCTCAAGTGGTAGAGTGTTAGCTTTGAGCACCAAAGCTCAGTACTCAGGCCTCAAATCTGGCATGCACATACAAAACCTCTCCATACAAAATGCAGTTTTCTTGCATTTTTTGGGAAAACTATTTTATTAATAATTTAATTAGTAATTAACTTAGTTTAGGGGATCTCCTTTGGGCTCCCCTCCCCCCCGTTCTAATAAATAGACTACAGGCATCCTTAGGACGTTCTGGGACCTTCATTAAACACAGCAGATTAAATATATGTATTTTCTTTCCCCCATACCTTACCAAAATGAAGGCAAAGGAAAGAAAAGCCTCGGTTCTGGAGGGACTAAGAATGGATGGGCAATAGCAGTGGCAGAGAGGTTACTCACAGCTCAGAGTGTTAGTGACAGAATATGTTACCTGAGATAGCACTGCTAGAAAGGTAAATGAAGTCAGAAGCTATCAGAGAAACAGAAAAAATAAAATTCTTAGGACTTCAGGATCCACCAAGTGTTCATAATAGTAGATGAAAAAAGTGTTTTCTTTTCACAATTTGTTTAAATAGTAAAGTCATTTTCATGGATAATTTTAGAAAGTCTATGATGGAAGTAACAGTCTGAGCTTCTTGTTTTATAGTGTGCTTTTAGGAATATGTTGCAATCACATTTGATATTGAAGCTAGTGTTTAACCTTTCAATGTCTTTTCTAGGGTAGATTCACGAGGTGGTTTCAGTGTGGATTGCTGCTTTGATTACGAGCATGTCGTCCATCTTGCCGTTCACCCCTCCAGTGGTGAAGAGGCTGCTGGGGTGGAAGAAATCAGCTGGTGGCTCTGGGGGAGCAGGTGGAGGAGAGCAGAATGGACAGGAAGAGAAGTGGTGTGAGAAAGCAGTGAAAAGTCTGGTGAAGAAGCTAAAGAAAACAGGACGATTAGATGAGCTTGAGAAAGCCATCACCACTCAAAATTGTAATACTAAATGTGTTACCATACCAAGGTAAGTGTGGCTAGACCTAAAGTTTGATGACCGTACTTTGGAAAATTACTCATAAGAACTTGAAGGAAAGTTAGTGAGTTTTTGTTACTTTCACAGCAACTGTGTGTGATACTAAAATATGATTATGTTTATCCTGCCATACTAATTTTGTTTTACTAGTTAATTCTTGTTTATTTTGCAAATCATTTTCTTGAGCAGTAAGGTTTGAGTAAAATGTAAGGTTTGTCTTCGTTGCTTAAATTTGTGTGTTGGGGCTGGGAAGGTGGCTCAATGGTAGAGCGCTTGCCTTGCATGCATGAGGCCCTGGGTTCGATTCCTCAGCACTACATAAGCAGAAAAAAAGCTGGAAGTGGTGCTGTGGTTCAAGTGGTAGAACACTAGCCTTGAGCTGAAGAGCTGAGGGACAGGGCCCAGGCCCAGGGTTTAGACCCCACGACCAACAGCAGCAGCAGCAGCAGCAGCAACAACAACAACAACAAATTGTGTGTTGTTTTAATTTCTGTGGTTGAGTGGTGTTTAAATAAAACATTCAGAATTCTTATTACCCACAAGTAGTGACTGGCCATTTTTCCTTGGTTAAAACTTCAGTTAGTAAGTAGTTTAAAAAAGCTGCTAATTTTTTATTAGCATACGTTAGTGATACAAGGGAGGTTTCATTGTGGTATTTCTATATACATTTATAGTGTATCTTAATCAGCCTCACCCTTTTTCCCTTTTTCCCCTTCTTAAGACAATTTCAGTAGATTTCATTGTTGTATTTTTATACAGGAGGCTGCTGATTTCTTACTGTATTTTACATAGTTTTTGCTTGAGCAGCATTATTTCTAAGAACAGTATGTGCTTCTTAAATGTTACATGAAGTTATCAGAACCTCTATAAAGACTGACCTTTTATTTTGGAAGGATTTTTTTTTTACTTAAAAGCTTGAAATTTTGAGTGCAAATTTAATCATTTGCAGATTAGTACCACTGTCAGAAGTGCTTTGACAATTTGTTTTAAAATAAGTTCAGTACTTTGTACATTACAAATTTGATTGTCAAATATGGAATTCCCTGAAACAATTGTTTGCAATGTCTTATGTACGCTAACATAAAGCATGTGAAACTGTTCTACTTGACTTATTTCCTGTGAGTTATGAGAAATACTCCTTATGCTTAGAGGTAATGGATCCCAGTTACACCAGACTATTTCCTCTCTTGTTGGGTAGACCATATCTTTTACTTTATTATTTTATTTGTATCTTTTAAAAATTAAAAAAAAATTCTCAGTCATGGGGCTTGAACTCTGGGCTTGGGCGCTGTCCTTGTGCTCTTCAGCTCAAGGCAAATGCTCTACCACTTGAGCCACAGTGCCATTTCCTGTTTTCCAGTGGTTTACTGGAGATGAGAGTCTCACGGACTTTCCTGCCTGGGCTGGCTTTGAACTGTGATCCTCAGATCTCAGCCTCTTGAGTAGCTAGGATTACAGGCGTGAGCCACCAGTGCCCAGATTTTTATGTGTATCTTACATGCATCACTTTTCTTGGTTTATTCTTTTGTTTTACAAATGCTTATTGCATGCCTGTTATATGGAAAGCACTTGGGATACTGAGTTCCTGGGGGGATATCCTTGGTGATAACATACAGTTTCTGTCCTCTAGGAAATAGTAGATAATGTACACACTAAATAAGTGAACAAATGAATGTAATTTGTGATAGTAATGACTGCAGAGACAACAGTGCAGCTATATGATAGAGAATGCCTGAGGGACAAAGAAGCTACTTTGGCTTGGAGTTTTTGCTTCAGCTGAGTCTGAGGTGCAGTTGCTAGTCAACTGACTATCTTCTGGGCAGAGGAAAGAGGCAGTGTAAAGTCTGAAGTAGAAGTCACTTCTGTTGGGGAATATAAGAGGAAGAAGACTATAAAACTTAGAAGAACACTCATTTAGGGCATGATAAGGAGCTACTGGAATTTGAACATAGGAAGCAAATTAGACTTTTTTTTTCCTGGTCCTGGGGCTAAAACTTAGGGTCTGGGTGCTATCCCTGAGCCTCTCTGTGCTCAAGCTAGCACTCTACCACTTGATCCACAGTGCTACATCCAGCCTTTTCTGAGTGGTTTATTGGAAATAAGAGTCTCACAGGCTTTCCTGCTCTGGCTGGCTTCAAACCACGATCATCAGATCTCATCCTCCTGAGTGCTAGGATTAAAGGTGTGAGCCATTGGTGCCTGGCTGCAAATGAGGATTTAAAAAAAATCAATTTTTAAGGATTAAAATGTGCATTTTACTATGACCCATTTGTTGGAGGCGTATACTGGGGGAATAGTGAATGAGGGTGTGGGTGTGGGCGTGTGGGGTATATGTATGTTTAGTGAGAGTGATGGAAGTAGGGAAACCAGGCTGCTGTGACAGTATTCTAAATGCAAGATGATGGAGGCTGAACCTGCATGACTCTGTTGGTACAGAAAATAAATGGAGGGCTGGGAAGGTGGCTCAGTGGTAGAGCGCTTGCCTTGCATGCCTGAGGCCCTGGGTTCGATTCCTCAGCACCACATAAGCAAAAAGGAAAAAGCCGGAAGTGGCGCTGTGGCTCAAGTGGTAGAGCGCTAGCCTTGAGCTGAAGAGCTGAGGGACAGTGCCCAGGCCCAGAGTTCAGGCCCCATGACCGGACCAAAAAAAAAAAAAAAAAAGAAAATAAATGGATTTGATTTAGCATGTGTTTTGGAAATGGAGCTCACAGGATTTGCCGATTGGCTAAAAATAAGTCAAATTTTATTTGTTAGTATTTCTGTTGTGTAGGTGGTTTTTCAGTTGAGTAAACATTTATTAAATTCCCATTGCATAGCTGATAAACTTTTCTTCACTGGAGTTTACTCTTGGGCTTCTTGCTTTCTGGTAAAGGAGATACACCTTAAAAAATAATTTTAGGTGTTAATGAAAAAAGCATATACCTAGGGAACTTGATCCAGACGAAGCTTGTGTGATATTTCCTTTGGGGGTGTTGATGCTTGAGTATTGAGGGTGAGTCTCTAGGAGGAATTAGTTGGGAGAAGTCTATGTCATTAAGAGTAATACTGTTATGTAGAGACTAGAGGTGGAAGAGGATTGGTGAAGAGTTCCAGATGAGCAGGTATCCAGGAACAGGATATGACAGACATTCCTAGAAGCAGGAAGAACTGCCAGCAGGCTATGCCAGGGCCTTCACATTTAACATGAGTCTGATTGGGGAGGGTAGAGTCATTGAAGAGTCTTGGGTCCAGAGGCAGCTTGGTTTTAAGTGTAGCACAGGAGTGTGAGGCTGTCTAGAATGAAGTAAGCGTTCTAGTCATTGGTTAGTCAACACATCAAAGGGAACACAGCTAAAAAGGAGCATGGTCTGTACCACATCAGTCAAGGACCTGTTGCCATTTAGTGAGGTGCTCCATGGAGAAGCAGGTTGGAGCACTTCTAGTGATAGTGCAGATAGTGGCTTTGACCTGATTGTTGGAAGTGATCCAAGGGTAGCTTTACAATGTGGAGGTTACCTCAGTTATATCTCTTTGCCTTTGTATTCATTCTTCTTACAGACTGTTATAGAGATTTGTCTTCATAATCTAGAGCTTTTTCATTATTATTTTTTTCTTTTTTATAAGAATAATGAAAATGAAGCAGTTCTTGTTTATTACCTTGTTTTTCACTAAAAGGTCTTTGAAGCTTGGAGGAGGGCTTATTTATGTAATTTAGCATGCTTTTTAAAAATATAGGTTTGATTCAGGTGCTGATGGCTCATGCCTTTAATCCTATTTAGGAGACCAAGATGTGAGGATCATAGTTCAAAGCCAGCCTGGGTAGGCTGGCTCTATCACTTGAACTGTGCTTAATTATTAGCCTCAAGCACAAAAGCTCAAGGACAGTGCACACGCTCTAAGCCCCAGGACTAGCACAATAAAACAAACAAAAATAGTAGGTCGGGCTGGGAAGATAGCTCAGTGGTAGAGTGCTTGCATCGCATGCATGAGGCCCTAGGTTTGAATCCTCAGTGCCACATAAGCAGGAAAAAAAACAAAACCGAAAGTGGCGCTATGGCTCCAGTGGTAGAGCTGTAGTCTTGAGCTGAAGAGACAGCGCCCAGGCCCAGAATTCAGGCCCTATGACTGACAAAAAAAGAAAGAAAAAAAAAAGTAGTAGGTTGTCTCTTGACAGTATAGTTTGATGTCATTTAAAAAATAACTTAAAAAACTGTTTATTATAAAGTTGTTTACACAGGGATTACTGTTCCATAAATCAGGTAAATGAGTACATTTCTTTTTGGGCAGTGTTGCCCCTTCCTTTTGCTCACTCTCAATGTTTTCCTCTTGTTTTTGCCCACAAGTTGTGTAGTTCATTTTCAGCATAATGTCTACTTTGTACCACTGCTGCACTTTTTACCTTTCGTCCCTCCATTTCTGTGCTCCCTGTATTTTGCTCTCGCTCCCCAAGACAGATAAATGAACAATCTCTTGTTTCCATTTTCTGGAGTTCATTTAGGTATATACTATATAATATGATCAGATAGACAGACACTTTTGTGGAACAGAGGAACACCTTTATGTTCCTCCCCAAAGAGTATCCTCCTTTGGTTTCATTGTGTGTGAATGTCTAGAGTCCTGTATAATTTATCATGTCCCAGTGTATTTTATATCTAGCCTCTGCATATGAGAAAAACATGCACCATTTGTCTGAGCTTGACCTACCTCGCTTAACATGATTTGTTCTAGGTCCATCCATTCCCCTGCAAATGATATAATACTTTTCTTTCTGATGGCTATATAAAATTCCATTCATCTATTGTAGGGCATCTGGGCTGTTTCCATAACTTGGGTATTATGAATAATGTAGCAGTGAACATAGGTGTGCAAGTGTCTTTATGATATCCTGGCTTGTGAGGTTTTGGGTAGATGCCCAAGTGTGATATGGCTGGGTCATAGGGAAGATCTATCTTATGTTCCAGATTGCTGTTCAGAGTGGTTATACTTTCTCACCAACAGTGTAATAAGGTTCCTTTTTTTCTCACATTCCTGCCAGCATTTTTGTTGTTCAAATTCATGATGTTGGCCGATCAAACTGGGATGAGATGGAATCTCAGAGTTGTTTTTATTTGCATTTCCTTTATGGCCAGGGATGTGGAGCATTTCCTTATGTTTCTTTGCCATTCTTACCTCTTCTTCAGGGAAGTCTTAGCTCCTTTGCCTATTTAGTGACTGGTTTATTAGTTTGAAGAGGAGTTAATATCTTGAGCTCCTTGTATATTTTGGATATTTATTCTTTGTCAGATGTATTGCTGGTAAAGGATCTCCTAGTCTGTTGGCATTCTTTCTAATTTAGTAACTATATTTTTTGTTGATTAACTTTTCAATAGTAGAGAAAAATTATATGTCAAGTCATTTCTTAACTATTAAATCTTATTAAACGTGATAAATTTAGTCTGACTTCAGTGAACTCTTATTTATGTAGTATAAAAGAGCAAGTGGCTATGAAGAAGGTGTGTTAGGGATAAATTCATGCCATATATATTAATGTGAGCTCTTTTCACTTAAGAGTGCAAAGCAATGTAATATCTTAATAAAATACTCTTTAACAAACCTAGAAATACACATAAATTTACTTGGTGAGGAAACATGCTAGAATTTTAATAATAGCATGTGTTTATAGCTACACTATCTGGTTGGTTGATTTAGCAGTTTCCTTCTCTGTACTCTCAATGCCACTAATCTTCGAGGATGCTCTCCATTGAAGTTAGGCGGAAAGAGTCTGGGCTTTATGTCCTTCCCACTCCCCTCACCTAATTATTCTTGCTGTCTGAAAGTTTGGAAGCTGTAGAGATATGTATCAGTACTGCTTCCTTCCTACCATTGTACACACTGACACAAAGGGCACAACTTAATTTCTTAAGCTGTGGTGTGCTAAATAATACAAAGTTTCATGCAACTTTTCCATCTCAATATTTGTGTGTATGTATGTGTGTGTGTGTGCGCGTGCGTGCATGCACATGCACACATGTATGCTGTTTCTGGGGCTTGAACTCAAGGCCCGTTCCTGAGCTTTTTTGCTCAAGGCTAATGTTCTACCATTTGAGCTATGGGTCCACTTCTGGCTTTTTGGTGATTAATTGGAGTTAATAGTCTCATAGACTTACACTGGCTTTGCACCTCAATCCTCAGATCTCAGCACCCGAGTAGCTGGAATTACATATGAGAGCCACTGAAGCCTGGTCATATTTTATTATTTTATACCATTAATGTATTTAGGAAAGAGACTCAACCTAGCTAAAATAATAGTTACAGCTGTTTTCTTTTGTTCAGTATACTTGCTTGATCTGTTTTCAGCTTTACCTAGATTCATTCCAGCTTGTCCACACCATTCCTATGTGACTATAACTACATTTAGGAGGATCATAAGTTTTCAGGACAGCATTTAACTAAACTGTTTTTCTCCTTTTCCTTCCCATCTTGTAGTAGTATTTCCAGGCCTATATGGTCCCCATTGAAAATGTTAAGTAAATGCACTTGCATTTAAGGTGCCTGAAAATAGTACTACAAGTAGACTTTATAAATATAAACTAATAGTAAAATATCAACTTATGATATCCTACCATGTTATTTTCAATTTTTCTTGTGCTCATACCAAAATTAGCATGTCTCTTTTGCTCTGTTTTTTCTTCTCCCATCCTTCTCAAATATTTTTTCATTGATCTGTCTTTTGAGTATTGTTTTTGTGTTATATCCAATCTACTATTAAATCTAGATAATAAGTTCTTAATTTCAGAAACTGTAGTTTTAAGGTTTTAAAAAAATGTATGTTCCATAATTCTTTTGAAAATTTCCATCTCTTTTGTCTATTTTCCTGAATTTTTAAAAATATACTTCACATAAAATTCGCAAAGAAGATGGTTGCTGAAAAGTAATACTTCATTAAGAGGATTTGATCTACCTATGTCATAGATACTAAGAAAATTATTTATTAAGAATCAGATTGTTTTGGGACTGAGTTATATTTTAATTCATTAATGTAACATTGATATTTAGAGCTTATACCTCTTTTGCAGACAAGGATTTTGATTGAAAACTTTGAGGGCTGCCACCCAGTACATCAAACAATGTAGGAAATATGCTTCCCCCTTTTCATATTTTCAATGGTCTTTTGGTTTTCATCAGTTCTATTGTGTTCCTTTTTTCAGTATGGTTTCTTTCCCAGGCCAGTCCTAATCCTTAGCCTGTACCTAGAATGTATAGATGATCCCAAAGGAGGAATTGGCAGTTATCAGTTCATCAGGAAAGTGTTTCTTTGGATTTTAGTTTATCTAGATCTCATTACTTTGGTAGCTCTCCATTATTTTTGGTCTTTTTTTTTTTTTTCATCTTTTCCTTCTATTTGTTTGAAAAGCAGCATTGGCCAGTTGTGACCTGCTTAGATTTTACCTAGAAATAGAAGATAACAGAATATTAAAGTGGAAGTTAAGAGACCCCCAAATCTTGCATCTTTTGTTTCTCTGGGTGTAACTTACTTCCCTTAACATAATTTTTTCCAGATTTTTCCATTTCTTTACAAATGATACAATATTGTTCTTTCTAATGGATGAGTAAAATCCATTATGTATAAATATGACATTTTCTTGATCCATTCATCCATTAAGAGACATCTGGGCAGGTTCCATACCTTGATTATGGTGAACAGTACTGCAGTGAACATGGTTGTATTGGTGGTTTTACTGTAGCCTGATTTGTAATTTTTAGATAAATGCCAAAGAGTAGAATTGCTGGATTGTAGGGTAGTTCCATGTTTCATTTTTTGAGAGACTTCTGTACATGCTCGTATGAGTGTTTTTGGGTACCCTAATGGCCACATCCTCACCAGCATCGGTTATTGTTTGTTTTCTTGATAATGGCCATTCTAATTGGGCTGAGATGGAATTTCAAGGTTGAACATTTCTTCATGTGTTTATTGGCTATTTTTACTTCTTCTGAAAAGTAATTGAATTGGTTGTTGGTTCTTTGAGGATTTAATTTTTTAAGCTCTCTATATTCTGGACATTAGGCCATTGTCTGATGTATAGCTGGAAAAGATTTTCCATTCCATAGGCTGTCTTTTAAGGAACTAGAAAGACATTCCATGCTCCTCAATTGGCAGAATTAATAATGTGAAACTGGCAGTACTGCCCAAAGCAATTTACAAATTCAATGCAATACCTATCAAAAACCCAACAACATTCTTCAACAAGATAAAGTAACTCAGAAATTTATAGGGAACCACAAAAGGCCCTGAATCACAAAAACAATCCTGATCAGAAAAGATAGTGCTGGAGGTATAACAATACCCAACCTTAAACTTTGCTACAGTGCTGTAATAATGAAAACAGCTTGGTACTGGCACAAAAAACAGTTTGGATGACAAGTGGAACAGAATAGAAGATCCAGAAAATAAACTCACAGGCCTATAGCCATCTAATATTTGATAAGGGAGCCAAAAACAGGCTGGTAGAAAGCCTCTTCAATAAATGGTACTGGGAAAACTAGATATCCATATGCAGAAAACTGAAACTGGATTTTTTTTAATTTTTTTTTTTTTTTTTTGGTTGTGGGGCTTGAACTCTGGGCCTGGGTGCTGTCCCTCAGCTCTTCAGCTCAAGACTGGTACTCTACCACTTGAGCCACAGAGCCACTTCCGGTTTTCTGGTGGTTAATTGGAGATAAGTTTCATGAACTTTCCTGCCCAGGCTGGCCCAGATCTCAGCCTCCTGAGTAGCTAGGATTACAGGTGTGAGCCACAAGTGCCTGACTTGAAACTGGATTTTTATCTGTAGCCTTGCACCAGCATCAGTTTTAAATGCATCAGAGACCTTAATGTAAGACTTGAAACCACGAAACTATTACAGGAGTAGGAGAAACAATAGGACTCCTTGGCACAGGTAAGAAATTTCTGATTAAAGTCCAGAAGCACAGCAAGTCAAAGAAAGACTTGATCAGTGGGACTGCATCAACTAAAAATTTTCTGTATAGCAAAGGACATAACCAATATGTTTTTTTAAATAGATTTTATATGGTGGTTCATGTTATTTTTATCAACAAGTATATTTATTAAGTTGGTTGGTCCACAATATCTAAACATTTTACATTTAACCTGACATTACCTAAACATTTCACATTAAACACGTGAAAGCACTTTGTCAGCTTCAGAGTGGTATGTAAATTTGAATTGATATTTATTTTGTGGGATGCTAATTTTACAAAATAGTTACATTTAAAAACCTATTTCTTTTTCTTCTTTTTTGGTTGTGAGACCAGTACTCAAACTTAGTACCTAATGCTTTGTTCATTGGCTGGTGCTCTACCAACTGAGCATACCTCCAATTCTAAAAACACTTTAAAATCAAATTCAAGTATTATGAAAATATATGACTTAAATTGGACTCTCCCAGCAGCCTATTATTTACAGCCATTCTCATTTTACATTTGATATATAGTCCAGATTTTTATACTTTAAATTTAAAAGATTACATGTCATGTGCTTATTTTTTTGATTAGGATTTCTTTTTGTCAGGATGTTATTTTTTAAAGTAGCTATTCAAAGGGGTTCAGCTCAACAAGTAAGATGCCAGTTTTTCATTGTTCAAAACTGTAGGTATAAATAAATATAGAAAGTCGATAAGCTGCAATATTAAACTAATTGTCTGAGCTGTTTTTAATATTTTGTTTTTTTAAATAAAATTTTCTATTTTTAGAAGGACTTGAAATATTCCAGCAAACCTTTTTAGACTTGACATTTAAATATCTGCATTGGCACAGAATATTTTATGTTCACAGAAATACTTCGTTATTTTCAAAGGCAGGAGAAACATCTAGCAGGATCTCAGGTGGTATTTTTGACATACATGTGAAGGTAGAAATGAGAAATACTGGGAAAGTTTTTTCAGTTACCATCTGATTCTGCTTCTAAGATTATACAAACCAAAGTCCCTGACAATAGTGACTAAAGGAAGAGCATCTGTAGAGTAGTATTTGTTACAAACATGAATGAAAAAGTATTGAAATGTACTCCATAGTGATGTTTAAAAAGGAGGAAATCATGATTGAGAAGGGTTTATCCCAACAATGCAAAATTAGTTTCTAACTTTCAAAAGTTGGTCTATGTAATTAACTATTAACAGAGGGAAAATAATATAATCACTCAGTCAAAAGCCATTTGACAAAATTTATAATGTATTCATGAAAAACACTCCTAGTAGATGAGAAATATAGAGGCTTTCTTGATCTGATTAAGAACATCTAGCATTTTGTTGTTTCCTTATTTCAGCTAAGGATACAGGATGACCCATTGTAACAATGAGATGTATAAAACACTATGTTGAAAATGAACTTTACAACTTTGGGGGGGGTGCGGAGTGGAGATGGGGGAGTTGGGTGGGTGGTAAGAGGGATGGTAGGGGAAAACAAAGGCGTAACAGAGTAACAATGCTTGATAGGAAATGGACTCATTACCTTGCTCATGTAATTGTAACCCCTCTGTACAATATCTTTACAATAAAATAAATATTTAATGAAAAAAGGACATCTAAAAATACCAAATAGCTAAGACTAAACTTAATTGTAGAACACCATGTTTTCCCTATGACCAGTTGCTATACATTAGGTCAATAGCCACTAGATCTTCTGTGTTCCTTTCATTATATTAGTAGAGGACCTAGCTATTAACAGTGAATTAAGAAAATAAAACATAGAAACATGGAGGTATAACTGAACAGATCAAAATGCCTTCCATTTGTGGGTGATACGATTTTTTATGTAGGAAATCCTGAGGAATCTATAAATAGAACCACTAGAGCAAATGACTAAACTCAGCAAGGACTTTCATGTTCATTGTCTAAAGTTTAATACCATTTTTTTAAAACTAAATGTTAGGAAGAAAATAGAAGTCAATTAACAAGCAATATTATGATCATGGTATCAGTAAAGCTAAAACTGCATGCTTTTCTTAAAAGTCATAAGATCTTTATATGAATTTTTAAAGCTTTGCTGAGAGACATTAGGCGAGATAAATGAGAAGGGAGTTTGTATAGGTAGATATATTTTTTACCTGAAGAGCATAAGGTTCTAGAACAACCAAGAGTAAGAATAATTAAAAGTGGAGTTGATGAAAGAAGGGAATGGCATGGATGAATTTTGCTTTGATTCATGCAAACTGTGGAGGCGTGGCTAAAATTGCAATATAAACCCCACTGTCTTCGGTCAGACTTTGGGACAACCACTGCTAGTGGAGTTGGTGGAGAATCCCTCCAAGGAGAGAGCTGCAAAAGGAGAAGCTCCAGATGCTATTTATAAATTGTACTGAAAGTTCTGGTTGCCCCCAAACTTACATGGTGGAGGGACAGGCTTAGGGCAGTCCAGCTAAAGGTAAAAAAAAGTAACTTGGATTGCTCAAAGACTAGTTTGTAGTCCAACCAAGTTAGTTGCCTACTAAAACAATATTTAAATTTACTATAAAATTTCAAAAGAACCTAGCATTGTTAGATAATTCTAAGTTATTCAGCATATGAACCACAAAGAAAATACAACTCTTTCTCATGAGAACACCAAGACAACCTATATTAGATGTTTAACTTAAATTAGATGTTTAACTGACGGATAAATTACGTTTGTAGGTTGAAAAAGAACTCAGCAATATTATCTAAAGGGCATATATGACCTAACTTCAAAACTTCCAGTGTGATACTGGGTTAAAAACAAATAGTAAGTGGCCTGAATAAATAAAACTTGTATGGTTATTTTATTCAACAAAATGTTAAGACCACCTAGTAGGGAAATTCAATTTAGATAACATTCTATAAGACACTAAATTTATGCTATGAAAAATATCAGATTAGTGGTTACTTTTGGGGTTTGGAAATGAAGGGCAGGAAGGGGCATTAATCACGTCTGTATAGGGCAGACAACTTTATGCATTTGATAAAATTAAAAAATAATAAATACTATTAAAGTTTATATTTCACACTGAATTTTACCTCAAGTGAACAATGAATTTTAGTTATATATATATATATATATATAGTTGAAGTATCTAGATTTGAACTATTTATAATGTCTTTAGTTCTATCTTTGTGTCTTATCAATCTTTGTATGCGTGTATCTATGTGTTTATCTTTCTATCTGTCTTTCAATCTTTGTAGTACTTAAGATCAGAATCCTGGCTCTTCCATAGTTAGGCATGTGTTCTACCACTAGGCTATACCACCAGCCCTATTACATAATTTTTAATGTATCAAAAAAATAGGCACATTGATGGATAGAAAAAAGAGTAGATAGATGGGTGGACATAGAGGTCAGCAACTAAAGCAAATTTTAATTGTAGAATGTAGCTGGGTGATTTTATCTATTGGTCTCCTTCAATAAATATTTGGAAGTTTTTGTAAAACACACATGAGGATGGGATGTGTATTTGCTGAACTATCCAAAATGTTGAAGTAAATACTTTGAAGTAGTTGGGATGTTTTCCTGAGGTCTTATCCAAAGATGTTTGCTCAGTACTTATTACAGATCACCTTTACAGGGCATTTTGTAGATTTTCATAATAGAATGGGTTGTTAAAATTCTTAGTAATTATGAGAATTGAAAACATTGGAATTAAGCCATGACTGACATCTCAGAACATTGATTTGTTCTTTTTATTATGATCTTGGTTAATAAGATCCAACATTACTAATTTTTAAAAATTTTCTTTTGAGTATGTTCTTATTATGTAATGAACCGAGAAGCATGGTACAGTGCAGTGTTCTCCTCTGAAAGGTCCCTCCAGAGCTCAGGACCCTCATAGTCCTGTTCTTTTCTGTTCTGGAACTTGGAATGAAACCCTGACATGTTAGGATGTACATTTTATAGTTGATTTTATAGCTGAGTTTGTATTGTAATTACTTCAACATTTCATTGTTACAGTTTAAATTGGAAAAGTTCTACACAGGTTTAAGTCTGCTAATGCCTTTGTATTTTAAATAAGCTGTTTCCAGGTTTAATAATTGCCGAATTATACCTTAATTATGAAAGAATGTAAGAACAACTGGCTATTGGTGATGCAACTTTTTCTACCTTTTCCACACACCCACCCTATTTTGGGTTTGAACTTAGGGCTTTACATTTGCTAGGATGATTCAGCTTTTTGAAATAAATTTCTTACTACTGTTCTTTAACATTTCTTCATTCTTTTTATTTAAAAACACAATAAAATAAACTGCCCAGTACTAGTGGCTTATGCTTACAATCTTAGCTACTCAGGAGGCTGAGGATCATGGGTCAAAATCAGCCCAGGCAGGAAAGTCTGTCTCCATTAAATTACCAAAACTATCAGAACTATCAAAAAAGTTGAGAGTGGAGCTGTGGTTCAAGTGATAGAGCTAGCCTTGAGCAAAAATAGCTCAGAGACAGTGCCCAAGTCCTGAGTTCAAGTCCCTCCCCCAAACTGTTAAATAAAAATAAAGCAATTAAAAAAATAAAGCTTAAACTAAGTTTCTTAGACAATATGTTGGAAATGATCTGTACAACAGTAGCGGGGAGGTTGGGGGAGAGGGAAAGTGGGAGAAGAATGAGGGAGGGGGTAAAAAGTTCAACCAGAAATGTACTCATTACCTTATTTTCGTAACCCCACTGTACATCACCTTGACAATAAAATTAAAAAATAAATAAAAAAACCCCAAACCCCTAAGATTGGCTATATCTTGTAAAGAAAATGGTGGGGGTGGGGGGAGGAGAGGAATTGGATTCTGAAGCAAATAAAAGATCTATTCTTTTTTTTTTTTTGTTCGTTGTGGGGCTTGAACTCTGGGCCTGGGTGCTGCCCCTCCCTCAGCTCTTCAGCTCAAGGCAAACAACTACCATTTGAGTCACAGTACCACTTCCAGTTTTCTGGTGGTTTATTGGAGATAAAAGTCTAATGGATTTTCCTGCCTAGGCTAGCTTTGAACCGTGATCCTCAGATCTCAGCCTCCTGACTAGCTAGGATTCCAGGCATAAGCCACTACCGCCTGGCTAGACCCATTCTTTTATCATTAAAAAAATATTAGTTTTGTTGGTTTTCTTCCTAGGCTTTTTGAGCCACTTGCTTTGTAGTCCAGGCTCCTGCCTCAGCCTTCCCACTGCTGGGATTATAGTCATGCACCACCAACATTCCCCCAAAATGTTAGGTTTTTGTTTTGTTTGTCTCTTTTCCCCTGGTTGTTTTGGAGATTAAAGTCTAGCTTATAGTCTAACCACAGTTCTACAGATCTTAACCTCACAACTTGCTGCAATTGTAGGCAGCAGCCATCAGTGCCTATCTAGGGATGTTTTAATAAAAACAGTCACAGTATTTTTAGTAACATCATAATAAGCTTATTTGTAGCTAGGAAATAAAAGCATATTGGTAACTAGATGCCAACATTAATCTGTTTTGTGTTTTTCAGTAATATTTGCATTTCTCACAAAAATACTTTAGCTCTTATACAAGCAGTTAATATAAGTCACCCTACAAAAGTGTGCCACAAAGAGCTTAGGTTTTTAAGCCAGCAATATATATCAACCTTGAAATGTACCACATTAGTCCTCTGATGTTTGAGTTATTTAAATGCTCATATTTCTTTCACATTTTGGAAAATAATCATAATGTTAGTTGACATCATAAATGTCAAGGTAGCATTGTATTTCTGTGGCAACATTTTCTTGGTTTCATTTGTGTAATTCTGGTAAAAGGCATTCACTGCTTATTGTTCATTGTGTGTGTGGCTTATATGTGTGTGATTATGTGATTATACATATATAGCAAAGAGTGTTTTTTTTTCTTTAAACATACTAGTTATGTGTAATGTACTGTAGATGTGTGCTTGTTTGTTTTTTTCACTAAAGATATTTTAGAGGTCTTTCCATATCAATTTATGAAGAGCTGTCTTTATTCCTATGTTAGATTGCTTATGTTTTCTCCATTCTCCTCTGGTTTTTTGCCTCTTTGAGTTGTTTTATGGCCATTTTTCTTTTTGCTTTTTGTTATTTCATTTTCATATGATGGTATTCTCCAATTATGTATTCAATTGAATTATATTTACAAATATGTATAACAGTGTTTCATCTAGAACATTACATTTACCCACAAAGTTCCTTCATTTTATTTCTCAGTGGTTATGTAGACAATCACTGAATATTTTTCATTTCAGTCTATCTTGTGTCTTGTAAGATTTCACATAGAATCATTCAGTATTTAGTGTTCAGCTTCTTTTGATCAAGAACCATCAAGCACTCTACTACTTATCAGACTACTTCTGAAGTTCATCAAAGTGTCCATAATTTTCTTTTTTTGTATGTATATATCTCCTTTGAATTTCCATGCTTTTAAAATTAGCTTATCGGGCTGGGAAGGTGGCTCAGTGGTAGAGTGCTTGCCTTGGATGCATGATGCCCTGGGTGCGATTCCTCAGCACCAGATAAGCAGATAAAGCTGGAAGTGGTACTGTGGCTCAAGTGGTAGAGCTCTAGCCTTGAGCTGAAATGCTGAGGGCAGCGCCTAGGCCCAGAGTTCAGGCCCCACAACCGACCCCCCCCCCAAATAAAATAAAATTAGTTTATCAATTACTATAAAATTATCTTAATAATAGCATGTTGGTAAAAGATTGTAAACAAATGGATCATAATCATGTGGGAAAGACATATAGTTTATCTTTATACTTAAGTTGTATAAAGACTTTGGCAAGGTTAATAAATGTGCAGGTCTTAGATATCTTGTGTTAATATGTATAATCAGGCATCAGTAGAACAAGTGGAAGTTCTCTTGGCAGTCTTGAGCTTTTACTGACAGGAACCAGAGAGGGGTCTGGATTGTTCTAGGCCTGTCCCTGTTCTAGTGCCGTCCCTTAGTTATTTTGCTCAAGGCTACCTAGCATTGTACCACTTGAGCCACAGCTCCATTTCCTGCTGTTTGATGGTTAATTGGAGATAAGAGTATCATGGATTTTCCTACCTGGGCTGGCTTTGAACCATCATCTTCAGACCTCAGCTTCCTGAGCAGCTAGGATTACAGGTATAAGCTATCAGCCCCCAATGATCCCCTGTTATCTTTTGTTCCCCCCTATTATCTTGAATATTTTTTCCTTGTCTGTTCTTGTTTTTATGAAACTGAGTATTACTGAGTATTTGTTTTGTTGATCAGTGTTTATTTCAGGTTTTCTGATAAGGTAATTTTTGTGAATTTTTAGATGTAATGACTTGTCTTCTCCATCCTCATATGAATTTTATTTCTGCATTTGTGATTTTCAGCTCTAGTATTTCTACTTGCTACATTTTAATAGTTTTCATTACTCAACAGTTTCATTAAGTTCATGAACTTATTTAAAATAGCTTAATATTCTTGTCTGCTAGTTCATCTTGGGATCTGTTTCTGTTGATTGTTCAGTTCTGACTAGGTATAATATTTAACTGTTTCTTCATGTTACTTGCCTCGGCAGTGTTAGTTGTGTTCCAGCAGGTAGTTTTCAGTAGCATCAAAATCCATACATAAGCTGGAGCTGAAATATATTATTTTAGTCCTCCACGTGCTAGTTTGCTGGTTTCATTCAACCCCCAGTCTGTCCACTTTGTCATGGAGGTCTCAAAAGGGATTTGGGCACAGTTCGAAGGCATAGTTTGATGTTTTTGTTTTTTCCCTCTGATTGACTATTTACAGTTAACTAGTTTTTTAAGTTACTGTTGCCTTACCTAGCTCACTCTAGGGAGTTTCTTAAGTATGAAAACCTGGAAACAGTTCTCTACTGCAGTTCTCCTCTTCTACAGATTTATGTCCCTTTACTTCTTATTTTCTTCTGGTTTGTCTCTACTGTGTTCAAAGACTTTTATTACATTTGGTTTAGAATTTTTTTATTATCTAGAAGAAAGTTAATGTAGTTGAGGCTCCTTAAATACTACTCTTGCTATCCAGTTTGCATTTTCTTTCACTAATTGCAGCTTTTCAATTGTGGTGTGCTACATTAGAGTAATTTTGTCTGGATCTTTTTATTGAGATTGCATCAAGTACATAAATTTGGTACAAATGTATCCATGATACTGTCTTTTTGTTTAGAGACATGTATGTTACTTACTGTACCTTTGCATTGAGTTATGTTTAAAATGTTTCCTGTATAATTTTGCACATTTGCAGTTGTATCGATTCTTGTTGCTTTGTATACTTTGTTAAAATTATATTATAAAATACACTAGCAGATATTTTTAGAAGCATTTAATATTTTAAAAGAACTTTTGTAAGGATAGTCTGATAAAGAAGTAAAGGGTTAGTAAAGTGGGTAGTCTAATAAACAGGTAAAGGGTTAAGTACTATGTGCTAATAGTAGTCAGAAAATGACTGAGTTAAGATGTGAGGGTCTGTTTGCTTTTAGATTGCATGTTCTTAAAAACTACTGATTATTGATTAATTTCAAGGCTTAAACAGAGTATAACTTAAGTGCGTCATGCTCTGTTGTAAGTTCTGGTTTTCATGTTAGTCCTAGAGTAACTTGAGTGAAATGTTCTTTTAAATGTCATAAGAACAAAATGCCCTCTGACCAATACTGTGTTTAATCATTTTCCTTGAGTTATTTCCAAAAACAAAATGATTATCTAAGTACTATCCCTTTTTTAAATTGAATCACAAAATGTTCTAAAATCCAGATAATTATTTTCTGACTTAAACTATTTATTCCATATATTCTAGTGAATATTTGATAAATACCTTTTAATTAAAGAAACCATTTAGGTTGTGATTTTAAAATCAGCGTGCTTTTGGGGGAAAAGGATAAGTCTAAATTATCCTCTCTTTTTTTGTCTTATTCTAGTAGTTTTAGTTTGTACACTAAAAAGCATTTTAAGGCAGTGCAGAAAAATTTCTCAACATGGTTTTTTAATTTTTTTTCAATTGTGTAATAACTATGCCCCCAAAGCAGGACATGACAACAGTTTCCTGCAGAAAGGCAACTATATAAGGATTGTGTACAGGGGGACTGTTCTGCATAGACTCAGAAAGTCAGTACTTCAACCATTCCCCCTTGTAATAACTGATCTAGTTAGCTTACCAGCTATGTGTGAATTTGGAGTGTAATCAATTGTCTATTTTCAAAAGTTGTTTTGAAATAGTCCATCTTCCCTTTTGAAATTTTGATGACTTTGTAGTATGTGAGAAAGGAAATTGAGTTTCATAAACTACCTTACAGCTAGGATCCATGGCTGTCAAATAAACAAATGTCCCATTCCAAAAATTCCTTTTAAACTCTTCCTTTCTTCCACAGACCAGAAGTTACTTTGAATTGAAGTAGTGGCAGGGAAAATAGAATTTATCTCTGGGATGCCTATGTTCTGGAAAGAAATGTGGAAGAGAAATTTTAAGGTGTGCTATATTGGAGTAACTTCATAATCATGTGTCCTTTAAATAGACTAATAGTAATTTTCAGTGAAACTGAATATATAACTATCACAGCCAAATAATGTGAAAATCTTAACAGCGTTTATATTTGCTTCAATTGGATTTTTTCTTATGTTAAAAGTATCCAATTGACATCTGGTTTCAGATACAAATTAATAGCTAAATTTTTTTTAACTGAGTGATAAAACAGGAACATTCTTTGAATGGCTGAAGGCATGGGTGTTAGATCTTGTTTTGAGTAGAGGAAATGGGAAAGGACATTACAGGTATGATTTCACTTAAGCTAGAGAGCATTGATGTTCACATTTTAAAAACATAATCATAACTTATCTGGAGTCACATGTTTCATTTTATTGGCTTCCTTCATATAGAAAATATAGTAATCAGCACTAAATGCCTGTGAAAAGTGAAACAATGTATATTTTCTGGGTGAAGGAAGTATTCTGTACATTCTCCATGTTTTACATCATGGTATTTTGAATAACCATGCTTCCATGTTCACATCAATTTTTTGTTTTTCAATTTATGCACAGCACTTGCTCTGAAATTTGGGGACTGAGTACACCAAATACGATAGATCAGTGGGATACAACAGGCCTTTACAGCTTCTCTGAACAAACCAGGTGAATATTCTGCCCTCTATGGAATCCTAGAGATCTTGTGGGAGGGGGGGTGTTTTGGAAGACCTCTATTGGGTTGCTTACTATAATTTTGCCTAATATGTTTCCTTAATGTAAAATAAGGCATAGCATTCAAAATATCTGCTTGCCAGTATTAAATGTTTCAGCCGAAGTTTTGATCAATGCAATTTTAGTTTTGAATCTTTTAAAAAATTATTCTATCCCCTAAAGAATAAGAACTTGATAACTATATACTCATTGTAGTTCAAGATTAGATTAATCTGTTGCTGGTCTAATATTTTGAGTAGACACATGACCGGTTATTGCTAAATTTTTTGTTGTCATTTAAATATCATCTTTGTACTAATACATAGTTATTTACTGAAACCCTTATATCACAATTAACAATAGGCTAACTTGTTTTTTTGTTATCTTTTTAAAAATCAACTCATTTAAGCATATTGGTATTTGTCCATTTCATCTCATCATATTCATTGCCATCTGCATTTATGTGTGAGCTATATATAAGTATACCTATGTTACCAAAATCACAACTGAATGATGAGTTACATTAGTTTGAGTAAGTTACTACCCATCATTGTTGATATTTATCATTCCTCACTCAACTTTCTTTTTTTGACTATTCAACTATCTACAGAATTAATGCCCTTTTAAAGAGTTTGGCTTATTAAGGATAGATATTGACAAAATGTTTTTCAAGTACAGTCATATGATAGTCTTTTGAAAAGATGAATTTTTCCCAAGTGATGAGCCTTTTATTGGCATGTGAGTCATTTACTCAGAGTATTGATAGGAAACATCTGCTAGTGCTGCTGCTCACTTGATCAGATTGGTTAAAGAGTACACTTTTCTTCCTGGTTTTCACCAAAACTAACTCAGTGGCTGTCATTCCTTTCTTTATGTTCTCAGTCTACTTAGCCCTTTTGACTACATATTTTTTTTTCTTTTTTCTTTTTTAAAGTTTCTTTCTTTCTTTTTCTCCTTGCTTCCCAATAGATCTCTTGATGGTCGGCTTCAGGTTTCCCATCGAAAAGGGTTGCCACATGTTATATACTGCCGATTATGGCGCTGGCCTGATCTTCACAGTCATCATGAACTCAAGGCAGTTGAAAACTGCGAATATGCTTTTAATCTGAAAAAGGATGAAGTTTGTGTAAATCCTTATCACTACCAGAGAGTTGAGACACCAGGTAGGAAGACTACAGAGATTTTTAAATGAAATGCCTGAACTTAAATATTTTTTGGTACTCTTGTGAATCCAGGGAAATACTAACATAAAATTCTAATAAACTATCTTAAATTGAGTGTATTAATTGATAGTTGTAAATGCTTTCTTTTAAAAATTATGGAAAAACTTAGAGAAAAAGTGAGGTCTGGTTCTTGGATAGAATACTATATTGTTCATAAAGATACTTGTCAGGAAATTATAGGCTACTGTCTTCTTAGAGTAAACTGACAGTGCTCTGTACCTCTGCTGCACTTGTTCTTTTTCTGTTTTTTGTTTGTTTGTTTGTTTTTGTTGTTCTAGTCCTGGAGCTTGAACTCAAGGTCTTCATGCTAGCCCTGAGCATTTTTGCTCAAAACATTTTGTGCTTAATTGGAGAAAAGAGTCCCACAGAATTCCCCACCTGGGCTGGCTTTGAACTACACTCCTCAGATCACAGCCTTTTGAGTAGCTAGGATTACAGATGTGAGCCACTAGCTCCCAGCTAAGCACTTGCTCTTCAATGCAGTTTCAAGAGTATTTTTATGATATTTGTGTATATGTAGTTTATTCAAGCTCATTGCAAGATTTTCATTTAGAGTGTGCTTGGAACCTTAAAAAATACAACTATATATTTTTAGAAAAATCCTCTAGAGTTCTATGAACTCTGATAGTAGAACATTCAGGTGATAGACTACATAAATCAAAGCCAGGATTAAATTTATCCTTTCTTAGGAACTACTATAATACTAAATAGGTGAACTCTAATAACTTTAAAAAATTAATCTGTTGCCTTCTCTTTCCTTATGAAAACTTACATTAAGGTCCCTCCACTCCTTTCTTTCCTTCTTGCCTCTAATGGGTTTCTTTAACTCTTGCAGTTTTGCCTCCGGTGTTAGTGCCCCGGCATACTGAGATTCTAACAGAACTACCACCTCTGGATGATTACACCCACTCCATTCCAGAAAACACTAATTTCCCAGCGGGAATTGAGCCACAGAGTAATTACATCCCAGGTATTTTTGCCTTCTGAAACTTGCCTAAAACTTAAACAGATAACGATTTTGTCATTAACAGTGGAATGTTAGTAAATCATGGTTTTGCTTTTTTCAAAATGCTTCTAGATTTTGAATAGAAAAATCTTGATTTGTTGGATCATTAATTTTGAAATGTCTAAGCTTAGTACATTTAAACAGAAAAAAGCTTTTACTTTATATTCATTTTCTTTTTTAGTGGGTTTAATCTAAGTGCTGTGAGAAGCAGAAAGGACTGTAGTGAAAGTTTATCTTAGTTGTTTGAAACAGAGAAATGCAGAATGTAACAAATAATTGGTTCAGGAAAATTGTATTTCTGAAACAAATGTAACTGAAAGAATGCTTCCTAAATAATCACTATTAGATAATCTAATATTTAAGTGTAACCTTTCTCTAGGAGATACAGTGTTTTAACTCAGTAGATGAAACAACACTGTAATTATATTAAAAATCAGAAAAACCTCTTATTTTTAGTTAGGTTTCTTGTGGACTTTAGTCTAAACTCTAGATGAAATATGAATGAGTCCTACCACATGTCTCTAAAAATTCCATTCTCTTGTTTTATGTGATCCAGTAAATTTCACAATACAGTATTTGTCATTTTAGTCATTAGGTTTTTTTGTGTTTGTTTTTTTTATTGTGAAAATACCATACAGAGGGATTACAATTACATGAGCAAGGTAATGAGTACATTTCTTATCAAGCATTGTTGCCTCTTCCTTTGTCATTAGTTTTTCTCTAAGGGAACAGTAATCTTACGTTATTTTTCCTGTATGTTTCCCCTTGCTTGTTTTCTCCCCATCTAGAAACTAAGAATATGATATTAGAATGAGGACTCAGCTATATGCTGGATTTTTGGTCAGGTTTTTTTTCCCTCTTTTGGTGATGGGAAATGTGTTGAACTCAAGTCTCTAGATTGCAGGCTCTCTACCACTGGAGATATACCTCCACTTCCTCCATTTATGTTTCTTTATTCCAACCTGACTTTAATTTTTTACAACTGAAAACCTGTCAGGAATGTAAGTTTCATGTACATTAAGAAAATACTTCCTTGGAGTTTTCTATCATGGAAGACTGCTTGTTCATTGAAGACACTTTTTTTTTTTTCTTGCTCTAGTCATGGGGCCTGAACTCTGGGCCTGGGCACTGTCCCTCAGTTCTTCAGCTCAAGGCTAGCTCTCTACCACTTGAGCCACAGCGCCACTTCTGGCTTTTTTCTTTTTGCTTATGTGGTGCTGAGGAATCAAACCCAGAGCCTCAGGCAAGCGCTCTACCACTGAGCCACCTTCCCAGCCCCTATTGAAAATAATTCAAAAAGGTGTAAGAAAAGGGAGAAGTATTTTTATGTTTATTTATTTAATTATCTTTAAGTAGTTGTACAAAGGAGTTGCCATTTAACAAGCAATTTATGAATATAATGCATCTATTTTTACAGATAGGAAGTGATAAGGTTACTTTTTACAGTGTTGTTACATAGGAACATTTTAAGAAGTTAGCAAGGAAGAAGAGGGATGGGATGCAATACTAAAGAATGAGACATTTCCCAAGTAGAAAAATTCAATCTTGTCTTTCATAAACCTGGTTAAGGTGGATTTTTTTGTATGTATGTGCATGTATGTTTGTGCTCATATTAGGAGGAAAGGAGATAGTTTAAGTCTTTTTTGGGGGGTGGTTCTGGTCGTGGGGCCTGAACTCTGGGCCTGGGCGCTTTCCCTCAGCTCTTCAGCTCAAGACTAGCGCTCTACCACTTGAGCCGCAGCGCCACTTCCGGCTTTTTTCTTTTTGCTTATGTGGGGCTGAGGACTTGAACCCAGGGCCTCATGCATGCAAGGCAAGCACTCTACCACTGAGACACCTTCCCAGCCCAGTTTAAGTCTTAACGTGGAAATGAGGTACAGTAGTAATAAACTAGGGTATAAGCACAGTCTCATGAGACACATACTTTATAACTTGTTACAAGCACACGCATCTAAATGTGTAGTGGCCTAACTTATGAAGGCGTTTGGGTTGGTATTTTTTTTTATCCTAACTTGTATAGAAGTTAATATTGCATAAAGTAGAAAATCATAATTGAATTCTTCTGACTGGCTTTTCTGATCAGTGAGGCTTGATCCACTGCCAAGCATAAACAAAACCAAAGAGTTCACCTTTTTGTGTGTGGTGCTAGGAATCAGACGCAGGGTCTTGTGCATACTTGGCACATACCTAGTTTGATCCCTAGTCAAAGTTCACTTTATTAGTTCTCTTCAAAAGAAATTTTAGCATTTTCTCAAAAATACAAATAGCTTATTGGTTTGTACAAACGTAACTGGAGGAAAATGAAATACAGTAAGCTAAATAATGTCTTATTTCGTTCACCTTACCTTGGTGGAAGAAATGCCTTATATCTCTAAGACACTGATTAACCTGGCAAAGGTTAGCTCTAACTCTGTTAACTTTAACTTTTAAAATAACATATCTTTTAGTTACATTTTTGCCATTTACTGTTTGGCTATATGAAGATAATTAAGATTTTTTTCAGTATGATGAGTTTAGGACACTGAGTATGGAACACGCCTGTAATCCCAACACTTGGAAGACTGAGGCAGAAGGATCACACGTTTATAGCCAGTTTGGGCTTTGTAATGAGACCCTGTTAAAGATACAGACAAAAAGATTTGAGGTGTTGGCTTTTAAATGGAAAGTTTGGCATTTAAAATTTATGGTTAAATAATTTAAGATACATTGTAGGGATAGTGAAGGAGACTTTTAACCATGCCTTCCTTTCTCCCTTTTAATAACTGCAAGAATGTATAGTTATTAAGGAATGTGTAACTTAATAAAGATAAATAAATAAAATAAAATTTCTTCTCCCTTTTCTTACCTCTTTTTAAATTACCTTCCATGAACAAGCATTCTTCCATGATTGAAAACTCCAAGGAAGTATTTTCTTAGCTTTGTGTATATATTACCTTTATTGCTTAAAACTTTCAATATAAAGCTGTTGAAAAATCTTTGGAACTTATTGTTTTCTCCTTAAAATCACAAATGATGAAATAGTGCAAATATTTTTATTTTCTATGAAGTATACTTGCCTATTCAGATACCACTTGAATATTTTGTTTAAAAAGTATTGAAAATGATACATTTGAGTCTTAATATTTATTTTTAAGGAGTATGTTGCCTATATAGTACAGTAATTCATGCATGAATTTTCTACTTCAAAATTTTAGAATTTACTAGTTAGAAATAAAGAAAAATTGACATGTCAGTCCTGAACCATTTTATCATAAGTTGTACTATAAAACTTGTATTTAACAAAATATGCCAATTGAGTTTGGGTGATAGTGGCTCACTCCTATAATCCTAGCTACTCAGGAGGCTGAGATCTGAGGATTATTATTTGAAGCCACCTTTGTAGGAAAGTCCATGAGATTCTTCTCTCCAATTAACCACCAAAAAAGCTGGAAATGGAGCTGTGGCTCAAGTGGTAGAGTGCCAGCCTTGAGTGAAAAAATGAAGGGACAATACCCAGTTCACACACAGACACACATAGACACAGAAAGGGAGTTGAATTGTATTGCGAGTAGGTTTTAAAGATGTACCTGGAAGATTTTGATCAGAACTTGAGTCATAAATCTTCAGTTCAATCTTTTTTTATAATAATGTTTTTATCTTTTATTTGGGGATTATTTATTGGTTATATTTGGTAGCTATGAGAAAAGGTAAAATCAAATCAAAATAACTACTTAATTTGTTCTAAACTTTTATAGAAACACCACCACCTGGATATATTAGTGAAGATGGAGAAACAAGTGATCAACAGTTGAACCAAAGTATGGATACAGGTAAAAAAAAAAAAAAAGACCAAAATTTCTGAATAATAACTCTTCAGCTCTCTGTATCTACAAGTCCCACATATGGATTCAACCAACCACAGATTGAAAATATTTAAGGAAAATTTTACATCTGTACCAAACATACAAGACTTTTTCTGGTCATTATTTCCTAAATAATACAGTATAACAACTGTTGTCATGGTATTTTTTGTGTCATTTTATATGAGGAAAGTAGCTGAAAACTTTTATTGTCCACAAGGAGTTTTGGACCAATCTTTTGAAGATGCCTAGGGTCCACTTTACATTTCTTATATTAACTGAAATTTGGATATCGCTCCCAAATTTAGAGAAGTTGAGAAACATACCAAAAAGGAGAATCTCCCATTTTGATAGTAACTATTAAAGGGAGATAATGTTGCTATGAAAAAATCCGCATGTATTAACTACTTTGAAAATAATAGAATTTTTTCTTATGACACAAATCAAGATACATTGTGTTCATAAACTGTTAAAAGGCAACTCCTTTTTACAACTACTTAAAAATAATAAAAATTAAAAAAATTCTTTCAATTTATAGTAAATATAAATGTGCAAATACATGGTTTTATTTCTTTTATATATCCTGTGCTTCTATTTAAATTTTTAGTTACCCTAAGATATATACCCAAAAAGATACATGAATATCCCTCTGAGTTGCGTGCCAGTGTCTCTGACTATATCCTACCCTAGTCATCAGGCTCTGGTCTGAGGATTGAGATTAAATGCCAGCCCGGGCAGACAAATCCCTAAGACTATTACCTTGAATTAACAAAAGCTGCAATGGCAGTATAGCTCAATTGGTGTAGTGCCAATTTTGAGTGATAAAGTCAGGTGAAGGTCTGAGGCAAGCCCCATTGCCAGCACATATACACAAAAGGCTCTTTGGTAAAAGGCTATAAGTAGTCTATGTTTTTAGAGGTATTTGAGAATAGGAGATGGAGAACAGCTAGCTATTCAGTGCATCTTTAAAGTAAGTAAATATATCTTATGCTAACACTCCACATAACTTTAAATTCTGTTAATATTTAAAGTCTTTAAAAATTATCTTTTGACTCTTGTCTTGTTAATGTCTTGCAAAGATTTATCTGTTAATGATTTCAAAGAACCAACTTTTATTTTGTTAACTTTTTTCTGTTGACTTCATCTCTCCTACTTCATTTGCGTCTGTTCTACAACATTTTCAATTAATTTGCAATTAATCCCCTTTCTTATCTCTTGTGTACATTCAGATCATTTATTTCTTTCCTAATAAAAGCACTTAAAAGATACAAGTTTTCTCTGGGCATCAGTGGCTCATTCCTGTAATCCTAGCTACTCAGGAGACTGAGATCTCAGGATTGTGGTTCAAAGCCAGCCCTGGCAGGAAAGTCCTGAGACTCTATCTCCGATAAACCACTTACAAAACCAGAAGTGGCACTGTGGCTCAAGTGGTAGAGTGCTAACCTTGAGCTGAAATGCTGAGGGACAGCACCCAGGCCCAGAGTTCAAATCTCATGACCTACCAAAAAGAAAAAAGTTACAAGTTTTCTTCTAACCCTTATTTTGGCTCTAGACTACACATTTTAAAAAATGTTATAAAGAATACTGTACAGAGGGTTACAGTTACATGAGTAAGGTAATGAGTACATTTCCTATTGAGCATTGTTACCCCCTCCTTTGTTTTTTTCTCTTATTATCCCTTCCCTTCCCACCTCCCCAACTCCTCCCTCCCCCCTATACTACACATTTTTAAACATGGCTTTTTTTCTCTATTTAATTACTTTCTAACTCCTCTTGTGATATCTTTGGCCTATTATTTATTTTGAAGTTGGTATTTTAAAGAAAAATAAAATATTGTGAGAATTTTCTAAATACTTAGTTGATTTCTAGTTGTATATTTTGTGGTCCTAAATATACAATAAATAACTTCAATCCATTGAAATTATCTTAATAATTATTTTATTCATTAACATGTGTATTTTTAGCAAGAGTTTTATAGATAGTTGAAAAAGAATGTATCTTATTTTACTTTTAATTAATATTAATTAAATTATTTTGTTATATAATTAATACTATATTTCATTATAGTATTTTCTAAATGTCATTAAGATGAGAATGATTGCTGTTTAAATCTTTTCTGATTAAAAAATCTATTTGTCAATTATAGAGAAGAGTACTCTAATTCTTGTGTTTTTTGTTTTTGCTTTTAGTCCCGTCAAGTTTTATGTTGTTTTTCTTTTTTGGTACTCGTCCTGAGACTTGAACTCAGGACAAGGGCACTCTCCCTTAGCTTTTTCACTCAAGGCTGGCACTTGAGCCATACTCCCACTGGATACTGTGTACCCTTCACTAATTGATCCCCATCTCTTAAGAATTAACATGCCCATGTTTTTCTTATCTCAGTGCTTTCACAGTATACTTTTCATCCTTTTATGTTCATTCTGTCTTTAATATCTTTATGTTCAAGATATGTCTATTATGGACAGCATTTTGTACTGTCTTTATCTTTTATTGAAATAAAATGTACAATTAATGTTTATACTTCCATTTCCATATATATAAAAAGAGATTATTGATACTGGGTTTAGGTTACCATTTTGCTATATGTCTTCAATTGCTTTATCTGTTTTTGATGCCTCTATTTTATTTGCCTACCATAGTCAAAAAATTATTTTTTGGTCGTGTGGCCTGAACTCAGGGCCTGGGCTCTCTGACCTCTTTTGCTCAAGGTTAGCACTGTACCACTTTAAGCTGTACCACAGATCCACTTCTGGTTTTCTGGTTGTTAATTGAAGATAAGAGTTTCATTGACTTTTCTGCATGAGCTGGCTTTGAACTGCCATCCTCAGATCTCAACCTCCTAAGTAACTAGGACTGTAGGCTGGAGCCACTTAGCACCCACCCGGCTTAGTCATTTATTTTTGTTCTTATATTTGCTATTTGGCATTATTTCTTTTTAGATAATATTTCTTATAATATCTTCTAGGTATTGTAAAACTTACATTATATTTTGCACCTTTTATATGAAAGTTACTTAAGTTGTAATATTTATAATTTCATGAGAAGTTTGAAAACTTCACAGCTGTCTAATTCCGTTCATATATACCCAATGTCTTTGCTGTTATCACACATTATACTTTTAAAGGCATTTTTAAAGGATTAAAAAAATACTTTATATTGACCATTTTTACTTTTTTTCCTGTTTTCTGTTCCTTTTCTGGAAACATTAATTTATTCCAGCACCATTTGTTGAAGAGACTTTACCTGTTCCATTGTTTTGGTTTGACTTCTTTGTCTAATGATAATTTGACAAAGAAGTGATAATATATTTGTGGATTTGGCTTTTGTTTTGCTATTAAGACAATTGAATCTTCATATAGATATTTTATTTTTCAGTTTTACAGTTCCCATGTTACAGATCTTATCTGATAATCCCAATATCTGGCTAATATATAGCTCTGCTTCTGTTTTATCACTTTAATTATAGATTACATTTTCCTACTTTGTATGTGTCTCATTTTATAATTGAATACTTGGTATTTTATATAAAATTATACCAGAGTAATTTAGACACTCTTTCTCTTTCTGGGTACTACTTGAAGAGCTTATCTCTCCTCTGGAATGAAGAGTCTAGATGATTTGTGCTTTAATTAATACCAGATTATCTAAAGTTTCAGGTATCCTTCCTCTTAGCAGAATTTTCAGATGCCTGAGACAAGACTATAGGCTATCTCATAGTTTCTTTTTTTCTGCTATTTCTTTTTTGTTGTTATTTATTCATTTATTTTTTTATTGTGAGAATACCATACAGAGGAGTTACAATTACATGGGCAAGATAATGAGTACATTTCTTCTTATCAAGCATTGTTGCCTCCTCTTTGTTTCCCCTTCCCATACTCCCCTCTCCTCCCCCCACCCGATCCCCCCCCCACTAAAGTTGTGAAGTTAGTTTTTCAACATAACAACTTGTACAACAACTTGTACATCTCATTGTTGCAATGGGTCTACCTGTATCCCTAGTTAAATGATTTGTTTTTGCCCTTCCCCTCGACAAATTATACCAACATCAAATACAGTGAAAGCAAGGGTTATACCGTGGGGGAGGAACATACAAAGCAACATAGAAATCATCTTATAAATATGTTAGAAACACTTGCATGAAAGAAAAACAAACACTTGAATACTTACCTTGGGGTTCATTCCCCTAACATCAACTTATCTGACCTTTTCTGCTTAACTCAGACATATACTAGTTAAGGGAAACCATGGGACCTATGTTTCTTTGGACCTGGCTTACTTCACTTAATATAATTTTTTCCAAGCCTTTCCATTTCCTAACAAATGGGGCAATGTCATTCTTTCTGATGGAGGCATAGAATTCCATTGTGTATATATATCACATTCTCTTGATCCATTCATCTACTGAGGGGCATCTGAGTTGGTTCCATATCTTAACTATGGTAAATAACGCTGCAGTAAACATAGATGTGCTGGTAGCTTTAGTATGGTCTTGTTTGTGATCATTTGGGTAAATGCCCAAAAGTGGGATTGCTGGGTCATAGGGGAGCTCTATGTGGAGTCTTTTGAGGAACCTCCATACTGCTTTCCAAAGTGGTTGAACAAGTTTACACTCCCACCAATAATGTAGTAAGGTTCCCTTCTGTTCATAGTTTCTTATCTTAGCTTGACACCTACTCCCGTTCCTGTGTTATCATGTACTCAGCTAATCACATCAATTAGAATGAATTGATGAGGACTAGCTCTGTGTTGGGACTTCTTAATTCTCATAACCATAAACTTTTGAATTGGTTTCTTTTTAAGCAAATCCAATCCTGTCTGTGTTTTAACTTTGTACACTATACTGTCTGTGGCCATTCTTTCAACATACAGTCCTGGCTTGTTTCTTGATATTTACCCAGATGAATTGAAAACTTAAGTGTTTACATAAAAACGTGATCATAGTCTGATCATAGCAGCTTCATTCATGATTCTAAAATATGTGAATATAAGCAAAATATCCTTAATTAGTAAATAAATAAATTGTGGTACATAAAGACAATATAATATTTAGTGAGAAGAAATGAGCTATTATACTATTAAAAGACATGGAAGATGTGAAATTGCTAAGTGAAAGAGACCTGTCTACAAATGCTTTCTTCTGCAAAGTCCCAACTGTATGACATTCTAGGAAAGGCAAAACCAGAGACCATAAAAGGTTAAGGCTAAAGAGAAGGGAAGATTGATTAGGGTAGCTTTTTTAGGTCATTGGAGTTACTCTTGATTCTACAAATGATGTGTACATGCTATACATATATACAAATATAAAGTATAAAGCCTAATGAGAATGAGACTGTGAACTTTAGATGATAATGATGTGTCAGTGTGAGTTCATTGATGGTAACAAATATACTATTATAGTATGAGAATGCTGATGCTGAGTTGAGATTGTAGAGAAGGGGCAGTATATGGGACCTTTACATACATTCCTCTCAATTTTGCCATGAACCTAAAATAATAATAATAATAATAAAATAATAATGTTTTAATGTCACCTGAAAGATGCACCAAACAGATTTTTTAATAGAAAATATTTTACAAATGTGTGACAATTCTAAGACCTGAGTTCTAAATTTAAAAACTTAAAAACAAGAGGAAGAAGATAGTTAATAGAAAAAATGGACAGAAGGAATATAATTGGACCAAAACAAGAGAAACAAAATGCATAAACAGTTACCACATTTAAACTTGTTAAGTTGCAGGTGTCAGCATGTAGTGATATCAAGAAACTAATGAAATGAAACACATTTTTAGAGGGTACTTCAGCACTTGTTTATAAAAATATCTTTGATATAGAGTAAAAAAGCTAGAAGTATAGCTCAAATGGTAGAGTGACAGCCGTGAGTGAAAAGTAAGAACTTGAGGCCCAGAGTTCAAGCCTTAGTACCAGCACCAGGTGTCTGTGTATAGATACGCATGCATGCACGTATGTATGTGTGTGTATGCATGCATATATGTATGGAAGTAGTTAATAGATGAGTATAACCGGGCAATTTCCTTTTCTATCAATAGCTTTGTTTATTTTTTGTCTGCTTCAGCAAACAGTGGTGAAATTGAGTTAGTTGGTCTAAATATATTTGACCTATTCTTAGTTGTACCAGTTGCCACTTGCCAACAGATTTTTCAAATGAGTAACTAGCTTAATTGTATTAAAGAAGATCATTTTGTGTTCAAAAGTATTCATCATCTGTGCTGTTTCTCATTTGTCTGTTTATCTTGGAGCTGCCCTTTAATCTTTGCTACCTGCCATTTTATGTAGTGGTTGTAGGTATGTGGTACATGAAGTAGTCTGACCTCCCTTTCTCTATATGTGTTCCAGCGTGTATGTGGGAAGCTTGGGAGCTATATGTAAATTATGCTCATTCAGATGATTTTCCCTAAATATGTAAAGAATGATAAAGGTATACTAAATATATATTTATAATTCTAGTAAATTATTTAACATTTACAACCTGTGCTGTAGAATATAGTTGCATGGAATTGAGTAAAGTAGTCTTAAAGATTGTTTTGTTCTGTTGTCTCTCTTTTGTTGGTCCTTTTTCTTATTTTAAGTATTTATGCCCTTTTATTTTCTTGACTTGAGTGATCTGGATTACTTAAAATGGAAATAAAAATCAGGTGATTTTCTGAGAAAATATGATTCGATAAATCTGACTAGAAGAAATAAACCTATCTTTCATCTGAGAAATAATATCTTAGAGAAAACCCTAGGGAATTGTTAATTCTACTAAACTTTTGAAATGTACTATTAAAATATAACTTGAACTTATAGAGCATAGACAAAGACAAGACTTTTAAGTTATTTTAACATTGATCATACTGCCTTATAAACATAGCACTAGCATAACAATACTCATTTGTATTGCTTCAGATTGTCAATATAGAAGTTACGAATAAGTAATTTTATCTCTCAGCTTCAAGGCCAATTATGCTTAGAGGTAAAATGCTAAAAATATTGCCTACCTTAAAGAAGACAAGAAGATCCACTATTAGTGCTCTTTCATTAAATGGTAATATGAAATTCAATAAATGTTACATTGTCAGAATCAGAATTGAGTCATAGATCAACCAGATATTTGCAGTCTACCACAAAAATTATCTCTTAAACATAAAGAGCCTTCTACAAATAAGTAAAAAGAATGATTAATATAGTAGAAAAATGAGTAAAGAACATGTTGTTCACAAAAAGAAATACAGTATAAGGAAGTAGTTTGTGTCGAGAAATGATAATTGAAAGTATACTTATCGAAACTATATTTTCATCTGTCAGCAGTAAAAGCCTAAGCATCTCCTCACCATTTTTTATGTTACTGGGAAGGTAAAGTAATGCAGTCTCTGTGAATGATAATTTTACCAAAATCTGTCAATTAACCACATACAGACTTTTCAGTCTGGCAGATTCTCTTAGAAGAGTATCTTTCAAAACATATAAGATTAGTCCTTACAGTGTTGTTTCTTAAAGAAAAAGATTAAAAGCCTGAGTATTTATCATAATGGAATTATAATGTACCCTGATGTTTTGTTAAGCTACAATTGGATGATAGACCAGCAGGTAATAATGGGAACACAAACAGGTTCTAAGAGAAGTAGTACCAATACTTTTGCTTATGTGGCTCCTACAATGATTTTGGAATGATACATAAAGAGCTGTCAATAATGGATGGATTTCTTTGGGATGGGGAATTGGATGGTGAAAAGCCAAGACTGTTCATACACCTTTTTATGGGGAAGCTTCCAAAATTAAACATAAAATAAAATAGTATCCTATTTGAATTCTTGGAATTTAAATTATTTGTGTTTTATTGTTGAATTGCATCCAGCTATGAACATTTTATGATTACTTAATTAGAAATTCAGAAAATTGTTCAGTGTCTAGTTTCAAGTTTTCTCCCTTTGTTTTAGGCTCTCCAGCTGAACTGTCTCCTACTACCCTATCTCCTGTTAATCATAGCCTTGGTAAGTTCAAGACTACTGTTTTCACAGTGCCTACTTAAGGAAAAGTCCACTCTAAAAGTTATTTTTCATATGTATGAGAAAACAATACCAGTGAATAAGCAAAAATAGGCAAAAGGTTTAAATCATTGCTTTTAAAAAGGCAGTTCAAATATTATACTAAAAGTTTTCTACTGACACCTGTAAGTAGGAAACACAATCGTTCTATTCATTGAATATATGTTCTTTATGAAAATATTCCTAATATGGAAATATTTTTATTGGTATATTTAATGTCTTCCTGTAACAGTGTAAGAGGTGTGTGTGTGTGTGTGTGTGCGCGCGCACACGCGTGTGTGAGTGCTCATATATGTATATACATGTATATATATATATATATATATATATAGCGTACAAATACATAAATGTATGATAGAAGAGAGAATTTGGATGAGCGAATGTGTGTGTGTGTGTTTATGTATATTAACTTGTGTCATTTATTTTTAACCTTATTTTACTTGGAGTTCTATAATTTCTCCTCATCTTTTGTATGCTTGGAACTCCATAAAATAGAAAAGTTTCAGTTTTTTTCTTTTCTTGATATTCTTCATAATTTTAGTTAAAGGTACAGAATTAAAATATATTTGGTTCTTATTTTCCCATGAAGTAAGCTTATATATGCAGGAATTTATTTTCTACTTTTTTTAATAACTAGAATAACTTACCAAGTCAAAATAGACAAATGGCAAAGGTCATCTTTTATATGCTTTTTATCTTAGACTTACTATCTTTGTTCCAGCTTTATATTTTATCCTACCAAAATTAACCTCCATTAT
This sequence comes from Dipodomys ordii, assembly GCF_000151885.1. Taxonomy (NCBI): domain Eukaryota; kingdom Metazoa; phylum Chordata; class Mammalia; order Rodentia; family Heteromyidae; genus Dipodomys; species Dipodomys ordii. The sequence continues at coordinate 584,709 of NW_012267259.1, read as the reverse complement.
GTATTTTTAAAATGTACTCGGTATGGCAAGTTGACTTACGACCTATGGTTTTATATTTGGGCAAGAACTTGATTAAAACTACTGATAATCCAGTATAAAATGACACTTCATGAGATGGGGGAAATTTAAAAATATACTATGTGTGGAAACTGAGAGAGTTCCATCTACTTCCTGAACTGATGCCCATGTCTTCTGGAATAGAACATATGAAGACGATACTATTCTATTTTTGTCTTAAATTGTTCACACATCTCTCTTTTACTTGTTTTCTTTTCCAGATTTGCAGCCAGTTACCTATTCAGAACCTGCATTTTGGTGTTCAATAGCCTATTATGAATTAAACCAGAGGGTTGGAGAGACTTTCCATGCATCACAGCCCTCACTCACTGTAGATGGCTTTACAGATCCATCAAATTCAGAGAGGTTCTGCTTAGGTTTACTTTCCAACGTTAATCGAAATGCTACAGTAGAAATGACAAGAAGACATATAGGTACGTTTTCTTTTCCTGGTGTGAAAAACCAGTACGGTATACTTATTTTGTGGGCTTGTTTATAAAATACTGAACCTTCCATTGTTTAAATGCTATTGTAGTTAAGTATATAGGCTTTACTGCCTTTGATAAATCCTGGAGATTCTTCAGTCTTCAAGAACTTTGCTTTGACTTAACATTTATTTGGCACACTTCATAGTGAGAATTCCTTCAATAAATATATATTCAAGTAAATTTATATTAAATCAAACCTGATCTCAAATAATGTGAGAATACCGTTCAGAGGGGCTCAGAATAATGAGGGTTATGGATCGCTGGAATTCCTAGAACCTGTCAGCAAGTTGATGAGGTCAGAATGTTTACCTAATGATATCAAGATACTACTTGCCATTTTTACTCCTGATTTTCTTCCAAGTGGTCAGTGAATATTTAGGTTAAATGTGCTACTGATATATAAATTCAAAAGAATTTTTATTTGGGGGGGTCCGGTAGTGGGGCCTGAACTCTGGGCCTGGGCGCTGTCCCTCAGCTCTTCAGCTCAAGGCTAGCGCTCTACCACTTGAGCCACAGCACCACTTCCAGCTTTTTTCTTTTTGCTTACGTGGTGCTGAGGAATTGAACCCAGGGCCTCATGCATGCAAGGCAAATGCTCTACCACTGAGCCACCTTCCCAGCCCCTCAAAAGAACTTTGAAGTAAAGAACTTTGGAAGTGACTGGACTATTGTCACTTCTTGTTATGCTGGGAATGAGTTATTTTTCATAAATATTGTTTATATTAATAAATGGCAGGTTTATTGAATTTGTTATAAGTTTCTCTAAATATAATCCACATATGGCAAAATCCTTTGGGATGGATATGTAGTATTTTTTAAACAATGAGGTAAAAAATTTGACTCTCTTAATAATTGAACATCATTCTGAGCACCAAGTTTGCTTCTGTTAAGCATTTGCCATTATGTTCTGTAAGAAATAATACCTACCAAGGAATGATTTGTATAATGCTGCTTAAAAAAGAGTAATTTTGATACTGTAAAATGTATACTTAGTTGTATTTGTGTAGAATTCCCAAATCTTGGTTGATACCTAAATTTGAATCATCTTACTAAAGTACCCAGGTGTCACTGCAGGTAAAGAAGGCCTCTGACTGTCCCACTACTTTACCCACGTAGTATTTTCTTTTCTCCTTACTTTGCATGTAACGAGGATTGAGGACCTTTCATGCTAGACAAATGCTCTACCACTTGAGCCACACCTCAGCTCAGTTATTTTCTCTTTTGTATTTTAACTGGGGTTTTGCATAAAAAAAAATCAGCAGATATCCTCTGTCCTCACTTTAACAATGTTTCAGGTAGCAGGAATTTTAGATTGCCTTTATACTTTTGGTTTCTTGTTTATCATGTGATTTTGATCAGAAAATAGAACCTGAAGAATCTGTTTTTTCTTTTGTATTTTCATGATATCTGGTTGATTGTTGTATAAATATTAAGATTTAAGAGAAAAGAGTATCAGGCTCTGCATTTATCTGTAAATCTGGCTTGTTGGTTGTCTTCTTTCACTGCAAAAAGATAAGCTCCTTTTCTTAAGGTCAGGTTACAGCTGAAAACATCTTAACCCATCTGAAAAATTCTCTTGACAGAGAAGGTACTGAGACACCAGGATAACTCTTACATTCTGTCATAAAACAATTCTTTTGCATCTTTTGATTTGTCAGATTCTGAAAGGAATACTAAGATACCTCATTCCATTTTTTTTTCTTGCTTAATTTTGCTTATAGATCTAGAGATTCGGTTGCCTCTGTGATACATAGCCTCTTGATATTTTTTTTGTAACCTTCATGTAATCTTTAAGGAATTCTGCCTCAGTGAAAATACACTTGTTCAAACATAGTCATTCTCTCAAAATTAGCTCAGTTTTTAAAGTTTTTAAATACAATTTGTTTGAAATGTTCCCATTGTCAATGTACTTTTTTACAGTTTAAAATTCTTTAGCATATATTACTTTTAAAGCCTGGCTGTGTAAAAAGTCACAGAAATACTTAACAGATCATTTTAGAATCTCTCTTAAGATTTCCATAGTCACACTGAAATAATAAATGTTCTAAGACTAACATAGTATTATTTCATTTTAGGAAGAGGAGTGCGCTTATATTACATAGGTGGGGAAGTTTTTGCTGAGTGCCTAAGTGATAGTGCAATCTTTGTGCAAAGCCCCAATTGCAATCAGAGATACGGCTGGCACCCTGCAACAGTGTGTAAAATTCCACCAGGTATGGACTCAACAGTATAAATATCACATCAACTTACTTAGCTGTTCTAGTTGCTAATAATTTTAGGAACCAGGAGATGATTTGCATGCTCATATTGTAAATAAAACGTATTTTCCTTTTAAATTGTTTCTTAATAATGATGCTGTTCACACACAGTTTCATTTATTATTTTTTTTCCTAGGTTGTAACCTGAAGATCTTTAATAACCAGGAATTTGCTGCTCTTCTGGCTCAGTCTGTTAATCAGGGTTTTGAAGCTGTATATCAGTTAACTAGAATGTGCACCATAAGAATGAGTTTTGTAAAAGGTTGGGGAGCAGAATACAGGTATGAAATATATATTCAGTTCATTAGTTTACAGTATAATTATTTGTATTCTATTCTTCTAGCGTTCATTTATAATCTCTTTTCATTGAAGATCTGGAGTTAGCTGATCTCTATGTATAATAATAAAGGAAAAGTTGGAGACCTGAATTCAAAACTGTTGCAAATTCCAGTGCTGGCATTATAGATGATATGATTCAAGCATGTAGGCATACATTTTAACATAATACCAGTATATTTAAAGGGTTATGTTAGTTTACAGAAGGACATTTTTTTTCACTTAGAACTCAGAGAAGGCTTCTTTGTAGTGATGAGGCATCGACTACTTTTTAAAAGATGTAAAGGATTTTATAGGTAGGAATGGATAGGGTGAAAAGTTGTAATCCTGACAGTTAAACCGCAGCTTTGTTTAGAGAATAAAAATGGAAAAAACTAAGATTGGACAAACATGATGAAAGGCCATTTGAGCAAATAACCTCCTTATTTGTGGTCTCATCTTGTATTCATTACCCAAAGTCAAGTGAGCTTCACACTGTGGCTCTTGTAGTACTGTATGTACAGGTATAATAGAAAAAATTTCAGACATAGAAATTTAAATATCAGCACTTGGAAGTTAACTTGAGCATTTTCATAATCTGAAAGATATAGTGGGGTACTTACATCATCTGCTACAGAACACATTTTTAGAAATACTGTTTCAAATTATATTAGGCACATATCATTCATTTGGAAATGAAGAGCTGATAACAGACTTATGTTTGGAAGGTTGTCATGTTGAAGATGCAGAAGCACCATTATTGACTTGTCTGTGTAACAAATAACTCAGACAAGTTCATGAGAGGGACAGGATGTCAGAAAACTTGGTAATTCCCAAGGAGTTGTCAGTTTGTTGAAGTACTAGGGGTATTTTGTTGGTTTGTTTGTTTTTAATCAAAAGACTGAGTGATATTGCTAAAGAAGATGTTTATTCTTTAGCTCTATTAGGGGAAGTTCAACTCTCAAGTCTTCTGTGGTAAAAATTTAGCTTGGGTCAAAATTCAATATGATTTTGATATACTCTAAATTTGAACCCTGTTCCATTTAAACTCTGTTTGATACTAAGTATCTTATTAATTTATGGCTGGTTGAGTAGGGTGACTATTTCTCACTTTACTTGCAATAGTACTTCCTGTGTACTTCTCTTAGCCTGATAGAGCTTACATTTTCCCTCAGAAATGTCCCATTTTAAGTAATGGTTAAGTAACAATGTCAATAAACTACTCTTAATTTAAGAGGAAAAGAATGTGTTTTAAATTTCTTAAAACAGTTCATTGGAGTATTTTGATTTTGAAGATGAGCCATTTTTCAAAATAATAACCCAGATGTACAAAATTAAGAATTGTTCAAATGATATAACATTTTGTTACATACAGTTTGCTAACTTTTTTTCCCTTGTATTTATTCAAACAGAAGACAGACAGTAACAAGTACTCCTTGCTGGATTGAACTTCATCTGAATGGACCTCTACAGTGGTTGGACAAAGTATTAACTCAGATGGGATCTCCTTCAGTGCGTTGCTCGAGCATGTCGTAAAGCTTCATCATCAATCAAGTTCCATCAAAAGACTTAATGTAACAACTCTTCTGTCATAGTATTTGTGTTTGGTCCCCATGGACTCTTTGCTATCCAAAAAATCCAGAGAGAAAACAGCACTTGAGGTCTCATCAATTAAAGCACCTTGTGGAATCCTTTCCTATGTTTGAATATTAGATGGGAAAATTAGTGTCTAGAAATGCCCTCCCAAAAAGGGGAAAAAGAAGATTTAAAGACTAAGGATATCTTGTTGGGCCTAAGACTGAGTGTCCCAAAGGTTTATAATACAGTAGTAGTTATGTGTACAGGTAATCATGACCCAGTATCGCAGTATTGTGCTGTTTATATACATTTTTTTAGTTTGCTTAAATGAGGGGTGTGTGTGTGTGTGTGTGTGTGTATGTGTGTGTGTGTGTGTTTGTATGTGTGTGTGTGTATGTGTGTGTATGCGTGTGCTGCTTCTTGACCTTAGGCAAGCCTTTATAAAGTTACAGTACCTACTCTGTTATTCTCACTTATCCGTTATTTTTGTCTTTTTTAATATATAATATATATATCAAGATTTTCAAATTATCATTTAGAAGCAGATTTTCCTTGTAGAAAAACTAATTTTTCTGCCTTTTACCAAAAAATAAACTCTTGGGGGGAAGAAAAGTGGATTAACTTTTGAAATCCTTGACCTTAATGTGTTCAGTAGGGCTTAACATTCGTTCTTTCTGTGTTTGTTTATTTACTGGTAAATCTTACTATAGAGATACCTTGCTGACAACTTTTCCCAAGCCTCTTTTCTTCATCCCACTTTTGTTCTGATACCAAAACAGTGCAGCGTGACTTCATCATCAGTAATAGTTGCGCTAATAGCCCCTGGCACCAGTTAACTCTGGGACCAGTAAAAGTTCGTATGGACTAAGTCCCCTTGACTTGCAACCAGATAATAACTGACTTGTATAGCCTATCAGTCTACTGATTTAACCTTCCACTTCATAAAAAATACACAAGTGACAGTGTAATTGTTTTCAGGGATATGCTAGAATTACTTCAGTATATTTATCCTTTTTAAAAAGCCAATCTAGTAATAAAGTACCCTTTTTTAAAAGGTATTTAAAAATATTTCAGTAGTAGACCTGCTCTCTGATTTGAGGAGCTTCATTTGACTCAGTTACCAGGTTGTATTACGAAATGGACCTTTTATAATGTAATTCCATAAAAATCCCTAGAAAAGTTATGCTGAGGTATGATCAGCAGATAAGGGCCATCTGTTTTTAAAGTATGTTGTATTCAGTTTATAAATAGGATGCTGTTTTGCATAATTAAGAATTTAGAATTTTAAAAACGGGGAGAAAAGCAAGTAAGTTTTTTTTTTAGCATTTACTTCCCTGCAGTCTGACCTGTTCCTAACTCTTCTAGGTATGAGGTTGGCTTCATGCACTGCAGTGAGAAGATTCCAGCAGCTCTGTTGATAGACCAGTGTTGCAAATAATTATGTCTAATGTTGACTCATGACAGTGTAAACATTTCTTCTTGTTTACATCTCAGTAGAATAACCACTCCTGATCTTGTTTTCGTGAATTTTCATACTTTTGGAGATAGATACTTTTGGTACTTGTTCTTTGAAACCATATTTACCTGTATGTACAGGTTTCATTTTTGATACTTTTTTTTCAGCATTTGGTTGTTTCCTATTGTATACTTTTCCATTTTCATATATTTGTGTGTATATGTATGTGTTCATGTGAATTTGGTATAGTAATTTTTTATTCATTCAATGAATATTTATTGTTCACCTGTTTTGTGCTGGGAACTTTCTTAGCCTTTAGAAGAAGGTGAACAAGACAGCTCAGCTCCTGCCTTTGCTAAGACAACATTGATCAAACCTGTAATCGTCTTATGTGTCTATGAAGGAGATAAACAGGGTTCTGTCTAGAGACTAGCAGCTAACATGATGCTTCAGGTAGGACATTGAGAAGGCCTCTGAGGAAGTGATGCTTGAGCTAACACCTGGTCTAGAAGGAGCAAGCCATGTGAAGAGCCAAGGGAGATTAGCACTCCTGGTGAAGGGGACAGCATCAAACACAAAGGCTCATGCTAAAAGTAATTCACTATTAAGTGGTCATGCTTTATACAGAAACCTCTACACAAAACCAAACTTGAAGATCAGAATAGTGCTACAGTTTATTATGTTGAAGGTGGCCTTATTTTGTGATACGCTGTTTCATGTCATTCTTATTAATAAATTCTCTGCCTGAAACCTTTGCTAGAAAAATTTCCTATTTGCACCAGGCCAATACCACTTAATTAAAAAACCCTTTCTTGCGCAAATTTTCACCAACTTGTGACCTGCTGCTTACTTCCAGACTTCTTGTTTCTCACTGATTGTTACTTCCATTGACAGTGTGTGAGTTATTTCCCAGGTATTACCACCTTCAAGCCTGCTGGCCATCTCAGTGGAGGATCTGTCCTTCATTGGAAGTTTTGATGTACTTGAGAACTTGTACTGATATTGAAAACACCTGTTGTATTGAGCAGTTGATTTCATCATAGTGGTGATTATGTTTGTGTGAATATGTTTAATGATCATATTTGCTCTTTTAATGAGATACTGGTTTTTGTATTATATTTTTTCTACTGTGGCCTAATTTTTGTTGTTTTTTCCCCCCTTTCTTTTTCTAGGAATAGTTTTTATTCCCAATGATAGTGTCTCCTCTCTGTTGATTTTTGTCTTGATTGAAGTTAGCAACATGATTTGGGATTTACCCTTCATAGCCCTGTGATGTCCTTCATGTAGTACCCCAGAACTGAGTGGCCATGCTGGTGTACCATTTCTAAGGTGATTTAGGCGGTATCTTCCCAATGGCTCCACAGAGGCACTATGGAGCTGGCCTAGTAGGACTTGGTAGCTGGTGGAGTTCCACATAACATTTCTTCTGAAAAAAGTTTTATTGCCTTTTAAAAATGTTTTGTAAATTCTTTAGAATTAGAGTAGAAACATCTAACAGGATTTAGTGCCAGTCTTTTGTGCTAATTTCACCATATTAAAGTTTTCTTGATAAGATCTGATTTACACTGACTATACACTATGGGTACACATTCACTCAACCAGTGGACACAATGATGCCTGTTGTCTACTATGGCCCTCAAGCGTATCTTAGTCCTGTGAGCATATACTCTGCCCTCAGGACATGTTGCCCAATTTTTCTGGAAAGCTAAATCTTCTAATTCTACCCTAGTACTTTGTATTCTGAGTATATTTGCAGCTTATTTAATATCTAGTTGTATTTTTTACTTTAAACCATATGCAGTTTGTTTCATTCATCTGCCTTATAAACATTGTCAGATTTTTCCTTTTGTTAAAATTATTTTAATTTACTTGATTTGTGCCTTTGTTGGTTTCATCAAGACTAAGACTTTGAAGATGCAGAAAATCAGTCTAGTCTCTTGCTAGTTGAAACAAATAAAAGAAAGTATATGCCCAGTTGGTTTCTCTACCTCTTCTAAAAGCTGCCCATATATACCCTTAAAATCTATCCTTTTTAAATTTACAAAATACTTGCAGCAATTATTCTTTATTAGGGCCCCTCTTAGTTTGGATTGGGATGTTGATAGTGGGATTTAAAGCAACACAAGACGATCTTCACTGTACTGAAAAATCTGTCTTTATATATGGTCTTTGCTTTAAAAACAGAACATTCTTATTTCCCCATTTGCCCCTACACCATGCCATCTTCACAAGTATCTATCTCTATCTGGACATGAGCAACCAGGGATCTTTTTTATTACTCTGATCTAAGGCATTGATGTTTAGATGCCCATTGTCTTTCATGTGCTTTACTTAGATGAAATTTTTTTTTATATTCCTCAACAGAATTTTTTGCTCCTTCCCTCTGACAACATGTATCCAAGTGGTACTTGCTGATTTCACTTTCCCCTGCCAGCCATATTTTATATGTGTACATCAAAATGTTTTTTTTCCCCTCAGAACTTGACTGTTTAAAGGAAGATTTTTTTTTTTGTATGCCAAGTCCTCATTTCTTTACCAGGAAGGTCAATACTCAGATTTCACTTACCCCTTAAAAATAGCTCAAAATTCTACCTGGTTAACTGTCTTTGTGACTAGCAAGTAGCAAACTAACAGACTTTTAGTTACCTTTATAATGGACTTTGCTGATATTTAAAGCCAGTGTTAGCCCTTATCCCACCCTGGGGCTTACTTGATTTTTGTATTTAGTACAAATATCATGGTAATGAATATGGTCTCCAACCAGTCAGAATCCTACTATTGAGTTCCTTTTCTACCCTTGCAAGTTTTTGTGAGTATTTTGTTCTTTCAGGCAATCTCTCTTGGAATGGAATTCCTGTGTTTTGCACCTCACAGCTAGGAAATTGAACTATATTAGGTAGTCTCATTGATAGCCTTAATGATAAGAACTGAGCTCATACATGTGTTCATGTAGGAACGGTTTTTAACTTGCATATTACAGCTAACTTTATATGTAATAGAATTCACATTTTTTAGCGGGACAAAAACTGTATATGAGTTTATAATTACATATACATGCAGAAAAATGGACAGAAGGATCATTGTAACAGTCATGAATGATTCTGTTGTTTAAATCTCAGATCTTCCTAATTTGCTTTCAGATATTTTCCTTTCATCACAACCATCAGTGTAATTTTTTCTTTTAATTCTGCCAGTTTTAATTTGGCTATTCAGTTAGTTGACCATTTTTAGGCAGCTTGACAAGAATCCTAAGTTGATTTATCCACAACAGATAAAGCTCTTCTGTCTACTCCTTCTCCAAATTACTAAACATTTAATGGTTTCTGAATGTATTAACTTAGGGTTGATTATTGTTAGATTACTCCTCACTTTAGTTCCCCTCTCTTCTTCCTAAGGTTGCTTAAGATACTTGGGAAGTACCACCAGAAGCTAATGATAGCCTGAAAGAAGGTGGTTTCCACCTTGACTTTAGCTGTGCCCAACAGCATTGAGTTTCCCAAGGTTCCTTTGGTCCTCCCTGACTCACAGGGGACTTAACTAGAGTATTTTAAACTAAGGTGATGTCAGTATCAATTGGTTTGCTGCCACAGGAGGCTCAGAGTGGAATAAAAGTTTCACTACTGCCTGATACACATTATCTTTTGAGATACAGTATCTTACGATACAGGTGAGAGGGTTTGTAGTTTCACCTAGAGGAATTTGAGGTATTTATTTTTTAATTTCATTCTGCCTTCCTAATTTTTTTTTTAAATCTCTTGCCCAAAATTTCTAGTTTGCTCTTTTTGAATGGATGGTCTTTCTAATTAAAGACATTTATTGAAAAATAAAATCCATAATGTGTTCACTTAAGGATAAAGTGAACATTTAGAATTATAAAGATAGCTAAATCAGATATGTTTTTCCATTTCATAATCAACTCTTCTTCCTTTTCCCTGTGGCTTAAATTTTTTTGGCTATTTTACAGTGTTAGTCACTAGGTAACTTGCCATATTTCTAGTTCTATATTAAGTTCTGCCCTTTACAATGCTGTAGCATAAAGTTGGTTCTTAGCATTTGTCTGTGGAAATAGAAGCTTAGTAAAGTCTCTTTTTCCACTGAAAATTTCCTTTCCTCAGTAAGTCCATAAGAAAATAGATATGCCACTGTTATTAGTCACATTCTCAGATTGTTCAAGCTGAAAAGAATTGTGCAGAGAAAGGAGAGGGAACATTGCTGGTGAATATATGTCCTTACCTTAGGAAGATAGTCATTGTTGGTTTGTGTAACTGATATAAACAGGTTAAATCAGGAAAAAATAATTACCACATTATAGCGATTAGATTGTGTGCATGAATATTTAATTAAAAAGTATTTCTTAGCAAAATGCAGAACTCAGATTGGGTATTTCTTAGAGACCAGCTTTACCTCAGGCTTCAGTTTTGCTTTTATGACCCTGACTTTTGAAGCATAAATATTTGTGACTTCTTATTAGTGGTAGTGATGGTGTGACACTAAACATTTTATACAAGGGGATAAAACAAGAAAATTCGTAGAGATTAAGATGAAAGTAGTTCTTCAGTTGTTGAACTAGATCATAACATTGTAGGCAAAATAAAAATGTGCATATCAGAGTATTTTTGCCATTCTCCCCCAAGGTCAGCCCTTCTGGTAGAATACAGTGGAAAGTACCATGATTTGGGCTATTTGTAAATATCTCCAGTTGGCCATCTTTTTAACTATATAAAGCAAAGATGTTGGCAGTAGCTGGTGGGTTGTTTTGTTGTGTGTGTTTTTTTTAACCTTAAAAAGGATTATAGAAAGACATACAAAACTTGATTATTTGTCTAGCTCTGAAAAATCTCAAAGGTATAGAGTGAAATACTATGTGACTAGACAAAGCCAGGTGGACTTTTGGAAGATTATCTGCAAACAGGTTTCAGTAGTGGACTTTGTTGTTACTACCCACTAAATTTGCTTGGTTACTCACAATTTTTTTTTTAAGCTAACACCTTTAAGGTATTTCTGGACTTCCAGCCTTTTAGCAAGTTTGGAGGAACTAGCCGTCAGTTAGTGGGCTAAAAGAATTTGGGGGCTGATATCCTTAAAAACAGCCTTATGCTCTTGGACATTTCTGTCGATTATGAGGGAGGGTTGAGTGGTGTTCTTAGGATAGCCAACTATTCTGGCATGCTGGGGACTAAGGAATTTCCCTTGGGGCCAGAGCCAGGGAAGCCCTAGGTCCCTCCACCCCCATTAAGAATTGTCCCCCTTTGGTGTCCTCATGATTTACTCTCCCTGGTGTTGTCATAGTTGTTGGCTATGCTTGCTGCTCCATGGCTGTCAATATGTTAGATGCTGAGATAGCTTTTCTCTTACTACTATGGATAGGACTTGAGATTGTAACAGGCAGTGATCCAAAACACCTACATTGTAATGAGACTTCGCACTTAGCAACCTAGGAAATGGCACTGCATTTTTAATGAGAAAAGACAACTAGATAGCTAGGCTCTTCACAATCTGTAAGTGTATCAGGTGTGAAACTTCACAATAAACAAAAACAGTGTGGTTGTAGATTTCTCTCATAAGAGAAACATAGCTTTTAAGGTCCTGACCTCTATAAATATCCCAGTCTGTCCTGCTCAAAAGGACAGAATACAGTATTATATTTCTTTTTGGTGACTGTTGTATTGAAATGATCCCATGCACCAGCCAATCACAGGTGAAAGATTGTGTGTCCTGACACAGGCTGCACTGTTTGCTCTCAAGTCTTACGTCCTCCCATCCTGAAGGTGCTTACTAGCTAGAACACCAAGCTCAGGAGCCAAGGGTTTCCTAAGAAGGCATCGATGTTGTGATGCAACATGGTGGATGCAGACTGTTCTTATTCCCCACTGGTAGTCTTCAGGGGCTGCATCCTCTGCACTGTGATGATGTGTTCTTTGTAAGCCTTCTTCCTATAACAGTCAGAAGAATGATGTGGTTCCTTTTCTGTCAGTAAACAATGAGCTGAGGCTTTATTACAGCTGGTTTTCAAGTTAAACTTGTGAAATACTGATTTCCTTCCCCTGCCCACACCAAATATTTTAGTCTATTTAAAGTATTAAAAAAATAGTTCTACTTAAGAAAACATTGCATAAATGTCCTGTGATTTCTGGTCAATTTTATATATATATTTGTGTGCATCTGTATGTGCTTTCATTTTTTACCTTGTTTGCTCTCTACCTGTGTTAACAGTATTGTCACCATTGAAAGGTGAACAATTTTCCTAGCATTAAAAAAAAGCCATTTGAGTTGTTTACCATGTTATTATGGGACTGCTTCTTATTGTAATGGTTTGGGTTTACTGATCTTGTTTTTCAGAGGGGATTATATTTTTGTGTGTGTGTCCACTGCCTAAATTACATGGATACAAAACAAAAAGCCCTCAAGGCCTCATGTTCTCCCTGGGCTTTTTGCTTACCACTTGAGCCACCTACCACTTGAGCTATACCTTTAGTTCCAGCTTTTTTCCTGGCCCCCCCTCCTCCCCCACCTCCTGGGCTGCTTTCAAATCTCTATCCCCAGATCTCAGACTTGTGAGTAGCTAGGATTATAGATGTGAGCATCTGTGCCCAACTCTTGAATTCTTAATAGAAGGTAAGAATATTAAGCCAGTAACAGATCCAAGGGCAGTTCAGCCACAGAATAAGTATGCTTTCTAGGAAGTGACACTAGAGAATGTGTCTAAAGCTACATGCCCTTATTGGTGATTGAGTAGATGGGAATGTGAAAATAATTTGCTAAGTTTTTTTTTTTTTTGGTCAGTCATGGGGCCTGAACTCTGGGCCTTGGCACTGCCCCTTAGCTCTTCAGCTCAAGGCTAGTGCTCTACCACTTGAGCCACAGCACCATTTCCGTCTTTTTCTGCTTATGTGGTGCTGAGGAATCAAACCCAGGGCCTCATGCAAGACAAGCACTCTACACTGAGCCACCTTCCCAGCCCCCATAATTTTCCAAGTTTAATGAACTGTTTTCAGTAGATTACTTTGGCAACCACTAATATTTCCTTACTGCTATATAGTAATAGTATTACTTTGAAACTTTTGAAATTAGGGAAGATAGGTGGTCCCACAGGGAAAAAAAGTGCTTCTGAACCATGTGGTCCAGGAAGAGCATGGACTTAATACAGGGTAAGTGCAGTGTTCAAGTATGCATTCAACTTGCGGAGCTGGAGATGACTTCTGAAGTAGGTCAAAATGAGATCTTGAAACCCCCTCTTGCTTGGGAGATCAATGTGTATGAAAACTGGACAGTGATACCAAGCTGCTATCATTTGTGGAGGAAAGAAAAATCTACAGCCCATAAACAGATGGGAAGCCTATACAATAATGGAGCCTTGTCAAGTGTGGTGGTGCACATTTGTAATTCCAGCAGAAGCAGAGGTGGGAAGATCCCAAGTTTGAGGCCAACCTGAGCTACATAGCAAGACCCTGTGCCAAAAAGCAGGCAAACAGCTTAGGTAACTGGGAAGTAAAATCCACCAGGAGTTGTAAAGCTTGGATTTCATAGTCTACAATGAGAGACATACTACTGAACAGTCAGTTGGCAGCATGGTGGTAAGTATGCCAGCTAAGGATGGGCTGCGTGGAGTGGGTATGAAGGTATAGCCGTGTATGTGTGCGTGTGTGTATGTGTGAGTGTGTGTATGTGCGTGCGTGTGTGTGTGTGTGCATATGTGTGTCCATATTAGCTTACAAGGCTGAAAGTTTCCCAGAGGGTGTGTGTATGTGTGAGTGTGTATGAGAGTGTGTGTGTGTGTGTGAGTAAATCATCAGAGGCCCAAACTCAGTTGTGATTCTCAGTCATGGCCACTCGTGGAATTTCAGCTGGAAATTCATGTACTCTGATTGCAATCTTAAGAATTTTTTCATGTGAGATCTTGTCTATGTTGTAACTGGTAGATGTTGATCATACTATGTAGAATAAGTAACACTTCAATGCACAAAGCTCACCTACTTGTAAATGCTTTTTGCAGTTTAAAAGTATGTTTGGGCTGCAGTGGGGAAAATGAAGATTAAAACAAGCCTAGTTTAATCATCTGAAATGAAAGTATTTTGTAAAAATATTTAGGTTGCCTTTTTATATTGAAAAAAAATAGATGACTGTCTTTTTTTTTACCCATGAACTGCGGCTAGTTCAGTCCAACTTTTAAATCAAGATCTGGAATAATAGACAGTGGTATCTCCTCATTTTAAAAGCATACTTAGTCAATCATGAGCACATTTTCTAAGGAACTGAATTTTGTAGAGATAATTGGATGCTTTCATCTGTAACAGAATTAGTGGCCTGCAAAGCCTTGTGGTTTCTCACTCAGCTCTGAAGTTGTTAAAGGGAGAATTTTCTGCTACAAGCTATATTCATAAGGAAAGTAAAAGGTAACAATTTTTTTTCAATTCTAAAATGAAAACCACTGATAAAAATTAAAAGTTTAATTTTAACAGGTTTGCTTGCTCTTTATCATTCTAGTATCCCAATATTTTAAAACTCATATATGCTGGTAAAGTCAAGTACTGTATTTTAGTGCTCAGAGGGTTTCTATATAGATAAGATGCAATATTTATTTGCCAAAATGCCAACTTCATTCTCTATGTTCTACTTTTTTCTTTCTACTACTCACCCTCTGTTATTAAACCCTTAGAAAACTACCATATCTTAGAATTCTTAGTTTGTTGTTTTTATTTTTTAAAGAACTTAAAATTATAAAGGAAGAGACACCTAAAACTCCAGCTTATCTTTTTTCTTTGAAAATGGGCACATAATTTGTTTATTCACTTACTTTCTGATTTTTATCTATCATAATTCTAAGAATGTCACCACCCACTCTAATCTCTAGTGTGTAGTTAGTATTGAGAATATTGAACATAGTTCTTTGAGACTAAACTGGGAAATAGCAGAGGTTCTATTGGTATGATTTAGTCTCTTTGATTGCCAGGCAATTTCTCCATAGCCAATAGCAGTGTCCCGAAGTCAATTTAAGTCTGGAGGATTGAATGCTTGAAGAAACAGTGCTGTAAGAGATAAAAACCCAGTTGCCTTCTTTGAACATACATACTTAGCCTTAAGTGATTTTGAGAGAATAGTGCTAGCTCGCTCTCACTCCTCTCTCCCTGTCCCTGTCCCCCCTCTCTCCCTCTCCCCTCTCTCCTCCCTCTTCTCTCCCCTTTCCTCTCCTCTCTCTTCCTTCCTCCCTCCTCCCCCCCCCCTTGATCCCTGGGGCTTGAACTCTGGGCCTGGGTGCTGTCCTTGAGCTTCTTTTGCTCAAAGATAGCTCTCTACCACTTGAGCTACAGCTCCACTTTTGGCCTTTAAGTATATTGGAGATAAGGGTCATACTTTCCTGACTGGCTGGCTTTGAACCTTGATCCTAAGATCTCAGACTCTTGAGTAATTAGGATTACAGTCATAAGCCACTGGCACCTGGCCATTCTGTTAGTTTTAAGCCTTGGTTAAATATGGAAATAATGGAAAATAGAATTAGAAGTTTGGGGACATCCCTACCCTTACTGTATTAATTTATATGACTTTGGGTATATCATTTTATTAGTCTCCCTTCAAGTTCCTCATTAACACAAATTACCCCAAATGGGGAGGTTAATTTTCAATGTAGTTGAGGATGGAAGGCAATCTCTTCAGTGAGCGTATATAATACAACCTGGGGCTCAGTGTTAATATGGCTGACTCCACACTGTCCAAAATACTAGAAGATGGTAACATGGTCTTTACTAACAAATTCTCAGGAAAGTTGAAAATAGGTGTAAAACTCAGAAGTGTCAAATAAGTGAAAACCTATTGGAACAGTTATCATCACTGAAGTAATGCATAATAGCTACAAACTCCCAGTGACCCAATACTTATTGTGTAACAACAGCCATGTCATTTATGAGGTGGGTTGGTGATGGAACTGAGTGTCGAGGGCAGTCATAGTCTTGCCTGGTGTACCAGAAGAGTTGCCTAGAGGGATTCTACTTCTTTCCTATGCTTTTCTACCAGACAGACCCAATGTTTTCATGGCAGTGGCAGAACCACATCCAAGCCCAATCTCACTGGTGCCTTTCTGTGAGCTCCATGCTGAGCAGTGCTCTCAGAAGGAAGCTACTCAGCCAGCTCCACAGTAGAAAGCTGTACAGTTTCCAGAGGTGACAATCTGCCAGGCCCTGTCAGCTTTGCACTGATGAGTTACTATCCTTACTATTACTGCCAGCAATGAGGAAGAGGGGAAGAAATAAATACATGAGGTCCCAACCTAAGACCGATTCAAAGTGTTTTTAATTCAGAGAGCATTAAGTAGATGCCTGTTTTAACATAACCCACGATGGGGTGTTAAAACCCAAGCAGTGTATTTTCTGAAAAAGTCCCATCATTGCGGTTGTTTGTGGCTGTTGTCACATGACTGGGAGTTCACGCTCCTGATCTAAGCCTAGCCTTTGCCTGACTAGAAAAGCTCACACCTTGTAACCGAGATAGAAGGCATCATTCCTTCAGAGAAACCTCTTTATGATAAACATTGACATTTATTGATGCTGTATCCAAAACCTTTCTGGTATTTCCCAAACATGAAAATGCTGTCACCTTGCTAGCCACTTCAGAAGTATGAAATGCTTTATGCATTCATAGCAAGAATTTGACCCACCAAGGAATATGTTCACTCAGACCACATTTATGTTCTGTTTCTATATTACCAGTATCAAAAAACTGTGTAGAATGTGAAGTTTCTGCTATCAGGGAGTTAAGAGTTCCCTTTGCTAGGAACCTCCAGGTGCTTGATGGCCTTGGACCTTAATGTGTCCACCACTCCTTTATCAGAGGGTGCCGAGTCACTCAGGACAGGGTATGCATCTTTGATTTATGTTTAAATGACACTCCTGTCCCCACATTCATCTTGCCAGGCTCCTGGCTCCTTTTAACAGTCACATTCCAGTGAACATGCAAAAATACGTTATGGTCTTTTTTACCTTGCAGTTAGCAGCTTATAATTTACCCCCCTTCAGAAGATAGCTAGAAAATTCATTTCCTTCTGGCCTTCATCACCAAATGATATGAGGACCAGTTCATGCCAATCCTGTCTGCCTTCTGTCCTCACTCCTCACTGCTTGTGTACTGATGAAAGAGCTTTCATCCTGTCATAATTCAGGATTTTTGAACTAAGACCTCTTAACTGCTTTGCTGAGTCCTGATGCTTTCTTTGCAAAGCATTCTGACCTTGCTCTGCATTTCAGAGCTCCCCAAGACCTAGTTAAAACTCAGTCTCAATGTGGAATTCTTCTATAACCTCCACTACTGAAAATGTCCCCCTACCTATAGCAATAGTTGGTAGCAATGCTAGATGTTGGTGGGAAGTATGCAGGAAGAATTGTGGAATTCTTCCATAACCTCCACTACTGAAAATGTCCCCTTACCTATAGCAATAGTTGGCAGCAATGCTAGATGTTGGTGGGAAGTATGCAGGAAGAATCCAGGGGGGACTTGAGGAGACAGTGATGGACATATGGAAGAAACAGTATAATGGCTGTTTTACAAAGTGGTTTTCTTAATGTGGAGGTCTTTAGGAGGGGTTTAAGTGGTGCTAATCAAATTCCTCAAACTTTTCTATTGCTGATAATACTGAAGTCTGAACCCAAGTCTTGCTACAAAGCCTAGATTGGCCTTGAGTTTTTGAGATCCGAACCTCCCAAGCACTGAGATTGCAGGCATGTACCACCCCACCTTACCCAGCTAGCCAATTTGTGTGTGTGTGTGTATACATACATACACATATATACATATACGTATATACACACATATATATATACACACACACATATGTTATATCTTGTGTTTGCTGCAACATCTCCATTGGTGTCTTGTATATAGTAGGCCTGCAATAAATGATTTTTGGTCTACTGACAGATGCTCAGAAGACTTGGCCTGGATGATGACTTCCTTGGGATGCTTTCCTTTCCCTGAGTTCATTTATTTTTTTTCATTTCCTTGAAATGTTTTCTATGCTTCCTTTCCCTCGTCCATTAGATTTCATGTTTATCAGTGGGTGTCATTTTCTCTTTTGTGGCTAAAAGTTCTGATGAGCTTTGAAATCTGTGTTTGAAGCAGAAGTGGGGCTTGATAGAGACTTGAAGTTGGGGACCATCCTACCCAGTCTAGTGTATATATGTATAGGGACCAATGATATATTGCTGTAGATTTTAGGACAAATTTTTTAAAAGAAAAATAGCCACCAATCTCCCCCCCCCCCGCACAATAAGGTCATATGTAGACAAGAATGCCCTAGACTCTTGATCCTCCTGCCTCAGCCTTTGAAACACTACGAGTATAGGCATGCACCACCATGTCCAGCCCAGTACCCAGTAACTTCTTTAAAAGCAATATTGACCTTGAGTTCATAAAGCCATATATATTGAAGTTTTCACCCTGTCCCTGAAGCCAAATGGCTAGTAAGTAGCTCTTGTCTCCTTTATTGAATATTTGGTACTGGGGGCTGAAGATCAGATTGGTCTCAGTTAAAACTGTATCTACTGTACTGTGTCTTGGTGTCACAGTATGTTTGGCCCTCCACTCCTTGGGGTATAATAGTGCTTACTCCAACAGAACCGTATAGGCCAGTAAGTATCATCTTAGAGAAAGATGAGCATAGAAGTTGTTGTGGCATAAGAAACCATGATTTACATCACATGGTATAAGGAAGATAATGCTGGATTCAGAAGACAGTGCAAGATTATGAGGGCACAGTCAACACCGCTTGCTGATATTTTCTTTACATTTCTAAGTAAAATGTGTTAGTTGGCCAGTCAATCTTTTTTTCTTAAGCACCAACAAGCTATAAGAGAAATCCCTTCCTTATTGAGAGGACCTTAATTAAGCTCAGCCAGAGTGAAGGAGGAATGGGGAGCTGGAAAGGGAAGGTCAAAGGAGCATAAGGTGAGAGTAGGGGAGGGAAGAGGGGCAGGGAAAAACCCAGGAGGTTGTGAGAAGGGAAATTTACTGATTGAACACCTAGTTTATTCTTATGTGTGGATAAGTTGGAATTTGCTTGGTTCTTAGGATTTTTACCTCGGCTAATTTCTTTCTAGGATGGGAAGCAATTTCAAGGCCCTGTCTACCTGGGCTGTGAGGTTTTCCAGGGCTTCTCTGTGATTGTGCCTCAAGTCAGCTGATCTGGGCAGCTAAGCTGGCAGAAGTCTTCTGACTAAATGTCTGAAAAGCTATGTGTTTCAACGTTCTAATTACCAGCATTTAACAGACTACATTAGCCCTCTTTGGGATAAGTTGGCAAAATGGAATAGAGCTCTATTACGCATTAAATCATACTCAGCAAGTTCACTCGGCTCCATATCCAAGTATGTCTCAGACCATGAGTCAAAAGGAAGAAGCTAGTTAGTTCTTTTCGCTTGGGGAATTTTAAAAAAGAAGTCTCCACCCAAGTAATAGGTATGTAAACGGTGGAAAAAATTGGCATCTCCCTACAAACTTAATCATCAATCAAGGAGAGGGGCTAGGGGGTACTCAATAATGAGGAAATCCTGGAAGATTTAAAGAGAATTACAGATAGACAGGGCTGAACATTGGCTATCATCCAACAAAGCTCTTAAAAGATTGGAATCACTACCCTGTACTCTAGTTCTAACCTGGAGGGAAGAGGAGTCTGCAAGACCTGGCACAGGCCCAAGAGTGGTTAATTGTCTTTCTGGTTCTGGGTTCCCAGGCACTGAGTTGGGTAGGATGGGGGCTGAGAGGTGGTTCTGAACATACACACCCCTTCTAGACTACTTTCCAATTCCCCTGCATATTTTCTTCTCCCTGACATAGTTTCTAGATTGGAGAATGTTACCCACCTCTGGCTTCCCCCTCCTTGCTTCCGGCCTGGAAAATGGACATTCTTTGACCACCAACCAATCTCTGCCATAGATGTGAAGAAACAAAACACAGAGGATGGGAGAGGAAGAAACTAGCAATACTAGATTGCTGTAGGTTTCACCCCCAAGTCTAGAGACTGCCTGTTTCCATGGTAGCACAATTTACCTCCATCCTCCCAAAGATGCTACAGAGCACTGTGTTTGTCCAGTGATGGTTATTGAGAATAGCATTGGAGCACTGCTATGGGCACCTATAGTTCTTTATTAGGCCAGCAGACAGATAGTTGGAAAGAGTCACCCATCACTCAATTGATTAGAAATTAGGGACTTCTTGGTGTTGGAAATAAAAGTAGAGCTAAAGCAATGAGACTGTATTTTTTTGTGTTTTGGTTCACAGATATTTCCATACAGAGTTGTCCAGAAATTTTTGAGCTTAGAAAGGCTTGGTGAAGGCTGGGCACAAGTGGCTAATGCCTATAATTCTGGCTACTTGGGAGGCTGAGCTCAGGAGGATTCCTATTCAGGGCTAGACTATGCAAACATCTTATAAGATTCAACTAATAGCTGGGCACAGTGGCATGCACCTATTCCACCTACAGAGGCAGAGAGATTAGGAGGATTGATGTTCCAGCTCAGCACAGCAAAAAAGTTCATGGGACCTATGCATATGGGGAGTCATTTTGCCTTTAGATCTGGGACTTCATTCTTGCTGGCACTGAGCCTGTTCACTCTGCTTTCCTCAATTCTCTGTGGTATCACTTGGGTCAAAATGTGATTATTACAGGCACATATCTGAGTGTTCACAGGAAAGTTCCTGGGGTAGAAAGTCTTAACATGAGCACCAAGAGACTGATATCTCTGCAATATTCCAGGTACAGAGCAGAAGAGGGATGTTGAAGTCAGTATTTTTCCTGTCCCAGACTTTTTTTTTAAACCACATTATAGCCTATTTTTCAGGCATAATCATCCCTACAATCAATTGTTCTTGTCAGTGTTTCCCAAATCTCTGATGCTTATGCAAATATTCATAGAGCAGAACAAGATCAGCTTATGGACTCCTTGGCTTGAATGTTAGAAGTGTGTGGCCAGCCAAAGGTATGGGTGTCTGGAGGGGCAGTGATGGTGTGCCTGGATATAGCATACACATATACTCGGTGGGCTGGAAAGGAGACAGTTTGTGATGTGGGCTTCTTCACAGTGCCTACCTCGGGCACTTTATAGATTAACAAGATGTAGTTCATGACCACACAAACAATTAGATCCACTGTTTTGGACCTTAACTTTTTCATGATTTTTTTTGGAAATTATTCCACTTTCTTTCTTTTTCCAGCTGCATGATATCCCACCATATGGATATGCTGTAGCCTATCCAACAGTTCCCCCCACTCCCCACTAGTGGGATCTAGTATTTCACTATTGTAAATAATGTTACTATGAGTAACGTTGTACTTATCCACATATACAAGTGAGTGGTGGAATTGCTGGCCCAAATAACATTTACAACATTAAGATTCTAAGAATTGCCTTCTATGAAGTTTGTGTCAGCATATACTACTGCTAAATGTGAGTGCTTCTTTGCCATGTGCCCTCTTTAACCAATGCATTATTGATCTAGGTCAAGGCTTTCTATCTAAGAGCAAGAGGAGAGTAAAAGAATGTAATTGTTGAGAGGCAAATCAGCTGAGTGCAGTAGTTCAGTGTGTCATCCTACCTATTCAGGAGGTGCAGATTGAGAGTCTGTTAGAGAACAACTCAGGAGGAAAATAGTACATCTCAATCAATGGCTAAGTCCAATGGTGAACACCTATCATTGCCAGTAATGTTGGGAAGTACAAGTAGGAGAATTGCAGCCCAGGTTAGGAAGCACTGTTTGAATAAATAGTTTCTTTAAATTTTCTAAGTAAAGACATTTTCGGATACACAAAAGCTTAGAGAACTTGTTGCCAATGATACATATGCCCAATGATGACTTGAAGAAACGGATGAAGCATACTGGAATTGGGATGAGTAAGCTCTCCAAGGAGGTGGTTATGGGTAGAGAGAACAAGTGCAGGCCTGAGCTTCCTGGCAGCCTGGTAGCATGAGCTTGGGCAGATGAGAGAAATCAGCCTGTGAGCCTGACCTGCCATTGAGGTAGGAGGACAAGCAGTGAGTGCAGTGTTCTGAGGAAGCAAATGGCCAACTTGCCAAATACATCTGATGCTGATAAGACTAAAAGAAATCATTGTTGGGAGTTCCCGGTAATCCTGACAGGACTGTGCTTGGTAGAGTGATAGGGGAAAAAGAAGCCCCATGAAAGGAAATGCTGGAGAAATGCAACAATGGAAGAAAAGAGCAATTGATGTGAGGGATCAGTGGTGAAATGTGTGGCTCACAATAATGGCTGCTATGATAAGGTTTCATCCCCATCTTTCTCTGGAGGGAAGCTGACACTTATTTACCTGGTGTTTGCAATAGAATGAACCAGGATAGAGGATACTGCTTTTAGGGGACCAAGGAGACAAAACTAGCATTCCACTGTAGCCTTTTCCTTTCCAAATTCCTTCCCTAGGGACCCAGAGCCCTGGGAGACCATTGAGTGTACTAATGTATAGCCAAAATTCTGGTGAAGCCCGAAATCTTGCCCCACCATATTACATGTGAACTTGAGAGAGTCTTGCAAGCCACACCTGAAGTACCTTCCTGGCGTCATGCTGCCAGGTAGGACTTCCTGGCAAGATGCTTCTTGGGCACGTGTTTGTTCTTTGTTGTTGTTGGTCATGGGGTTTGAACTGTGGGCTTGGGTGCTGTCCCTCAGCTCTTCAGCTTAAGGCGAGCGCTCTACCACTTGAGCCACAGCGCCACTTCCGGTTTTCTAGTGGTTTATTGGAGATAAAAGTCTCATGGACTTTCCTGCCCGGGCTGGCTTTGAACTGTGATCCTCAGATCTCAGCCTCCTGAGTAGCTAGGATTACAGGCACGAGCCACTGGTGCCGGGCACATGTGTGTTCTTTGTCCCTGCTCATCAATGAAATGGTAGAAATTCAGTTAGGATTTCTTGGCAGAAAAGAACAAGAATCTGATTTGAAACAGCCTAAATAGCCAGACAGCTTAATGTGTCACAAAACAAAGTACCCTAGTTCTCTTGTTGTAAAGGATTGAGTTATTTTCTGACTCTGTGATCTACTACCCCCATCCATTCATTCATTCAACACATATTTATTAGTTGTCCACTTTGTGTTAGGCACTGCTCTAGGGGCTGGAGTTACATCAATGGAAAATGCAAAAATACTTCATTTGATATTTCCATCTGTTTTGGAGAGGGAAAGAAAAACTGTGTACATAATGATGAATGATATGAAAACAAGCCAAGCTTGGCAAAGTGTAAAAGCTGGAGTAAAAACATGGCAGATATTGTGAAGAGAATGTTTTGTAGAAATAGTTAAGGAAGGTCTCTCTGAAAAAAGGCGTGTAGAATCTAGCCATGTGGGTATGTATCTAGGAGAAGAATATTCTAGACCAAGGAAGGAGATGCTTGGTGAATTTGGGAAATGCTACATTGTCTCAGGTGCAGCAAATGAGACATAGTAGAAGACAGAGAAATAGTTGAAATCAACCAGATGACACAGGCTTTTGTAGACCATGGTAAGTGTGTTGGGTTTTAGTCTTCATTGGCAGCCTTTGGAGGGTTTTGAGGAGTATCTTGATTTAAAATTAATGCTACAGTTTCCCTGTACCCTGGAGGAAGCAAAGGGCAGAAGCAGGGGCTCAGTTGAAGAGCTCTTGCAATCATAGTACAGGTAAAAGACTGTCATGGTTTTGTACCAGGGAAGTGAAACACAGCAGTCATATTTGTGATAGATTTTGAAGATGAGGCAAATAGGGTTGTTTCCTGATAAATTTGAAATTCAAGGTTTTTAGTGGGAATTGAAGTATGGGGTTGCCAATAACTAAATCAGAACCTAGGGGACTAGGAGTAGAGGAGTAGATTTAGAGGTTAAAAATTAAAAGTTGATGGATTCACTTTTGAGGTACTGGAGATTGAACAGGGCCTTGTTCATGTTAGGCAAGTATGCTACCACTGAGCCATTCCCCCTCCCCTCCACCCCCCAGCTCTTGGTTTTGTTGAAATAGTCTCACCAACCTGGGCTCCAGGACTAGGATTGCAGTTGTGTGCCACCACACCTTGCTAAAATCAAGTTTCATTTGTCCAAGTGGAACTGTTGATTCAACATCTGGACAAAAAAATCTTAATTGCAGAGAAGGTGATAGAACTGAAAGATGTAAGTTGAGAGTCCACATGTGGTGCTGTGCTATGTCACTGACATACAACAGAGGAAGTGAACATGACTACAAAGGAGATCTAACTATGAAGTCTTTGGTTCTCTAAAGTAAAATGGTTTGGAAGGCCAAGTTGAACCTAGTAAGAAGATTGAGAGTGGCCAATGACACTTGAGAACAAAGGGCCCCTGAGGCTATCTTTCAGGAAGATGGAATGATGGCTTCTCAAAGGCTACTAGTGGATAAGAAAGACAAAAAACTGAAGGACCATTAGATTAACAATGGGGAGGCCATTGATGACTAGACTGATTTCTGTGTCTGGTAGACAAAACTCCTAAAGGGCCTAGACTAAGAAAGAAAGGAAGTTGAGAAATTTAAGACAGCAGGAAGAGAACATTTTGGGAAGAGTTTTGTTATGAAAAGATGAGAAATGAGACGGTAGTAGGAAGGCAGTGGTACCTTGTGAGGCTTTTAGAGATGAGATATAAGGCAGCATGTTTGTTTCTCAGGAAGAAGATTCAGCAGAGAAGGGGAAGTGGAGGATGTGAAGGAAATGGATGACAATCACAGGCAGTGGTTTTAATGAACAGCGCAATGGTCTTGGGATGGGCTGAGAACATGCATTCAGGTACCACCAAGGTAAGAGAGTTCATGAAGGAGACATAAGAACGATCCTTACTGTTGCCTCTCTCCTCAATGACAGTAAGAAGGACTGTCTCTGGCTGGCAGGAGTGGATGGTATTGAGAATACTAAGCAAATGGAGAATGTTACTTGAAGCTAGACTGTAAAGCTGATGATGGGTGTTAAATTCACTGGAAATATTCCCCAGCCCTTTCTGGCTAGGCCATCCCTGGCCTGGGTCTGTTTTTCTTCTGAATTTTAGGCTGACTCTGGCTAAAGTCAAGTCAGGAACATCCAAACCAGGGGGCATGGAGGAGTGGACCAGTCCCCCAAGATAACATGATCTAATGATGCTGGCCCTCAGAGAGGAGAACACCCATTTGGGAAGATGATTGGTTGGTGCCTCATGATCTCAAGTCCAGAGTCCCATTCTCTACCATCATCCCAAGGAGAGTGGGCTATTCAGTTGGAGTACTTGCCAGAGGGGAAGCAGAGTCCAGAGCCCCCTATGCTCCTGCTAACAGGTGGCTTTGCCAAGGCTCCAGGCTGGCTTCATGTGGAAAGCACCGGGACTCCAGGCACAGGCTGGCCATCACAGGGAGGGCAGTCCTGCCGTGTTTCTGTGAGTTCCCAGCTCTCCTACAAGAGCATTGTATTTCCTACTCTACAGAAGCTAATTGCTCAATGGCCCAAATGAAACCTCAGTTATTTTTGAGCTCTAGGCTCTTGGGTAATGACCTCTCTTTGCCGCAGTCTCTCCTTAACTTTAATTCAGTGGGTAACCACAGGATGTCTGAGAGGGCAGGATGCATTGATGCCTGGCCTTGTTCATGGGCCCTCTCCTGCTTCATGGGAGGAGGGCTTGCAGGACATCTGGTTTCAGTGTTTGTTAGTTGGCAACAGCACCTCCTGAGAGCCTGACTCACCACCCCAGGGACTTGGGGTCCAGCCAGCCTCAGCTTTCCCAGATACGAAATGGGTATAAGCCTTTTTGCTGCTGTGGGAGGGCCTGGAGGGCTATAATTATAAGAAAGGGTTGTGAAGCCTGGGAGCCTGGGATGGGGCACTCCGGGGAAGCCGGCAGCCAGCCAGAGTTTGAACTCGTTAGGGAGTTATGAAATTCCCTTAGAAAGAAAGGGCCACAGAGGGAGAGGAGGGAGTGGAACAGCAACCTAGGAACAACACTCTTGGGAAGCCATCTTAGCACACTCCGAAGCCCTCTCACAATTCAATCAAGTTGTTGCTTCTGTTCATACCAAAAGGGCCTTTTTAAAACACAATTAGGCTCTGTTTTATTATGTGTGACAGACGAGGCCATTAACCATTCCGACTATTAAATCAGACTTCATTAAAAAAAATGGAAGTAACTGTAAATTGCCTTGGGTCACGATCGTTTAGAGCTGAGACATTTCAAAGAAAAACATTAGGGAGCTCAGGACCATGATGAAGTTAATCAATCTGACATCCCACGGTGAGGCTGGCAGGGGTGCCCCAAGAACTGCTTACAGCCCCTTCCCAGAGCTGGCGGGCGAGCTCCTGCTTCTCCTCTCCCCAAAGGAAGGGCCAGGATACTGACAATAACATGAAAGATCTTGGGGGGAACATGACACCTTAGAGAGATTTTGTTGATTTTTCTTTCTGAAAAAATTATCTAAATATATCAAAATGAAATATGAAGTCATATATAATATATTTTATGCTTTTGCTCCAAAAGGTGACTGGCACAACAGCACAGGGCTCTGGGATGTAATATGGCTCTCTTACCCCTGAAAGAACGATGCATGGACTTCTATGCAGTCGTTGAATTGTGAACAGTTTGTGCCCCTCTGCACAGGGCATAATGTTGGCTCTTGGTAGGTTTTGAAGGGGGAGGCCCCTGTGTTGGGGTGAGTGTGCCCTCCTCTATTTTTATTATTTTAATATATTTTTATTGTAAAGATACTGTACAGAGGGGTTACATGAGTAAGGTAATGAGTATATTTCCTATTGAGCATTGTTACCCCCTCCTTTGTTTTTCTCCTACCATCCCTTCCCACCCCATCTCCCCAACTCCTCCCTACCCCCCCACCAAAGTTGTAAAGTTCACTTTCAACATAGTGTCTTGTATACCTCATTGTTACAATGGGTCAACCTATATCCTTATTTCAGCATTTTGTTATTTCCCTTCCCCTCCCCAAATTAGAAAAATGTATATACAAGATGTAGGGCACTGGAATCAAACAGTGAAAACAGGGGTTATACCATGGGGGAAGAATATAGAAAATAAACAAAAAAAATCACATAGTATATTGTAAGTATATTAAAACCAACAGCAACAAAGATAAAACCTCATGTCCCTATCTTGGGGCTCATTTTGCTTAGCATCATCGTATATGGTCATATGTACATAGCTTTTGACCTTTCCTGCTTGTCCTAGACATATACTAGTTATTGCAGATAAAGGAAACCATAGGACCTATGTTTCTTTGGTGCCCTCCTCTTAAGGAGGGGGTGGAGAGGGTTAAAAAGCTGGGGCCCCACAAAAGCTAGGGAGGAGACCCAGCCCTGTTCGCCCTTCTCTACCAAGCCCTGTTGAACCATGGAGAGAAACCTTAATACTCCTCCAACCATGGAAGCTGGACTGGTTTGGCTTAAAGGCTAAGTTTGGGGTCCTAGTTGTGTAAAGGCACAGCCTGGGCCTTGAGATGGAGTTGAGGGAGCAGGTTTAGTTCAGTTCTAAGCAAACCGAAGATGGGGGTCTCAGCATCAGCTACTTCTGGAAAGGGAGGGACAACATCCTGTCTACCGCTAAGTCCTTAGCTCCATTATGGTGCTTGGAGCAGAGATGCTAAGTACCCAAGTGCTGAAGGACTCATGGAGGAAGCCTGTAAGTATATCCTGTGACTCCTTTCTCTCTAGCCACAAGCAGACTACCTGGGAGTTCTGCCTTATTGTTGTTTCTGTCCCATGCCACTGCTAAGAGGTCCAAGTGTTTGATGAGCCTTATTTGTGAGGAGGCAGCTTTGAAGGGATCTGGCAAGAAGCACATGGTCTTGAATGCTTGTATTCTTTCCTTCTTTCCATCCTTACCCCAAGTGTGATTTCCCCAAAGACAGCATCAGTCTCTTTTTTTAATAAGAAATCTACAATTTAACTCCTTACAAATGTTAAATGTGTGGCAATATATGCCTGTAATCTCAGCTACAAAGGAGGCAGAAGTAGGAGGATTGAGGCCCAAGGGTCAGCTCAGGCAAAGTGAGCAGAAGAATTTGAAAAACTAAAAAAGTGAAAGAACTGAGCGCTTGGCTCCTGCAGTAGGCAGTATGCCTGGCTAGAAAACTCAATGCCCCAGGTTTAATCCCCAGGACTGAAAAAGGAAAAAAAAAAGGTGGCTTGAGGCTGCAATATTCAAATTATTCTACTCATATAGACTCTACCCAGCTAGGAATGTGACAGTCCACCATCTCAGGCCAGTTAGTACTTTTAGAAGCAGGGAGATCCACCAGGCTCAGTTCCGTCTTGGTCCCTCCATGGGGTCTCAGTTAAGGCCACAGTGGCTCTCCATCTAGCAATCACACATCCCTATGCTTTACTGAATTTCCTGGTATGTTGCTCACTAGGGGCCCGCATGTCCTAGAGACGGTTCTGTGACCACTGTTGTGATTTCCATCCTAGCTCTGTTTTTCCTTCCTGGAGACTAGGAGCTTCCTGAGGTTCACCCATGCAAAGCTCCTCCCATGCACTCCGCCATTTCCTCCAATAACTGCTCCCTAGGGAAAGCCGAGTCATCCCGGCTGGCCACCATCTATCTGCTGGAGTGAGAGGCTGGCTGTTTGGGGGTGAGGGTCTCACTGGTTGTTTTTTTGTGTGTGTTTTGGCCCTTGGCTTGTGACTCAATCAATGCCAAGTTCTGTTCTGGCCTGACACATGTGTAAGCGTTGACCTGGCTTGGCAGGCCCCTGGTGTTCTCTGGCACTGATGGTGCTTTTCACAGCTTGCTGCCCTGACAGAGGCCACTGTCTGTGGGAGGAAGATTCTTCCTGTTCATACCCAGATGTACCCACTAACAATGCCCACTGCCAGAACAGGGCACACAAGGAACCACTGTGTACCTCAAATGAACTGGGAATCCTGCACTTTTTCTGGACCCCCTCTGCCCAGCTTCTGGACTGGGGACCCCAACCCTGGACTCCTAGATGAAGATTCAGTTGAAACTCTGCCTGTCACAAGCTGGCTAGTCTTTTCAGACCACATCTTCCTGGTTCATCTATTAAATAGGAATTCAAAAGGAAAGTATTATTTAAAACACTATTCTTTTGTGTCAGCCTTTTGGAACAGGAGCCTGGTGCAAAGCTTAGATTAGATGAGGATGTTGTAGACATGGCTTCAAGAGAGCAGGCTCTATGCAGGATAGAGTTGTTTCTGTTTCATGTTGTAACCTGTGTTTCTCTGGACAAGGTCAGTTTGCAGAAGGACAGCCAAACAGGAGGTATGTCTGCTTTGTAGAGGGAGGTAATGAAACATATTGAATCAAGATTAATTTCTTTTCCTTTTCCCCCTCACCTTACCTACTCACTCGCCCATCCTTCCTTCCTTCCTTCCATTCTTCCTTCCTTCCTTGCATCCTTCCTTTTTTCATTCTTCTATTCTTTTTTCTTTCATTGTCTTTTTCTCTTCATTTTCTTCCCTTGCTCTCTCCTTTCATTCCTTCCCTCCTTACCTCCCTCCTTCCTGCCCTTCTTTCCTTCTCCTCTTACTCCTCCCCCTTCTCCTTCTGCTCCTCCTCTTTCTCTTTCTTTGTCCCTCCCTCCCTTCTCCCTCTTTTTTTCTTTCTTTGGATTAAAAAAAAAGTTCTATGTAGCCCAGGCTGTCTTTGAACTCCTAATCTTCTTATTTCTTGACTGCTGTTGGGATTAGAGGTGCTAGCTACAATGCCCAACTAAGATTAATTTTTATAAACAGTCAAGGTGGAAATGAAGCAATAAAACTGATATCTGGTTTTTGAGTTCATATTTTTAGTTTATTATAAGGATAATTTGTGTGTGTGTGTGTGTGTGTATGTATGTATGTATATATGCTGGTATTGGGACTTAAACTCAGGACCAAAGTATTATCCCTTAGTTTTTTGCTTAAGTCTGGTGTTTTACCACTTGAGCCACAGTTCCACTTCCACATTTTTCCTGGTTAATTAGAGATAAGAGTCTCAAGGACTTTCTTCCCCAAATTGACTTTGAGCCATGATCCTCAAGTCTTAGCCTCCTGAATAGGTATGATTACAGGTGTGAACCACTAGAACTGGCTTGCAAATCAATTGCTGTTCCTTCAAATGACCTGATCTGGGATATTCTGTTATAGAGGCAAACAATATACTGAAATTGTTGGTCCATATGGCCATACTTCGTTCACGTTAACTACTGTGTGGACAGACCAAATTTTTCAGGAGTTTTCCTTCCTTCCTCCCTTCCTTTCTTCCTTCCTCCCTCCCTCCCTCCCTTCCTTCCTTCCTTCCTTCCTTCCTTCCTTCCTTCCTTCCTTCCTTCCTTCCTTGTCCATGGGGCTTAAACTCTGGGCCTGGGAGCTGTCCCTCAGCTCTTCAGCTCAAGGCTAGAACTCTACCACTTGAGCCACAGCACCACTTCCATCTTTTTCTGCTTATGTGGTGCTGAGGAATTGAACCCAGAGCCTCATGCATGCAAGGCACTCTACCACTGAGCCACCTTCCCAGCCCAGGAATTTTGTTTTGTTTTGACAGTACTAGATTAACCACAGTTTTTTGGACTTTCAGTTTTTGATTTGTGCCAGACCTAAGCTTGAACTCAGGGCCTGGGTGCTCTCCTTGAGCTTTTATGCTCAACACTACTGCTCTACTACTTCAGTCACAGCTCTACTTCCTGCTTTCTCTCTCTCTCTCTCTCTCCCTCCTGCCTTCTTCCCCCTTCCCCCTTCTTCCCCCTTCTTCCCCCTTCCCCCTTCTCCCCCTCTTCCTTCTCCCCCCTCTCCCCCCCCCAGGGATAACGCTGAATAATTTACTCACAGAATTTACTGCCTGAATTGGCTTCGAACCACAACCTTCAGATCATAGCTGTAATGACAGGCATGAGCCAGATAGACCAAGGTTTTAAGTCTATGCTCTACTTGTTTCCTTTCTTTCCTCTCTCTCCTTTATCTGTCTCCCTTTTAATGCTGAAGATGATCTTGGAGAAGATTCTTGTAATAACAAGCTCCTTGCTCTCTGCAGCACAGAGCTAGGATGGTATAGTGCTACCTTGAGCAAAAAGCTAAGGGACAATACTCAGGTCCCGAGTTCAAGCTCTGGTACCATTACACAGAATAAAAAATATTGATTTGGGTCATGGTTCTGGAGGCCAGGAAGTCCAGGATAGAGAGGCTGCCTGTGGAGAAGGCCTTCCTGCTGCAAGTGAACCTGGCAGCAAGGCAAGCGAGCTCACATGAGACACACGGTGATGCCAACCTGATCTTCACGGGAATCAAAAACCCCACATTTCTGAGGAGAATGGAAATGATGGCAGGAATAATATTCGGAGAGGCTTCAATTCTGATGTTTTTGTTTTGTTTTTAGTACCAGGGTTTGAACTCAGGGCTCAGCACTTGTTTGGCTTGTTTGCTTGACTACCTATTGAGTTGTGCTTCCAGTTCAGGCTTTTCTGGTGAGAGATGGAATCTAGTAGACTTTTGTGCCCAGACTGGCTTTGAACCACAGTTCTCTGTACCTTCATGTCTGAGAAACTAGGATGATAGGCATTTTATCTCTTAAAATGGGAAAAAAAATCTAAAGCAAATGAAACTTAGTGGGTGTTTGATATGCTTTCTAATTAACCAAATTAAATAATGAGAAAAGTTACATAGATTATGGACAGCCCCCTACCCAGGAGTTTTCTCCTATCCCGATGTTTCATCTGTCCCAGGAGCCAGTCTCAACACCAATCACCTTCTTCCTGATACTTCTTTTGAAAGTGCTATAGTGCAACAGTGGAAAATTCCATCCTCCCATGGCCTAGCCTTTTCTCAGAGCCCTTTCCCAACACGGCACCACACACCCCAGCCTTTGATCTGGGTCAACTTGACCAGCTTCAGCCTGACACAGAGGAATATGGTGCTTTTGAGCCAGGCTGGCATGGTCCAAGTGCTGACTCTGCCCCCTAAGTGCTTGCCCTTGGTCATGTTCTTCCAGTTCTGGTCCACAGGATGGGAAGAGACAGGATGGAGAAAGAGTGGCCTATGAATTTGGAAGAGTAAGTGGAGACAGCTCAGAAGACCTGCCGTTCTTAGCCTATCTAGAGCTAGGCCACTTGGCAGGGACAAGGTCCTGTTTGCACACAGCAGAGCAGGGAGTGGCAACTTCTCTCCTCCAGCCCAAACCACATGGGGGTGGAAGTAGAAAAGACTGAGTCCAAAGCAGTTTACTCAGACAAAATTCCCTGCCCAGGTCACTAAGGGCTAAAGCTAATTTGCTACTGACTGTTCCACAGGAAAGGAAAGAAACAGAAGCCTCTTCTAGTCAGTTGTGGATCACTGAGCCACTGTGCAAAGGCTTCCAGGGAATGTGCCTGGTTTCCAGTGCTGGTGACAATACCCAGGGTCTCACCAATGACAGGCAAATGCTCTATCTCTACGCCAAACCCTTCACCCCCAGGAATGTCCCTTTATGCCAGATATTGCAGGGGCACACTGATAACTCAGCTCTCTGCTGAGGTATCGCAGACAATGACAGATTCCTCATACCTCTTGGCTTCTTCTTGAAGATGTCACAGTCACCTTTCTGTGGCCCTCAGATTCCCAAGAGACTACACACCCTCTCTCCCACCCAGCCTGCTTGTCTGTGTTAGGCTGTTTATGGCCTACAGGCCAAGCAGACATGGCAGAGATGGGACTATTATAGGATGAACTGTTTCTCCCAAAATTTATTGGTTGAAATCCTAATCCCTAGTACCATAAATATAAGGTATTATCCAGCAATGGGGCCACTGTAAATATAATTAGTTAAGATGAGGTCATTTTATGGCCCACAGCCAATATGACTGGAGCTTAAACTAAGCAGACACATACAGGCGGTGAGGCCATGTGAAGATGGAGGCAAGGATGGAGTGATGAGTCTTTATCAGCCAAGGATGCTGAGATTACTAGCAAACCTCAAAGATTACCGGCAAAGAATACTGCTAGAAGTAGTAGTCTACAAATTGTGACATGTCTTAAGTGCTTTCTGGGTGGTCAGCCCCTGAACTTGATCCAGATCCAGTTTGGGGAAAACAATACTTTCCCTTATCACTCATCAGAGATCGTGTAACAAGCCAGACTCACGCTGTGGCCCCACCATAAAGCCTGCAGCCTCCAGACACGCTGTCAGCTTACTGGGCAATTATAACAAGTCAGACATGTTTGGCTGCTTAATTTACAGTACCTATGGCATTTTGGCAT
The DNA here is from genome assembly GCF_000151885.1 of Dipodomys ordii. Taxonomy (NCBI): domain Eukaryota; kingdom Metazoa; phylum Chordata; class Mammalia; order Rodentia; family Heteromyidae; genus Dipodomys; species Dipodomys ordii. The sequence continues at coordinate 551,395 of NW_012267259.1, read as the reverse complement.
GGCCTTGGCCATCTGATGCTGGAGTCCCTTCTGCCTTACAATTGTGGGTGTGAATGATTTTTAAAGTCCTTTCCCTGGGAGTTATTTCCCCCTCCTCTCTGAGACAGTGCCAACTTGGCTCTCTCAATGTGCTGTCAGAACTGTTGGTTGGAGTTTGAAAGTTGGGCAATGGGAAGTGTGTGAACAGTGGGACAGAGACCAACCGCCAGAAGACAACTCTCTATCCATATCCAAGTGGTCAAGCCACTTCCCCTTGCAGGCCCAGTTTGCCCAGTTGTGAACTGAAGAGACCAGAGGGGGACTGCAGAGGTGGGATAAGGCCTAGGGTTGGATCACCATCTACTTTGGGTGTGTCATGTACCAGTCAGCTCAGCGCATGCTCACCAGGGCCTCTGACTTGCAGATCTATGTATCAGGTAAAAAACAGGAAACATATACCAATTCTTAACTTGTACAATTTAGTTGGCAAATGGCTCTTAGAGAGGAAGTGTATTTTAAAAGGATTTTGGGTTTTCAAAATATTAAATGGCTGGGCCAAATCACCCTAGCCTCCCTCTTGTTCTAGGAGTGGTGACCATTGCCCTCCACTAAGATGTCCCCACCCTCAATCTCAGTGATCCAGATGGATGGTAACATCAGCATCTATGACTCATCCCTGAGGCTGTCGGTGCTATGATAGCCCGTGACTTTTCTCCCTTTCCTGGTTACATGACTCCTTCCCATTGCAAAAGCTAATTAAAGATTGCTGGGTTGGGAAGTTCCCATCTCCAGCTTGCCAGCCATTTTTTTTGTACCTCCACCAACTTTTGTGTGTCTGTTTTTATGGGATATACTTTCTCTAGAGCATCAGGGATAGCTATTACAAGAGGAAGCCTAACCTTGGTTTTCAGCTCATGGCCAGGACCTGTGTCTCTAGTGTTATAGTGTCCAGGTCAACAATGAAAATGAGAGAAAGGAGAGAGAATGAACTGTTATGGGCCAGTTCTACCTGTGTCTGACTGGCTCTTCAAACATTGTTGATCTCTGTGACAATACTGTGCCTTACTACACCTAGTTGTAAGACGTGGAAGCCAGGAACTCAGATGGCAAGTCAGCCTGTGAAGGCTGAAGAACAAAATGCAGATGTAGTGAACAAGGCAAATGCTTTTTCCAGGTCAGAAGGAACAGTTTCCAGAGCAGCTGTGGGGCCAACACTGCTTTTGAAGCAAGAGAAGGGGTTCTGCTAGACATTCAGGCTTGGGAAGGCATAAGCTATGCCCAGCAGGTAGATCCTGGTGGCACACAGGTGTGGGATATGAACATGAAATCTCAGAGATTGCTTTTGCTCATTTCCCTCCAATGGCAATGGAATTCCTTTTTAATTTAATGTAATTTTTAAAGCTAGGGATGTGGCTGCCCAGCATGCATTTTCTTGTATTCCTTGTAATATTTGCCTAAGTTGTAGCTGATGAGGATGAAAGTAAAGGTAACCCCAAGATAGAAGGCACTTCTTCATACTGTCAGTTGTCAGACCAGCCTGGTCTAACCACTACTAAACTTTTGTGTTTACACCTCTGTTCCTTTTCTGCCCTTAATCTGAAATTACAAAGTAATCCGCTTTCTTTTCTTCTTTCATTCCCCCTCTCTCCTCCCTCCCTCCCTCCTTCTCTCCCTCCCTCCCTCCCTCCCTTCTTCCTTCCTTCCTTCCTTCCTTCCTTCCTTCCTTCCTTCCTTCCTTCCCCCTCTTTCTGCTCTTGCAACTCTTCTGATTATCTTCAACGGTCCATTATGGACACCTCTCTTAAGGCTAAATCTCTCTTGTTTTTGGCAAAGAAAGATCTGGACTTACGCCTTTTGGCAGGCAACAGAATCTAACTATAATTTATTGACATGGTTTTGTTTCTATGTTATTTATTTTTAGGTTACCATTTACTTAAAGTAAATGATACTGCTTTTCCATTTACAATAGTGGCATGAGGTCACTTTCCTTTTAAAATGATTTGCTTAAGCAAAAACAATTGAGCCGATTTAAGAGATATTGAATGACTAAGAGCACAGGTTATGTCGGAAACATAACAGCCACATGGAGGAGGAGGCTGGAAGATGACTACCACTGGAGACTGTACTGCTACAAAAAGAATTATTGAGGTATTTCTTCCTCCAACATTTATGGTTCTTGTTTAGGATAATTCAAAGTATTCTTGGAATGAGTCTTCCTAATTCCTCAAAGCAATAACTCAATATAGGTTCCCAGAGGCCAACCAGAAATTTTAAAGAGCATGGGCTCAGAAGCCAGACTTCCTGGGTCCAATTCCTGCCTCCTCCAATTACAAGTTATGTGACCTTGGGCAAATTACTGTACATTTATCTGTGCTTAACAATGCATCTTTAAAATGGAGTAGGTGATGCTAATGCAAGTACTGAGTGACAAATTGTACATAAGGTGCTGAACAGTGTCTGGCACACATTAAATATGCATTAAGTAGTGGTTCTTATTAAGTTTCTATGTCTGAACACACCAAGGAGTCAGTGTTGAAAGCTTTTTACTAAGTCCTTTGAGTAGAATAACTCTATCCTGATACTCAAGAAGTTTCACATGATAGAAGGAATGTCTTCCACATTCAAGACAAAGGCAAATATAAATGCCAGGCTCATCATGGAAATTCAGAGAGCAATGGCTAAAGATGAGTTAAAGGTGGATCTTGTCAGGCAATCTTGAATTGTAATCTCAAGAGGGAGAATGTCACATGACCAGGAGAAGAAAAGAAGCTACTTTTTTACATATATTCATATATACCTATAATGAAGGTCTTGGTTAAAACTTGGTGTCCAACATTTGAGTGAATACAGAAAACTTTTATTGTAGAAAAACAAAATAAATATAATAAGCCTTATTGATTTGCTTCAATTTTATTGGCTACCAGACTAGGAAAATAGGATGGCAAACATATCACAGCTAATAATTTCTACCATTGAGCCTGTGAGGACAGATCCTGGACTAGTTTGGTTGTGCCATAGCAGGTCACATACATTGGTAGAAAGAACACTGGGCTGGGACTCAATAGACATGAGTTCTAAGTTCTAGTTTTCTCTTGGCCCTGGAATGGCTTTGGTAAGTCTGATTACTTCTTTCATGCTTTCTCATTATTCATCTAAACCGCAGGGCCAACCTGGGGAGCCATTGATTACTCTACATCCCAGGAGGCAGTGGGAAGCAGAGGAGGGCATTGCACTATAAAAGTCTTGACTTACTCTTGGCATGGACTATAGTTGAGAGAATCTGTGTTCAAGCTAACTAGTATACATACTAATGGAAAGGTATAGCTGTTTGTTTCCTGACCATACTGGGCCTCAATGTTCTCAGCTGTAAAATGGAAATCATAGTACTTATCACATAGAGATGCTGTAGAAACAAAGGATAATGTTGAATTGGAAGCTCACAACAAATGCAAATGGATGAAATGAGTATGAAAAGATGCTCAGGTTCTCCCACAATGGATGAACTAGGAATCCAAATAGCCAGACATTATTTTATCTGTCAAACTGGCCAAGATGAAAAGTCTAATGGCTAAGTGTGGAGGCACACACCTGTAATCCAGATGCTTTGGAGGCAGAAGGAGGAGGATTATGGGTTCAAGGACAGTCTTGGCAAAGTTATGGAGGCCCTATCTTAAAAGCGAAAAGGTTAGGGGCAGAGCATTTTGTCAGCATCCCATAGACCTTGGGTTAAAAAATTAAATCTAACAGTTAAAAAAATCGAATCTAATCTTAGTGTTGGTGAGGATAAAAGAGGACATAGATGAGAGGACATTCTCATCTACTCTTTAAAAATTATTTTATTCTAAAGATGCTGTACAGAGGGGTTACAATGATATGAGTAAGGTAATGAGTACATTTCTTGTCAAGCATTTTTACCCCCTCCTTTGTTTTTCTCCTACTATTTCTTCCCCCCCCCACTCCTTTCCCACACCCAGCCAAAGTTGTAAAGTTCGTTTCCAACATAGTGTCTTGTGAGTATCATTGTTGCAATGGGTCATCCTGTGTCCTTGTTTCAGTATTTTGTTATTCCCCTTCCCCTCCCCAAATTAGATAAATATATATAGAAGATACACGGTGCCAGAATCAAATACAGTGACAACAGAGGTCCCATGGTTTCCTTATTTGCAATAATTAGTATATTTCTAGGATAATCTTATCAGCTGAGCAGAAGAGCTCAAAAGCTACATACATATGATCATATAAGATGATACGATGTGAAATGAACCCTAAGATATGGACACAAGAGGTTTTTTTGTTGCTGTTGTCTTTAATGTATTATGTGATTTTTTTTCTCATCTACTCTTGATGGGAGTTTAAGCAACAGCAACTTTAAAACTTTTTAGTTTAAGATGATGAATATTTACATTAGCATTTCTAAGAAAGGACACAGACTTTCTGTATACCATCAATCTTCTTTTAACTTTAATAACTTACATTACCATGGAGTGATGACTCAAAGTAAGAGCTTAACATTGGGTAATATTTTAACCAATCCAACATTGGTTATATATGTGGCAGTACTTTGAACTGAGGGCCTTGCATTTGCAAAAGACATTTGAACATTTGGGCCACACTCCAAGTTACTTTTGCTTTCCTTGATTTTCTAATAGGGTCTCATGTTATTCTCTGGCTGGCCAGGAATGTGATCCTCCCACTTACTCTACCCATGTACCTGGATAATAGTTGCCACGGTGCCCAGTTTTGAGCCATTGGTTATTGTGACATAAGCTTTCACTTCATGCCTGAACCAAAGACTGGACCGTGATCCTTCTAATCGTACTTCTTTTTGTTTCTGAAATGACAGACATATGCTGTTATGCCCAGCACTGCCCTTTTCATGTAGCTTGGGAAGCAGGTGCATGCCACAGTGTCCAGCCATTGGTTGAGATGGAGTTGTGAACTTTTATGCTTAGGTTGGCTTCAAATCTCAGTCTCTGCCTCCCAAATAGCATATACCCAGACTTTTATTGATTAAGATGGGATCTGTTAAACTATTTGCCTGGGCTGGCTTTGAACCATGATCTCCCTGGTCTCTGCCTCATTAGTAGCAAGGGTTAAAGGAGTGAGCCACTGTGCCTAGTTTGTTAAAAGTAAATGGTTCAGTTGGATTGCCCAGGTTATTGTACTAACATCTTTTTTCTGTTCCCATATACAAGCCAGGAGAATACTTTGCACAGATTTTTACATTTACTTTCATCACTTATAAACCTGGACAGTGTCCTAGTTTTCCCTTGACTTCTGTAACTTCTTCAGGAGATCTAATTGATATTCAGTTGAATTAATTGAGTTTATGTGCGACTTTGAGATGATTAGACTTGAGGTTCTAGGCTTTGAGAGACGGGGAGATCAGAGAAATGGTGTGCCATTCTCATCAGTGAGCATGTGTCATCAATATGTCTTATTATGGGTGATGGTAACCTTGCTCTCTTGGTTTCAATGGTACATGTCTGTTTTCTTCAGTATAAAGTTACTGTTTATTTTTAATTACTTTTTTTTAACTCTTACTTGTTACAAAGGAGTCCCAGATCCAGCCAATATTCAAGGAGACAGTAAAACCTTTCTCCTTAGAGAAAGGCATATCAGAAACTTTGTGACCATAATATTGATTACTGGGCTGGGAACTGGCTCATGCCTTGCATGCATGAGGCCCTGGGTTCGATTCCTCAGCACCACATAAGCAGAAAAAAAAGCCAGAAGTGGCGCTGTGGTTCAAGTAGTACAGCACTAGCCTTGAGCTGAAGAGCTGAGGGACAGTGTTCAGGCCCACGACCGGACCCCCCCCCAAATATTGATTACTGCCCCATGGTAATAAATATTTTGAGTAATGTATTCTGGAAGTTTTTCTTGTTATTCCTGTGGCCTATTAATGATAGTATGTATTGTTTAGGTCCAGTAAGAGAAATTCTCTGATCCCTAACTGATCTTCTATGTCCCTCATTCTTCTTCCATTATCAGTTGGAATTCTTACAAAGGAAGAATGATCTCATATGCCCCACTTATTTATCTAATCATTCATTTGCATCACTGTGAACTAGTATGTATTTACTTTATTTGAGGTGCAATTCCATGCAATTCCATTGGGAACATTTTGGAGTGGTACATAGCCTTTGACATTCCCTCAAATTTGTTCTTACATTTTGGTAACACCTGGAACTCTAAATTCATCATGTACTTTCTCCTCTCAGCCATTTCTCCAAGAAGTTCTGTTTTTTTTTATTAGAGGACAATAATTAGAAAAAAAGGTCTATGAGTGTACACATTAAGACTGGGATGTCATTGGTTATAAGTACTCTCAGTAGACATTGCTAGGATGAATGCATATGAACTCATGTAACTCTATCTAATCCACCATCTATCCACCAATTTTTACTATCTCTCTTATCTATGTATATTATCTATATCATCTACTCTATTTTATATATCTTCTATATCTATCATCTATATATCTATCTTTATCTTCATTATATATCTAATCTATTATCTGTATAATAGTGATGATACACGAGTTACACTGATACCTGTTAGAGAGACACTTATCTCTCTAATATTAACATACATAGTACAATTGGGGCCATTCTACCCTTCCTCTCTTCTGATTTCCTTTTCTAACACAAAGAAATCAGACTCATTACCTACAATATATTTACTTAGACTCTGGTGTATATGTAGTTTCAGAACCTAACCAGTATCCCTATGGCAAACAATTTCCCTAATAAAGCACAATATTTTTGCATATATATGAATTGTAAAATATGCTAGCTAGTCCAAAGAAAGAAGGAAAATGGGAATAGAGGAACAACCACCACCACCAAGAAATCAGAGAGCCTGATAGACAACAAATAATAAAATGGTAGATCGTATGCATTGATCACATAATTAAATATTAAATACTTTTAATCTAACCCATCTTTTGGAATACTATTCTGCCCCTCAGGATGTAGGATTTTAGCCTTGAATTGTCTGCAACCCCACAGGCAAGCAGGGTGCTTTCTGTCTCTCTTTCTGTCCCCACTGGGTGCCCTAGCTTACCTTGGATACTTAGTGCAGAGTGAAATTCGTACCAGAGATGACACAGCTATTACCAGCTCTGTGCTAGATCATGCCTCAGTTCCCCTTCCACTAAGAAACCTCTAATCTGAGATCAGCTTTTGAGTGATTTTTAGCTCAATTACATGGGTGACATATACGTATACATATATGCAGGTATATATATGCCTATATCTATATCTATATATATTTTACGGTCAAGAACAATCAGCATCCCATCCTATCCTGGACCCTCCTTCTTTCTGAATCCTGAGACTTGGGCTTCAATTAGCACTAAGGCTGGTGTGTGTGTGTGTGTGTGTGTGTGTGTGTGTGTGTTCTGGAGATTGAACTCAGGGCCTGGGCACTGTCCCTGAGCTTTTTTACTAATGTGCTGAACCACTTGAGCCACAGTTCCATGCCAGGCTTTTTTTTGGGTGGGGTGTTATGGTAATTAATTGGAGATAAAAGTCTTGAGGTCTTTCCTCTCTGGGCTTGCTTGGAACCTTGATCCTCAGATCTCAGCTTCCTGTGTAGCAGGATTATAGGTGTGAATAACAGGCACCTGATTGTACTAAGGTTTTTTTTTTATATATTCAGCCAGAGCTACCTCTCCAGGGGTGGTAGGCCAGAGACACAGCAGCAGGCAGTTGAGTTTTACAATCTCCTATATGCCAGCAAAAAAGTCTGCCTCATGAGCTTTTTTTAGCTTTTTTTTTTTTTTTTTTTACGCAATTGAAACCAACTTCCTGGAATCTATGTCCTCACCATGGGCAAGTGATAGTATTCCCGAAAGCTTGTTTTTATGGAGGAAAATCCAGCTAAGCATGGTGAACTGGTCCTGCCAGCCTCATAAAATACAGAATTTGCATTCAGAGGAAAGTCCTTTGTAACTGGGAATGGAAAGGGTGTGGGTGGGGAGTGCCCCTGGAAATAGTCTCTGCTGGTTAAATTTAGACATTGAGAGGAAAAAAGTCATTTGTAAAACACTATTTAATAGATCTAGGGTTTTTGTTTCTCTCCAAGGGACAGGCAATAGGATGGACAAGTGAAGAGGTCATGGGCCCTGGAGTTGACAGAATTATTTTGCATCCTCATTCTGCCTCATAGTGGTGACAGTGAGTATTCAATTTCTCTAAGCCTCAGTTTTGCTATCTGTGAAAGGACCCCACACTTAGTAAATCTTCAACAAATGTTACTTTCATACCTAGCTTCTCTCCCCCCCCCCCCCCCCCGCCACTCTATGTCCTTGGGTGTTTTCCAGTTTTCTACTGCTATACCCCAAAGTGTCTGCACATGGAATTGATGAAAACAACAGAGCACTTATTTTGCTCAGTGTAGAGACAGCTTCTAGTAGGTTCCTGAGATTTTTGCTGTTATATATAAACCCCTCCCTATGAATAGGCTGCACTTGGCGATTTGCTTCTAACGAGAAGGATGTGGCAAAAGTGATGGAAGATCCTTTCTGTAGTTAGTTTATAACAGACTAGGTCTTCAGTCTTTCTATTGTTTTCTCTCTATTGAGCTCTGGGCTTTCATGAAGTGGGCTGCCATATTGGACAGAGAGCCATGTGACAAGAAGCTGAAAGCCAGAGCTCATTAGATCTCAGGAAAATGAACCCTGCCAGCAGCCACATGAGTAAGCTGGGAAGAGCATCCCTCACGTACTCCTGCAGTAGCCTTGTGGTAGACTGATCAGTGGCCATTCTTCCTGTGTCCCTGCTCTCATCACTTTGGCTGTGGCTGTCACTAGCCACGTCTGATCTCAGCTGATAGAGCCATGGCTGAGCTCCTTGCGTCTATTCTGAAAGACCATAAACCGAGGAGGGTGGGAGTCAAGGAATACTTTGGGACAGAGATCTGATTCTAAGACATTCTCTTCACCTGTGCAGATGCGGGCGCACATTGGTTTCCTTTTACCCCTGTCTCCAGAAACTCTCATTTTGCTTGAACCAGAGCCTGCACACAAGAAATGCACATGGAACCTTACAGGGTAGATGGGACAAGGGAACAAGTGTCCTCAGTGTTCTAGGCCCGAGGACCTTGAAACACACATTGATGTAGGGCACTGATGACCGGAAGGAAGATGAGGACACACATTCATGAAGACAGCGGGGACTGGGAAAGGGAGTAGCAAGAAAGATGAAATCAAAGCTCCATGATGGGAAGCTAGCCAAAGGTGGCTGATGATGTCTCCACATCATGTTCTGCATTCTGTCTTGTTGACTCTGGCTTGCATGCCACGTTGTGATGTGATCCTTTACCCTCCTTTAAGGACTTAATTTAAGGACTTACTCCCCCTGTGATGCTGTCATTGACATCAGCATTCACGTGTTATTTTATTATTACTTTAATGACTCAATCATCTCTTTGGGGGGTAATCCAGTCACACTAGTGTAGTGCTGTGTCTCCTGAGCATCAACCCTGGTTCTCTTAAATACATAGGCTCCCCATGACTCTAGAATGCAAGAAAGGAGTTGCCTGTGCCCCTCTTTTCCTCCTCCTCTCTCCTCTGCACCCTGACTTGTGGTGGTGGGCTGTGATGGGGAAAGGAGCAAGCACTATTAATTCTTTCAAAAAAATTCCAAACTTGGAGCTCCCAGACAATCTCCCCCCAAACCACAAAGTCACTCTCCAGTTTTATAAGCTTTTCCTTCTTAAATAATGTGAAACTTTCTTTCTGGTTCTCTGGGGAAGCAATTTACTCATCTCTCCCCGATGGTTAGGTGTGGTCTGCCCACAGAGAGGGCACAGACATGCTGGGCCTCAGGGAACATCCAGATGGTGAGGGGGAGGGCAGGACAAGAAACTCTAGGCCATTCACCCATGTGTTTTTAGGTCCCCAAGAGCTCTGAGGCTCGAGGACAATGCTAAGTGTTATGTGCTTGGGCATATTTTTGGGAAGAGGGTCAAGAGTTTTCCCGAAGGGCTCTGGAACCTCCAAAAGGTTTAGGGGTCTGGCCTGGACAATCCCTGCTGTGGGCATTCTGTTCTAACCACAGGAGTGGAGAAGCAGGTGTGACTGACTCCTTGGGGACAGCTGGTGGTAGTGACCTGCATAGCATCCTTTGGGGGGGGGGAAGTGGGGTGGGGAGGATGAAGGAGAATGTTGGGCCATGTCTTTTTTTTTTTCTTTTTGTCATCGTGTGGCTTGAACTCTGGGCTTGGGCGCTGTCCCTGCATTCTTCAGCTCAAGGTGAACTCTCTATTGCTTGAGCCACAGCGCCACTTCCGGTTTTCTAGTGGTTTATTGGAGATAAGAGTCTCACGGACTTTCTGCCCGGACTGGCTTTGAACCACAATCCTCAGATCTCAGCCTCCTGAGTAGCTAGGATTACAGGCGTGAGCCACTGGCGCCCGTTGGGCCATTTCTTTATGGAGAAGTCCTGGGGAAGGGGGTGGAATCTGGGTGCAGCTGCCTTCTCTCCCAGGTGCTGGTTAGATTTCTGCTCTTTGCTCATGTTCTCAGCTTCCTCTGAAACGTTCTCTCCAGTGGCCTCCTGGGAGTTCAGAATGGAAAAACCCAGGCTGGTCCAGATGCAGTCAGGTTAAGAGAGGCCTTGAGTGAGGATGGAGGAGTTTCTAGCTGAAGTGGAGTTAGAAGAACTGAGAAAACTTGGACAGACTTGAGAAGCAAGGCAGAGCTATGTGCAGCTCAGAAGGCTTTCCTGGAGCCAACTCCTGTGCCCTACCTCCATTTCGAGAGTCAATTTGGGGGTCACAAATGAGTCCAGAAAGGGGACAAGTCCTGCCCAAAACCTCACATCCCACTGACAGGCTTCTTCCACCTTGCTCTACCTCCTTGCTCCCTAACCATAGCAGTCCCAGCTTGGACTATCTGGCTCCAGGGCCTGTACGTGGGTCAGCATGGCCTGATGGATGGAGTCCCAGGGTATCTGTGTTCTAGTCCTTCCCTTCTCCTTGTTACATAGTGGGCCCCTAGGACCAGACTTACCTATAAGGGCTAGAGACAGAACATAGAGAGAATCAGATACAACCACCCAGCCAGGCTGCCCCTGTCCTTCGGGAGACTGAAAGGTGTCTGCTTTGGGACAACCCAAAGGAAGGCCTCAGTTCCCACAGCGGAGTATAATGCCATGAGCTCATCGTTCAGTAAGTGTTGGCACTGCATGTACAAAGAGAGCTAAGAAAGTTTTGTCAGTTGGGTGCAAGATCCACAAGATGCTTCTGAGAGCAAGCCAGGCTGCCAGGAGTGTGGCATCATTAATCTGGGGAATGTCTTAAACATTTCTTTATTCTTCTTCAAAGATTGCTTATCCTCCATTCTCTCTTCTCTGGGATTCGAACTACACATGCATTTGACTCTCTTAGTGGATTCTTTCACATCCTTTTGTGCTTGCTAGTCTCTACTTTTCCATGATTCATTAAGGCTTTCTCTCTCTCTCTCTCTCTCTCTCTCTCTTTCCCCTCCCCCCTCTCTCTGTGTGTGCCAACCCTGGGGCTTGAACTCAGGGCCTGAGCACTGTTCCTGAGCTGCTTTGTTCAAGGCTGACACTCTGCCACTTGAGCCACAGCTTCACTTCTGGCTTTTTTGGGGGAAGGATGGGTATTTTATTAGAGATAAGTCTCATGGACTGTTTTGCCCTGGCTAGCTTTGAAACAACCCTCAGATCTCAGCTTCCTGAGTAGCTGGGATTACAGGTATGAGCCACTGGTACCTGGCTCATTCTGAATTTTTGTGACTTTTGTTTTCTTTTTATTAATAGTTTCTATGTTTGTCTAATCATGCTAAATATATACATTAAATTCCTATTTTGAGCTATTATACCTTTTCTGTTCTAAAATATACACTTTACAAGTTTAATTTTTTTTTCTGGTTCTTTCCTGAAATTCAAAATCTTACTTTACTAGGTAATAAAGACCTGCCTGTTTCCCCCACCCATGTAATTACTGGTGAGTGTGTTCCCTACCACATGGAACTTGGACTGTTGATGTTTTCAATCTAATGCATAGAAATCCAGTATTTCATTTTATGCTGTGAGCTTCTACCGATTATTCTAAAGTTGTCAGATATTTGCTATCTTAATTTGGTCCCTAATTTTATGAGGAAGTCAAAACATGAGGGAAACATTGCCCTGACTCTGTGATTCTTCAACTTCATTGTCACTTGACACAGCTTCTCATGCCTGAAAATCCCTGAACAATAAATTTAGCATGGTAATTCAACAATAATGCTGTCATGGTTGCTAGTCCCTGATGTGTGAATTCAACAAATGAGAGAAAGTTCTGCCACTAGAGGGCGTGCCATCTAAACTGGAAGACTGAAAAAGAACACAGAGGAAATGATCTGTTGAGCATGTTAAAAATGCACAGCTTTGGGCTGGTGGTGAGCAGCAGGTTCTGAGATATGTCATCTCCTAATCTAGGTAGGAGCTAAGGAGAGTTTTGAAAGATCTTATGGGTAATGCTGCCAGACCTCAGAGGAGGGGTCCTACAATAGATCAGGTCTTACAAACTAATTCATTCATTTGCTCATTAAATGTTTAAAATTTTGGTATACACACGGTCTTGCTATGACCACTCCTACTGAGCCATCTCCAGCCCTCAACCAGCACTTAGTCTGGAATTTTACTCTATCCCAGGTACTGACTAGTGTGCTGCCCCCACTGAAAACCAGACGACTGCTCTCTTGAACCTTACATTCCAAAACTCTGGGTTCTGGACAGCGGTGGGGAAGGGAGGGAGCAAGGTCAGGGAGGTCTTGTGGAAGAGCAGCCTGTGAAGACTTATTAGGCCCTTGACCTCATCATGATCTGTTTCAAACAGAACACATGGACCTTTTGGATGGTTGGGATTCAGAAGGACTCTTTGTTTGCTTGTTTATTTTTGTGGATGGAACTCAGTGCCTCATACACACTAGGTAAGCACTCTACTTTTGTTATAGCCACACCCCTCTGAGATTTTGTCTCCTGGGACACAAGACTAGTCAGTGGTTTCTCCCCCCCACCTTCTGGGTTTGTGTGAGGGTGGGGAGGGGATCCAAAAGATGCCTGTAGCCTCTCCTCTCTGTGATTCGAGTCAGATTATTTTGAAAATAGCCACGTCTTTTCATCTTGGAATTCTTTAAGCCTGGTAGAGTATAGGCACCAGTGAATCCTTATTGCTGAGGCCTCTGCCTTTAAGTGCTTTTGTTTCACTCCCATTTACAGATGAGCCCTAAAGAGGGCTGATGACACACTGGTGGTCACAGAGCTTGCACTTCCCACAGGACCCAATCAATTCTTTCTCTTCTGTATGTCCTCAGTGATCATTTCTGTTCATGTGGGACTGACCGTTTCCTGAACACTTGGTCTTGGTCCATCATTTTGTTATTTCAACATCAACAACAATATGCTTTTTTTGTGTGTATGTGTGTCCGTATTGGGTCTTGAACTGGGAGCTAATCTTTAGCTATTTTTTTTTGCTCAGTATTGGTGCTCTAATCCCTAAAGGCACATTTCCACTTCTGGCTTTGTGGTGGTTAATTGGGCTGGCTTCTATCCATGATTCTCAGATCTCAGCCTCCTGAATAGTGAGGGTTATAGGTAGGAGCTATGAGGCATATTAAATAGGTGGGTTTCATTAGGTAGCCGATGAAGAGAACACTACACGCTATTCAGGCAGGGAAAGAAGCTTATTTACTGAACTATTGTTCTCAATGGGTAGAGAGACAAGGCCAAAAGGGGCAACTCACCCCCAGGTCAGGACTTAACTAGGTCAGGGACAGGAAGAGGTGTGGCCAGGTTGGGGAAAGGTGTGGCCACTCTGAATCCAGATGTGACCTCAGGGTCTGGGACCCTCCTCTGGTCTGATGGGAGGTATGGGGGGGGGTGGCCCAGGATGTGACATTAGAGGGGGAGATGATTGCTTCCAGGTGTGCCTGTTACCCAGGGAACAGATACTGGGCAGAAACTTAGCCAGGAGATAGGGAGGCATCTGCACAGGGCTTGCATGGCCCTGGGCAGACCTTACAAGAGCCACCTTTGTCTGGCTCAACAACATGGTTTTAAACAGTATTTACTGTCTGCTGATCATGGTGCCACATGTTCTTAATACTTCAGATCAGTTCACCTTCACAATATCCCTGTGAGAGAGATACTTTAATTATCACCAGGTTACAAAATAGGAAGTTTGGACTTACAGGAGATCAGTAATGGCAGTAGCCGAGTTGGGATCGACAGCCTGGGTGGCTTGACTTAGAGGTTTGTGTCCATACACTTCCTGCCATCCTGCATCCACTGCGCTGTTAGATGCAGTTTTATTGCTGCAGGAAAGCAAGTATTTTTGAGTACAGGGGTCATGTCTTAAGGTTTAGTTTGTGTAAGCTTCTCACCCTGATGGTCTGGCCTAATACCTTGTGTGTGGCTGATACTAAAGACTTTGCTTTGCCCCATAATTTCACCAGTGTCATACTGAAGATAGCCACTAGGTGGTGCTATGTCACAGGGAGTGGACTGCACTAGCCACTAGCTGGCTCTGGGTTCTCCCTAGGATCTTGTCCATTTAGAAAGGATACTGGGAAGTGGAAAAGGGGAAATACAACGCCTCCTGAGGAGAGAAGTTGGAGAGAGAATCTACCACCTCAGCTAGTGCCTGGTGCTGCTTTCAGAACTGGCAAGTCATAGGGGCCTGACAGCAGATGGGCCACAGAATGAGTCAGCAGCCCTTGGTGGAGAAGAGGTTAGGGCCACCGCGTATAGCAAAAGCACCTCTTGTGCTCTTGGTAGAAGGGCCCAGCCTTCCTCCCTGTCCAGGACTAATGGAGGCAAATGGTCAGCAACATCTGGATTATAGTCCCATCCAGCTGTGCGGCTCCTCATCTCCTTGTGGAGTCACAGGATTCTGCTGGGTTTCAGCCATTGCTTCTGGGTCTAGAGGAGGACAGAAGCAGTTGGTGACTACAGGCCCAATCTGGCCTCTTCCTTCTGGCTATCCTCCTCCTATTGCATGCTCCTTCCTGGCCTAGCCACAGTCTGATAGAGAAACAAGGTCAATGCTACATGCAATACTGGGGTGAACCACATGTGCAGGACTCAGATGGGTACTAGTCCCTGAAAGCTGTGTGATCAGGGAGGGCTTCCCTGAGGAGGAGCTTATAGTAGATACAAGGGTGCTTAGCATTAGCTTAACTTAGCAGAAAGCAAAACCCAGAGGGACCCTGAACACATGGACTATGGACTAGTTGTGGACGCAGACTGAAAGTCAGTCTTAGTTTCCTCTTCTGTAGAATTGTCATACTTATTTCCCACACTAGAGCAATCTTGAGGGTGGGAAAGGCAGTATTGTAAACAATTGTCCATTATCCCAGGCAGGACCTAGATAGCTGTCTGGATATACCAGAGCCTACAGCTGCTCAGATTATTGGTACAATGAGTGGCCAGGACCATGTGACTCTGAGGTAGTCTGATTCCTGAATCTAGGGGAGCAGGCAGCACTGTCTTAATTTGGCTACATGCTGGGATGCATGGAGGTCTGTGGAGAGTTCACTCACTGGTCTATGGCTACAGTCAATCCAATCCAGCCAAGAATTTGTAGGTCATAAATACCCAATTTGTAGTTGTACCATGTCCTGGGCTCTGGAAAGCCCCATATCTCTATCCCCCAGGAATAGCAGGAATCTCTTCTACTTGCTTCTTCCCAGGTGCTGTCCTGGCTCTGCTGGGGAGGAGTTTCTGGCTCTAGCTCATCATTCCTGGTAGGCCTTGGCTGGGAAGCAGGCCTCCTCTGGGATGATTTCTAGGAAGTCTTTTTGGATAGCCCCTTGTTTTGTTTGGCCCTGCCTTACCCACACTTCATCCCACCCTGCCTCAGTATCCTAACAACCCCATGACAAATTATCCCACTGCTAAGTTAAATTGGCTGCTGCATCAAACACCGTGGATTATAGGGAGAAGAAAATACATAGCTCATTAACTCAAACCCCAGCCCCTCCCTCAGACCTCGGCCTGTCTCCCTCCTATTTCACTCATCTCTGGGGACTTGTCTCAGACCGATGCTGCCCTTCCCTTCTGAGGACTTCTAGGAGGAGGGAGGGGGCTGAGGGCAGGGGACAGTGGTTTGGACTTGGACTTGGGCTGTTGCAGGAGCAGGTGGGAACGCTGCAGCCCGCACACTGTTTGGGGTCTGCCAGCAGAGGGCGCGGTGGTGCGGCGCGTCTGGGCCAAGGGCTTTCTGGGAAGATGGAGAGGAAGCCAGGGGTGCTCAAGGCCTTTCCTTGAGGAGACACTGGGGTGACCTTGCTTTTGCCCTGCGATAGGCCTCCCAGTTTAAGCCAACCTGCAAGATCTGCAGCCTCACAGCAGGAGAGTGGGGAGAGACTCGGGGCTGTTCACAGACTCCAGAAAGGCAGCAGGTTCCTTGGGAAAATAATGTCCATCTCCTTCATTCACTTGTGGCCAAAGATAGGCGGGGCGCTGCGGAGCCAGCCTTTCAGAGAGTCATGAAGAATTTATCGGGCTTTTGTGTCTGCCTGCCAGGGAACTCTGTGTGGAGACAGTGATAGGGTAGGGCCTTTGTCTCCACCTGGCACAGAGCAATGTCAAATGTTGGCCACACATGGGCGGGAGTCCCTTTCTTTTCTTCTCTTTTCTCCTTCCCGTTCCAAGTGGGGCAATCCTGTAACTTGAGAGGGGCACATATTTGGGGGTAACTAGTCAGAAATTAAAACTCTCCCCTTGACTGAGCTGGACACCACCACGTGTGGGAACCACTGGGGATCACGGCGTGCATGGTGTGGTCTCACTGGGGCTTATACTATACTCACCAGGTATTCTTAGACAACCAACCAATCTAATCACATGATAGCGATTGCATTCTCTATTGTTTCCCAGTGTGGGATAGCCCCAATGCTTGTAGAAACCAAGAAGAAGACTCAGGAAGAAGGTCCCTGTCTGATTACCAGCATCCACCATATACCTGATACTGGTGATGTTCACTGGCAATGCAGATACTACCTGATATGCCATGATTAGAAATTCACTGCTTTGTGATGTTATGGCTTCTGAATTTAGCATTTACTGAACTCAGGTTGTGTGGCAGGCACAATTTCAGATAGGGGACTACATCAGTGAACAAAGACAAAGGGTTTGCTTTTGTTGGTGGTGGTGGTGTTGGTCATGGGGCTTGAACTCTGGGCCTGGCACTATCCCTCAGCTCTTCAGCTCAAGGTGAGCACTCTGCTGCTTGAGCCACAATGCCATTTCCAAAGGGTTTGCTTTTATGGAGCTTCTGGTCCAGTGGGGAGACACAGAGACAATTTTGTCAGGTGAATGAGTTCTGTGAGAAACAACAAAGATAGATAAGAGGATGGGGTCCAGGCCTCTAGAAGGAGGGCATCGAAGCTCATCTACAGGCTGTGGTGGAGTTCACCCCATGTGTCCATTGCAGGCAGAGGGAAGGGCAATGGTCCGTGGGAAGACTGGTTTGGTGTCTGCAAATATATGCTCAACCAAGGTGGTTAGAATAAAATGAGTAGGAATGGAAGGGGGAGAATGGTAGAGGTGAGTCTGAATGGAGCATGCAGGGTCATAGGGGTCATTGGAAGGATTTTTGGCTTTAACTCTAGGTGAGGTGGGCCACACTGGCTATTTTTTTTTCTCCATGGAGGAGTGGTTAGACATGAGAACATGGATGGAATCCACTTACCTGGGGCAGATTTTGTGAGTCCTAAATTCACCAGAATGCTAGCCAGTATGTGTGTTCGTCAGGCCACATTCAGAGTCTTGCCCCTCTCATCACTCTGAATGAACGTGACCCCTGTGCTTTGAGAGCTGTCCTGACTCTCTTTCCAGAGCATTTCGCTTTCCCCACAATCCTGTGCTCCCGTCTTTGGGCTTGTCAGTTTTCACCCCATTCCCAAGGCAGTTCCTCACACCCGCACCATCTTGAGTCCACAGAACTGTTGTGTTGCATGACAGTCCCACCTTATCCTTTCCAGTCTGGCTCCAGCCAAACTGATACTGGGCCTCCACCAGCAGCGGGGCAGAGAGCGCAAGGGGAAAGACCTTCCCTGCTTTTCCAGCTCGCGTCGGCGGGTATGTGCTGCTGTGCGGGCACGAGGGGGCGCTAGAGCGTCGGCGTTCGGCCCGCGGCTCAGTGCGGCCAGGCGGGTGCGGCGCGCGGTGCCCGCCAGGGGGCAGCAGAGCGCGGGCTCCGGGCGCGCGGCGCGCGGCGGGCTGGGCGGCGGCAGCTGCGTTCCGGGCTCCGAGCGCCGTTCTCTGTTAGGAGGGTAATTTAGAGCAATTACACCGATTATTATTGCTTTTCTAATTAGTGCTTTTCCTACAGAATTAGCCGAGTGTTTATTAGGAGCTGCTTGTTGCCAGCCGCTTAACTGCTTCGCTGCCGGGCGCGGGCGCGGGGAGGGGCGGGAGGGCCGCCGCGTGGGGCCGCCTGGTTATGTGGTTTCCTATAAAAGCTCGGATTAAATATTCATTCTGCTTTGTTACATATAGCATTAAATTTTTATCCGCTGTATGTTTTCCTTGACGTCCTTCCCGTGTGTTCACATGCAGGCAGGCCACAGAGAAGCCCTGCACTTTGATGGAGGTGGGGGGGAGTGGGGTGCGCACAGAGGGGAGAGGGGACCCCCCGACTACCACCTTTGGGCTTTCCCCAAATCTAACCCTGGAGGTGGCAGGAGAGGACTTCCTCAGCCCATCTGACAGATGCAAAGACTGAGGCCTCATGGTCAGGAGTCTTGAGCGGCATCTTGAGTTACTTCTGGGAGTTTCCACCCCCACCCCCACCCCAGCACCCCTGGGAAAACCCCACCATGCCCCGTCCAACTTCCCGGCCCATGAGACCACCTTCACACGTTTCCAGGCTCAGTGCCAGGAAGGGGACCAGATGCCTGCACAGTGCTTCTGAGCTCAGCCACCTTGGGATCAGAAGAACCTTCTGGAGCCCTTGACCTCAAGAAACAGCTACATTCCAGTGTGGACGGCCAGGTGAGAGAGGAGTGGTAGTTGCCTACTCAAGGTAGTCATCTTCACGTTGGCTGATTGCTACTCACTGGCCTCCAGGAGGCCATTTCCCAGTGTCCTGAGGAAAAAAAAAAACAACGGGACCCACAAATGTAACCCCAACAGACCCAAAGGGTGTAGTTTGTGCCGCCAGTGTGGATCCACTATTGAAAGGCTTCTTGGAAAGCCACACCCCCAGTGCATCCCAGGGTTTGCTTACAGCTCATTAACCACTTGATGGAAAGGTTGGGGTGGGGGCTCGGCAGGGAAGTATTGACAGAAAATCCATCAGAAATGAAGATTAACGATCTCCAAAATGTTCCTGTGGGTCAACAGGGAAATGGGATTTGAATTCTGAAAACCCGGATCGCTTAAACTAAGACTTCATTGCTCAGTTGTCACTGCTCCTAGCGAGGTAGGGGATGGAGAGTGGGTTTTGTTGGGAGAGGTGGCCATACCTGGGAATTTAAGGATGGAGTTTCTTGGATGGTGCATGATCCTGGGAGCTTTTAGTTTCATTCCTCCTTGGCCATCAGGCTGGAAATGAAGGAGAAAGTAGAGCTGGACAATCTTCACACTGCTGTGGGCCCTGCTGAGTCCAGGACAGGGTCTGATGGGGCCTCTGTGGCTTCTCACCCCTCTATCCTGGATCAGGCCCTGCTTCTCAGGAAGGGTAGGAAGGGGAGGCAAGTGAGTATTTGTAAATATGCCCAGAGAAGCTAGAGGCAGAGCCAGAGGCCATCAACCCTTTTGTGGTTCTGGGGGTATAGCAGCTCTGGAGTGGCAGCGATATAGTGGGTCCTGAGAACAGGCCAAGGGGAGTGTGGGCTTAGCCCCCGCCCCTGTCTGTGTCTCCTGCATCTGATGCAGGGCTACTGAATTTCCAAGGAGGACTGCTGGCCTGCTCTTGAGGAGTTCCACTGAAGCCCTGCATTTCTTTGGCAGGATGCATTTCCCAGGCCAGGGGCTGGCCCTGCAGGAGCTCCACACAAACAGGTTCTTTGGTTCTGGGCACTTCTTGGGTGTGGGCATGTTTGGTTCTGGCTCCCCTCTCCTGGGGAGGGCTTTTTTTTTTGTCTTCCTTTTTCCTTTGCAGAGATCTACCCATCAGTTTCTGGCTGCCTGTTTGATATAGAAAGAAAGAAACACCCCAGGGTGAAACCCTAATGTGGTACCATGGTCTTCAAGTCCTCTTACCAGGACCCACATGGTGTGTGAATATGACTAAGGGGCCAGTGTGAGGTCACTGAAGCTCCAGGACAGAAGGTGGAGTCCTCTGCCTGGGTGCCGTGCCCGGTGAAGTCTGTTCTCACCTCTGGGGAGGTGCCTCGCGCTCCTGCCCTGTAGTATGGACCAGGTGGTTTCAAGGCAGGGAGAGGCTTCATGTGGTCTGTCTGCACAGGCTGTCTGCTGGCAATGATGGGTACTGCGTATATCAGGGGCTGAAGAGTTCCTTGTTGTGGGGCTTGGCGCTTGGCCTGTGTTGTAGGGGGTTTCTTACCCTCCCCCCCCCCACACACACTGTCCACCCTTGTCACCATCAAAAATACCTCCAGACATCTCAAATGTCCCCAGGGGAACCTTTGCTGTACACTAATCTTCTTTAACAAATACGTATAAACAGATGCCTAGCGATGCCCTGTGACTTGGGCACTATAACTAAGGCAATCCAGTCAATAGCCAAGTACTTGGATTCTGGAGTCAAGTCATATCTGGGTTCAAATTTTACCTCTACTATCTACCAGAGACAATTAACCTCCACCTGCCTTGGTTGGCCGGTCTTTTGAATGGGGTACGAACACTATTACCTTCATGGTGAGTTGTTATGTTAGAAACAAAGATGTGAGTGGATCACACATTGCTTAATAAATTGGCACCTACGAGACTCAGGAGACAGTGTCCATCTCCCAATTAGAAAAAGGAAGACCCAAAGAAGGTAGCAGTGGATGACAATATGAACACCTCATCCTTGAACCTACAAGCCTAGAATGATAGAAAAGACTTTACAATTGTTTGCGTGTGCTTGAAAGTCTTAGGATGGGCTCTAACCTGAGAGATCCAATGAAAGCAGATGGGCTCCCATTAATCATGGAAGCAGCAATGGTTCAATACTGAGTGCTGAGTAGAGGTGCCTGGAATGGAGAAAAATGTTCTTTAGCACACGGGACAACCCGGGGCATTAAAGTAGGAGTCGCAGACAGCGTCTGCTGGTAGGGTTTAATATGAAGCATAGGGGATTCTCTGGGGCTTAGTGTGTTGTAGAAGGACTGAGGCTCATTTGCTCTGAGGCGGCTGAGCTGTGACCACACGTGTCTGCTGCTCTCAGCAGACACCAGGTAAAGCCACACCCTGAGTTGCATTGTCAGCTTCAGAGCAGGCTGAACCAGTAAGCTCCCCAGAGCTCACTTCACAGGAAAAAAAAAAGTCAAGGATTGCCAAAGTTTTGAGAGCAGATATCCTGAGCGGAAGCACCCAGCTCAACAAATGAAGGAACTTGGCACCGATGAGGAGATGGAGGAAAGAAGGCAGTGGATTCCATTTTAGAATGAGCATTGTCAATGGGATCTGGAATATCTTCACGGTCTGTGTGTTAAAGGCCTGGTACCCCATATAGCACTACTGGCAGAGGCTGGATCCTTTAAGAGGCGGGGCCTCAGGAGAGGTTTTAGGTCTTTGGCGGTGGGGGGTGGAGGGGAATGTCCTCTATATGTGTTCCCTGCTATGATGTATTTCTTTGGCATGGGCCCAAAGCAGTGGGGCCCATTTTGAACTAGCAAAAACCCTAAAATCTTTTAAATTTGGTGATCTCAGATGTTTGTTACAATATCAAGGATAGGATTGCTATTTTTCTTTCTTTTTTTCTTTTTGGGTCCAGTCATGGGGCCTGAACTCTGGGCCTAGGCGCTGTCCCTCAGCTCTTCAGCTCAAGGCTAGCACTCTACCACTTGAGTCACAGCGCCACTTCTGGCTTTTTTTTCTGCTTATGTGGTGCTGAGGAATCGAACCCAGGACCTCACTCATGCAAGGCAAGCACTCTACCACTGAGCCACCTTCCCAGCCCAGGATTGCTATTTTTCTTTTCTCTTTCTTTCTTTCTTTTTTTTCTGGAGCTGCTGCTTCTGCTGCTGCTTCTTCCTCCTCCTCATCCTCCTCCTCTTCTCCTCCTCCTCCTCCTCCTCCTTCTTCTTCTTCTTCCTCTTCCTCTTCCTCTTCTTATTCTTTTTCATTGTGAGAATACCGTACAGAGGAGTTACAATTACATGGGCAAGATAACGAACGAGTACATTTCTTATCAAGCATTGTTGCCTCCTCTTTTTTTCTCCTTCCCATCCCTTCCCATATTCCCCCTCCTCCCCCCCCAACCCCCCCACCAAAGTTGTAAAGTTCGTTTTTCGAC